>NC_138176.1:100923386-101549636 GCF_964165515.1 Mesoplodon bidens | reverse complement strand
GTCGCCCTTTAAGGGGACTTATGACAGATTCTAGAAATTTCCTGTTCCTTTTCTATGGAAAACAGTCCAGTCTGGTCTAGAATACTTTAGAATTCAATATCATTTCTGATCTAAAACTCTCTCTTCTCCTCCCCTTTAATGATCAGCCTTAAACTGTGTGTGTGGCGGGCCGGGTGGGGAAAGTTCTAACCCCGAGACACTGTCTCCTTCCTCTTATGTTAGGTTGTCATATTTAGAAAACAAAAAATAAAGAACAAAAACAACAACAAAAAGCAAAGTCCGAGTTAAATTGGAATTTCAGATAAACAAACTATTTTTATTTTATAAAAAATATTTTTTAAGTTTTTTTTTTGATGTGGACCATTTTTAAAGTCTTTATTGAATTTGTTACAATGCTGCTTCTGTCTTATGTTTTTGGGTTTTTTTAGCCACAGGATCTTAGCTCCCTGACCAGGGATCAAGACCATATCCCCTGCATTGGAAGTGCGGAGTCTTAACCACTGGACCACCAGGGAAGTCCCCCCAACAAGTTATCTTTAGTATAGTATATTCCAAATATTCTGTGGTGCATACTTACACTAATGTTTTTTGTTGCTGCTGTTGATCTGAAATTCAAATTTCTCTGGGCATCCTGTATTTTATCTGGTAACCCTACTCTTACATCCTTTGGATCCTCCAGGGCATTGGAGCTTGGAAAAGGGGAAAAGAAAGAGAAAAATGTCTTTTGTGTAACTGAGCACTTGATACTATGCCATTTCCTCTTGACTGATTCTCAGGGTTCTGCTTTGCTGCCCTAGTGGCAGGAGCTCCAATGGGGGTCATCTCATGGGGCAAATGCATACTCTTAGGAGGCTCTGCAGGTGACCTCCCAGTGCTCAAGTCCCTGACCTGGGACACTGTTCCTGTTTCACCTCTTCTGGGTCCCCTCAGCTCCTGCCTCTGGCAGGAGTCCCCACAGCATAGAGGGAAGACCAGCAAGTCCTCTGAATAAGCAGGAGTGTAAAGGTATTTGAAGGTATTGGCCATTTGTATATCTTCTTTGGAGAAATGTCTATTCAAGGCTTTTGCCATTTAAAAAAAATCAGATTGTGTTTTTGTTGGTGAGTTTTAGTAGTTCTCCATATATTGTGGATATTAATTCCTTATCAGATATATGATTTATAAATATTTTCTCCCATTCTGTGGGTTGTCTTTTTAGAGGCAGAAAGTGGAATAGTGTTTGCCAGGGACTGGAGGGAGAGAAGAATAGGGAGTTACTGTTTAATGGGTACAGAGTTTTAAGTTTGCAAGGTAGACAGTTCTGGAGATCGATGGTGGTGATTGTTGTGCAACAGTATGAATATACTTCATACCACTGAACTGTACACTTAGAAGTAGTTCATATAGTCAATGTCGGTACATTTTCCCAGAAAAAAAATTGAGAGAAAAAACTCACCTGGAAAAGCCTATGGGTGAGAAAATGAAAATCTAACTTGTGATAAACTGGTCAAAGTAAAACAATAAAATTTTTTATGCATTAAAAAATGACTATTTTAAAAGGTGGGGGGAAGATATAGGAATACCAAAAGGAGAATTCAATACACTTGACCTCTTGCAGCCACTACCCCTAAGACTGAAATACTATGGAGAGGATGGTTACTGAAGCTGGAGACAGAGCTGTGTGGAGAGAAGGTCACTCAGCAGGAGTTGTGTTCTTCACCCAATAGGTACAGCCAGCTCTTGTTAACGCTAGAGCTCTGCTTTCTCTCTACCATCTCCTGCCCATTCTCCCCAAGAGGGGCACCCAAGGACAGCCAGAGAGCATGAGAACCCATTGATGCAGCCCATACAGGCTGCCTTTCAGGGCAGGGGTATATGGAGAAGGCTTGGAAGGTGGACCTGCAGGGGAGGAGAAGGGCATGTAACATTCTCTCCCTAGACTAATGACCCTCAATTCTTAAGCATTCTCTTTGAATGTCGTAGTCTGCTTTTATGTAAGGCTAGAAGGCTGGGGTAGGGTGTGTGACGTTTAGGGTAGCAGCTAGAACCCTTGGTAGGTCCTGTGGAGATGTGTCGGTTGGCCCTCAAGAGTGTGTGTGATATTTAGCAGGGATAGTCCTCAGCTTTGGGATTTTATAGCAATCTCAAACTATTGGTAGAGTCCTATTTAGCACCCTGATTCAGATATAAATGAGGGGAAATTATTATTAATCCCTCACTTAGGGGAAGATATAGGTCTCGTTGAGCCTAGCACTTACAAGATTTTGTAGAAACTCTTTAAGAAAAGGATACAATAGTATGAATACAAATTTAGGTATGAAAGAGACTATTGATGCAGAATTAGAAAACCACAGCACATTTTAAAAAGTTGAGTAATGCTGAGGACATCAGAAAATCCCCACACCACTAGAATACTTTCCTCCTCCACTTTTGGGCTAAATACTCTTTGAACACCTTTTCATAGAAGAAAGATTTTATAACATTTTCTATAAAGTATAGAAAGATAATTCCACCCTTCCTCTCAGATGGTTGATTAAAATTTGTTTTTATTGATGTTTTCACCACCTCCTATTAAAGCCATCATGTCCATTTTGGGGGATTGTAAAATTTAAGAAAATCACTATAGTGTGTTTGTAATTGTATACATTTATTTATCAGGTGTATTTCTGACAGGAGTTAATTCCTTTTGAGTAGATATCAATGTGAATCTAATTCTCTGCTTACAATTTTAACTTATCTAATAATTGGAACACTTTTCCACAGTCTAGCTTCTGGCTCTCTACATCTCACATCTCATGTTCCTCCCCACATGCTCTGGTCCTAGGTGCTATAGGATTTGCTCCCATTGTGATATAATCTCTGGATCTGCCTGTTTGCATCATGAAACTGGGTGTGTTTATGAGGTAGCATGTTGCTGGAAGCCTCACCCAGCTGACAGTAACCTAACCACACACATACATGACTGAGAACCACAGGAATATATCTCATTAAACTCAATATAAATTTATCCCTGACTCAACATCTACTTTACTGGATCCCAAACATGCTTTTGCAACCATTCCAACTGGAGCAGAGGTTGGGATGGAGAGAGTTAGTAGTCTTTAGTGGTTGAGGTTAAAACATCTTATGTTTGCTGAATTTCCAAAACTTCATGACCATTTGAACACTTCTTTAAACTCTCTTAAGCACACTGAGAGTCTTCGAAACTTAAACTTCATTTACTGCCTGGAACACACAAAGTGCTTTCTTGTGTCATTGAATGTGGATGGGTTCTCCTCTGATGCTCAGGTCCTCCTATGAAATCCAGCATCCTATGCCGTCTCCTTGAACCTTTGTAAAATATGCTCTCTCAGGGTATGAGTATCTGTGAATATGGATCCTTTTGCTTGCCCTCTCCCAGTTCCAGAGGCTTTAGTAGATACTTAGAAAGACAAAGTTGTAAGTTTCATTTTTTCCTCTGGGAGATATTTCAGCTCTCAGGCAAACCAACAGGTACAGCTTGATAGTTGAGGTAGGATCACCTATATATTACAAATTTTCAGTCCCTACTTTCTGTTGGCTAGGAAACCCAGACTCATGATTAACTGTGAGAAGCCTGAGGATGATGGGGACCAGGATGTCTGGGGCAGTCTCTTCGCTCACTTCACAACCAACCATCAGTAATACCCTTAGAAAAATATTGTCCAATATTGTTTATATACTGAACATCTTTACATTCAGTTCATTGTTAGTCATGCAGGTGAAGAATTAAATCTTGAAATCACTTTTGTACTGTTGATGATTTTTTTGTCTAGGTGTTTAAAACAGCTGATAATGCTTATAATTTTAAATAAGGCTAGCATCTGAGGAATCTCAGATCAAAATTCTTTTTTCGTCTCTCTGCCAAGTTATGGGTAGAATACCAAAGTCAAGAAGTCATCTTTCCAAGCCTGGGAATAAAATATTCTTCATCACATTGAATTATGCTACTGCCCATTTTGCACTTTTGTTACCAAGTGCAGGTTCATGTGCCCGATGCACAGTGAGACCAAACTAAAACGTCAGAATTTGGAGCAGAGAAAAGTTTATTGTAGGGCCATGCAAGGAGACAGGGGCTCATGCCCCCAAAATCTCGAACTCCCCAAAGGTTTCAGCAAAGCACTTTTAAAGGCAAGGTGAGGGAGAGGCGTGGTTAGTTGTTGCAAACTTCTTGGTGTCAGAATCCTTTGTTCTTAAAGCTGTCTGCCTAAGTCAAGTCACAATGGTCCTACAAACCTGCAACAAAACAAATGTTATTCTCTGTTCTGGAATTTTTTATCTCTATGTGAATGGATGCTTAAAGGTCAGAGTCCTGAGAATAAGCTATACTGTATATTTCAGGCTATAGGCAACATTCTTTTACCAAAGGTGCAGAGCCAGCATGACTAAGCACAGGCAACAAAGCACAAAGATTAAAGCAGAAGGGACAGATCTAATATGGAGTCAGAATTGTTCTTCCCTATTACATTTTTGAATTTGTAATTTAAATAGTGATCTTATATATATATATATAGTATATTGCATAAATATATATATAAATACAGATGTTTGGGGCACATATAATATGTACATAAAGTAGTCTCATTTTTTAAAGCATTTTAACAAAAACAATAGGTCCCTATCAGCAGTGAATAGTCTTCCCCTACAACTGAAGATACCAGTGTTCAGATATTTAAATAGGGACCAAAGTTAGATAGCGAATATTTCGATTAGGATTTAGGAAACAGATGCATAGAAAGTGAATTATGACTTCCCTACCAGGTTAAGCTCAGGTTCTTTCTTTTGTTGTCATGGAAAAGAACAAAAGAGGCTGCTGGTTGAAAGCAGGGAGAGAAATTGGTACAGCAAATACTCAGGATGTATAATAATAACTGATTAACCTATGATATAGGGGTGTGACAATTAAATAAGGTGAAGTACATTAAAACATTTTGGAAAATGTAAAATGCTGTAGCCAAGCATAATTATGTTTGTATTTTACAAATATATTTCTTTTTAAAAATAAATATTGACCCAATGGTCTGTGCATAACAGGAGTTCTTATTTTAAAAATTCACAAAGATTTAACTAGTTTTCAAAAATTCTCTTGGAAGCCATGTGGTTTTAATTGTTCCCATTAAATTGAACGTAGTTTTCTAAAAATAGTTTGCTTTGGAGCAATGCAGAGTTTAGCAAATCATATGTTGAGAGTTTTTCTTGGGAAAAAAATAAGAAGGCCAATAAAGACATAATCCTGGGTAGCCTTGAGTGAATCCAGTGGAATGTGATACAAGATAAAGATTTATCTCAACACAGTGTTAGTTTATGTTTTACCTTTCTTCTCCTTATTCTTACCTGCCTGTTTGTTATATCGACAATGATATTTTCCCACAAATTTCTGTTAAAACTGTTTTTTCCCATGCAGTGGAGAAAATGATCACAGATGTACTTCCTGGTTCCTTTTTCTCTCCAAACATTACTTTGATATTCTAAAGGGATTCCACAGAATTAATACCAGAAAAAAAGGAGAAAAAACTTCTCCATTTCTGATTATTGTAAATGCCTGTTTGTGGTCTGCAAGTCTGCAGGTTGTCAAACTTTGTGTTTAGTTTACAGACTTTGAATAAAAATTAAAAATTACACTCAATGTATTAATTTTGGGTTGTGTGACTTACAATTAATGTACATTATGTGGGGGAATATATACATAAACATTAAATATATACATACATATTTTTAAACATTGGATCATAAAAGACTAGACTTCTCTTTTACTATTTTATGATGTTATATCCCAGTGAAAACAATACTTTGTCTCTAAACAAAGTATTTTACTTATCAGATTATTTGAATTGTGAAAAAATAACATTTTGCTTAAAAGAATTGTTGTCTCACACCTGTAAATACTTTTTAAACCACAAAAAACATAACACCCAAAGTTGCTCTGGCAGCTGAAGATCAAGGGTACATATCAAACTAAAAAACAGACCTAACATCTGAATTTTCATTCTAGCAAGACACAGCCCATATTTCAGTTTACACTTCTTCTAATTTATTCAGCAGGTCTGACACTGAACAGCACGTAATACCATCAGTTTGATGAGGTGTGACCTATCCCGAGGTCACTGGGATTTGCACTGAGTCCTAAGTCTAGGGCTTTAAAGTTGGACAGTATTACTCGCAAATATATTCAAAAATAAAGTTTCCAATTGGTATGCACTTTTAAGGTTTACTTTGTTGAAAAGAATGTTCTTCGGAATAAATAGCAATGTTAGGGACAGAATCAAGGAGCATTCATAATAGGAAATATTGAATTATTATGGTGCAGAAATAATTTTTGCATTTCATTAATAAAAGTTACTTGAGAATGGGGAGGTGAGATAGATAATTGTATTGTTTTTTCCTAGCTCTGAACATCTAAATAAACAATAAAGATCAATACCTTAAAAAGAAAAGCAGTAGAGCCAAATGGAGGTTTTCTTTTGATACTCCATAACTTGGATCTTTTTTTCTGGCTTTCCCTTTCAAATGATGTTTTTGTTTTTGTTTTTCAATATAATAAGTATTCTAAAAAGGAATCATCAGTCTTACATCAAGCAAAAACTTAGTGATGAGATAAGCCAGGAAAATCCAGAAAGGTAGCTGATGTGTTTATAGTCATACCATCTCTGTTCATTTTATTTTGAAAATGGAGCTGTGTGATGCTAGCAAATTCCTTAGTAAAACAACCTCTGAATCCGTTTTAAAGTGGTTAGAAGGGAAGAGCAAAAAGTAATTTGATTTCCACTCTCCCTGATGTTTTCCCTTCCATTACAAAAGTCCACTTGAAAAAAACAATATGTTTCAAAGCTCTTGTTTCTGACAGCCACTGCAGAGGCATATACCATGTTTGCATTCTTGCACAGCTATCAGACATCAGAACCCAGGAACATCTAGTTGAATAAATCTCTGGTATTATCCAAAATGAGTTATTTGTAATAAGTCATTATCCCTTGACTCCGCCCCCCCCCCCCCCCCCCGCGTTCTGGTGTTTGGTGTTGAATGTGTCTCCTGTCTGAATATATTTTCTAAGGCCATGGACAAGCAGAGCTGATGTGGGCAAAGATCATTATAAAGAAACATACCCTTCATAAAAACTGCACCAATGTCCATGCTTGGAAAATAGGTGTGATTTACGATGATACATTTGTGTTTGCTTTCTGATGTGTTTGCTAGTTCACACAGCATTTTTAACTTGAGAGTAGAAAATAGAGGCCCAGAGGCAAAGGGGAGAGAGAGAATTTAGGAGGAAAATTTGTATCCTAATAATAGAAAGAAACATTCCTGCCCCTCTGAAATCTATTTAATTTTTGTAATTACTTTAAAGAGACAGTGAATTTTTCAAAAGCACGCAATTGAAAAGTTATGTGCAACACTTGTATATTATCAATGTTCTCCCTAAAGCTTTCTTAATATAGATATTATTTTTCTATAAAGATCAAGGAAACATTTATTATAGAGACATTCTAAGTAGGATAAATTACAAAACTGCTTAAAGTAGACTAGAATATGATTTAATTTTGTCAGAAGTGTGGCACTGTAGCATTAATGTTCAATTATGAAGTAGGAACACCATAGATATTAAATGTAGACATGGTGACTAAATTAAATCATTCTTATGAATAATATGCTATCAACTTTTTGAAAATTATATGGCATATTTAGAGATTTTTTGATAGAATTTAGAAACAAGGCAGGACTGTGTTAACCCACTCATTTTGTAAATGAAAAAATTGCAGTGGGAGATAAGGTGAATCATTTGCCTGACATCCTGTTAGTACCCTGTGTAGAATGGGCCACAGGGCTATTGTTGATCTATCACACTCACTCTGCAGTGTAGGGATCCTTCTTGGTTGTAAGACTGTCATAGTAATGTGTATCACTTGTGAATCTAGTATCAGAAAAATTTTACATAACTTCATATTGAAAATTTGTGTAATATTTCACAGTCACTCTGATGTAGCATAAATAAAATACCTTATGATTCTAATAAAGGTTTTGATTCATGGCACAATATTTTCTAAATATGAAGGTGATTTATTATTTGAACACTGTGGACTCCTTGTGTAATTGCACACTTTACTTCATTTATTAGACAAAGCATACAATTTATTAATGATAGAGGTTATGCTTTTGATTTTGCATTTCAGACCTGTTAAATGAAGGAAAAAGAAGTAGATTGAATCTTGGACTATGCTTCACAATTGGGCAATATTTGGTATACTTAGGAATTTGAATATTGTAATCAACATTTTAAAATAATTTTGATAAGTATCATTTTTTTGGAACGTGTCAGCCAAAGGTGCAGCTTCTTGATATAGGCACCCTTAGAAGCTTACAATTTTAATAAATCTGGCTTTTGTAGAAAACAACCAAGGCTTCAGACAATGTTGCTACTTCCTAAGAATCCAATAGGGAGAATGAAAGATGTGTTTCTAAGCATACCCCTCAATATAAAGAAAAAAATGAAGCATATTGAGAGGTCAGGGATTGTGAGGTGGGTTAGAGATTGAAAAGAGATGGAGTAAACCCTAGAATGCTTCAGAAAATAGAGACCTTGAAACAAACAATTAGACATAAGATGCAATATTCTTTCCTGGAATTTGTTTCAGAAATAAAAAATTGCCTTTTTAGGGGCTCAAAGTTCACTCTGTAGCAACATACATGTCAGAGAGGGCGTGAAATGGAGGTTAGTGAGAAATGAGATCAAGGGAGTAGAATCGTATGGGAAGAGAATCTGACTCCAAAGACAGGTATGTCCTTTCTTCTGCATATGATTTCTAATTTCATGCAGTTCATACTAAACACAGGATTGTGGACAAGGGCATGCATAAAAACTTAAGGGTCCTCTCTAATTGTAAAATGTAGATAATAATTTTATTTACTAAATGGTTAGCACTTTTGGAATTCTTATATGAACCAGGAACTAAACACTTTGCATATATCAACTCATTAGACCTTAGGATAACCCCTTGAAACAAGTTCTCATGCTCTTGTTATGAGGATTAAATGGACAAATAAATGCCCAGCACTTAAATGAACATAGCAAAATCTCTAAAAAGTTAGCAATTAGGATCACCTTAATGAGATGGTCATTAAATTAGAATGAATGTAAGTTTACTTATTTATTTTAATTAAAGTATAGTTGATTTACAATGTGTTCATTTCTGCTGTACAGCAAAGTGATTCAGTTATACATATACACATACATGTGTGTGTATATATGTGTATATATATATATATATATATATATACACACACACACATTCTTTTTAAATAATCTTTTCCATTATGGTTTATCACAGGATACTGAATATAGTTCTCTGTGCTATACAGTAAGAGCTTGCTGTTTATCCATTTTGTATATAATAGTCTGCAACTGCTAGTCCCAAACTCCCAATTCATCCCTCCCCTGCCCCCTCCCCCTTGACAACCACATGTCTGTTCTCTATGTCTGTGAGTCTGTTTCTGTTTCTTAGATAAGTTCATTTGTGTCATATTTTAGATTCCACATATAAGTGATATCATATGGTATTTGTCTTTCCCTTTCTGAGTTATTTCTCTTAGTATGATAATCTCTAATTCCACCCATGTTGCTGCAAATGACATTACTTCTTTCTTTTTTTGTGGCTGAGTAGTATTCCATAGCATATATGTACTATATCTTCTTTATCCATTCATCTGTCGATGGACATTTAGGTTGTTTCCATGTCTTGGCTATTGTGATTAGTGCTGCTATGAGCATAGGGGTATGTGTATCTTTTTGAATTATAGTTTTCTCTGGGTATATGCCCAGGAGTGGCATTGCTGGATCATATGGCAAGTCTAGTTTTAGTTTTCTGAGGAACCTCCATGCTGTTTTCCATAGTATCTGCACCAACTTACATTCCCACCAACAGTGTAGGAGGGTTCCTTTTTCTCCACACCCTCTCCAGCATTTGTTATTTGTAGACTTTTTATGATGACCATTCTGACCAGTGTGAGGTGGCACCTCGCTGTAGTTTTGATTTGCATTTCTCTGATAATTAGTGATTTTGAGCATCTTTTCATGTGCTTGTTGCCATCAGTATGTCTTTTTTTGGAGAAATATCTATTTAGGTCTTCTGCCCACTTTTCTATTGGGTTTGTTTCTTTGTTGTTGAGTTGTATGAGCTGTTGTATATTTTGGAAATTAAGCCCTTGTTGGTTGTATCATTTGCAAATATTTTCTCCCATTCTGTAGATTGTCTTTTTGTTTTGTTTATGGTTTCCTTTGCTGTGCAAAAGCTTGTAAGTCTGATTAGGTCCCATTTGTTTATTTTTGTTTTTATTTCCGTTGCCTTGGGAGACTGACCTAAGAAAACATTGGTACAATTTATGTCAGAGAATGTTTTGCCTATGAAAATGAAGGTAAGTTTAATCAAGATCTAGTTAAGTCATTGTTGGTAGTGACATCACCAATGTCAAGAGAGTAAATGAACAGTTACAGCTGGAATTATTTGTGAATCTGAGACACATTATAGTATCTGAAGATCAGAATAAATCATCCTGCCAAAGTTGTGATGCTTTACATTTGTAGGTCAACTACTTTTATTTGTTCCTTGTCTTTCAGGAGATGCCTATTTTTACTGCACACAGATATGTCTTGAGAATGGGGTCCTAATGAAGACATTTTTTGTGTTTGGCCACCCGATTCTGCTCAAAATATAAGAACATCCATTGGGTGTAGTAAAATTTCAGATTCTGGTTGAATTTAATTGATCCTTTAAGAATTTTCATCTCTCGTCCACTGTAGTTTTGAATGTCTTTTCTCACTGTGCCAAGGGCCACCAAAAATCTTATCTTTTACAACAGAGCTTTGCAGAAATAGTTGGAAGCAAGGTTCTCTAACAAGTTGGAACAAGCACTGTTTCTAAGGGTCTGGAAGTTAATGACTTTTGCTAAAGCTAAAACTTGCTTTCACATCTCCCTGATCTGTGACATGGAGCAATGTGAGTTAAGTAAGATTGGGATACTGATTCTCTATAACAAGCATAAACTGGTGCCTGTATCAATCATAAATGAAGAAAAGAGCAAAAAGTCAATGCCTTTGAATATTAACCCTGGATAATGAGGAAATAGAATTGTCTTTCATAGTAGATTTTGTGGTTTTGAATAAAGTGACCTTAAAATATCTAGCTTTTCCTAGTTTTCAAATATTATATTTGTACATTGCAATTTAGTCAATTAAAACAGTTATTAATCAACAAGTACAGTAATGAAATACAGAATAAAGTGATTTGCCAGTTAGGCACAAGATTACTTTCATCAAGCAAATGATAATTGGACAAATATTAGGGATATATTTTAGATGTAATTTTTTAAAATAGGAGAATGATTCAACTCTCCAGCTAAAAATTATCCTCGGAGATTGTTGGAAGTAATTTATGCAGACATTCAACTCAAAATGATAGTATTTTTCTATTATGATTAGGTTGCAACACTTTAGACGTAATTGTTAAAGGTAATATGTTAACTGAAGAGTGTATTGTAAAAGTGAAGAAGCTGAGCTCTGATACTTTTCAGAAAGCCAAAAGAGAAAGAGGTGGGAATAGATTTTGAAAAATATTTGTGAGGCTAAGGTAACAGTCTCAATAAAATGCAGGAATAAAATAAAGGCTGTGCTCCAATAAACTGGTAATCTCCTTGGTAGGGCTCCAAGTAATCCTTTTTCAGATTGAGCATTTTTCCTTTAGGAAGATACAATATACACATTTATTTGTCGGGAAAATGAGCCCCTCTAGAATCCATTGACGGCAATTCAACGTTAACTCTGTGAGCATTATATGCTATCTGATATTACTCATGCAGAAGAATTTTTTACACATGTGGGATGTTTTCTCCACTTTTATTTTAATTTCTTTCATAGTACAGAGAATCTGTGTTGACCCAAGTGTTTTTTTCCCCTTCCTTTTTTTGTTTTTAGTTTTGTCTAGATTCTTTTGAAAGTGGGTCGCTTCCAGTGGTTTGCTCTATTGTTTAGTCAACTTTATAAATGAGTTTCTACTTGGATCCAACTTAAATCTTAAATGGATATCCTGATTATTCTTATGCCATCCCTTTATCAGCAGAAATGATGACTGCCTTCCACAAGGATACAGAGGAGGTTTTGCTGAAAAGCTATATTTGACATTTCACATATTATCAGAAACATAAAAAGAAAGCATTTATATTTATTGGAAATTGTACAGAGTAGAAATACTTGCGCATACACTTCAAATACTAATTCGTCTCTAAGGATACAAGAAAAGAATGTGGTTTTAGACTTCAAGACTCTTTGAAAATGATGTCAGATCTTCCACAGTTGAAGAGGCAGTATAGCAAAGTGCCAAGAACAGAGACTTTGGAGAAAGACGTCTCTAAGTTGAAATCACTCCTCATGAGACCTACTAACCTTGTGTCAGGTTTCTTAAGCTCTCTGAGGCTCTGTTCCCTCATCTCTGAAATAGGGATTGTAGTATATACCCCACAGAGTTATTGTGAGCATTAAGTGGGATAATATATGATTAGCAGAGTAAAGCATCAGTAGCAGGAGATGACTGTTACAAGGGAGAGAAACATTTCATTAAATTATAATAGGAAGTTTGGAGCTTTTCCCATTATAGAAGATACTTCAGTCCTATTTGGTTTTGCTCTGTGAGAATTAAGAGGTAAAGTATATAAGCTAGGTATGCGTAAAGATTATTGTAAGGGAAGCCCCATTAACTGTGTCTGACAATTGAGAATAATAGAGGGGAACATGCTGTTCAGATGATGTTAGAAGTGTGCAGTGAATGACAGGGCCCTGGTCTGGCTCTCCCTTGATGGAAAAAAAAAGTGAAGGCATCAATTTAAGTAAGGGCACCAAAATACCTTATACCTCTGTGGCATTGTTCTAGGCAAAGGGAATGGAGCAATGAACAAATGACACAAAATTTCCTGATGTCTTAAGAGTCTATACGTGGGTAGGAAAGACAAATAATAGGTAAGATAAATAGGTAATTTATGACATATAACAGAAAGGGAGTAAGTGCTTTGGAGAAATATCAAGCAGAAAATGATTGGGAGCACTGAGTGGGAAAAAGAGCTATTGCATCCAGCGTGGTCAGGAATGGCCTCCCTGCTCAAGACTGGAAAGAAGGAGGGAGCTAGCAGATTCATGGGGCTCAAATGTTCCAGACAGCGTAGAGAGCAAGGGTAAATGCCCGGAGGCAGGGAGGAACTGGCATTCCCCAAGACTGGCAGGAAAGGCGATACAGGAATGGACTGAGGGGAGGAGCAATAAATGCTGTCAGAGATGACTGAGGGGACTTCCAGGCCATCATAAGGACGACTGCTTTCACAGACCATCAGTTAGAAACCAAGGGAGCAACCGGATGGGACTCAACATTTTAGAGCAACAATCACTCTGTGTTTCATGTTCTCACTGATCTGTGAGGTAGAGAACATGATTTTCTTTAAAAGCTTAAAATGTGAAATGGAAAAGTAAATGAAAAGAGGAGTAGCATGTATTTACTGAAAGCTTTACCCAATGTATAAGCTCTGGGTAGAGTTAACGTTACATAACCTCATCTAATCCCCACAACCAATCTAAGAGGTGGTCCATCACTTATCCCCATTTTATAGGTAGGAAAATGCATTTACAGAGTTTAAGCAACTTGTCTAAGCTCATAGGGCTAGTGAGTCTCATTGAGAAGAGCTGATTCCAGAGTCCAGTTTCTAATATGTCTTCCTTCCTAGGATATTAGGTGAGATTTAAACATTTTATATGTGTGTAGTGTTTAAATTTTTTTTCTTTCTTTTTTTATACTATGAAGACTAATTATTAGTTTTTAATAAAATGCATTGCCTTTTGTATTAATGACCATGAGTGAATAAAAATTTCTTCACATTTCCACCTACTGTACTTTGTAGCAGGGCCAAAGGGCAGCAAACAGTTTTTTGTAAATCATACCAGAAATTACTTAAAGTAACTTATCAATGCTCAGCAATAGCAGGCCATTTAAAACATTGATTCATAAATGTGTTCTCTTTACATCTTGACTAATTCTATGAGGCCACCATCACCCTGATACCAAAACCAGACAAAGATACCACAGAAAAAGAAAATTACAAGCTAGTATCACTGATGAACATAGACGCAAAAATCCTCAACAAAGTACTAGCAAACTGAATCCAGCAACACCATTAAAAGGATCATACACCATGATCAAGTGGGATTTATCCCAGGGATGCAGGGACTTTTCAGTAACCTCAAATCAATCAGTGCGATACACCACATTAACAAATTGAAGAATAAAAATCATATATTCATCTCAGTAGATGCAGAAAAAGCTTTTGATAAAATTCAACATCCATTTATGATAAAAAGTCTCCAGAAAGTGGACACAGAGGGAACCTATCTCAACATAATGAAGGCTGTATATGACACACACACAGCTAACATCATACTTCACAGTGAAAAGTTGATGTACAGTATATATCTTCCTTTTTTTTCATTTTGATGTACAATTTGGCATCCTCCTAAGTCTCTCTAGCTAAATAGCAGATTTTGAAATAGATTGAAATGAACAGATATTTGCCTTAAATCTAAACCTTCTTTCTCATCTTTGAAACATTTTCTGTTCAGGTTCCAGGGACACAGTCAAAACCCAGAGGGCAGTGATTGTTTTCAGAACAATTGAGAGGCCTAGAGGAACTTGTTTAAAGTGCTAGTAGAATTGTGAACATAATGACCCATCACAGCTTTACCTAAGTGCAGGTGTTTCTTACTTTGCATTTCATAAGAAAGGCTAGTCTTGGTAGGCTTGCTTCCTGAATAATATCCCCTCAAAGACATCCATAATAATGTCCCCTCAAAGACATCCATATCCTAATCTCTGAAACTTGTGATGACATCATCTTATATTGCAAAAAAAAATTTTGAAGATGTGTTTAGGGATCTTAAAATGGGAAGATTATACTGGATTATCTAGGTGAGCCCAGTGTAATCACTGGAGGTCTTCTGATAGGGACAGGAGATCAGAGAGAAGAATAGGAGAAAAGAACTTGGACTGAGGAGGAGCCATGAGTCAAGGAAAGCAGGGAGCCTCTAGAAGCTGAATAAGGCAAGGAAAGGCGTTGTCCCCTAGAGCCTCCGGGAGGAACCAGCCCTGCGGCCACCTTGACTTTAGCCCAGTGAGGCTGATCTTGAACTTCTCACCCCTAGAAGTGCAAGATAATAAATTTCTGCTGCTTTGAGCCGCTAAGTCTGTGGTAATTTACTACGGCGTCAATAGGAAACTAACACACTCCTTATTTCCCTCGGATTTCTGCTCCAATGTCATGTTACAGGTGTGTCTGTCCCTGAACTCCTGATGTAAAACCACAGTGCTCTTCTTCCCAACCTGCCCCCTCTATTCTAGTCCCTGTCCTCTTCATTTTGCTCTCAAGAGGCTCTCCTTAGTGGGCGCTTCATCCCGGAAGGCAGCTTCATTTGGTTAATTTCAGGAATCTGGTGAGTCCGAATCCTCCAGCACAGCCACATCTTTCTGTGGTCCCTTTGCACTCACCTATGAACTGGAGCAGCAAAGCCCACCTCCTGCAGTTCTTTTTCTTTTTTTGGCCACGCCACATGGCATGCAGAACTTCCCCGACCAGGGATTGAACCCATGCCCTCTGCAGCGGAAGTGCGGAGTGTAAGCCACTGGACCACCAGGGAAGTCCCCACCTGCAGTTTCGATGCTGCTTACAGCTGGCTCTACTCGGCTTTTCAGTGAGTATCTCTTGGCAATATTTGGCTTCTCCAGCTGTCAGGGCCCTTTACCTTTCCATTACTTTCTCCTTAGCAGTTGCTGATACTCTGGTTCTTTCTGTTTTGGATGGCTTGTGGCCACTGACTCATATTTGGGGGTTTGTAAGGAGATTCTGTCACTTAATTTTGTTGTAGATATTATCTGTAGCTTTTGGGTCTTTGATAGCTGCTTATATGGGGGATTCAGGGAGATCCCAAAGTATGCCTTTCCTGTCATATCTTCCCAGAATCTTTTAATATCATATGTAAATATTCACAACTCTCAGAATGGAGCTTTTTCTTCTTTGTTTTTGTTTTCTTCAAGAGATTTTGGAGGAGCCCCAAAAAGACAAAAATACCTTATTCAGGTATTTAAAATCAAAATTTTTAATTGACACTTACTAAATAAACCATGGGCCTAGTACAAATCTATACTTAGTGTTTTCCTATGACTTCTTGTATTTAGAAAGGAAGTCAAAGGCATTTTACATAATCTCTTAGGCACTGTTCTGAGTCCTTTGTGTTCAGAAGGTCACTTGTTCCTCGTGGCCTTATGAGGATATGTTAGCTCCATGTGACAGGTAACAACTCGGGCTGAGTGTGTTTGGTTTGCTGGAGGTGGTAGGTGGGATGTTTATGGAGCTCTGGCTCCTGAGAGAGATGGAAAGTCAAGGGCTCACAGAGAGATGCAGTCAGGGTAGGGGTCTAGTTACAGCTGAAGAGCATATGTGGAGAAACTGAGACAGAATATCATTCACATGATCTGGGCTCGCATGTTGTGGGTTTGGGACAGTAGGAGCAGTCTGGGCAGGTGGATAACCGGGGTGATCTCATTCTTGACTGTGGGGGAAATGGTGGCAAGACTTGTTCATCATAACTCCCAGTGACTGAGGCTGAAATTTCACTACTGATGCCGAAAGCTCAGCTTCTCTGTACACCCGTGCCAAATCGAATCTCCGAGACAGAGTTTGGGTGAAGTAGAAAACGAGAGCTTTATTACTTTGCCAGGCAGAGGGGGACACAGCGGGTTCCTACCTCGAAAAACTATGTGTCCCAACTTGGAAGAGATAGTAAGAAGTTTTATAGTAATGGTTCAAAGAGGGCGTGATCAGCTCATGGACATTATTCTGATGGGTTGGTGGTCAGCATCATCAACCTTCAGGTTCCAACTGGTCTGGGGTCTACATGCTTGTGGGCAGCATACCATCATTATTAACTTCTCCCACCTGAAGGGGGTTTCAGTACCTGCAGAACAGCTCAAAGATATTGTTGTACGTATCTGTTGATGGGGAACCAGGACCTTGCCCCAAGGCTGCACTATTGTTTCCCTTGACTGTTTGTTTCTCCCTGGTCTGGTGTCCTCTCCTTTCCCTAATTAACAACTGCTTGAATCTGCCCTTTGGAACTCAGGGTAGGTCATGGAGGCTGAATGAAAGCTATTTCCTGTAATCAAAGAAATGGGGGACACAGAAAGACTTTGCACCCAGGAGCCCCACAGGGCCCTGCTCAGTATCAATACCTGTCCTCAGTAGCACCTGGGTTGAGTAATAGGGGAGGAGTACCGTGAAATCAGGAAGATGCCACTATGCTACAAACAGAAGGACAGGTTGCCAGTTTTTTGCAAAGGCTGCAACCAATAGAAAAATCTATTGAATTATTGTGTAATTATTTTGAAAACACATGGGATAAAAGTCTACTCTGTCAGAGTGAGTGCTTTGAATGCTTCCATGCCAAACAAATAAACAAAAACATCAAAACAAACAAACCAACCTTCCTATCTGTACCATCGATTGATTTTAATTAGAAAATTCCCCTTTGAGGATTGGGCTTATATCAGCCGTTCACACTTAGTTTGGATTTCTCCAATAGAATTGCTTTTTTTGTTGTTATATGTATAAGAAAAGGCATTTTCATTGAAGAAAGGATCATTTTGTGTTATGGGGCACTTTAGTGAAAAGTGCATTTAGTTGGAGGATTTCAATAGACCAAAAACACAACAAATATATTCAGCTGAAAGGAGGGAAAAGGATGATTGCTGGAGGGCAGCAATAAATTTATCCTGATTTACCATTTTCCTAAGTGTGCCACCGAACATGTCCTCCTTGAAAGACTTTGCACACCATAGATTGCCTGACCTTCATCTTTTAAAACAGCAAAAATATTTTGATTCTCTCAAACCCATAAAAATGGCTGGCTTCAATTTCTTTCTCTCATATTTAAAATGTGCCAGAGAAACATGAGTTATTATAATTGGATGCTTTTCTCATATGGCATTCTCAATTAAGATGACCATAAAACACCTAGCCACATACATATATTTAAAAGATGACTTCCTCTCTCCCTCGTCCCTCCCTCCTTCCTTCCTTTCCTTCCTTTTCTTTCTTAAAAGGCAAACCAGTGTTGACTCAGTTTGCTAGGAAATGATACCTGACACTAATAGGTACAGTTCGAACCCTTACTTCATTGGCGTATTGAATACCCAAACTTCAAAGCTGTAATTGGTCCAATTTCCTACCATTCCTATCAAGAAATCGAAGCCACAATTATGTGGTCAAATACCTAGTTATGACAAGGGCACTGAGTGTTGCAGCTGGCTATTTAACTGAAATGGATGCATTCTGACTTGACGTTCATGGAAGGAAAAGGCTGCTTTGTCAAATTAAAACTCACTTCCAACTTAGAGCTTTGCAAATTTAAGTTATTGTCAATCATGCTGTATTGGAGTCTGTAATCCCCAAGCAAAGCATAACTACCTGCATTACTTCAAAATATTCAACACACTCTCTCTGCATCAGCTTCACTTATCGTCCTCCCCATCATTTTCAGCTTTGTCATGAACACCTGTCAAGTCTTGATACTTTCTTCCTTTACTTTTTTTTTTTAAGTGTTCATTCCAGATTCATTGACACTTTCCCAGGATGTGATATATGTTTTTGGTTAGCTCTAGCCTGGGTTTCCTCTTTGATTCTTTCACAAGTGTGGTGTTTGATCATCACAGGCTTGGATGGGACAGACAGCTATGCTGCAGTTTGCTCATTAACTTGGCAGATTGATCAACTCAGAGTTTCATGGGAAGGCAGAACAAATGGACCATCTGGATATGTGGTGTATGGTTGTCATTTGAGTGGCTGCTCCAGCAGTTCTCACGTTTCCCATCCCACCTTTTCAACCAACACCATACATACACACACTGATTTTCACAACCTATTTGACTTTCGGAGTCATAATGTAATAGGGAAGAACAAATCTGACACCATATTGAATCTGTTTCTTTCACTTTAACCTTTGTATTCTATTGCTTTGGCTACAAGTTAATCGCTAAACGGATGCTGCTTATAGTTTAAAGTGTACATAATGGCCCATCTCCGAGAACCCTGCCCCCCATGCCTGAGTGCTAAGCTAAAATACCTTTTGTTTAGCTCACAGGAAACATCCTGACCAGGCCGACTTGTGAATGGCTGTAGGAAAGAAGATATTAACAGATTCCCTCTGCACTCTCGCTGGAACCAGGAAATATTTACAATAACTTATCACCTTTTTACTTTACTTCCTCACCCCCTCTTCTTTGTTCTATAAAAGAAACTAGCATCCAAATCCTGGCAAGATGGTTCTTTGGAACACTAGTCTACTATCTTCTCAGTCTGCTGGCTTTCTGAATAAATTCACTATTTCTTGCCCCCAAAACTCATCTCTCTGTTGATTGGCCTGTCTTGCAGCAAATAGTGCAAGCTTGGACTCAGTAACAATAACTGTGCCTATATTTCTGAGGTTTCTGCTACTGCTTGACTGTTCACCGAAGTCTTACTTCTTTTCTTCTTTGTCCTCACAGTGTGGTATGCCACATATTAGACTGTTTCTTACTATCTTAGAGACTTTTGGATACATAGACACACACACACATATATACACAAACTGAACAAAACTTGTATTTGTTGGAGAGAATTCCATTGTTATTGCTTCCATGAAGTACTGTTTCTATAAGGTACTAGCCAGAATTTTTAAACATACTTATGACAGCATATTTTACCTTTCAGTATTATTCCTTTGAGACTGATTTGTTCTGTTTGCTTTTGCTTTATTTTTTATTTTAATTCACAATTACGCTTTCAAAATTATAGACAGGAAGAAAAAAGAACCTGTTAGTTTAAAAAATAGGAAAGGATTCCTCTTTGGTGAAGCAAACACCTTCTTGAGAAGTGTTATGATGGGCCATCTGGTTTGTGGAATGATGTCTCTTGGTGTAAGAACAGGCTGGGCTAGGAGTGAGGCAAAGGCAAACCAATTGCTCTGGTGGCAAAATAAGAAGTTTGAGGTTCTCTAGGCAGCCTGAGAATGAGAGAGAAGATGAAAGTAGCTAAGGGATAACTAGCTACTGGATAACTTTCCAATGGTTGGCATTCTCTCTGGAAGGAAGATGACCAGGCAAAACTCTCCAATGTCAGAAAGGTGACCTCAATACTATGCAGCCCTCATATCCAGGGACTGACTTTGGCATTGCAATGTCATCTGCATGTAGGAAGGAACTCTGGCTATATTAATTGCATGATGTAGGTTATGTAATTTGTGCATTTGTGTGTATTGATGGCCAAAGGAGATAAAAAGGAACATAAGAAGAAAGGTGAAAGAAAGAAGAGGAAGAAGGAAAAAGGGAGGGAGGAAAAAGGCACGTCAGCGTTCTCCTATGCTTTGAAAATTGATCATGAACTTCCTGCTGGTGCCCTTCTCTCCTCCTCCTTTCCTTCTTCTCTTCCAGTTTTTCTTTCTGTTCTTTTTTTCTCTTCTTTTATTCCTTCCTCCTTCCTGCCCTCTTGCTCTCATTTTCTTCCTTGCAAGGAAAGAGAATGGTTTGCGAATTAGGAGTGATGTAAGAACTTGGGGAAAAGGTAGCTTTGAATCAGCAATTCCTGCATTCTCTTTGGGTTTGCTTATTTGATACAGGGAAATAACTGCACATGTGTGCTCATGTGAGTCTTTGCATATTCAGTGGGATGAAGGATATTTGCCTAAATATGGAGATGGAGGCCAAGTATGAGCTTATTATCAAGGGCAAGTCAGGACATGGGAGAGAAAGGGGAAGCGGTAGGAAGAGGCTGAGTGAAGTCCATGGGGTACAGCATTGGTGTTCAGAGAAAAGCAGTATTGGACAAGTGGGGCAAGACAAGGAGGTGTGGTGTGCTTTCTGTTCCTGTGCTTTCTCACAAACATCATCCCTGACTTTCAGACCATCTCCCTGTCATTTAGATTCCCATAGGATTCCTTCTAATTGTTTATTATAATTGAAATAGATTCATTAGCTGCTTCTTCCCTACTAGACTATAAACTTCATGAAGGAAGGGATTGTAAAGTGGTTATTCAGTTCCAAGTACGTAACACACATTATTATTATTATTATTATTATTATTATTATACCACTAAATATTCCTACCTTGTATAATATAATGCCTGGCCCCTGGTAAATATTCATTAAATGTTTGCTGAAGGAAGGAGTAAATGGACAGATGCACAGGGGAAAAGCATAGAGTCATATGAATTGTGTTGGTTCTTCCAAAGTGGATGTTCTCATCTAAGGGCTACATACAGTCAGGTATATGACTTCATATCTCATTTTTATGCTTTCACAGGATGTTCAAGTGGAAAGAGAATTTGCTTAGCAATATTAATTCAAATACTTAATAAACAGATTTGAAAAGAATCCAATTTCAGCAAAATAATTTTATATTGTTAGTTTTTGATTTTACAATTTATTTATCATTCTTTGTGACACCTGCGAGAGTGAGTTAGCCATTTTATAGAAATTACTTTGGTGAATTCTGGCCCTGAATTTCACAGTGAGATTTTCATATAACTCATGACTGAATTAACTAGGATTCAATTCACAATTTTAAACTTACTTTGTTTAATAGATAAAATGTGTGAATTGGTTTATGTTAGAGACAAAGATTCTACCTTCCCTTCCATTCAGCAATGATTTTGTTTGTAACTATCTTTTGGAAAATTCCTTTAATAAGCTCATTCCTGGTACAAAGTATGAAGTACAGGACCTCTAACAAATTATACCACTGAATGTTGACATAAATCGTATTGTAGCTGTGCTATCAGTAGTGGTGATGGGTGTATTCTTTTCAGAGATTATAAGATTTCCTGCTTCTTAAAAGAACGAAGAGTAGAAATCCAAGTTGAGACTTGCCTGTACTTATATTGTGATGACTCAGTGTTATGATTGAAATTAAAAAACATGATTCATTTATAGCTTGAGTTTTTGAAATGGAAATACCATAAGAATCATGATATTTCAGTTGTACATATTTATATTTATAACTTATATTTATAATTTTCCTTCATTGCTTCTGAATATTTCCTCTGGAGTTCACACCTTTTCCAAAAAAATCACAGTACAAAAAATTAAAGCTCTTAATTACTCTAGGTGTTTTGAAATTGATCATTTATGAATGATTTTAGTTTGTTTAGGTTTAATATAACCTCAACCATCTGTTACAAAAGAGTACTTTCAGGCATTCCCTGATGACTGATAAAAATGTATGTTACAAGAGGCTAAGTACTCTTCCACAAATCTCTTTCAAGCCACAATTTAGGCTTAGTTAAGTAAAATAATTACAAGCAAGACCAGGCACATCTTACAATTCCAAAGATTCCAATGATTCCCTTACTGATGTGTGTACTATGAATCCTTCCTGGAGGTGACGGTGCTCACTGGGACTTCAGGTAAAGTTTGAAATGTCAGATTATTTTGTCATATAATTCAATCAAATTTTATTGATGAAATCATTCAAACATACAGAAAAATTAGAAAATAATATAACAAACACAGGGTGCACAATTTGGACTTAACAGACGTTATTTAACAGATATGGTGTTTCCTGGAGATCACAGTTTATTTGAAAGAAATACGACATTAAAGATCCCAACAAAGCTTCATTCCTGTAACCCTTCCCTCTCTTTCCTCTTCAAGGGTAACCACTCTTCTGGAGTTGGTTATATCCCTTTGTGTTTTTTGTTCTTTTTACTACATATGGAATGGATTCATAAACGCTATGCAAAATTGTATTGTGTGCTTTTAAACTTTACATAAGTGGAATCATACTGTATGTATCCTGCTGCAACTTGCTTTTTTTCACTGAGATGTTGATACATGCACATTTGGTTCATACATTTTACCAGTTTTATTGCATTTTATAGGAACAAGCCTGTTTATCCATTCCTCTATGACGAATAGTTAGGTCGTTTCCATATTTTTGATGTTATAAATATTGCTGCAGTGAGAGATCCTGTGCTTGTCTCCTTTGAACACTTGCATCGGAATTTCTTTACGGTAGATTTCTGGAAGTGAAATTCATAACTCATAGGGCAAGTGCAACTTTACATTTTCTAGATATTTCTAAATTGCTCTCTAAAGTTATATAAATTTATACTCTCAGATCAATATTTAGGTTTCTTTTTCCCCATAACCTCACCAAATGTGGATGTTATCCATCTTAAATATTTGTCAACCTGAGAGGGGTAAAATGTTAGTTTTTCTTTCATTTCCCTGTGTAACCTAGCTGGTTATGGTTTGTTACTAGGAGACCAGAAAGTACAATTACTTCTTTTATTTCCTTTAGGATCTCAAGCATTACATTCATTATATTCCTAGGTTCAAGATGCAAAACCATGTTAGACCATGCAGGGCCATATTGTTACTTACCTGTTTGTTTGTTTGTAAATAATGTCATGGACACATATGAACTCTCAAATCCTCTACCTTTGCATCCCATAACCCTGAATTTTAAAGTGTTTATCATTTCCTTGCCATTTAGGAATTGTGTGTGTGTTTGTGTGTGTGTGTGTGTGTGTGTGTGTGTTTTCTTTTGCTTGTTTTTAAACTGCATGAAAAGAGTATCCTATTGAAGGGTTTGGGGACTTTATTTTACTTAACATTATGTAAGATTCAGCCATGTTGTTATATGCAGCTATAGTTTTTTTTTTTCTTCACACTCCATTGTGTGGATAAAACATAATTTAACAGTTCTGCAGTCGAAGGGAATTTGGGTTGTTTGTAATTTTTGCTTTCTAGTTGTTCTTGAGGACCTCTCACAGTGTATGTGTCAGCCTTTCTCTTAGTTAAATTGCTATGGGGAGAATTGGTGGGTTGTAGGGTGAGCAAATTTCCAACTGTACTAATCTTGGAAGTTTTGGTAAGATTCACCTGTAAAACCATCTGTGTTGCTCTGTTAACATATTACAACTCTCCAATTTCTTTAATAAAAATTATATTGCCATTCAGGTGTTCTCTGTCTTCACAGGTTAGTTTTGTTAGGTTACCTCTCTATTAAAAATTTTTCCATTTCCCCTAGGTTTTCAATTAAACTTGAATAAAGTTGCTGATAATATTTACTTACTATCTTTTTAAAGTTCACTTGCACCATTAGCATTATGTCTCCTTTATCACTCATAAAATTATGTGTGCATTCTCTCTCTTTTCATCCATCTGTGTTACCAGAGGCTAGCTTGTATTTTGTCACTTGTCAAAGATCCAACTTAGAGTTTATTGACTTCTTTATTTCATCTTCATCTTCCATTTCATACTTTTAATTATTTCCTTTCTTTACTTCCATTTCATACTTTTAATTATTTCCTTTCTTTACTTTCTTTGGGCTTAATGTTTGTTTCTAATTTCTTATGTTGGACGTTTACTATTTAATTTTTAATCTTTCTTCTCTTCTAATGTGAGTAGTTAAGGCTATACATTCCTCTCTTCGAAAGGCCTTAACTATTCTCCACAAATCTAGGTATAGTACTTTCATTTTTATTAATCTCGAAGGATTTTTAAATTGCTTACCATTTATTTTTTGACCAATGATTTTTTTTCATGCGGATTTAAATTTTCTTATTTCCACCTTCTAACTTGATTGTGTTGTGGTCAGAAAACATAATCTGTATATCTTTTCTCAGAAAAGTTGTGAGATTTGTATTATGCCCTAGTGTATGGTCAACTGTGATAACTGTTCCATGTGTATTTGAGAAGAATGTGTTTTTTTCTTCTGATTCTGTCTTGGATGAGACTATGTTGACCCCAGGAAGGCTTATGAGGCTGGATGAGAAGGTTTGTTCATGTCTAGGAGTAAAACGTAGGGTAAGTTGTAATCAAATTGTAGATTGTACACTTCTGAGATTGATGAGGTAAACCTGGCCCAGATAAGGTGATCTTGGCACTTACTCAGATTGGTTTACATGCACAATTTCTCCAGGATTATGTCAGGCTAGATCTGGAGAGTAGATGTCATGCTAACAGAAAGCCAGGGGGACCTCACTCATCTCATTCATATCTTACGGTCTACAACTGGTGAACTTGAACTTCTGTCTGTGCTGAAGAATGTAGCTGAGAACTTTGAGGTATATGTTGAGTGCATTTGCTTCCTTCTCTGTGCTTTAGGTACATAAACCTCATTTGATTTTCCTAAATGGTGCTGGTCTTCCAAATTTATTACTACCATTTGTCAATAAAGTGATTGTGTACCTAGTGAGGTACACATTTTTATGTTTTCTGCCAAATGGGTTTTCTTCTCTGGAATAGTTTGATTAAATCCTTTCTGTCTTGGATTATCTTTTCTCATAGATTTGCAAATTTATATATTCTAGACTTTAAGTATTTCTCTTACTGGAAATATAAATATTAACTTTCAGATATGGCTTATTTCTATGTTTATGGTGATTTTTAATGTACAGAAAAATGTCAACTTAATGTACAGAAAAATGTCAACTTAATGTGATAAATTTATAAATACTTAAATTCTTTTGGTATTTTTATAATTCTAAATATGTTATCAAGGGAATTCTATGTGCTAGGTACTAGGTCTTGGGAAATTCCCTATCTCAGCAGTGATGAAAAATAAATTGTTACGATGAAAAATAAAGCAGGGTAACTACTTTATATTACTGAGATAGCCTGATGATAATTATGAATTATTAAATACATTGTGAGTATAATTAAAGAGTTGGGAGTTTTTTCTCTTTTACTACTTTGGGTGACAGTTTGCTTAAGACATGAATTATGTGTTCTTTGATTACTTACAGATCTTTCCTATAAAACTACCAGTATGCTTTTTGTCCATTTGTTATACACGATTTTTAAACTGCTGATTAATTTCTAACTATTGAAGCATTCAAAATTTCTGTTTATCCATGAATCATTTTACATGTATTAGTGGTGATTCTTTAGAGAACTTTCCTTTTCTTCTCCTTTTCCTTCTCCCGCCTTTCCTAAGTAAACTATACACACCATTAAAAAAGTATGCTATAATCCATTGCAATCATTATCTTTCCTGATGCTCAAATTACCAAATTTGAACTATAAGAGCTGCTTCAAGAAAGGGTCTCTTTCAACCAGCTCTATTCATTATTGAGCACACTCTTGATTTATGGAATTGCATTTCTCTCAACATGAGTAAGGTTGAAAATCTGGTCATATTTATGAAAGTCATTTGTATTTCCTTTTCTGTGAAGAATTTATTCATATGCTTTGCTCATTTTCTGTTGGATTGTCTTTTTTTCTTATTTACTTGTATAAAACTATTAAATTTAAAGAGGCTAGATCTTTGGTTGTAATATTAAATATATCATTCCCATTTTATTTTTTGAGTTTTGGGGGGGGTTATTGCTATATGGATTTTAAAATTTGTATCCTCTTAACATTATCATTTTTTTAATGACTTCTGGAGTTTGTGTCAGTTAGATAAACCTTCTGCACTCCTAGATTCTAAAGGAATTCTATAACATGTTTTGTTATAGGACTTTTATGATTTTATTTTTACATTTATACCTTTGACCTATTAGGATTTTATTCCTCTTATATGGTGTGTAGAACTGGTGTGTAAAACATAAAAGTTTATGTTTTTCTAAATGGTTATCCAGCTTCCCCCACATCATTATTGAATAGTCCATATTTTCCTCTGTAGTTTGAGATGACACTTTTATCATAAAGTCCTGAATGTATTTAGGTCAATACTGGGATTTGTATTTTCTTCTATTACTCGGTTTTTAATGTACTGATGCCACAAATTTTAACTAATGAATAACTGTTGTATATTTTGATAACCTAGTATTCCCTTAATGCTCTTATTTTTCAGAATTAAAAACAGTATTCTTGTATAAGTGCAGAATCACTTAAAAACCAACAAACTCTTGGCATTTTCCTCTGGATAATGTTCTATTTATAAATTAATTTAAGAAATTGACAGCTTTATGATATTAGTCTTCCTATCCAAGAACATGACATACCTTTCCATGTGGTGAAGCTGATCTTTTTAAAATATAAGTTTAGGGCTTCCCTGGTGGCGCAGTGGTTGAGAGCCCGCCTGCCGATGCAGGGGACATGGGTTCATGCCCTGGTCTGGGAAGATCCCACATGCCGCGGAGCGGCTGGGCCCGTGAGCCATGGCTGTTGAGCCTGCGCGTCCAGAGCCTGTGCTCCGCAACGGGAGAGGCCACAACAGCGCGAGGCCCACATACCGCAAAAAAAAAAAAAAAAAAAAAAATATATATATATATATATATATATATATATATATATATATATATATATAAGTTTTATAAATCTCTTATTAAGTTCATTCTCTGATTTTATTTATTTATTTATTTATTTATTTATTTATTATTATTATTTTTTGTGGTACGTGGGCCTCTCACTGTTGTGGCCTCTCCCGTTGCGGAGCACAGGCTCGGGACGCGCAGGGTCAGCGGCCATGGCTCACGGACCCAGTCGCTCCGTGGCATGTGGGATCTTCCCGGACCGGGGCACGAACCCGCTTTCTCTGCATCAGCAGGCGGACTCTCAACCACTGCGCCACCAGGGAAGCCCTCATTCTCTGATTTTAAATTTATCATTGTTATTATAAATGGCATAACTGATTTCATTATTTCATTTATGTTGTTTGTAGATATATATATTTATTATCTACTGAATTTCTGTATTTGTTTGTTTTTATTAATTACCTTATAAATTCTTTGATTCCGGTAGGAATTTTTTATTGTTATTGTTGAATGTTCTGTTTTTTACAGGTAATTAATCATAAAATAGTGAGCATTTTTGCCTCTTCTTTTTTATTTTTAAATACTTAAGTTCTTTTTCTTGTCTAATTGCAGTGACTAGTACCTCATAGATAATATTAAATAATGGTAACAAAAATTTTCTTTGAGTTATTCTTGACATTAAGAGGAATGCTTCTTGTGTTCTCAGATACCAAAGAACTTGCACAAGGCAGTGCATCCCTTTCCAGCTGTGTTTTTTTTCAGTTCACCTCAGGTGAAAGTCTTAGTAATTGCAATACAACAGCTTGAAAGGGGCTATGACTGCTCTACTTGCCGTTAGTTATGGGGTTCTTACTGCCATTTGACAGATGAGTGAGTCAACTACACTATCACTTTCTTAGACTTTACATTCTAGACTATATTCAATATCAGCCATCTTAGTTCAGATTCTCTAGAAAAAGATCATGAGATGAGGAATCATATGCAAGTGATTTTCTAAAGAAATTCTTTCATGAAATCTTGTAAGAGAATACAGAAAGCAGGGCAAGGAGGGGGAAGAAGACAAGCAAATATACAACTTTTCGTTATACAACTTTTGTTATACAACTTTTCAGGTAACATTCCAGCCTGATTCTGCAGGAAGAACTTCTTGAGGGTAAACTATACCTTAGAGTTTTTCTCAACTCAAGGCAAGAATATTGGACTTTCATATAATCAGATCAGTGGGTCATTGGCTGACATCTCGCAAGGCATGTAAACTCCCAGGTACTTCCTGTTCTATGAACCTGGGAAATGACTCCATTAGTCCGTGAGCAGTCCTCTGAGAAGAGTCACAGCTATAGCTTTATAAAGCAAAATCACAAGCCAGGAAATGGGTACACAGAAACAAAAATAGTGACATGAGGAAATTTGGATAGAACATCAATAATTGGCTACAGTGGATAAAACTTTTTTTAATTCATTCAACAAATGTTAAAATAAGAGTGTTGGGCTTCCCTGGTGGTGCAGTGGTTGAGAATACACCTCCCAATGCAGGGGACATGGGTTCAAGCCCTGGTCTGGGAAGATCCCACATGCCGCGGAGCAGCTAAGCCCATACGCTACAACTACTGAGGCTGTGCTCTAGAGCCCGTGAGCCACAGCTACTGAGCCTGCGTGCCACAGCTACTGAGCCCACGTGCCACAGCTGCTGAAGCCCACGTGCATGGAGCCTGTGCTCCGCAGTGGGAGAGGCCACTGCAGTGGGAGGCCCTCATGCTGCAGCGGGGAGTGGCCCCCGCTCGCTGCAACTGGAGAGGGCCTGTGCGCAGCAACGAAGACCCAATGCAGCCATAAATAAATAAATAAATAAATAAAATTAAAATAAGAGTGTTGATGTTGCCAACAATTGTGTATCAAATTTTCCTTATAATTCTATCAAATTTGCTTCACTTATTTTGTGTCTATATTTCAGGTGCATAAATATGTTTTATTTGCACAGTGGCTTCATCCATAATAATTTTTTATCTTAAAGTTATTTTGTTTTAACTTCATGTGATCTTTATAAATAGAACCTAACTGAATGTTGATTTTTTTTATAATTCAATCTAAATCTTTGTCTTTTAACTGGTGCTTTTACTCCATTTAAATTTATAGATATTATTCATATATTTGGATATATTTTATCATCTAATTTTGTGTGTTTTGTTTAGGTTGCCCTTACTTGGCCCTTTTTTCCCTCTTTCCTGATTGCAATCTGGAATAACTGAGGTTTTTCTATTTTCTTTTTCCTTTCTTTGGATTTGGGAGTCATGAATCAGTTCTTTTTTTTCTTTTCTCTTTTTTTCCCTTCCCTCATTTATTCCTTCCTTCCTTTCTTCCCTTTTTATAATTACTCTTAAATTATTCACATGAATACACTACTTTATATAATCTAATTGATTAATACCTCTACCTTCCTATGCTCAAATAAAAAGGCCTTAGTAATCTTACTTTAACCACTTCCCTTTTTTATGTTATTTTATCCAAATCTAGCTATATTTTGTTAAATTTTATTTTATTTTTTGGTTTTATTTTTATCAAAGATAAGAAGACAGTTTGAAAATTCAAGTTATTCTATAAGGCTTATAACACGATCGGTGTTCCTGTTTTAATATCCCTTTCCATCCTTCCCCTACCCTTCTTGGTGCTCCCCAGACACAACACATTCCCCCAGAACCTGATTTTTCTCCTATTCTTTGTGTCCATATCTCTAAATAATATGTGTGTCCTGTTAGGTTACAGTTATTGTTTTGTATGTTATATATCAACTTTCTGCTATGAAAGATGATGATTTGGCTCTTTGGCTATTCCTCTCTCCCCTTAATCCACCCCTTTTTTTCCCCAGTAGAGCTATAGAATAATATTGTTTATGTTTCTGGGAGTTAATAATTATCAAATACATATCCAGTACTTACTAGTCTGTAACACATTACAGGGTAGGCATTTCAAGATGCAGAAATAAAAATTCAGTCCAAGATGAGGGCGCTCACAATCTAACAAGGTACAGAGAAAATTAATAAAACTAACTGAAAAAGAATGATTATTTGTGATGGAAGTTAGTACAGCAGGTGAGAATGAAACATGTAGATATTAAGGGAATCAAATTTCAGGCAGAGGGAATAGCAATTGCAAATGCCCTAAGGCTGCAGCATGTCTATCTTGTAGGACTAGCAAGCTCTGAATGTTCAAAAACAGTTACTAGCAAGAGACAAAATTAAAAAAAAAAAAAAAAGGGTTGGCAGTTCCTGTGTGCTCCCTTAGGCCAGGGTCAGCACAATTTCTGTAAAGAGCTGATGGTAAGCATTTTCCAGTTTGTGGTCCATTCAGTCTCTGTTGCAATTACTCATGTCTGCCGTTATAGTGTGAAAGTAGCCAAACACAATATACAAATAGGTGGGCATGTCTATGCTTTAATAAAAAATTATTTACAAAGTCATCTGTCATAGCTAGTGCAGTGACTTTGCATGACCTTATCCTATTTGCAGTCAAGGTATTACTAGACCAAGGGTTGGCAAACTACACAAGAGCTAGGAATAATTTTTACATTTTTAAAGTGTTGTAAAACACAAATGCATACACATACACACAGTCACACACACACACACACCACACACACACACACACACACACACAGTACACTGGACAGAGACTATGTGTGGCCTTAAAGCCTAAATATTTACTACCTGGCCTTATACAGAAAAGTTTGCCAACTCCTACACTAGACTCACAAAAATGAGTTGGATGATGTTTCTTCTTTTTCCATTCTCTTAAATAACTTTTCTCAGAAAGATTATTTAGTTCATAAAAATTTGGTAAGTCTTATCTGTAAATCAAATGAAGCTTAGTTTTGTTTTCTTTTTTTGAGCCAAGGATATCCTTGATTACCACCTTAAATTGTTATTCAATTTTTTCTATTTGTTTAATTTTTCTATTTTTCAGGGCCATTTCAGTATCTATTTGTTTTCCAAAAAGATGTCCATTTACTGTAGATTTTCACATCAAATGTATTTATCAAGTGTACATTCAAATTTCTTGCCCATTTTCTACTGGGTTATCTGTCTTTTTCCTATTGATTTGTAGAAATGTATTGTTTATTCTGGATATGGGATCTTTGCCAGGTACTAATACCTTCTTCCACCTTATGGTTTACTTTTATTTATTTATTTATTTTTCCTTTGCGTTACGGGGGCCTCTCACTGTTGTGGCCTCTCCTGCTGCGGAGCACAGGCTCTGGACGCGCAGGCTCAGTGGCCATGGCTCACGGGCCCAGCCACTCCGTGGCATGTGGGATCTTCCCGGACTGGGGCACAAACCCGTGTCCCCTGCATTGGCAGGCAGACTCCCAACCACTGCGCCACCAGGGAAGCCCAATTGTTCACTTTTGATTATGTATTTTGATCATGTATTGTGTATCATGAATCTCTTGATCGTGTATTTTGATGAACTGAAATTCTTAATATATTCCAATGTACCTTTCTTTTATGGTTAGTACTTCATGTGTCCCTTTTAAGAAATCCCCACATATACCAAGTTGGGAAATACAGTCTATGTTTTCTTGTAGATCAGCACTGTTCATTAGAAACAATGTGAACCACAAATTTGGACCACACATATAATTTAAACTTTTAAGTAGTCACATTAAAAATATAATGAAGCTGGAGAAATTAATAAGGATAACAAAATTAGTAAGGTGATATTTTTTGTTCTTTAAAAAAATAAGATTTCAAATTCTAGTGGATATTTTACACTTACAGTGCATCCCCATTTGGACTAGGCACATTTCAAGTGCTGATAATCATATGTGTCTAAGGGCTATCATATGTGGCTATCAATATGCCATATTAACCTAGTTTAGAGGTTTTAATGATATGCCATTTACATTTAACTCTACCGCCCAAATGCAATTGTTTTCTTGTGTGTAGCATGAGATAGCATACTTAACCAGGAAACTAAGTAGCTTATAGAATTGAAGGAAGACCTTCAGGATCCAGAGCCAATCTGGGTTTCTTAGGAATGAAAACAGGGCTTGATGATGTTGGGACTTTCTAAGTATCTCTCTTCTCTGCTTATTCTTTTATTTTGCAAGGATTTTCTCAATATGGCAGGGGACATGGCCTCCAGTTGTTCTAGGGTCACATCTTTACAACTTCTGACAGATGAAAAAAAAAATAATCTAATTGTGTTTAGAAATATCCCAGCTCAGGCCACATTCCTATACCCTTCAGCTGGGGAGATGATTATATCTGGTCAGGTCATTCATTATATGCCCATAGTTATAATCATGGGACAGAAATTCTTACCAGAAAAGGGAAGCTACCATGATATATCACATCTGTTTCTTCCATGAAATGCTTTTAGGGAGTGGGGGCTATTTCTTGTGCACTAAATTAATATTTGTAAATAGCACTCAAATAGTTTCCCAATTTGACAGGAATGCTTAAAATAAGGCCTAAAGCAGGACGGAGGATATAAATGCATTTGCTTGGAACTAATTTTTATGGTACACACATATTTGAAGACCATACAATTTTTTTATTTATAAGTTTAGGATTGTTGATTTATAAGGTAACTCAGAAGGTAACTCAATATTTTCTTTATAAACTACATTTTCTGTAAATTTCTGGGTGACTGGATGAGGTATACTGGTGTCTTCGGTAACTGTTCTGCAGCTTTGCAGAAGTTTTGAATGTGACTCTGTTTTATATAGATAGTACAATCCTTTTGGCCATTGTTCTAACTTCAGTAACTTTTCTTCGTAAATAATTTTTAAAAATACTCCAAAGGAGGAGAATGTCATTTGATATTAAAAGAATATTTTTCCTCCTTTAGAATGTATCTAACTTCTGTCTGAATGCATTCTTACTCTCAATTTATGAGTTTAATCATTTAGCACAAAATTTAAAATTGAACTGTGGCTCTGTGTTAGTTTGCATTCTACTTTTAACTCATATTTCTTCAGGGCTAATCTGTTCCCCTTTTGGGGAAGCAAAGGCGTCTCCTCTCTTTATTATGTGCATTACTCAAGAAAATTGTGTGACCTGACCCCCTCTCCATCCCCACCTCCACCTTGCACACACAAGTTTTCTGTCTGTTGTCTTTGCTTAGCTGTTCAGAAGCATATTTAATCACGTTTGCAAATGTAGCTTCAGGGTAATGATAACATCTAATTCTTCTCACTGAATCTAAAACCACCTATGACCACAGCCAAAAGTGATACCTAGGATTTCTTTTCTTTCAGTATTTGTTTTATGGACACTTGGTTAAGGAAGTTAATAGGGTTTTAAAATGTTTGCCTTTCTTACTGTTTCAAAGTAAACATTTTTTAAAAAGTTTTATTGGAGTATAGTTGATTTACAATGTTGTGTTAATTTCAGGTGTACAGCAAAGTGAATCAATTATACATATACATATATCTGCTTTTTTTATATTCTTTTCCCATATAGGCCATTACAGAGTATTGAGTAGAGTTCCCTGTGCTATACAGTAGGTCCTTATTAGCAAACTAAACATTTTAATCTTAGCTTATATTTCTAATTCATTCTAAGTTTATAATCATAATATAACAATAGTTGCTATACTTTAGAAAAAATTCCTACATAATCTTAACACTTTCCTCAATTTTATTCTGTGTATCCTTTCTCAAGCCTTTGTTATATGCATGTTTTTACATCATTGTAAATTTTGCTTAATTTTGAAATTAGATTTTTGTGTGTGTGTAATTTGTTGGAACAACATGCAAATGAAGAGTATATCTTTTACTTAGTTTAGGAGATCACCTAGCACTTATGAGAATCAGAAAATGACTCTTTTCTGGAGTCACTGTAATTTTTGAAGTAGTCACACTCAGATGGCAATTTTAAGTACTGGTGTTATTATGGGTAGTAAGAAATAAGTTTTATCTTTTAATGTTAAGTAAAACTTCACAGTTGTTATGTGCATGACAGCAGCTATACAGAATCATTCTAGGTTTGTAAATATTAGATTTGACCGTGTTGCTAGGAAACCCAAAAATAAAAAGGAATTTAAATAAGCAGGAAGCATCATAAAATCTAAATTTTGCTGTTATAAACAATGCAGCTTTGAGTTCTGTTCTGTGATCAAAAGGTTGGTATAAACTATTTTATTTGTACGTTAAAGAAAAGAAACTCCTTTCAACACAGTGATCATTTCCTGTTTCATTTTTCATTTTCTTTTCGAGTGAAGAGCTTTTGTCCCTCACTAGGAGTTGCTTGAAATCTCTCGGAAGGTCTGTTCCGAATTTACTACTTCTGGATTGGTTAAGATCCCTGTTAAGAGTGTGCTTTGTTCTCTGAAAGCTTTGGTCAGTTGAGCAACTTGCAGCTCGTGGTAAAAAAAAAAAAAAAAAAAAGAGCTGAGTAATGCTGGAGCCTTCTCATGTGGCTGATGCAAACCTGGAGAATTTGCATCATCATGTAGCTGGAGTAAGTTGGTGAGACAGGCAGCAGCTTAAATACCAGCCCATGAGGAAGTTGAGCTGGGCTGTAATGATAGGGCGGCAGCCGCAGCCTCAGCAGCAGAGGTAGTCTGGGAGGTGGAGAAACCAGAACACCATGAACGAACACACAGGTGTTCCTGTGAGTAATTAGATTGCAGAAGGCGAAAATACACCTTAGAGTTTTTACCTGGGAGCACACTAGCGCTGAGAAAGAATCTGAAGGCAAAGAGGAAGAGATCAAATCGGTCAGTCACCCCAAGAGACACCAAAGTTGAAAGTTTGGAGGTTTTATTCTTTTAATTTTTTTTTTTTCTTTTGCTCTGTTTCCTTTTTTCCCTGCGGGTCACTACCATGGTCAGAAAGGCTGTGGCATCCACCATCTCCAATGGGGTTTACCTGCAGGGCGGTGTCAACGCGAGGCTGTCTTCCCTGGGCGGCAAGGAGCCACCTGGGCACGAGAAAGTTGTGCTGAAGAGGAAAATCAGTCTGTTGAGAGGGATCTCCATCATCATCGGCACCATCATTGGAGCAGGAATCTTCATCTCTCCTAAGGGCGTGCTCCAGAACACGGGCAGCGTGGGCTTGTCCCTGGTTGTCTGGACTGTCTGCGGGGTCCTGTCACTGTTTGGTGAGTGTTGCTGCTTCTCTGGGGGTGTGTCTGTGGGGCTGGGTGCCGTGCTCTCTGGGAGAACAGAGGGTGATTTCTGAGGAGGGAATGAATGGTCAAGGCTCCCCCAGATTTTCTGATCTGTGGGGAGGTATGCGAACTATCCACGCACACTCTCCACTGTTGGCAGAATCCTGAATTCCCTGAAATTGCGACCTGTAGGCTGTGCTCGCTTTTCCTGACTAAAGTAGATTATTTTCTGATTTTTCCCTGTGGCAATGAACGTCAAGGCTAGCTTTGATGACCCAGTAAAATACAGGCAAGCTTTCTGTACCAGGCATTTGTGCTCAGTTACCTGTGTTTGGGGCATCTTGGCAGCTGGTGCGCTGAATGAAACACCTGTGAAGTGAAACCCGGCGTGGCCTGTTTAGACACAGAACTGAGTGTTCAGCAGAAGTTTTACTGACTTTTTATTGGCAAAGCAAATGGGTGGCAGTCTTTTCCTTTTTAATTTTTTAACTTCATGCACTTGTCAGTTCCCAGTATTCTTTCAAAAGTCCTTATTGTGGAAAGAAGTGTGATGGCATATAATTCAATTCCTTTTGTAAAAGAGAATATTGCAAGGGTCTGAGCATATTTCACATTTTTTTCAACTTTTCATCTCTCCCCAGTACCCATAAACCTTTGCAATATAAATTGTAAAATTGGAATTGGGTGTTAGTTTGCTGTGTTTGCCCAGCTCTGTTTTCTTCATTTCTAGTTCATTTGGTCTTCAGAGACACAGATCATTGGTCCACCTGTCTGCTGAGTTAGTCTAAACAGAACTGGTAGAAGAAGTATGATTATTTATTTTTCTTCAAAATCTAGATCTCTTTTATTGACTTGATAATTAATAGTAAAGAGGTAATAAATGTCCCCTCATGAGGTGGGCACATTACTAGAAAGCTACCTGGGTTAGTTGTGAAGGTGACAAAAACTGGTGAATGGTCAAGAAAATTAAATTTTATTTATATTATGCAAAAAATGTCTAAGACATATTTGCTCTTCTCTGGCAAACAGTGTATTCTGATTTCAAAAGATACTGTTCTTTAGAGGTACTAACTCTTTGTCCAAACTCTAGGTCCAAGTACTAACTCTTGGTCCTACACGGACCAATCCATTTATTCTTAAGACCTTGCAGTGTTTTCAGCGTTGGTTTGAGCATTCATCTAGAGAATTCTAACTTCCGTTATTAGGAAGAAGGTATTTTAAATAAAACTTGTTCACACAAACGCTGTATAGAAAGATCTACAGAGGAATTACTTTTGGTTTATTTTAGCTTACAAAGAGTTCGTGGTATTCATATGGTGTGGCATGTACGTTTATAGATGAACAAAAAGAAACTTAACTGTTGATCTTTCTAAATGACTGTGCCTCCTCAGCTTTTAATCTTCTCCAACACATGGTATATTCAGAACAAATCAGTGTCTGATAGGAGAAATCATAACCAGTTTCCTGGATTTTGCATACTGTGTGCACGCAGCTCCCACCATGCAATTCCATTTTCATACACAATAAAAGGTTATTCAGATATAATAAAATGTATGGCTCTGAGCATTAACTAGTTAAAGTGATGCAAGTGATGTTGGCCTGTACTAAGAAAATATGCTTCTGCATAAGTATATCATCTCAAGAAGTTCAGGGGAAAAAAAAAAAGCTAAAGGGACTAGCTAAGTTTATACTTGAGTTGGTATTCTTTGATTACTAACTGCAGTGAGTGTGCTCCTGTACTAACCTACTTATCTATATTTGCATTGCATTTATCACTTAAATTACTAGGAACTTTTGATAAGAGTGCCTTCTTAACAGGAAGCAAAGCAAAATATAAGGAAAAAAAATCCTTTGTCTTAGAACTCTAGAACTCTGGGACTAAGAGTAAAGAATTTGTATATTGGATTTACAGGTTTTTTTAAAGCCAGGGTCAACACATGGGTTCTTACAACCTATTTTGAACTTTTTTCATCTGGGTAAAATGGTTATGGAGCTTGAGACCTTTAAATGAAAATTTCATTTCTCCAGAACTCAATTTAAACCTGGGGCAACTATCCTGGAGTTTCAGCAAAGCATACAAAGGTCTAGGTATTGATTCTTGGGGGATAAATTCTGAGGTACTTAAGACACTTTCCAGTAACATTTTATATTGGCTGCTTCTTTGTACAGCCTACCAACATGGTGACTGGTTTCCAACAGAGAGTGAATTGCAACTAGTTCCAATTAGTTATAAGTAGACAGGCTATATCAGTGATCCCCAAATATCAATCTGTAGACTAGTTACTTTAAAATTAACCTGTGTGAATTTTAAAATAATAGATTTTCTTGGATGCCTCTATTGGACAGTCTGGCCTCTCTTGGTTAGAGAGTATGTCTGGGGTATAACCTTAGCATTTGTTTTCTGTTTGTTTTTAAATAAAAAATTCTCCCCAGGTGACTCTGATACAGTACTAGTTTCAGGAATACAATAAGTGATACAGGAATACAATAACTGACACTAAGATTTTGCTGAATATCCAAATTACATTCATGTTGGACAGTTCTACCTGAAGCTTTACTGATTAGTAATAATTTCCCACACTTTGAGTCCCCAGAGCAGGCCAGGCAGAAATTATGTCTTATGCTTAAGTACTTAGCAGTATGGATAGAACTTTTCACATAATGTCAAAATATATTTTTCATTTTCTTGGAAATTAATTGCTTACATTAGTAGGTATAGCTGTATTTCATGAGGTGCTTTCTGTGTGTTAGGCCCAGCACTGTCCTTGGCACCCATTTTATATTTAAGCACACAAACTCCTTGTGATGTGAGAATTAAGATCTTTATTTTACAGAGGATGAAACTGAGGCTTGGGGAGATTATATAACTTGCTCAACTCTGTGTGAAGTTTATTGCTAAATGTTAAAATTTGGTCTATAGTTAATTTTACCTAACGTATGTAAATATGTCATAGCACCTCTTTTTTAAAAGTATGTGTTATTTCAGCCATAGAGAGTGTGTACTTCGAAGACATGCAAGAAAAACTTTCCTAAAAACAGAATATCTGCATCAAAATTCATTTTGTTGACCAACAAAACATATCCTACAAGTTAAATGAAGTCTTGCAAAGCCTTGAGTCCATACTTCTCTGGAGAACAGATGAATCTTATTTATTTTGACATGCCACAGAAATATCATTTTTTTTTTTTTTTTTTTTTTTTTCTTTTTGTGGTATGCGGGCCTCTCACTGTTGTGGCCTCTCCCATCGCGGGGCACAGGCTCCGGACGCGCAGGCCCAGCGGCCATGGCTCACGGGCCCAGCCGCTCCGCGGCATATGGGATCCTCCCAGACCGGGGCATGAACCCGTATCCCCTGCATCGGCAGGCGGACTCTCAACCACTGCGCCACCAGGGAGGCCCAGAAATATCATTTTTTAAAAGGATTCTCAATATAATTAGGTCAATTTGTGATAATTCCTTGTCTTGATGTGAAGTCCTTTGAAAAATAGGTTAGTAATATTGGCATCCATCTACTCTTTTTCTCTTGTTGTCAGGTTTGAGATTCAAAATTCTTAATAATGTGATATTGTTTTAGAAGTTTGTCCTTACTATTTCAAGTAAAATTACATTGTTTGAATAGAATGAACTAGATCTCAAATGTGAGGAAGTTACAAGAGGAATCTGGAGGCTCTTAGGAATTTGATGACTGTTATTAATTTTGAAAAAGGATGTCATTCAGATCAAAGGATGTAGTAACATCTCACACAACAGAAACGTTGTATCCATTCTACTGCTGGATGACTTGGTAATATTTTAACTTTTCACCTTTTTATTATAAATATTTCACAGGAGCCTTGTCCTATGCTGAACTGGGAACAACTATAAAGAAATCTGGTGGTCATTACACATACATTCTGGAAATCTTTGGCCCATTACCAGCTTTTGTGCGAGTCTGGGTAGAACTGCTCATTATACGGTAAGAGGCTACATACAAAAAAATTAAGGAAAAATAAACCCATTCATTATACCATTTTTTTTTTTTTTTTGGTGGTACAGGGGTCTCTCACTGTTGTGGCCTCTCCCCTTGTGGAGCACAGGCTCCGGACACGCAGGCTCAGCGGCCACAGTTCACGGGCCCAGCCACTCCGCAGCATGTGGGATCCTCCTGGACCGGGGCACGAACCCGTGTCCCCTGCATTGGCAGGTGGACCCTCAGCAACTGCACCACCAGGGAAGCCCTTCATTATACCATTTTAAAATCACCTTGATTATTTTTAAGTAGTTAGAGATATACATGTCATATGATTATGTGGTAAACATGTCTACTTCAGGACATAAAATCTGTGATGGAATACCTTTCTCAATTAATGTGTTTAATGCAATTTTGCCACTGGCGGTAGTTTGCCAACCCTGCCAAACTTTTAAAGCATCTGCTTTTTGTTAATATTCAATTATTCTCCATGACATTTTCAGGACAGATGCTGACTTGAACAGGATATGAAGCAAAATCTACCTTGATAAATCAGACCTTTTGTTTGATTGTAAATCATAATTAGACAAAATTAAATGTTACGTTATAGGAACTGGAGTTTTTCTTCTTGTAGATTACACCATTAAGCCATCTTAGTTTACTCAGTTTTCATGACTAAGAAACTTCTTTTCCTAACAATTTAGTATGTCACCAAGTTTTTTTTTTTTTTTTTTTTTTGGCTGCATTGGGTCTTCATTGCTGCGTGCGGGCTTTCTCTAGTTGTGACAGGCAAGGGCTACTCATCATTGCGGTGCGTGGGCTCCTCATTGCGGTGGCTTCTCATTGTGGAGCACAAGCTCCAGGCATGCGAGCTTCAGTAGTTGTGGCACGTGGGCTCAGTAGTTGTGGCATATGGGCTCTAGAGCACAGGCTCAGTAGTTATGGCGCATGGGCTTAGTTGCTCTGCGGCATGTAGGATCTTCCTGGACCAGGGCTTGAACCCATGTCTCCTGCATTGGCAGACAGATTCATAACCACTGCACCACCAGGGAAGCCCGTTACCAAGTTTTATACTCTGTAAAAGAACAAAACTTCTCTTGTCACAGATGACTCACGTCCTCATCTTAAACAAATCAGTAAACGACAGTTGCGAAAAGCTTTTTTGAGTTTATTTTTGTAAGAATACGTTCCTCTTCCTGATTGCCCTGGTTTAAAATCAAACCAGATAATGCTAAGTCACTATGAACAGCAAATTTCCTCCAACTTTGTGGGAAACTTATGATGTCACCTGAGAAGTTTAAAAGTATCCTGAAGGCAAATGGCATCCATGAAATGTGACTAGCACATTCTGATTGCAGAGTTTAACATAAATAAGTAGAGAAACTTGCTCTTACTGTAAACTTATCAAACTTACACAGCTGAGAGCTCCTGTGAGCTTTTATCCTGTCATGTGGGGCTAAGTGGCAAATGCAGAGCTAATAAGTATTGACTTAACACTAATCTTGGTTTTTATAGTTCTAGGAGTCTCTTTTTTATCAAAGAGCTTAGAGTAGTATTTACTTCTTTGTTAAATCTGTTCTCATTTTAGACAATTCTGCATTATTTAAAATTTGTCATAATGAAATATTGATAAAGAGGTATTTTGTTCCTTTTCTAAACTCTGGGATTTGCCCGGGATGTGCCTTCCACTCTTTTCTGATAATCTGAATATTACTCTTCAAAGGTCATCTTAAATTCTCTCATTTCCACAGTTAATTTCCTGTTCACCCTAGTTTATAGTATGTCTTTCCTCTCTTAATTCTTCTGAAAAAAATGCAGTCTCTTCTCATTTGACATTGAACATAATGTCATATAACCTTACTTAATATTTTAGGAATCCGTGCTCTGTTTCCCTGTTAAAACTGCAAGCATTTCAAGCATATAAGACCAGGTCTCACACTTTTTGTAACCCTTACACCACTTACTTCAGTGCCCTGATTATCAGATATTAAATTCTTTTTGAACAAGTAACTGAAAGATTAAGGTTATAATATTTTGAATACAACATACTCAGCATTCAGATGACTACACTACCTATTTAGAGTGCTGGCCTGTCAGGACAGTAGGCTTTTGGAGCCTGATGTAGCTGGACTTGAGTCCTGCTTTAGTCATGTATTGGCTGATTGTATTGGCAGTATGATGACCATGATCATTCCACCTGCAGTATAGTACCGATACAGTGCTTATGCATTCACTTATTCATTCCACAAACTGCTACTGAATGGTGAATGGCAAGTTAAAGAGACCTGAAGTGGAGTGAGCCATGGTTCCTATTCTCAAGCAGCTCATAATCAAATGAGAGCTACTTCGTGGTGTGTGTGTGTGTGTGTGTGTGTGTGTGTGTTTACAGAAGAAATTACCTAGATATATTCTAGAAGCTTTTTTAATGGGTTCATATATTTCTTTGTAATAATGGACTCACATTACTCAACTGGTTTCTCAGATAGGCAGAGTAATGAATGGCTTGAGGGGTGACAGGATACCTAGGTACTTTAACATTTCTCTTCCATTGAAAACACCCATGGTACCTAAATACTTACTATTAAAATTGTACATCAGATTAAGTCACTCTTGTCAGAATTAGTCTGTAAAAACAAATCTTAAGGGAAAAAAGTCACACATCAGGGGTCATTTGATTGAATTCACACATTCACTATATATTCAATATTCATTGGGTTTCTGCTGTATGACAGACACTATACTATACACTGAAGATGTAATAATGATTAAGTTGGACACAGCCTTGTACTCATGGATCTCAGGGTCAAATGAGGGAAATAGTTATGAATCAAGACATTACATAAGAGAATATAAAGTTACTACTGTGATACACACTGTGAAAGAGAAGCCATGAGGCTCCAGAAGAGAATACACTCTGGGAGATCTAACCCAGTCAGAGGACTGGAGAAGCTTCCTTGGGCAAAAGACTGAACTAAGACCTGAGGTATAAGAAACCGTCAGTGAGTTGCAGGGGCCTCATGCAAAAGGTATTCATATCCTTGTGTGGGAAGAAGCACACTGAAGAGGAAGGAAAAGCTTAGAGCAGATAGAGCCTTGAATTGAAGAGTTTTTGCATATCCTGAGCATATTTTGAAAGCACTAAGATGTCATGATCAGATTTTAATTTATACATCAAAAATTTATAAATGATGGTGACTGAGAAAAATAATCTTGTTGGGGTGAGGAGGAGGTTCTCTTGGAAAAGAAAAAAAATCAAGAAATCTGTCATGCTAGTACTGGCAGGTTAAGGTTGGAACACATAATGGTGGTTGGTTTTCTGACAATTAGGAGTTGGACATGGGTGTTGTATAACCAAGAGAAGGAAGATAAGCTGAAAGGGAAGACAGGCAGGACAAAGTAGATAATATCATGGACTTGCCTGTGTATCTAACAAATATGCATTCATATACAGATATATTTAAACTGAAAAGGCATCTGTAATTTTTGCATAGAAATAGTTGAAAAATTAATATAGAATGGTTTGTTACCTATTTCACTATATACCTGAAGTTATTGCATTTTCTTATTTCATGCATGTTTTCTCCATTTTTAAAATTACAAGAGTACTTTTATTTTTCAATGTATACTTTGCATCTAGATATTTCTGTGGAATTAAGAATAATCACTTGGCTCTTCAAGTTTTGGTCTGTATGGAAAACCAAGACTAATATGATATCAAGCACATAAGCATATATTTGCCATGAACACTTATTAGTACTAATTTTTTTAAGGTGAGTTTTGTGTTCCTTTTCTGACCATGCCCCAACCCATTAGACCTGCACTGTTAATGCATTCATACTGTGCTGGAGTTTAATTGTTGACTTACTGAGAAAGAAGATTGCTTCTTGTGAGGCCCACCTCTGTCAGGATCTCAAGTAATAAACTCAATTTTTAAGAAAAAGTCAAATGTGGGAAGGCAGGGGCAAAACTGACAGTACCCAGCCTTGTATCCAAGGAGAGGTGAAGTTTAAAAAGTAGCCACCAGGGGCTTCCCTGGTGGCACAGTGGTTGAGAGTCCGCCTGCCGATGCAGGGGGCGCGGGTTCGTGCCCCGGTCTGGGAGGATCCCACATGCCACGGAGCGGCTAGGCCCGTGAGCCATGGTCGCTGAGCCTGTGCGTCTGGAGCCTGTGCTCCGCAATGGGAGAGGCCACAACAGTGAGGGGCCCACATACCGCAAAAAAAGAAAAAAAAAAAAACCAACAAAAAACAGTAGCCACCAAAGTTGTAGACAATATTTCATTTAGAATGTCTATGACAACCTAATCAAATATGGAGTTCTGAAAATCACAGACTTCCCTATTTAATATGTTCCACATGCTGAATAATAGCACCTCAATGTAGAAAAAGTTTAGTGAAGATGCTATTTTTTTTTCTGTAGTTAACCTAAATATGTATTTTTTTTTTCTAGCCCTGCAGCCACTGCTGTGATTTCTCTGGCCTTTGGACGGTACATTCTGGAACCATTTTTCATTCACTGTGAAATTCCTGAACTTGCAGTCAAGCTCGTTACAGCTGTGGGCATAAGTGAGTATCATAGGTGTAAATATGAAAAAGAAAAAAATCCCTACAAAAGTGATTGGAGACAAAGTTTCTTGAGACTTTTTGTGTGGTGGGACTGCTCCCCACATGGTGTTCTTCTTGCTTACAGTTCATTGCTAAGTTTGTGTTGGAAAACGAAGAAAAGAATAAGGAGTTGGAGTGATGCCTGATATGACATTACATGCCCATTTTGCACTGGGTCAGTAGCTATGATGGCTAAGCTTTTAAAATAGGCAAACAAAACCACTTTGTTAGTAAAATAGTAACTGGATTGTACATAAAAAGAGACTTTTACAAATGAAAATCCAATTTTAAATTGGATTCTGTATTGGAAAATATCCTTCCTCACTGATAACGTGTTGAATTATAAGGCACTTAGCCTCATGGAATGGTGTTTGTGTGTTGGGTGTGTGTAGTGTTCATGAATTTTCTAGTGTTAGCAGCTGTCACTCTCAGTGTTAGGATTTTAGCTGTCCATCGATGGTCACAAGAGTCTTCTTCCAGTATTTGATTATTAGTAGTGTTTCTCAACTAGGAGTCTTCTTTATTGTCTCTAAATTAGGAAGTTGTTCATTTTCACCAATGGGCACAGATATTAGAACTTTGTTTAAAAAAGGAAATTAAAAAAGAGGAACATGGCCAACATGATATAAGTGTTATGAAGCCCAATATGACTCTAACTTCCTTTTATAAGAGTCGACATTCCAAGCTCTTAAATATGATGGGAGATGGTCACTTACTTGTAGATACTAACTGAATCACTGTTTTCAGAATCAATATGATCCCACTTGATTAAGTTTGACCTACTTGGAGATAGAGAGCTCCCCAGGAATAATTGAACTGCATACCCATGAAAGAATTTGTAGTTATACATGGCTGAAGTATTTCAATAGAACAATGAAGAGAGAGATGAACATTTGACAGTAGAGGGGTGAGTGGTCAGTTAGCAGGAAAGAGTTAGGAATTGCACATAAAATATCTCTAGTTCTGGGTGCATGCATTTCTGAACATAAGTAGGTTCATCCTGGATTCTCCCCCTTAATTCATGGAACATACACAAATAATTGTTCAGTGAAATCTTTGAAGGGAAACAAGGAAAAATACTCGAATTAGACATTTCTGAGTCCTGGAAAGGTAATGGTGTTCTTGATTCATCTTGCCCTTGATACATACTACCGATGTGAGACTTGGGGACACATCACTTCAACTTTCTGCACCTCAGTGTTCTTACCTTTAAATCGTGCCCAGTCTCATCAGGTGTCTTGTGAAGATTAAACGATAGTGAAAGAGACAATGTATATAAAGTGTTTTGGAGAATGCCAGAAAGTTTTTAAGAATGAAGTTACAAATGGTAGCTCTTTATACTCTTGTGGGAAAACATCTCAACAAATTCCATGAGACTAGGGGCTTACTCACTGCTGTGTTTCCAGCCCTTCCCATGGCACCTAGCAGTAAATATTTATTGATGACTGATGTTTATGAGAAGAGGTCTAAGAATTTTTCTCTAGTAGAGAAGCCGATGGAATGCCTGTGTGTTAAACTTGGAGGATTGCACATCTTCAGGTCTCTCAGGCAGCAGGAAGATGGAGGTAAATAGTTTGCTCTGATCTGACACCATGGATTTTTGAATTTTTGAACCATCTTAGCATAGTGGTGATAACTCAGGCTCTGGAGGCAACTACCTGGAATTGAAAGTTAGTGTCATAATTTCTTAGTTATGTGATTTAGGGCTAAATATTAAACCTCTTTAAGCATTGTTTTTATTTATTGGTAAAATACCTGTGAAAAGATCATTTATCTTGAATGGCTGTGGAAGGATGAAGTTAGTCAATTTTTATGACTTAGCAGAGTGCCTTCACCAGCCACTTGAAAAATGAGAGTGAGGTGGTAGGGGGGCATTACTGAATGCTAATTCACTCCCTCCCCTTTTAAAAATGCTCTACTTCGTTTCTTTCAAATTAATAAAAATGAGAAGTTTTTGTTTACCCCAAATCTTGTCCGTTCTGGTAAATGTATCAGGCACATGGAAGTTGAATGGGGAAATCTTATATATTCACATTTGTCTTCTTTCCTCTAGCCCAATACTGACATTACTCCCTTTAACTTTTATGGAACTCCATGAATTTTCACTCTCCTTGTAGCTTCAATAAACATTGAAGTATGTTCAATATTTGAAATGATATTTAGTTTTTTGGTTCTGCTCTCCTGAAACTAGACCCTCTTTAAGTATACACTCAAATGGCAGAATATTATAATAAAAATACTTTCCTTAAAATGTGAGATCTAGGGCTTCCCTGGTGGCGCAGTGGTTGAGAGTCTGCCTGCCGATGCAGGGGACACGGGTTCGTGCCCCGGTCCGGGAAGATCCCACATGCCGTGGAGCGGCTGGGCCCGTGAGCCATGGCCGCTGAGTCTGCGCGTCCGGAGCCTGTGCTCTGCAACGGGAGAGGCCACAACAGTGAGAGGCCCGCGTACCGCAAAAAAAAAAAAAAAAAATGTGGGATCTAGTCTCAGATGCATCCCTAACAACCTCTCTCTCCATCTCAATTTTCTTACTAGTTTAGTTTACGTAGGTGAGTAAAGAGCCCGACCTTCTTCCCATAACCTGTGGGAATAATTGGGGGAAGCAAAGTAACACTAATGATGGCGATGTAAGAAAAAGAAATAGCCATTTCTACAAATGCAATACTTTCTTTTCTAAAACTGTACTTTCCTGGCATCATTAAATTACATGAAAGAAACTCTAGGCCCAGTTCTGTGCTAGCTTCTCAAACATTGTACATGGAGTGGCTCTTTATAAATCTGAAATTGGACTATCCCTACTCCTTTTCTACCGTAATTAGATACCATGACAAGCAATTCTTAGGTAAATACATGTTGTATTGAAATATACAAGGACTGCAGAACAGCAACCGTACCCTTCAGGAGGATGAGAAATAAAATGTGGAATCAAAGTGTCCTGAAATCCCAGCGAAGTTAAACATGAACCTAGCAGAGAGGAAGAGTCACCAGGAATTTGGAAGAACTAGGTATATTAGTGAGATTGTATGTGTCTTTTGAGCTACTTCCTCATTGTTACCTGTGAACGACTGGTCAAAGTGTGGACTCTGGGGTCAGCTTACTTGGTTTCAATCCTATCTTTACACCTTACCTTCGTGAACACAGGCAAGTTAAGTAATATCTGGATTCTCAGCTGCTCATCAGAAAAATAACACCAGTGATGGTAACCACGTCATAGAGATAGGATTAAATAACATTATCCATGTAAGGTCCTTGCACAATGCTGTCATATAACAATAGTATATATTTATTTAAGGCTTACCATTTTTATTCCCAATAGTGAGATCCTAGATATAGTCTCTCTGCTTTATAAAGGTTGTTTATTGCTAAAAGCCTGTCTGAAATTAATGTATCCAGGAAACGAATGCAAACAAAGAGATCGAGGCGACCCAGGCAGCTGCTACAAAGAACAGTGGAACAATTCACTTTAGCTCACCATGTCGCATCCATATAGTGTCCATATATTTTTCCAGTTTAGCACAGAGCAGTCAGAAGCCAGAAGACAGGGAGAACCTGAACCTGGGAGATAACCCAGTATATCCAGGCTCAGTAACCTCACTCTGCAAAACAAAAGACAGACTTGAATTACGGAAATGCAGAAAGAAATACTTGCCAGTCCTTAAATCATGGTACCAGTTTTTAACACTCCTCGTTGCTGCATTTCAGTTCTTAGGAAACGGCATCATTAATAAATAAATAAAAACTATATGTCCCTCTGTTTTCATTTTGGTAACATTTAAGGTAAGCAATAATCATAATAAGCCCAAACTGATACAAGTAATTCTTAATGCATGAAGTTAGCAATCATTATTCAAAGGACGTAAAGCTAGGCTGAAAGCTTGCTCAGATTTCTTTGATGATTACAATGTGGATAGATAGTATATAAAAACCAAAGTATTGTGGATGTTGTTTCAGAAACTCTGAAAACTTGCATTTAGTGAATCCCAAACCCCTTTTCAGTAGTGTTGGATAAGCAATATACGTAGACTTAAATTTCTCTGTAAAGACACATGATGAAACAGCAGTTCTAGCCACTTGAGGACCTTCACAGTGCCTCTGTACTGGCTACCTTGTTACTTGTTAAGCTGTATCCCTTCAGGGTCATAGAGGTACATCTCATCTGGAATGTGTCGTATGGAATAATGAGGGCAATGTCTGGATGCTCAGATAAAACAGGGTTTTGAGAAACCTTTGAGAGAAATCAGGTTTAACCTGAATTTTTATTTCAGCTGTCTGAGAGGAAAGCAAGGTGAGATTATCCATTCATAATATTTGTTTGATTTTGTCTTCCATTTTTCTAAGAAAACTTTACAACATAAAATTCCCAAAACTCATTTGTTTTCTATTTCAATAGGCATTGAATGTAATGCCTACACTCTTTATGAACATAACAAACCTTCTTTCCTCTTCCCAAATATATAGAGGTTCTAAATATGAGAATGCCTCTCTCTTTTCCCTCCCCCTTCCTCCCTCCCTCCCTCCCTTTCTTCTTTTTCTTCCTTCCTGTCCTCCCGCCCTCTATTCCCTTTTCTCCTTCCTCGTTTTTCTCCCCTCCTCTCCATACAACAGCTCTTTTCTATTGTGGAGTACTCTCAAAAATACTCCCAAAAATACTCTCAAAAATACTTTGGGGTTGTAGGAGCTCTAGATAAAAGAAAACAGTGCTCTTTTGTTGGTGGTGGGAACATGCACCCAATTATTATCAGATCAGTGCTGAATCTCCTTAACTAAAAAAATAATCCCTTTCTTATCATGACTCATTTATCACAGAGTAATTTACATAGAAAAAGGAAAAGAATCACTGGATGATGAAGATGAGCACAGAGTTGCATTAAATTATTTTCAATATATAAGTGCTTTGTATAGGGGAGAGAAAAATAATTATTTTTTCTTTTCACTGATAAAATAATGCACTTGGTGATTAACAATAGACCTGTCTATTTCTTCATGTTTCCAGCTTCAAACATAGATAAAATATTTCTCTTAGCTTCCCCTATAGCTTATTCAGGGCTCCAGCCTTTCTAATCATTCTCATCATTATTCCTTTGAAACATTTCTTCATTAGTAACCTCCTATCTAACTTTTCATGGTCCCTTATTCTTCCCATCTTTGAGTTGTTTTCAAAAATGAAAATTGCTTTTATTGATTTTTATTTAATACTTCATGTTCATTATAAAAATTATTTTAAATCATGTAGAAAAATAAATTTTTAAACTTGAAAATTATTCAATATTCTATCATCTATAGATACCTTCTGTTAATGTTTTGGTAAACACTCATTCAGAATTTTTCCATTCCTTTCTCTCTTTGTGTCTTTATCTATCTTTCTATCTACCTATCAATTTATCATCTACCCATCTCTCTGTAATTTGCTGTATTGGTCAGTAAAACATCATGTACAATCTTTCATGTAATAAATATTTAACTGCATCATGATTTTAAATGGCTGCATAGTAAACCCTTAAAAAGGTATACCTTGGGCTTCCCTGGTGGCGCAGTGGTTGAGAGTCCGCCTGCCGATGCAGGGGACACGGGTTCGTGCCCCGGTCCGGGAAGATCCCACATGCCGCGGAGCGGCTAGGCCGGGGAGCCATGGCCGCTGAGCCTGCGCGTCCGGAGCCTGTGCTCCGCAACGGGAGAGGCCACAACAGTGAGAGGCCCGCGTACCGCAAAATAAATAAATAAATAAAAATAAAGGTATACCTTAATTAGCCTTCCTTTAGGGGGCTAGGTTATTTTAAAAATTTTGCTATTATACATTGTGTTGATACATTTGCTCCAATTCTTAAATTCTGAAATGAGCTAATGATTGTATCAGGCAATTAGAACTATGAAGATCACTCATTATTGTACATACGGAAAGCTTCCTATTGCAACCTGAGCTGTAAGAATTCTGTTTTTGGTTTTATCCTCCAAGAAGTATTTTCATACATTTTTGTTATTTGTTTAGGGAGAATACACCTTTTTAAACATAAAGCTTATAGATAATAACTACAAATATCAGGTATGAAGTAGCTTTTTGGGCAGTGGAGGAGGGAGCAAGTAACACTAAGCATAAGGTTTTGGAAAGAGCGTAAAGTTGAAATCCACTGTCTAGAATAAGTCACTCCAGCAGAGTACAGGAGGCATGGTTTGAGAATATCGCCATTCACTTTATTCCTCTTTGGCTGAAGTTGGTTTTTTAAAACTGAGGATCCAGCTCATTCATTGATTCAACAAAACCATGTTGATGATCTTCCTGGGCCAGGGATGAAGCTGGATACTAGCAAGACAGAGATGAATAATGCTTGTTCTGCCCTCAAGGTTCTCATGGTCCACAGTGCGGGGAGAGTGAATAGTTGAATACTACTCGGGACACTGTGGACAGTGTCACCAAAAAAGGGAAATTTTGCTGGCTTCAGACCCAATGTGCATCTAGGAACTCTTTTGGATTCATCCCTTGTAACATTTTTGGAAGTTCCAAAACATATCTGGGAAGCCTATACATTTAGGGTAGGTTGACAGTCACTCCTGACTGTGCTGATTGGAAAGTGGAAAGGAAATGCAAAAAGTGCTGTCTAAAGCTAGTCCTGAAGGTGAAGAATCATGTCCCAGCTCACACTTTGCCCCTTCTTGAGTGTGATGCCTGGCTGGCAGGTGACTATGCACAAGATCAATCATTGAACGAGGAAAGAGTTGCCTGCTGTATGAAGCTGAAGAGTCACATTCAACAATCTCATTGCATGTGATGACTTTGGGATTTGCTTAGAAGGTATTTTTATATGATTATTAGGGCCCTACAGTATTTGTCCACTCTTATTGACATATAGAAAGAACAAGAGACAACTTCTTACTGTTCATAGGTTTCATCCAAGCCTCTGAAACTTCAGTGTGCGTAAAAATCACCTAGAGATCTTGCTGAGATACAGATTTGTAGTCCTTAGGTCTGGTGTGGTGCCTGAGATTAAGCATTTCTCAACTGCTTCCAGGTAATGGCAACACTGCTGGTTCATGGATGGCACTTTGAAGAGCCACAACCTAAGACGTCTTCATACCAATGATGATTCACCTTTTCTAACTTCATCTATTTGTTTGCAGCTGTAGTGATGGTCCTAAATAGCATGAGTGTCAGCTGGAGCGCCCGGATCCAGATTTTCCTAACCTTTTGCAAGCTCACAGCAATTCTGATAATTATAGTCCCTGGAGTGATGCAGCTAATTAAAGGTAGGGACTGAAAAGTAAATGCTTTTTAAAATACGTTTCTGCTTTTGGTCTCTTCTAACTCTAACTTTCGCTTGTACTAGCAGAATCCCTTAATTAGACTCTCTGCTCATGGAACTTAGACTCTGTAGTGTCATCTAATTGATTTGAAAGCCTGCAGCATTGGGGGTTGAGTTGGTATTTACAGCTGAATGGCAACAAGAGGATTAAGACTGGGCCAAGCAACAAAATAAGGCATCAGTGAATTTTCTCTTGGTCTAAACTATTTGTAGTGAAAACACAAAGGGGGAAAGAAAAATAAGCCATTAGTTTTAACTACAGATAAATATGTTTTCTTATTTTTACTTTAAAGTAGTTCAACCACAGTATTAAAGATTAGAGGGAAAAAGATATCTGGAAAATAATGAAAAATGATGAATAATTCTTTTACGGTTATTATTCCTTTTACCTTGAGAATAGATTCTTGACAGAAGGAGAGTCAGATATGGGAATAGTGTTCGCAAAAAGACAAATATTATCTGACAATAAAGATAGCTGTAAAAATGTAAGTTTTATTGTTACATTATTTTTAATGTAAAATCTGCATTTCTGTGGAAATGTAACACCATTTTCTGGGAGTATTTGCCTTATAGACTTGACTATTAAATAAGAAAAGATGAGATGGTTGAGAGTGATGTCATTTAGAGTTTCAGTTGTTCTAGGTAAGAAGGCACAGGCAATTGCTTGGATTCAGGGGAAGTTGTTGGATGAGAAGGAGGTCCAGGTGAGTTATTTAACTAACAATGGGCACAATGGTAGGAAATAAGTAGGAAAGTGAGATGAAATTGTAAAGGAGTGACATATAACTTGGGCATGTTAAGTATTTAATGTTTACATTGATATTGTCTGTTCCAAGAAAGGGAATTTATAGAGAACTTTAATGAAGTGGCAAGAGAAGAATTACACAAGACAAAAGGAAATGCCAAAATAAAGCAAAAAAATAATTGCTGATGGTAGAGGCATTAAACAGTAATAAAAGTGGAACGATCCGTCATTCTGTAGCTGGGGAAAGGGAGCTGCTGCTGTCCATTTAATAAGCCTTGTGGGAGAGCTTAGAGCTCTCCTGGCTAAATGTTTGCATCAAGTCCAGCAACCTCGTCCAGCAACCTCAGCCAACGTAAACACAATGAAAATGTTTAACACTATAGCTTACACTGAAGGGAAGATGTGAGCTCACTCTTCTAGTTCACCTTGGCCTCCACAGAGCTGGCCTGCCCATATTTTATTTGACCCATCAGAAATGTAGGGAAAATAATCTGTTTTGCTGCTGCTTTCCTTTTCTGGGCTAACTCTTTAGACTTCTGTAAGGAATTTCTTCCATTTTTGGAAAGTGCAGAAACTCTGGGTCATGGACCCTTCTTTTGTTCTAGTTTAGGTTCCAAAAGATGATATACTATCCTTTAAAACAAAGACTTTTTTCTTTTCTTTTTTCTTTTTGATGTAATGTAAGACTGTAGTCAGTTTTTACCACTTATTTATATATGTGTGTGATGTGAGGTGAGGTTGCCCAAATGGTAGTGTATTGCAAATTTCTTGAGAGCAAAAGTCATGATAGATTGTTTAGATTTGTTTTTGTCATTACAATAGAATGATCCTTTAATACTTATGATATTGTTACTGAACCAAACTTAGGTCTGCCTGCCCGATGCACAGCAAAGCCAATCTACTGACACCGAGTTGTGGTGAAGGAAAGTACAGTGTTTATTGCAGGGCCAAGCAAGGAGAATGGGCAGCTCATACTCAAAAGACCTGAACCTCCGGATGGCTTTCAGGAAAGGCTTTTTAAAGACAGTGTGGGGGAGAGGGTCACAGGGTGCATGAGCAGCTCATGCACCATTCTCTGATTGGTTGATGAGGAGGTAACAGGTAAGGTCACAGAGGTCAGCATTATCGATCCTCAGGTTGCAGCCAGTTTGGGGGCCACAAGACTGTGGTGATCATGCAGTTAGCTTCTTCCACCTGGTGGGGGTTTTAGTATCTGGAAAACAACTCAAGGGTATGACTCAGGATGTTATCTATAGCCCTTGAGGAGTAACTAAATGACCTTGAGTTTGTTTTACGGCTAAACTATTACTATTTTGTTTTGTCTTGTTTGACTGCTTTCCTTTGTTTCTGCATTTTCTCACTTCTCTGATTAAAATTGCTCTTTGGAACTCAGGGAAGGCCTAGAAGGTTAAAGCTTTTCTACAAACAAGAGGCAGGGGGCATGGGGAGTGGTCTGTCCCCAGGAAGGCCCCACAGGGTCCTGCTCAGTTTCAATATCAGTGCTTAATGTGACCATGTTTCCTTATATCTCACTTAACAGAGAAGTGACCTGAGAATTTTACTACATTTAAAGTAAATTAAATATTTTGGAGAGTATTCTTAGCAGATTTATTTACTCTATTACTATAAAACAGTGATTCTCTTTGTCTCTAACTTATCACATATTTCTCACATTAATACGAAACTTCAAGAAGAGAAAAAATTTACTTATACAGATTGTGCAGTTATTCTAATCTAATGAGATCCAGAAACTAGCTGTATGTTCTGTATTCTCTTATGAGGATTTGTTAAACTTTCCTTTGAATATAATTACTTTCATCTTTGTGAGACCTCTGTTATGCAGCCAAAATATTCCTGAAACGTAGAAACACCTCTCTTTCGTAATGCTCTCAAAATGGCCCTTTTTAGAATCTGTGCTTGGGATTCAGTCTTTGCAAAGTTTGATATCTTTTATTGATTAGTCAGTGCTGCACTCTTAGGAATATTGTCCCGTAAGGCCAAGTAGACTACAGATCATGGTAAAGCAATATGCAACATATGTTTTTACAGGGTTTCCAGTATTTATATTTTCCTTCTATGAGGACAAGAGATGTTTCTGTAAAACAGGTATTTTTGAATTGACAGTATCATTTTAAAAAATGAACTATATTTGGGAATTGGATGCTTTGAGGGGCAAGTCATTTAGTGGATAACTCAATATTCTCCATTTTGGGTCTAAAAACTTGCACGATATGTTGATACATGTGTTGTTGTCTGGACAATGCAGGCAAAAACTGAGATTTGAGTGAAGAGAGAAAGGGTCTTATGTATATCATCTACCTCCCATCCGCCTTTTATTTTCTTACGGGAAGGCCGGTTTTGAAACAAGTCACATTTCCCATTTAGATCATCTCATTTGCTATTTTCTTTGGGAAATAGAGACTTTTCATGCTTAACTTTGAATACTGATTGACTAAAGTAAATCTGAATTTCTATTTTTTAATTATCCAAAAGATATACAGGAAAAGTCCCATTATGATTTACCAAGTAGAGAAAACTGTTATGCCTAAAAGTGCTCAGTCCAGGGCTTCCCTGGTGGCACAGTCATTAAGAATCCGCCTGCCAATGCAGGGGACATGGGTTCGAGCCCTGCTCCAGGAATATCCCATATGCAGTGGAGCACCTAAGCCCGTGTGCCACAACTACTGAGCCCGCATGCCACAGCAACTGAAGACCGTGCACCTAGAATCCGTGCTCCGCAACAAGAGAAGCCACCACAATGAGAAGCCCAGGCACCGCAACAAAAAGTAGCCCCTGCTGGCCACAACTAGAGAAAGGCTGCGTGCAGCAGTGAAGACCCAACGCAGCCAAAAATAAATAAATAAATTTATAAAAAATAAAAATAAAAGTGCCCAGTTCACATGTTGATGCAAAAATTTGTTTAAACCTATTTATTTTAGAGTTCAGTATAGCTTCTTTTGTGTTTCTAGAAGGAAACCATGCCATTCTCTAGGAAAGTGTCTGCAGACTTTCTCTGTAAATGGGCGGATAATAAACGTTTTCAACTTTGTGCACCATGTGGTCTCTGCCACAACTATCAGCTCTGCTGGAGAGTGAAATTAGCCATAGACTGATAGTATCAGTCATAGGTAAATAAGTGAACGTAACTGTGCTCCAATAAATCTTTCTTTACAAAAGAAGCTTGGGGGTGCAGAGCAGATTTGTTCCACAGGGTTTTCCAACCCCTGTTGGTATCTAATGAACTATAGGGAGAAAGCAGAAAGTAAGTTAAATGATGTGAGAAGGTGGTTCTTGGGTTTCATGCCTCCTCATTGAAGATAGACCCTTGAATATTTCTTCCCAAACATTACATTATCATCATTTTTAAGAATTATATCACACTCCTAAAAACTATAGTTTACAGACGATCCTTTAATCTTCTTTCCTGGTCAAACTCTGTTACGAGTAGAGGCATGCTTAAAAAAGAGATTGTTTTTTGAAATGCCATTTTCCTCTTTGCCATGATTTTATTAAAATAAATGTGAGGTAGTGTTAGTGGCAATCAGTATACTTTTGGGACTCCTTCTGTAGAATGGATACAGCATTAATAAAGTTGGGAATGAGCAGAGAGTAAGAAATCTAGACCTGAAACTGTATAGTTCATTCCCAACCCCCCTCCCCCCATTCATGTTTATGGTTAAAGAATGAATAATAACCACTTCTTTGAAAAGTCCTAAATCTTTCTATTCTTATTGTAGGGCAAACACAACACTTTAAAGATGCCTTTTCAGGAAGAGATGCAAGTATTATGGGATTGCCACTGGCTTTTTATTATGGAATGTATGCATACGCTGGCTGGTAAGTTGATATCGCTATCAACTGGTGATTTGGATGGTTCATTAATTCCTTCAGGTACTTTAAGTGCCAAGCAAGGTGCTAGGCAAATGTGAACAGGCATAATCCGTGTGACATGCTTTACTTGAAGTGAGAAAGATGATGTGGCTCCCTTCACCAGGCCAATTACCGTGCACACAACTTAACACAAACATCACTGAGGGTTCCAGTCAAGGCAACTACCGGATTTAACCTGATAATGTAAAAAAGAAACAAATGCTGGGTCTTGAGAACCAGTACAAATCATTTATAAGTATGGATCAATAAGGGCATAAGAGCGCCACAAGAAATTAAAGATTAGTATTGATACTTTGTCAGAAAGCCTCCCAGCAGAAGCTATAGAGGTGTACCCAATAGTGATTAATTGACTTATTCCACCTTCCCATGAGAAGGAAATAATTCAGTTACAGAAATAAGTAAGATGTTCCCAGGAGGTAAAATGGTACTCTAAAGGCAGGGAGGAGAAAACGGGATAGTGAAATCAGGTGTACTAGATAATCTGTTACATTTTAAAGGACCTTACAAATTCCTTAAAATTTCCTCAACACTTGAAAACAAAAAAATGCAGGAAGGATGAATAAAATCACTGTGCCACAAGTACATTTCCTAAATCCCTGTCCAACTGTGATGCCATTCTGGTTGAAGCATTAAAGCTTTGTATTTATGTCTTGCTTTGTTCAGGAACTTGAATAACAATAATCATGGCCAGGAGTGGGATTTTTTTCCTAATTAAATTTTACTGATCTAGTAAGGTTTAGTTGAAGCGACTACTGCAAGAAATCTCGTTAGGGAGAAAAATACTACTTAAACATCAAAATAATTATAATGTAATTAAATTTCATTGTTTTGGAATAATTACTAGCAATATTTCTTCTTTATTATTTATAGAGCTAATAGTTGTACAGTTGCTGTGAGAATGTTCTATGAGTCTAAAAATAATGAACTACACTAGCTCAAAAATTATGTGAATTCATTTCAAATACAAATACAATTTCCTTTTGTTTCTTTTGTTTTTAGCATCTTAAATTCCAGCTAATGCATGGAATATAAAAATTTTTTTTCCCTGTTAATCTCACTGAATTATGGAAATAGAGCACTAGAGGAGAATTAGGAGAGTACAGGAACTAAAAATTTTAATGTGGTATTTGAAGCAAAATGTTTGAAGTTCTTAGAAGATTGTAGCTCTAAAAAGTCTAGTGAAAATGTTTGTGTACTCTCGAAATATTTTGATAGCCATTGCGTGTAAGCATTACTCTTAGTATTTTTGAAGTCTTTTTATTTTTGTCCAAAGCACAACGTGGTGCTAAACAAAAAATAGAACGCAATTGTGCTCCCAGGGTTAGCAGCAGAATCATCTATTCTATGGCTATTCAGCCTGATCACAGCTCTGGCACCCTGGGGCACCAGCCAAGCCCTGGGAGGGTCACCAAGAGACACCAGAGCAAGTGGGGAGATGACAGAAGCTTTCAGCTAGAGCCAAGTGTTGGGGGCTTGGCGGTATTCAATCAGGAATGCGGAATGTGGAGATTGTCACGAGGGAGATTTGATTAATTCTATTGAATGAAGCTTCTTTTGCCTGTGAGTACCATGCATCTGTTCCCACGGAATCTTAACAGTATTCTTCTATCCAATTCACTCCCCTACTATAAGTGCTGAATATTCAGGTTACCTGCTTTATGTAGAGCAAATCTTCTCCACTTCTGTAAGCTTTTGAGGGCTGGTAGATTTCTCCAAGTATAAAGACTTTTCATTTTGAATGATCTTATTATCTTAATCTTTAGTTTTGTTGATGCTGAACCCCAAACATTACTCTTGTTAAAATGATTAAAAATGACAATTTAGGTGATAATAAATGAGTCCAAAGAACTGCAAAATGGGGTGGAGGACAGGAAGCTTTTATAGGATGAAGAGTAAGGAGCAAAGAAAAGAAAAATAGAAAATGAGTATGAAACAAGGAAATAATTATAGACCCCAGAGGTGGCTTGGCATTTGGAGGTTGAGTGGCTCCATCTTGGGCCTAGAAATATATTTCAATACTCCGTTTACAGTGTAACTGGGGTTTACATGAACCTTTGGTCATAATTTTACCCGTCAAATCCTCATGTCCACATCCTAGTTTAAAGAACAGGAAACTGTTGGTTTTCCTGTGTTCTAGAGGGTTCAATCATAGTGTAGGAAATTAAGGCCAGGATTTTAAATGGACTGTTATGTGTTACCAATGGTTAATGTAGGGGGCAGATAAGTAACTGTATGTCTCCAACAGGCTGTTCTGCTACCTGAATGTTGCTTTGTGGATAGGTAGAAATCATCTGCTTGTTAATCTGTGGCCATCAGTCTTAGAAAAAGGGAGCTGTGTGTAGAAGAAGTAGTCTGTTGGTTTGGAGTGCCAGAGGAAAAAGTTAATATCTGGATATAAACGGAACAAGATGGAGACTAAAAGAGTTCCCAAAGCAGGCGGTGTTTAGGCACTTTCCAAATGTGATCCTGCCTCTCTGACTTTTTTTTTTTGTCTTTCATGATGGAATTATAAGACTGGGTTGTGGAATTATAAATTGGGCGCCATAATGAGCCTCCACTCCCTGTGCTGCTGCCCTGACAATCTCTGATGCAAAAAAAAGGAAAAAAAAAAAAGGGTGTAGGGGCTTCCCTGGTGGCACAGTGGTTGAGAGTCCGCCTGCCGATTCAGGAGACACGGGTCGTGCCCCGGTCCAGGAGGATCCCACATGCCGTGGAGCGGCTGGGTCCGTGAGCCGTGGCTGCTGAGCCTGCGCGTCCGGAGCCTGTGCTCCACAACGGGAGAGGCCACAACAGTGAAAGGCCCGCATACTGCATTAAAAAAAAAAAAGGGTGTAGGGTGTACTGCAAATGAGACAGAAGCAGCTGTTGTCCTCAGAAGTTAACCACCCAGGGTCTAAGTTAATACAGCAAGACCCCTGTTGTCTGGGAGGCCCTGCTCCGTTAGTAAGTCACCCCCTATGTGTTGAATAGGAACAAGACACAGCCAAACCCTTGGATCTGAATAGAGCAAGCTGTTGATTTATGAGGAGTGCTGGACCTTTTTAGAGTGATGAAAACTCCTTCACAGAAACATGATTAGGGGGAAAGAAATCATTAACCCAGCCAGGTCACAGAGTTGGGTCAGAACAACTTTTATATTATTGCCAACGTCTGCATTCAGAGAAATATGTCCTCCAGTCTCCCTTGTGGCCCAGGGGAACTCAATCAATTTCAGTCCCATATCCTGACCCAAAGCTAAATATTGGTTGGTGGGATTGTTTTTTTTTGAATTGTGTGATAGAAAATAGTTTTTTGGTCTGTCTTTTTTCTCCCTTTTAAATCCTATCCTCAGTGGATTTAGTCTTTCTAAAGCACCTGCTGGGATTATTTTGTAGCATTGTGTCAAATCAAATCTAAAGAATAAGCTTCTTTTCAAAATAATTCACATAGTTGGGTATCAGAATGCACTGCCAGCTTTGCAGTGCCTTTTATACACAATCATGGGAAAGCTGGAACAATAGATCTTATGAACATTCTCTAGAGAACTTGAGGAGATGGGCTATGGACGCATGGCTGGAGACTGAGAGAGCATAAAGATGTATTTCCCACAAGAGTGAATGTTTGGACCAAAATAAGAAGCTTTCTCCTTCCCACCTCCCACCCTGTCCCAAGGCTTTTCCTTTTCTCTATGGCAAAATATTTGAAATTGCGTTCTTTTTTTATAAATATTTCCTTTCTCGCCTTAACATTATTGGAAAAAGACCAGTTCTAAAACAACTGTTTAGAAGGAACTGGCTATTTTTGAAGTGAGAAGGCTGGAAATATTTCTAAGTGTGTGTGTGGTTTTTGCATGGTTTTTTTTTTTTTTTTTTTTTTTAGGTTTTTCGTTTTGTTCATTTTCTTCCTGTACTTCCCACTGCCTTGGGCTTATAACAAACACATCAGATCCCTCAGAGTGCATATTCCAGATATAAGTATTGATTGTTGCTTGCATTCCTGGTGTAACTACAACCTCTATTTTTAGAAACTTACTTTCTAGTCATTAAAAAATAGCCTTGGCTGCTGACTTTTTAGATCACCTTTGGTGCTACTGTTTTCTCTCAGATATTCAAATATTTCTACTTAGAACATGGTCCTTACAGTATTAGACACCTGAACTTTATTAAAAGATAAACTGAGGCATATTAAAATGTTAAGAGTTTGAGCACAAGTCGATATGAATTGACAGCATGCCGTCTTGCAGACAGAAAGGAGCTCCAGGGAGCTGTACAGAAGAGACGGCTGTTTTAGGCAGAAGGCGGTGGGAACAAGGAAGTTATACTAAGCCATAAAACAGCTTGGTTATTACAAAGTTATTTTCATTTAGGGGATGGCAGGGGTCTGTCAGGCAGAATGCTTAAATAATGCATTTCCTAATTGACTGGTTTCAGATTCTATTTCTGGGAGATCTGAATCTTTAAGTGAATTACAGTTTGGTTTGGTGACAGGAGGCTTAGCATAAGCAACTCCATTTTGGGCCTGTTGTCTTGTGTTTTGTTTTGTTTTGTTTTACAACCATGAACATCGACTGCCTATTTGTGAATAAAGGTGGAATAAGACAGGTTTTCTCATCTTTGTGTTAAGGTGTGAGATACCTTAATTATATTAAAGGCTGATGGGCTAATATTCCAGCCTCTTGGTTTTAGATGATAGAGAATTTGTCCCTATAGAACCATGCTTCTGTGGACCTATATAATAGCTATTTTATCTTCTAAGGAATAATAAGAGCATAGAGGAATACAATGAAAATATGACTTTTTTACTTTGTGGAAAGTTTCTAAGCCTCTGAAATGGAGAAGTAGAAAGGTCTTTGTATGTCTAGTTCTCTTCATTATGATCCCTTAGTTCTCCCATCTTCACGATCCAGTTATCTCTGTGTGCTTATTTGAGGAGTCTGCCTCAATTTTACATCTTGGAACCTTGAAAGAGAACTTTAAGGGCTTTAAATGGTCTCCAGAAGTCACTTTAGATTAGAAAAAGAAGTCAAGGATGCAAGGCAATTGACATGCCTGGATGGGATAAGTAATGTCATAAAGTGAGGGAAAGGAATCTGAATTTCTCTAGGGCCATAAATTTAGGGTAATATATGTAATCCTATGGGACTTGAAAGTGAAGTATTGTGTGCCTGCAATGCTTCTTGTCATGTAAGAGCTGACAAAAGTGTTCAGGATCTGGGGAAAATATTCAAAGTGTTCTGCCCTTTAGTTATCAACTTACGGTGTAATGACTAACAATGGGCCTAAAATTAGCTGCCTAAATACACACATACACACATACACACACACACACACACAGAGCAACTTCACCGTTGCTATTATGCATAAGGCATAGTTGCCTTATGACTTGTGGTTATTTCGGTGGGATGCATACTGGAAAACAGTGAATTGAAAGGAAAAAGTGCAAATTGAGAATTTATTATCCTTTATCCCATTTTTATTTCCTATGTGCCTTCTGTGTTCATATCCAGAAGCCAATTCCCTAAAACTAAGAAATGCTATTACCATGCTTCTATTGTCCTTCAAGTTTTTATCACCCCTACTAAAAGCTGGATTCCCAGAAGCCAAAGGCCATCTTGTACTTACATTCTGTTCTCACTCCCAGGGCACGCTTTGTACTACAGAGTACTGAGCTGTTGCTCACACCCCTGTGCATATAGCACTTTCCCACACCCCCGTGCTCATGTGCTGTACTCTGCCTGGAATGTCCTCACACCACTTGACCAGGGCTAAACATCAAGCATTTTTGAAGACTCAGCTTGGGTGATGCCTTCTCTCAAAAACCTTCCAAAACCTGCCAGGCTGGTTTAGACCTCACTCCTGGCTTCCATGGTAACTGGACATGCTCTAACATTGCCTTCTGTACTGTATCACACCACTCTATGGACCATTCTATGAACTATGAGCTCCTTGACAAGAAAGATTATAGATTTTCTACTTTTATTTCCCCAGTGACTGACATGTGATAATCTCATACATTGCTGGTAGGAATGCAAAAATGGTGGAAAATAGTTTGACTATAAACATGTATCTACTCTGTGACCCAGTGATCGTATTCTGAGTATATGCCCAAGAGAAATGATTGCATGGTCCCCAAAAGAACATATGCAAGCATATTTATGGTATCTATATTCATAATAGCTGTAAATTGGAAATGATTCAAATATCCATCAGTGGTAGAGTGTATAGTGTTACATTCATACAATGAAAAGCAACAGTAAAGAATGATGAATTACTACAAACAACATGGATGAGACCCACAGACATAAAGTCCAGCAAAAAAGCCAGATACAAAAGAATAAATATTGTATAATAGTTATACAAGCAAATATTATTAGTCTATTGTAATGAAACAAACAAAGCTAATCTATAGTGGTATGAATCAGAATAGTGGTTGCCTTTACAGGAGGGTGGAGGAGATGATAATGATTGCAAAGGACCTTGAGGGGACCTTCTAGGGTGCTAGAAATATTGTACCTTTGGATCCTTTTGTCAGTTACATAGGTGTATACATATGTAAAAATTTATCATTGTATACTAAGATTTGTTCACTTTACTGTTTGTGTGCTATACCTCTATGAAAAAGTTAAGAAAAAAAAAAGAGCTCCATAAATACTGCTTAATAGAAAAATGAATTGTGAGAGCTTTGGGTGCTGGAGATTTTCATCTTAGGTTATTTGTTTATAAAGTTTTTATGATTCTGAGTTTGATTTTAAATATTTAAAATTTCAAACTTTGGGTGATGATCATAAAATGTATTAGTGGTTTATAATTCATGTATGTCTTCTTAGGTTTTATCTCAACTTTGTTACTGAAGAAGTGGAAAATCCTGAAAAGTAAGTAGCCATAACTACTCTGAAATATTTATAAGGAATGAAATGTAAGGTTGTATGGTTAAAAAAGTGGACCTAAAGAAGGAATTCAATGAAGGCTAATTAGCTTTCTCACTATCATCATTCTCTTGGGTGGTAAAACTTACTTGATTTTATCATAAATTAGATGTAAATAACTTTATTGTATATTCTACATCCAATATAAAATTGTCTGATAGCCTGAAAGCATAAAAGAATAGAGTTATATTTTAGGTAACTCATTTCATAAAAACATACATACAACTTAAAATGGACTCTTGGATGCTCACAAACGTGCTATGAGATGTGAACTCTGAAAGTTGATTATTTCTAGTAATTCATGTGAGTTTTTTGAGAGCTATCCAATTAAAGAGAATAATGTAATTAATGAACAAGTAGTTATGAAAGCCTATAAATAAATGCAGAATACTCTAGGAACTTGTAAATTTGGGGAGTTGGATGACTGCTTTTACTTTTTGTTATTGGTAAAAATCATCCTTTTGATGATTAGGTGATTTGATGATGATTTATATAATGTTTCAGAATGAATTATTTTTAACCTAGAACTTTGAAAACTGAATTATTTTTATGATTTTTCTAAAAACTTGACTTTTTACAGGAAAATCACATAATCTATAGCCAGAAAAGGGAAATTTTAAGTAGTACAGTGTAAGATAAAGACAGAATTTTAGAGTTATTTAATTCATATGACTTTTATGAAATATCTATACCATGTTCCAACTATTGTGCATCATCTGGCATGATGAATAAGACGTATTCAAGATTCCATTGTCTAGTCATTGAGTCAAATGTGTAAACAAATAACTAACATGGTGTGATTGGTACCATAGTAGATTATTTTCCCCATTTGACAGAGACGAAAGGAGAAAATATTTATCTAGGGAGATGTTGCTTATATAGAGACTCAAATGATAAGTAGGTGTTCCTTAGGTAATTATAAGGGGGCGGGGAGAGAAGGGAGAGGAAGGGACAAACTTCCAAGAAAGGGAAACAAGTACAAAGGTGAGTCAGTATGAAGTAGCCTGGACTTCAGAGAACATGCTTAAGGATTGACAATTCAAATTAATGTAGACTAAAATTTGGGCAGCAAGTATATTGGCAGCCGATTAGATCTGGCCAAGTACCAGAGTTGTCAGAATTTTGAATAGGCAAACCAGTAAATGAGGTTCAAATAGTGTTTCATACTCTCTGATTTAACCATTATGCACATCACTATGTAATATAAACATGTGAAATGTTTATTTTATTGAGAAATATGATAAATTTCTAGCAATGTTTTCATATTTATACCTGGAATTTTGGTAGAGAACATACATTTACCAAGAACTAGTTCTTTCTAGCATGGCTCTGAAATGATAAACTACATTATGACTCTAAATCTGCTGATTACAGAGATAAATGGGTTGCCCTGCCTTTTTATTTTTGCAAATAATTAGTGTGTAAGTGGCAATGAGGAGGAAAGACTCCTCTTACTAGATTTTATGTAAAGTATTTATTGAGTCTCCATTGTGTGAAAGAGATTACTATGGTTCATGACTGTCTTTTTTAAGTCTACAAACATTTTAAAGAGACCAATTACTAAAATCCAATATCAGAGAATATTTCTTATGAAAAGAATGGCAAACTGCAGGTCTGTGGATGTGACCTATAATGTAACAGTTATTACATTGTACATCAGTGGCATGGAGATAGTTCATATTCTCATTTAATGTTATTTAATAATTTAAGCATAGATCTTGTTTTCAATATGTCCAATTATACTATTGTGCATATTAAGCATATTCAAACTATGCCATTATTAAGCTTGATCTGAATTTCTGATGCATTCTGCCATAGAGGTATGCCAGTCAAGGATTCTCTCTCCCTCTTTCTTCTTCTTAATTTAAGAGGCTTAGTTTCACACATTGATAATCTTCATGATCAAGATATACAAATACTAAAGAACAGTGATGTATTGATTCGGGGTTTGTTGTCCGCTGTTGCAAAGAAATTTCCTCATCTCAAAAAGTGAGAATAATAATAGCACCTACTTCATTGGGTTGTGGTAATGAGTATGTAGATTAGTGACTGTTACTTTTTAATCTCTACATAACTGGTTGTTGCTACTATTATTATATCCTTATTTTAGGAGCAAGGTAAAATGTTACTCCCATAAGAGTGTTTCCTAGATTTCAGTATCCTAAGCAATTCTCTTTCTTCAGTGTTTTTGAAAGAAATGCAAAAAAAATTTTCACACCATATTGAAGCCTGTTGTATAAGACTAAGATTGTTATCACTGGTTACAATGGATGAAATATTGTCATTTTCTGGAAATCATGATTCTTCAAATTTCATTAAATATTCCTAGAATACTTCTAATTTTAAAATTATATATATATATATATATATTTTACAACTTTATTGGAGTATAATTGCTTTACATTGGTGTGTTAGTTTCTGCTTTATAACAAAGTGAATCAGTTATACATACACATCTGTTCCCATATCCCTTCCCTCTTGCGTCTCCCTCCCTCCCACCCTCCCTATCCCACCCCTCCAGGCGGTCACAAAGCACCGAGCTGATCTCCCTGTGCTATGCAGCTGCTTCCCACTAGCTATCTATTTTACGTTTGGTAGTGTATATATGTCCATGCCACTCTCTCGCTTTGTCACAGCTTACCCTTTCCCCTCCCCATATCCTCAAGTCCATTCTCAAGTAGGTCTGTGTCTTTATTCCTGTTTTACCCCTAGGTTCTTCATGACATTTTTTTCCTTAAATTCCATATATATGTGTTAGCATATGGTATTTGTCTTTCTCTTTCTGACTTACTTCACTCTGTATGACAGACTCTAGGTCCATCCACCTCATTACAAATAGCTCAATTTTGTTTCTTTTTATGGCTGAGTAATATTCCATTGTATATATGTGCCACATCTTCTTTATCCATTCATCCATTGATGGACACTTAGGTTGTTTTCATCTCTGGGCTATTGTAAATAGAGCTGCAATGAACATTTTAGTACATGACTCTTTTTGAATTATGGTTTTCTCAGGGTATATGCCCAGTAGTGGGATTGCTGGGTCATATGGTAGTTCTATTTGTAGTTTTTTAAGGAACCTCCATACTGTTCTCCATAGTGGCTGTACCAATTCACATTCCCACCAGCAGTGCAAAAGGGTTCCCTTTTCTCCACACCCTCTCCAGCATTTATTGTTTCTAGATTTTTTGATGATAAAATTATATTTTAAACTCTTAAACTTAGGAACTTTTCAGGAGAGAGTACAAATCTCTAGATTTTTAGGTCAAGATAATGAGTAACTGCCAAGACAACTTGAAGAAAGAAACCTCCGATACCTTTTGGTTCTTTTATGCTAGGTACTCAGATATTCAATGTTTGCATGGAGGAGTTTGTGTAAAACTCAGACAACACATTTATTTTCTCAAAATCAGAATATGAGAAATCTCCAAAATCCCCTTAATGGAAAGTAAGGGTTAAATTTGTACTATGTATTTATCAACCAAAGAAATTCAGGGTTTTGAGCAATTTATTCAATGTCTTAATTTTAAAAATAGCATTTCCCTGAAATGTTGACAATTTTTCCAGGTCTTTTAAAACTAAATCTTATTTTTTAAACACAGAGAATGCTTTGGGAAATATTGATGATCGAATATAGAGAACAGATGGTAAAATTATGTGGACCTCGTCCAGATGTGTAATTTGTATTATTTTGCAGGGAGACACGGCTCCAAAATACCTTTAGATACAAGGGAGAATAATTATAATTCCATCTCCTTTGTGACGTGCCAAGATAAATGTGTTTGCCCATCAGTCACGGGTGCATGTGTCCAGGTGTGCTGTAACGGGCAGCATTCAGCAGCTGGTGAAATGAATCATCAGCTGGAATTACAACCCTTTTTACTGTCCTCCTCCACCTAGGCAATAAAATTTCCCTAAAATTGTGACCTGACAGAAAAAGGGATCATTAATTTAGATCCGTGAAAATAGCAATGTGAGTTAAAATATATAGGATGTGGAATAAGGTTTCATGATCACAATTGGCTACCCTTTACATATAATTTAATTTCAGTGGAAATCTTTCAGATTAGCTAACATTACTTTATGGAATAATTTCTGAACTGCTATTATGAGTATGACTTACAGAACAGTTCCTTAATGTCGTAACAAGTGGGAGAGAAACTGGGAGATTAATGCAATCCAAATAACTAGCTCGTGGCTTCTTTCTGTTCTTAAGTTTCATCTATTCTTTAAAGCTTGTAAAGCACTAATGCTAAAAATTTGGGCAAAATTCCTGTTCTGTGATTACATTTGTAATGTTAAAAAATGTTCCCATGGTCGGTCTTATAATTTGTGTTTTCTTCTCTAAGAGTAGCTTTGGATCTATGGGAGTAGTTACCCTTTAGGAGGTATTTAACATTTTTATTTGAATACACAGTGATTATCATTGAAGTTTTATAGAAATATAAAAGTATTTCATTTAATAATTATTTATAGCATGGTAACTGGCTCCACAAACAATAAATATTAGAGTAAGAATAGTATTTTGAGGAGCACAAATATCCAAAGTTTGGACCATGAAGGTGATAGAATCCCAAGGAATATATGAATTTTAAAATGTTATTTTCCCCCAAATGAAGTGTATAGTGGTAATAATTGCTAATGTGTACATTTGTTCTTAAAAATCAAAGTGTTTTTATTTGCAAATATAATGAGTTTTGCTTTATGACATTAATTTTGTGGCAACTGTGCAATCTATCACTGCTCTCAGATGGATAAATCATGTCTCATGCTGATGAAAGCCAAGAAATGAATTGCTTTACTTTGACCTTGGGAGTCTGAGATTAGTCAGTCTGTCTATCAGACTCATTCCAGTGTTCTTCTCACTTCATTTATTCCTTCTGTTCTGAATAGTTGGAAATACTAGACTTGAAGGAAGTCAGTAAACCTTGATATCATCCGTCATTGTTGAAGAGCAAGCTATCAACACTCTGTGAATAATCAACTTTAATAGAAGGTTTAAATAATCAGGGTGTCATGTTTAATTAATACTTTGCCTGCTTTCAATTTATATTAATTGATGCCTGAAAGTCATCACACCTTGCACCAATGATAACTTAGAAGAAGAGAAATTTGGTTTGGGAAAAATGCCCAAAAACCTTTAAGGTCTGTGATCGATCACAGGGGCTCATAAATGGCCCACTATCACATTACTTACATTCAGTTCAGATGGTGCAGTCTTAAATTCATAGCATATATGTTTTAATCCTCACTGACTTATATTAAGCCAGAGTAAAGGCATTTATTAATAATATTTTACTGTTTTATAAGGCCTATTGTTTATAGGACATATAAAACTGTTAAGATGATTAAAAACACAGCAAAACTAGGGCTTCCCTGGTGGTGCAGTGGTTGAGAGTCCGCCTGCCGATGCAGGGGACACGGGTTCATGCCCCGGCCCGGGAAGATCCCACATGCCGCGGAGCGGCTGGGCCTGTGAGCCATGGCCGCTGAGCCTGCGTGTCCGGAGCCTGTGCTCCGCAACGGGAGAGGCCACAACAGTGAGAGGCCCACATACCGCAAAAAATAATAATAAGAAGAAGAATTTGCCGAATGAACTTCTTAGAAATGATGTCTCCTGACCAGGTTAATTTGTAAAATTGAATTTATACCAAAATTTACCAAGATTTCTTTTGCAAAATGAGGCATCTCTTTATTAATGACAACAAGACATTGTTAGGATTATCTTAATATGTGACAGTGTTTCTCTTCAGTTGTTGAAATAATTGAAACCTAAATTAAAATCACTCTATTTTATGCATTTCTTCTGGAAATATATATATATACACACATATATATATATATGTATATATATATATATATATATGTATATATATATATATATATATATATATATATATATATATATATATATATATATATATGGAAAGTTTGGTAAACCCATTTTTAAATATAGTAGTTGAGCCACTGAGGCAGACACAAGATCAGTATTTGCCCAGATGACACAGAGACGAAATGATTCTATGTTCAGACAACAAGGTCACCAATTTGCTCTGCCTTTGTGCAGTTTAAAAATTTCTCACTGATGGAACATGAGGTTGATGTACCCTGGGATCAAAATTCTTGCATTTCTCAGCTTCACATATGCATAAAAAATACGTTTGGCTCAAACACAGTTTGTTCCTGTAAGGCTGAAATGTCAAATAAGTGGTGCAGAAATTACAGGATTATGTTATAGTATTTTATCAGGCAGTAATCAAAGAAGACAGATATTAATCCTTCAAGTGCTTTGTGGAAGACATTTAGATATTTAAAAAAAAATTTTAAGGATTCTAACCCCATTATGAGGCAAAAATTTGAAGGTCAGTGCTTTTGACTGTTCTACGTCCTTTCACATTAGTTGTTTCTAAATTTGAATTTTAGCTTTATTGAAGTTTATGTTTTGAGTCTAGACTCATAAACTCGTGTTTTAGGAGCAATAATAATGACTGATTTAATTCTACCCTGTGTTTCTGATCCTATTAGTTATCCATAAAATAAGAGACCACAAGTGAATAGAATCAAAGAACTTCAGAACTAGAAGAGGACCTTGGACACTGTATAATCTAGCTTTTCACCAAATGCACGAATCTCCTCCATAATATCTTTAAACAGATATAATTCATGTAAAATACAATGAGAAAATTACTATAACCTCTTTGACTGGGCTACCAATATTTTTTACCTGCATATGTTGATTATCAACTTGCTAATTTCTTTTTTTTCCACATCTTTATTGGAGTATAAATGCTTTACAATGTTGTGTTAGTTTCTGCTGTATAAAAAAGTAAATCAGCTATATGTATACATATATCCACAAATCCCCTTCCTCTTGAGCCTCCCTCCCACCCTCCCTATCCCATCCCTCTAGGTCATCGCAAAGCTCCAAGCTGATCTCCCTGTGCTATGCGGCTGCTTCCCACTAGCTATTTATTTTACATTTGATAGTGTATATATGTCAATGCTATGCTCTCACTTCATCCCAGCTTCCCCTTCCCCTCCATGCTCTCAAGTCCGTTCTCTACGTCTACATCTTTATTCCTACCCTGCCACTAGGTTCATCAGTGCCACTTTTTAAAATTCCATATATATGTATCAGCATACAGTGTTTGTTTTTCTCTTCCTAATGTACCTCACTCCGTATGACACATACTAGGACCATCCACCTCATTACAAATAACACAATTTCATTCCTTTTTATGGCTGAGTAATATTCCATTGTATACATGTGCCACATCTTCTTTATCCATTCATCTGTCGATGGATATTTAGGTTGCTTCCTTGTCCTGGCTATTGTAAATAGTGCTGCAATGAACATTGGGGTGCATGTGTCTTTTTGAATTATGGTTTTCTCTGGGTATGTGCCCAGTAGTGGGATTGCTGGATCATATGATAATTCTATTTTTAGTTTTTTAAGGAACCTCCATACTGTTCTCCATAGTGGCTGTATCAATTTACATTCCCACCAACAGTGCAAGAGGGTTCCCTTTTCTCCACATCCTCTCCAGCATTTACTGTTTCTAGATTTTTTGATGATGGCCATTCTGACTGGTGAGGTGATACCTCACTGTAGTTTTGATTTGCATTTCTCTAATGATTAGTGATGTTGAGCATCCTTTCATGTGTGTGTGGGCAATCTGTATATCTTCTTTGGAGAAATGTCTATTTAGGCTTTCTGCCCATTTTTGGATTGGGTTGTTTGTTTTTTTGATATTGAGATGCATGAGCTGCTTATAAATTTTGGAGTTTAATCCTTTGTCAGTTGCTTCATTTGCAAATATTTTCTCCCATTCTGAGGGTTGTCTTTTGGTCTTGTTTATGGTTTCCTTTGCTGTGCAAAAGCTTTTAAGTTTCATTAAGTCCCATTTGTTTATTTTTGTTTTTATTTCCATTTCTCTAGGAGGTGGGTCAAAAAGGATCTTGCTGTGATTTATGTCATAGGGTGTTCTGCCTATGCTTCCTCTAAGAGTTTTATAGTGTCTGGCCTTACATTTAGGTCTTTAATCCATTTTGAGTTTATTTTTGTGTATGGTGTTAGGAAGTGTTCTAATTTGATTCTTTTACATGTAGCTGTCCAGTTTTCCCAGCACCACTTATTGAAGAGGCTGTCTTTTCTCCATTTTATATTCTTGCCTCCTTTGTCAAAGATAACATGACCATATGTGTGTGGGTTTATCTCTGGGCTTTCTATCCCGTTCTATTGATCTATATTTCTGTTTTTGTGCCAGTACCATACTGTTTTGATTACTGTAGCTTTGCAGTGTAGTCTGAAGTCCGGGAGCCTGATTCCTCCAGCTCCGTCTCTCTTTCTCAAGATTGCTTTGGCTATTCGGCGTCTTTTGTGTTTCCATACAAATTGTAAAATTTCTTGTTCTAGTTCTGTGAAAAATGCCATTGGTAATTGGATAGGGATTGCATTGAACCTGTAGATTGCTTTGGCTAGTATAGTCGTTTTCACAATATTGATTCTTCCAATCCAGGAGCATGGTATATCTCTCCATCTGTTTATGTTATCTATGATTTCTTTCATCAGTGTTTTATAGTTTTCTGAGTACAGGTCTTTTGCATCCTTAGGTAGGTTTATTCCTAGGTATTTTATTCTTTTTGTTGTGATGGTATGTGGGATTGTTTCCTTAATTTTTCTTTCTGATCTTTCGTTGTTATTGTATAGGAATGCAAGAGATTTCTGTACATTAATTTTGTATCCTGCAACCTTACCAAATTAATTAGTTCTAGTAGTTTTCTGGTGGCATCTTTAGGATTCTCTATGTATAGTATCATGTCATCAGCAAACCATGACAGTTTTACTTCTTGTTTTCCAATTTGTATTCCTTTAATTTCTCTTTCTTCTCTGATTGCTGTGGCTAGGACTTCCAATACGATGTTGAATAAGAGTGACGAGAGTGGACGTCCTTGTGTTGTTCCTGATCTTAGAGGAAGTGCTTTCAGTTTTTCACCATTGTGAATGATGTTTGCTGTGGGTTTGTCATATGTGGCTTTTATTATGTTGAGGTAGGTTCCCTCTATGCCCACTTTCTGGAGAGCTTTATCATAAATGGTTATTGAATTTCATCAAAAGCTTTTTCTGTACCTATTGAAATGATAATATGGTTTTTATTCTTTAATTTGTTAATATGGTGTATCACATTGATTGTTTTACATATATTGAAGAATCCTTGCATTCCTGGGATAAATCCCACTTGATCATGATGTGTGATCCTTTTACTGTGTTGTTGGATTCTGTTTATTAGTATTTTGTTGAGGACTTTTGTGTCTATGTTCATCAGTGATATTAGTCTGTAATTTTTGTTTTTCTGTGGTATCTTTGTCTGGTTTTGGTATCAGGGTGATGGTGGCCTCATAGAATTAGTTTGGGAGTGTTCCTCCCTCCACAATTTTTTGGAAGCATTTGAGAAGGATAGGTGTTAGCTCTTCTCTGAATGTTTGATAGAATTCACCTGTGAAGTCATGTGGTCCTAGACTTTTGTTTGTTGGAAGATTTTTAATTACAGTTTCAAGTTCATCACCTGTGATTGGTCTGTTTATATTTTCTAATTCCTCCTGGTTCGATCTTGGAAGCTTGTACTTTTCCAAGAATTTGTCCTTTTCTTCCAGTTTGCGCGTTTTATTTGCATATGGTTGCTTGAAGTAGTCTCTTATCATCTTTTGTATTTCTGCAGTGTCAGTTGTAATCTCTCCTTTTTCATTTCTAATTTTATTGATTTGAGTCCTGTCCCTTTTTTCTTGATGAGTGTGGCTAAAGGTTTATCAATTTTGTTTATCTTCTCAAAGAACCAGCTTTTAGTTTTATTGATCTTTGCTCTTGTCTTCTTTGTTTTTATTTCATTTATTTCTGCTCTGATCTTTATGATTTCTTTCCATCTACTAACTTAGGGTTTTCTTTGTTCTTTTTTTTTAGTTGCTTTAGGTGTAAGGTTAGGTTGTTTGTTTGAGATGTTTCTTGTTTCTTGAGGTGAGCTTGAATTGCTATGAACTTCCCTCTTACAATTGCTTTTGCTGCATCCCATAGGTTTTGGATCATCGTGTTTTTGTTGTCATTTGTTTCTAGGTAATTTTTGATTTCCTCAGTGATCTCTTGGTTATTTAGCAGTGCACTGTTTAGCCTCCATGTGTTTGTGTTTTTTCCTCTTTTTTTTTCCTGTAGTTGATTTCTAATCTCATAGTGTTGTGGTTGGAAAAGATGCTTGATATGATTTCAGTTTTCTTAAATTTTCCAAAGCTTGATATGTGACACAGATATGATCTGTCCTGGAGAATGTTCTGTGTGCACTTGCAAAGAAAGTGTATTCTTTACTTTCGGGTGAAATGTCCTGAAAATATCAATTAAGTCTATCCGGTCTATTGTGTCATTTAAATCTTGTGTTTATTTATTTTCTGTCTGGATGATCTTTTTCTTGGTGTTAGTGGGGTATTAAAATCCCCCACTATTATCATGTTACTGTCAATTTCTCCGTTTATGGCTGTTAGCATTTACCTTATGTATTGAGGTTGCTCCTATTGTTGGGTGCATAAATATATGTAATTGTTATGGTTTCTTCTTGTATTTGTTCCTTGATCATTATGTAATGTCCTTCCTTATCTCTTTATTTTAAAGTCTATTTTATCTGATATGAGTATTGCTACTCCAGCTTTCTTGTGACTTCCATTTGCATGGAATATCTTTATCCATCACCTCACTTTCTGTTTGTATGTTCCCTAGGTCTAAAGTGGGTCTCTTGTAGACAGCATATAAAAGGGTCTTGTTTTTTTATCCATTCAGCCAGTCTGTGTCTTTTGGTTGGAGCATTTAATACATTTACATTCAAGGTGATTATTGATATGTATGTTTCTATTACCATTTTCTTAATTGATTTGGGTTTGTTTTTGTGGGTCTTTTTCTTGCCTTGTGTTTCCGGCTTAGAGAAGTTCCTTTAGCATTTGTTGTAAAGCTGGTTTGGTGGGGCTGAATTCTCATAGCTTTTGCTTGTCTGTAAAGCTTTTGATTTCTCCATTTAATCTGAATGAGATCCTTGTCGGGTAGAGTAATCTTGGTTGTAGGTTTTTCCCTTTCATCACTTTAAATATGTCCTGCCACTCCCTTCTGACTTGTAGAGTTTCTGCTGAAAGATCAGCTGTTAACCTTATGGGGATTCCCTTGTATGTTATTTATTGCTTTTCCCTTGCTGCTTTTAATATTTTTTCTTTGTATTTAATTTTTGATAGTTTGATTAATATGTGTCTCAGCATGTTCCTCTTTGGGTTTATCATGTATGGGACTCTCTGTGCTTCCTAGACTTGATTGACTATTTCCTTTCCCATGTTAGGGAAGTTTTCCACTATAATCTCTTCAAATATTTTCTCAGACCCTTTCTTTTTCTTTTCTTCTGGGACCCCTGTAATTCAGATGTTGGTGTGTTTACTGTTGTCCCAGAGGTCTCTGAGACTGTCCTCAATTCTTTTCATTCTTTTTTCTTTATTCTGCTCCCCAGCAGTTATTTCCACCATTTTATCTTCCAGCTCACTTATCCGTTCTTCTGCCTCAGTTATTCTGCTATTGATTCCTTCTAGAGTATTTTTAATTTCAGTTACTGTGTTGTTCATCATTGTTTGTTTGCCCTTTATTTCTTCTAGATCCTTGTTAAATGTTTCTTATATTTTCTCCATTCCGTTTCCAAGATTTTGGATCATCTTTACTATCATTACTCTGAATTCTTTTTCAGGTAGGGTGCCTATTTCGTCTTCATTTATTTGGTCTTGTAGGTTTTTACCTTGCTCTTTAGTCTGTAACATAATTTTTTTGTCAATTCTTTTTTTTTTTTTTTTTTTTTGATGGGTAGGGTTGTATTCCTGTGTTACTGGTTGTTTGGCCTGAGGCGTCCCACACTGGAGTTTGCAGGTAGTTGGATAGAGCCAGTTCTTGGTGCCGAGATGAGGACCTCCGGGAGGCCTCAGTCCAATTAATATTCCCAGGGACCCGAGGTTCCCTGTTAGTCCAGTGGTTTGGACTCGGATCTCCTACCACAGGAGCTCGGGCCTGACCTCCAGCCCGGGAACCAAGATCCCGCAAGCCAAATGATGCAGCAAAAAGGAAAAGAAAAAAGAAAAAAAAAGAGCAGCACAATAACAAAGAATAAAAAACAAAATAAAATTAGAAAGATAAAAAATATATTAGGAAAAATAAAAATATAATTGAAACAACTGCAACAAGGTAAAACAAAACCACACAGAAAAAAGAAAACAAGAAAAAGGGGAACAAGCCAAAAGGAGCAGAACAATAACAAAGTATAAAGAATGAAATAAAATTAGAAAAATAAAAGATTTATTAGAAAAAATAAAAATATAAATGAATCAACAACAATGAATCAATAGCAAGGTGAAACAGAACCCCAATCTAAAAGAGGAAAAAAGAAAAAAAAATCTTTGGCTGTGGGGGATGGAGTTTAGGCAGGGGTGGAAGTTAGGCAGGGGTGGGGTTTTGGGTGGGACAGGATCTAGGCAGGGGGGGCAGGGGGCGTGCGGGGTGTAGTCTCAGGACCCACATAGCCGGAAAAGGCCCTGGGGGGGTAGGCCTAGGAAGGGTGATGTTCAAGCGTGGGGTGGGGCCCCCTGCTTAGGACCTGCCCGGAAGCGGAGAGGCAGCACATCCAAAGGGGGGGGTCTCTGGAGTGTGGAGTTCCAGAGTTTGGAGGTAAGGCCCTGGGTGAGGCTGTGTGGGTGGGGTTTAGGCCCAGTGCATTGGAGGGGGTCTCAGGACGGGGGTCTCCAAGTGTAGAGGGCCCTGGGTCAGGGTGTAGGGGCGGGGCTTGGGCTCTCGGTAGGAGGGAGGCTCCGAGGACAGAGGATTAGGCCCTGGACCCCAACAGTCTCCCCCATGCCTAAGTGGACAGGGAAAGCGCTGGCTGTGTTCCCCTCTATTCCTCCATGCCCCCTCCCCCACAGTCTCCCCCAGGGTCTCCCTGGTCGCCACTGAACCCCTAACCATGGGTGGGTCCCGCTGGGTGTAGGAACTCCTCCCCTCCCCCAGCCGCCCCTCAGGGGTGTGGGTCCTGGAGGTCCGGCCTTTACTTTTGCTCCCCGTTCCCTCCCTCCCACTCCCTCAGGACCTTCATGGCTGGAGGGGGCCTTGGTGGGCAGAGGATCAGGCCTGGGATCTCAACAGATTCCTTGGGGCCCAAGTGGGCAGGGGAAACCTGGCCACACTCCCTTTTGATCCTCTGACCTTCAAATGGTTCCCCAATTTACCCCTTCAGGCATGGGATCCCTCCCCCTCCCCCAGCCACCCCTCAGGGGCACCAGTCCTGTCCTGCCTCCATTTCTCCTCCCCCTTCACTCCCCCTATGCTCCACATTCTACCCAGTCGCTGGGGGTTCCTCCCATCCCCTTAGGTGTCCGTGGTTCTCCACTGGTGCCTGGTGGGTGCCCTAGTTGTGCTGCGAGGTGATTCACAGAGATGCGAATTCCGTGTCCTCCTAGTCCACCACCTTGACTCTGCCCCCCAACCTGCTAATTTCTGTGACCATTTCAAACTTTGATAAATTTGTTGGCTGGCTGGCATAAATAGGGTGAGCCAAATGTCTTGACTAAATAGGTACAACCCAAATGTCATTTAATTTCTCATACACCAGAGGTTGCAGAGTTAGAATCCTCTTATCTGAAAGGAAGTGCCTCCTGCAACTAGAAGTAATAAGTCAGTCATTAGATTGTCTCCTGCTTTTGAGTTCACACTTTAGTAGGTCCCCTCATCCATATTCTGCTTTATGCAAATAAGCTACCCTTCTCTATTCCTAAATTGGAAAGTTAATGATTGTACCCAACAGGCGGCTCATAACTAAATTTTACATTCTGGGTTATAATTGGTGAAAAACTTCTTAGACCCCCTAATATCTAGTTCGTGGACTGCTGCATGGTATTCATTCCTTCATGAAACAATGTTGTTTAAGATTCTCACAAAAATAGAATAATATCCCACATTGTTCCTTATGGGCAGAGACAAGATGCGTCTAGGCTGTTATCTGTGTTCTCGCCATGCACTGAAGTAATTTTGATAATTTAGTTCTAGTCATATTCAAACACTGACTCAGCTTACCGACCAATTCAGGAAAATGAACCACTTTGGAATTCATATAGGTGCAAGCTAAAGCTGTATTACCAATAATTTAAACATCTAAAAGGAACCCAGTAAAGTTGAGACTTTCCAGTAAAGCAACATTTTCCTTCACTTTTGTGAACTATAAAAATACTTACTGAGTCTTTGAAAATAGCACTTGTTCAGAAAATAAACATTCTAATGCTGTCTCCTCTTAACTAGATGTTTGACCTTGGGCAGACCTCTAAATTGCTTCTGAATCTTTGTTTACCCCTTTTAAATAGAGGGTAATAATCCCTATATTGCAGTTCTCATGGGGTTGTGAGGATAAAATATGTGAAAATCAAAAATGTTAATGAGCCTGACAAGTAATATACAAACCCATCTGCAACCCAAACCTATGTTCTTCAAAGATTAGAATATTTCATAATCTTTGGAAAAAATGAGAGGATTAGCATAATTGTTTTATGAACAGGGGTGCCTTTTCAACACACATGACTTATTAATCAATTTGAAAAGTTGTTCTGCACCGTCAGCCAAGTACCCAATTATCGGTAGTTAAAAGGTTCAGAAGATGATGAGAACTGCTTTTTATTTAATAGTCTCTAACCTCCCTCAGGTGGTAATATGCTCACGCATCATAATCAGAATGAATTTCTTGGCAGGTTTTATTTTCCTTCTGAACCAGTATTTGCATACCCACACCCATACTGCCCTCGTCACACTGTTGGCCAATGGTGCTGCTATAATGGATGGACTATTTGTACTTCCACTTCAGTCACCTATTTTTAGGCTCACTATCTTACCAAGAAACTCCTTTATGAAATCTGACAAACAAGGTCTTGATCTGAGTGGCTGGTATCATGTATTGAAATTTTTATTTTTTTTTCCAGGAAAGAAGCTATAGAATTGGTACAAAACAGGAGAATACAAGTGTTAGTTTAGCCCCAAATGATTTTTTAATGAATTTCTGTCTAATTTAAAAACGCATTATTAAAAATATAAATGATACTTGTTATCTGAGTAAGAGATGGATGACAGGGTAGCACTTCATTATTTTTGAAAATACGATGTGTTTTATTTCCATTCTTCAGTTGAGAAAGTGCATAGAAGTGAATTCACTTCTCACGGCCATGTAATTAGTACGTGAGGAAATCAGGATTATAATCCATGTTAGACATAACTCATGGACTGTTGGTCTGGCTCCAGAGATTTTCTTTTCTTTTTCTTTTTTTTAATTAAAGTATAATCAATTTACAATGTTGTGTTAGTTTCTGGTATATAGCAAAGTGATTCACTTATACATATGTATATGGATATATGTATGTGTGTGTATATATATATTCTTTTTCATATTCTTTTCCATTATGGTTTATTATAGGATATTGAAAGTAATTCCCTGTGCTCTACAGTAGGACCTTGATGTTTATCCATTCTGTATATCACAGTTTGCATCTGCTAATCCCAAACTCCCACTGCATCCCTCCAATCACCACCCATCCCCACCGCCCTGGCAACCAAATCTCTGTTCTTTAAATCTGTGAATCTGTTTCTGTTCCGTAGAGAAGTTCATTTGTGTCATAGTTTAGATTCCAAGTATAAGTGATATCATATGGTACTTTTCTCTTTCAGACTTACTTTGCTTGATACGATCACCTCTAGATCCATCCATTGGAGCTCTTTTCAAATGCCAGTTGTTCTCTTTGGGAGGCAGAGCAGAAATGATCCACGGGTATGCAAGGTGGTGTAATGGCTGACTAAGGAAGTAACTTGGCTGTGGAAGAGGAAGTTGGGAGAAGGGCAGAACCTAGAAAGGTAGACTAGAAAAGTAAAGGCATCTCAGATAGGGAATGGGCATGCACAAAGCCGTGGAGCTGTTCATTGGTTTCAGGGAAAACTGTGTAGACTGCTGTAGCTAAAGCAAAAGATTGTGAAGAGGAATAGAAGACACGGGGGTAGTTAAGATGTGGGTGCTGTCATGGGGTGAGCCTTAGCTTCCATTACAGGAGTTTAGGACCTGATCCAGGAGCCCGTGGGATGGGATGGGTGTGGGTATGTTGCATGTTTTTGGTGTATGTGAAGCAGTGCTTGGGGAAGAGTTTCGAAATATTTTAAATAAGATGTGTTAAAAAAGCTGACCTTCAAACATTTGATATTCCGGGGGAAGGGGGAATAAGGAGGTGAGGAAAATAGCTATGCCAGTACAGGACAAGAGTTGTGCTGGGAGGTAATTGGCATTGCCAGCCACAGTGAGATTCACACTGGTGTTGTAGAAATAGCTCTGAACTTGGAGTAAGTGAGTAACGTTCTAGTTCCGCTTCTGAAAATATTTAATTTTGTGACCTTAGCTACACCCTTTATCCCCTCTGAGCTGCTAATTTTTCATCTGCAGAAAAGGAATGGTAGAGTAGCAAATTCTGAGTTTTCTGTCAACTCTAGTATGTTCTATGATTCTTGTAGATGACACACAAGTACCTAGTTTGACAAGTAGAAGTTATTTTGGGAGCATGGCGAAGGGATGAAACTTATAAGATCTGTCTCAGGAAGAAAAAGTGTCAAGTACACAGATACAGAGAAAGGGATTCTGTGACCAGTTTCTAGATTTCATGATGATTTGGAGACCAGACAGGACCAAAGTTTTTCGAGTTATTTCAGAAAATGGTATGAAATTTGGATGGACAAATGGGAGGGGGGGATAAAGCAGATTGGCACCTCTTTATGTGGAAACTTAATTATTAGATCTGAAGATCTAGGGTTAGTCCAAGCTGTGGAATCTGATGCAGTGGGGTCACCTTTAGTACAGGATCTTATGATATGTGGTGTGAACCAGGAGGAATATAGATGCTAATACACTTGTTGGGATGATCAGTAATCTCATGATGAATGATGAATCCTAGATCCTGTTTACTATTTTTATCATATATGCCTACAGAAGGTATAAAATGGTCTATAAAGTGGTACAGGATGTTCCTAGTAACCTTTTACTGTGTTTATTTTTCTCAAGAGTCTAAGCATATATTATGAGGGAATTACTTATGCAGGGAGGTATCTTCTCTGATAGGTCTACTACGTTTAAGCATAAGATATTTCCAATAATCCAATTAGAATTATTGATTTATTTATAATTTTATACTGCCTACCTAAAGAATGAGAGAGGGAGAGAGAGAGAGAGAGAGAGAGAGAGAGAAGGAGAGAGAGAGAGAGAGAAAGAAAGAGAGATTTTGGTAATAACTTTCAAGAGTGTATATGCATTCCTTTACCCAACTGTTAAATGGGTATTCTAATGCTTATCTTGCAGAGTTTTGGTGAGAATTAGAAATAATATACTGACGTGTCTGACGTTATTTTGCTCATAGTAGATTCTTATTTAATGGTAGTCAACTTACTTTTTATTGTTGTCATCAAACGTCATGTCATTAGCTCATTTGTAATCCAATAGGGATTATCAGATCAGAATTTCTAAACTTGGACAAAGTATTTCTCTTCTGTCCTGCTTAAGTGTTGGGTTTGCAATCCATTATGACAATGTAAAAGACACACTTTCTGAAACACTTTGCCATGGGAGGCGGAAATTACCTCAGTCTCAGAGTTAGACATTTCTAATCTTTGAATTTGGAGGTTGTTTTTCATAAGCATATAGTATTTCATTCATTTTCTAAGGAGACCAGCTCATAGCTTTTAAAAATCAAATGATTTTCCCAACTGACTGTTCACTACTGTGCCGTATTCTAATTTTCCTCTTTTCTTAAATTCTCTCTCTTTCTTAAAATTTTAGATATGGAACAAATAGAACTGCTAAAAGCTTAACAGTAATCAATACTAATGCAAATTAGTTGAGAATGCAGTGATGAAATACAAAGGCCACTGTTTTATAATATTATATGGAAGATAGTTTATGAAATTAAGTCTATAGCATAGCACTCAAATATTTCATAATATGTGAAAGAGTAAGGCTTATAAATATATAGTCATATATCATAAAATGAGAAAGAGATTAAGATTATAATTCATGGCTTTATAAACAGTCATTTCTAGAACCTGGTAGGTTACCCATCACACAGTGCTTTTTATAGGCATCTCATATCCCACCTCATCCAAAGTGTCTCACCTGTTGGCCTTTCATGATGCCATTTTTCTTCCTCTCCAACATTCTACCATCATGGTCATTCTCTCAAAGATAGATTGCAAAGGATGTGATAATGTCTCTAAAGGTCTAAATTGTTTCAATTTCCATGTTACCTCTGTGTACAAATAGTTCTCCACCCATTTACCTTCTTCCATTCACACATTGGCATTGGGGTGGCCTAGTTTATTAGACTAACTCACTGTCACAGTCAACAACACAACGAACTTGACCTTGGGAAAATAAATCACAAAGGCCTGGGGTGTTAGAATTGGAAGGGAAGTGGCCATCACATTTTACAACCCTTTCTTTGTAAAGATAAAAGAATCAAAGTCATAGAGATAGATTAATTTGTCTATATTTACGAGTTAAAATCCTGAACCCTTTCCAGTCCTCTTTCTAAATACTTAATGTTGTTTGAATACACATCTAAGAGAGATGGCTAGGGCGAGATCGTAGCCTTGAAATTAGCTGGGAGGAGAATGTAATCATTAGGAGTGACCTGTACTGTCATTTGAGAAGAGAACAAAACTGCTTTTAAAAATGTGTAAAAGCATTAACATTTGCCTGCATTCGACTTTCTAAAACTGTTGTTCACACACATAATGAAAGAGGTCCCAGGCTAACTTGAATTAAGTATTCTATTCCAGGTCGTTTATTGAAGGTCTTTTAGTTACAAGATTAAAACAGAAATTTGATGATTAGGAAATGCTAAAATGTTAGGCTCTTCTCAGGAAATAGTTGCTTTTTATTTTCTCTAACATCTTTACAGAGAGACTGCTTCTTAGAATAGTTGTGCTATCTCGGGGTGGGGGGGAGCAATATTTAATTTCCCTGTCTTGGTATTGTCAAACAATCAAAATCTCCCTTCCTGTATTCTGGCCTGAGGCAGGCAAAAGAGAAATTGAGATAGAAGATACAATTAATTTTTTTTTTAGCCAGAAAATGACAAAAGAAATGAATGAGATAGATAGCAAGAGGAGGTCATGATTCTAAAAGACTGTTTTGTAGCTGCTCAGGGTCTGATGGAGGAAAGGTTAAATGTGTTTTAAATGTAAGTGTTTAGCTATTTGATCCTGGTAATGCCGTGTACTCTTGCCGAGGAGGGAGGGGTGGAGCAAGTAGCAAAGGTGGGGGGAAAGCAGCTGCAAATTGAACTCAGTGATGTCTCTGGCTGGGCCACGAAGCTGTTTGTCTTGCTGCCAATCCACAGCCTGAACTCTGAACGGCAGCGAGCGAGAGAGCTTCTGCTTGGATATGTAGGTGCTTTCAAACCGTCAGGTTTATGATGCACATTAGTAACTAAACACAGTGGCAGTTTCCTGTTCACTAAAAGATAGTGTTAGTTCCGTTCCTGCTGTTGCCATTTGTATAGCAACTCCTCCCCAAAGTCTCTCACCTCTCAGCCTGGCCTCACAACTCCACATGGCTGATCCAGGGACACCTAGGAGCACAAGATATCCTGGCTATCTCATTCTCATATTTCTCCTAACAGACACACCTTGCTTATTCCATTTTTTAAATGGCTAGGACACAATTCTCCATCTCTAGTTGTAGTCAAATGATTTAGTCGAGAGATAGAAAGGAAAATTACTTTCTATGGCTTCTGTACCCTACCAGGAAAAGTCAAAGTAAAACTTTATGATTTTCAGTATTTTCAATAACAATATGTAGCCTTTCCCCCTTTCTCTTAATAATACTAGATGATCAAAGTTTAGAATATTCAAAAATATGTAGAAGAAAACTAAAGTCACCTATCTTCTCATAATCAGATCAAATGAAAGTACTCATTGTTATTGTTGATTTTTTTCACATTTGTGTGTATATGTGTGTATTTGTGCCATGCATGTGTGTATTGCATTATATTACTTGAGATGAATGTACATATGCATTTTTCTTCATAACCTTGGCATTATATTTAGTATGTATTTACTTGTTTGCTTATTTATTGTCAGTTTCTCCTGTGTCATTCATTGCTGCATCCCCAGCAGTTTGAAGGTACCCTAAAGTCTGCTCTGCCATCTAGATGTGCTGTATCTCGAGCTTAGCTCTAGCTCTTTCTATGAATCTAGATCTATCCTTTTTTCATTTCATGTCATTTCATTAGATTTTCCTAGATCTTTAAAATCTAAGTAAACACCATTTTTAATGGTATAATATTTCATTGGGTAGGTGCACCATTATTTACTTGTTTTCCTGTTAGGCACTGAAAATGTTTCCAATTTTTCTTAATTTAATAATGCTGTGTTACTCATTTAATATATAAATCTTTGTACATATTCAATGATTTTCTTAGAAAGATTGATGAAAGAGAATTACTATGTCAAAGGCAATGAACTTTTAAGAAGTCTCTTTTTGTATTACCAAGTTGCTTTACAAAATGGGTATATCAGTTTCCTATGCCATTAGTGATAATTAAGGATATTTAATCAGTGTGTGTCATTATTAACAAGAATCTTTGTTAACTGAAAGCAAAAATTATACCTCATTTGCAGTTTTTGATCACGCATGAGGGTTAATACTTCTCCCATGTCTAGTAGCTGTGTGTGGATGCCATTTGGGGGCATGAATATTCACGATTCAGCAGAATTCTTTGTATATTATGGGCACTTATTCTTTATATCCTATATTTTTGGTAAACATTTCATCAGTTTTTCATGTAACTAAATTTTTCTTTATGATTCAGCTTATAGAACTTTGAATTTAAATATAGTAATTAATAAGTTAGATATTTAAATTTAACTACTACATTTAAATGTAACCATTAAAATTTTTTTCTATATATTGCTTTTATACCATAAATCTTTCTAATCCCTAGATCATTTAAATCTCACTCATATTTTATTTGTTTGTTTTTCCAATTTCTTTTCCCATTAAACTTTTTTTTTTTTTTTTTTTTTTTTTTTGCGGTACGCAGGCCTCTCACTGTTGTGGCCTCTCCCGTTGCGGAGCACAGGCTTCGGACGCTCAGGCTCAGTGGCCATGGCTCACGGGCCCAGCCACTCCACGGCATGTGGGATCTTCCCGGACCGGGGCACAAACCTGTGTCCCCTGCATCGGCAGGCGGACTCTCAACCACTGTGCCACCAGGGAAGCCCTCCCATTAAACTTTTAATCTTATCCGGAATGGATTTCTTTGAGTGTGATCCATCCAGTGTAAGCTCTTGATTTCCCCCCAAATTTCCCAATATCCCATCATTTATTGAACAGTCATAATACCACTTAGCTTATGGTATTTACTTAGTTTATAATACTTACCACACATCACATTATGTATTAAGTTTTTATGTCATATACTAGATTTTATTTCAAGGTAATCTATTCTGCTCCACTTATCTTTCTATTGATGTATCAGCCAATTACTATACAATTTTTATTATTAAAAGTTTTAATACTCTTTTTAATCTGGAGGGAAAGGTGGCCGTAATTATTATTCTTTTTCTCTGAATAAATCAACGCTGAGTATAACTTATTTGTATGAAGGCAGTTTTTACTCTCAGCTTTTCATGCATAGGAAGAGAATCTATACAGTACTTTGAAATTTAAAGCTCATAGTTTTTCAAATTATCTTGGTAGTATTATCTCATAATATAATCTGTACTGTATAAAGATATATTCTTCATATATGACTAAATCCTTTGTACTCCAGAAATTTCTTTTGCTGTGTACTATGGTTAATTGTTGACTTCTGTATATTGGTTATATTATGGTTAATTGGTTTCTTCTTTTACTTCTATCAGATTTAAAAAATACTAACTAATTAAAGTAACCTACAAGGTATCTTCTGATAATATTAGTCTTATTTTTTCCCCTTTCAGCCTTTCTTTTTTAACCTCTGAGCTCTACTAATGAAGCACCTTTTATAATGATTTTCTATTTTCCAGAATATTTTTAAACAAAATACCAAATGCCAAAATATTAGTGGAAATATCAATGGAAGCATGCAAAAAATTATTTCTTTATGATCCTTGTAATTGGTGAAACTGCTCTGTAAGGGATTAAACATGAATTAATTTAATTATTATGTATGTATCCAAATAGTTGAGTTTATATTCCTGAGAAATAATCCTTTGGCACACAGATTATTAACATGGTAATAAACACAATTCCTAAGCAACATACATTAGACTGAATAAGTTTTTTCCTTGATATCCTTCTTATGATTGAACCAAACATCTGTTGGAAAATATTTGAATCATGTTTTATGCGTCTCTTAGACATTTACTACTTTTCTTACAAAATGAGAATGGCAATATCGGATTATGTCATTTCTAGCATTTGTTTTCTCATGTTGGTTCCAGTTCATCTGGTATATTCCAAATGTATGCACAGAAATCAACTCAAGACACAATTGTGCTGCTCTCTTGATCTAATAGTCAATCAAGAACCTCAGTGCTTTGACCAAGAGTGAATCAGCTGCTGTTGTGTATTTAGAACTGAGTCTCCCTCGTGCCCTTTTCCTTCCTCAATGACATCATTTTAGTCTGTGTTCCATTTCCATTGGCTTCTCCCCCCAATTTGTGACGCCTGATCCCTTCCATGGTTCGGACACCCTGTTTGTTTGTACTGTTGATTCCCTGCCGATGGCTGCCAGCTGACTGTGCTGTGCTGTGTTTGTTTGTGTTTTATGGGGAGATGTTCATGTGTGGCTGCTGTGTTTGATATTAAATCTGAGATGAACTTCAGGAGGTTTCCTGCTTTTTATTAAAAATGATTTTGGCTAGGGGCCGTGTTATCCTGTTCATAAGTCAGGTGTTCTCAGAGATTTAATAATTTAGAATTCACATGAGGTTTTGGTGGAATAAACATTCCTTTTCTCTGTTAAAGCTGCCCCTTAACCTTTTATTTCCTTTTTCCTCTCCACTGCTTCCATTTATTTATTTTTTTAAAGTCTTCTTTTGGGAGGCTTGTACAGATTTATCTCAAAGCTGTGAAAATAATGTAAAAGGAAGAGTCAAAACGATAGCTTAGTTTGGTTGGAGTGATTTAAATTTAGTAAGTTTTGTGAGTCTTTTCACCACTATTATAAGCACACTTCTATTTTAATTATTTTAATCCCAAGTTGTATTTTCCAAAGTAGTTATCTTCTCTCCCTGTTTTAATGAACTATTTCTTTTAGAACATGTCCTACAAATAAAATAAAACATGTACAAATAAAAGGTTGATATAGAAGCTAATGAGCAGAAATTACCCTTAAGGTTGGCAAACAGTTCTGACAACTCCTCTCAAAAATATTTGCCCTAGGGCTTCCCTGGTGGTGCAGTGGTTGAGAGTCCGCCTGCCAATGCAGGGGACACGGGTTCGTGCCCCGGTCCAGGAAGATCCCACATGCCGCGGAGCGGCCGGGCCCGTGAGTCATGGCTGCTGAGCCTGCGCATCCGGAGCCTGTGCTCCGCAACAGGAGAGGCCACAACAGTGAGAGGCCCGCGTACCGAAAAAAAAAAAAAAATTTTGCCCTAGAGATTTAGAGGATATATTTTCAGGCCACATTACGTGCTCAGTTGAATATCCTTAATTTCTCCATAGAATTTGGTGAGTATGAATATGTAAAGATATTTGAGAAGACTGTTGAAGTTAGAAAATGTTTGGTTTTGTTTTCCTCACATTAAAAATAGTAGAGAATGAGGAGTACAGGGGTCGTGGGGCATACTTAGAAAAGGAGGGGAGATTTCTCTGAGGAGGAGACTTTTGATTTGAGCCTAAGTGAAAGGAATGAGATGATCACGTGAAGAACCAGAGCAGGGAGCTCCATGTCTTATCCTGTTTGAATTTTAGATTCCACGAGAGAGTGAGTTTTCGATTGTAGTTGATGTCTTTATCACTTTACTTATAGTAATGTCTAGCATAAAGAAGATATTTGATAAACAGAGGTGAAGTGAACTTTTTATAAAGGACTCTGATAAAGGACAATATCCTTCATAATACTACTATAGATGTCCTCCTAAAATTCATATGATTTTTTAAAATATATTTGCAATACAGTTTTGATAAAAACTAAAGGCATAAAATATGAGTGTCTGTGATAAGATGGTCCATGTAATGTGGCATTCAGAGGTCTGACCTGATCTACAGACACTGTTTTAGAATCTGGAAGGATGGACAGACCACTTGTCCTTTATTTTTTAATTTTTTTTAAACATCTTTATTGGAGTATAATTGCTTTACAATGGTGTGTTAGTTTCTGCTTTATAACAAAGTGAATCAGCTATACATATACATATGTTCCCATATCTCCTCCCTCTTGAATCTCCCTCCCACCCTCCCTATCCCACCCCTCTAGGTGGTCACAGAGCACTGAGCTGATCTCCCTCTGCTATGCAGCTTCTTCCCACTAGCTATCTATTTTACATTTGGTAGTGTATATATGTCCATGCCACTATCTCACTTCATCCTAGCTTACCTTTCCCACTCCCCATGTCCTCAAGTCCATTCTCTATGTCGGCATCTTCATTCCTGTCCTGCTCCTAGGTTCTTCATAACCATTTTTTTCCTTAGATTTCATATATATGTGTTAGCATACAGTATTTGTTTTTCCCTTTCTGACTTACTTCACTCTGTATGACAGACTCTAGGTCCATCCACCTCAGTACAAATAACTCAATTTTGTTTCTTTTTATGGCTGAGTAATATTCCGTTGTATATATGTGCCACATTTTCTTTATCCATTCATCTGTTGATGGACACTTAAGTTGCATCCATGTCCTGGCTATTGTAAATAGAGCTGCAGTGAACATTGTGGTACATGACTCGTTTTGAATTATGTTTTCTCAGGGTATATGCCCAGTAGTGGGATTGCTGGGTCATATGGTAGTTCTGTTTTTAGTTTTTTAAGGAACCTCCATACTGTTCTCCATAGTGTCTGTACCAATTTATATTCCCACCAACAGTACAAGAGGGTTCCCTTTTCTCCACACCCTCTCCAGCATTTATTGTTTGTAGATTTTTTGATGATGGCCATTTGGACCAGTGTGAGCTGATACCTCATTGTGGTTTTGATTGGCATTTCCCTAATGATTAGTGATGTTGAGCATCTTTTCATGTATTTGTTGGCCATCTTTATGTCTTCTTTGGAGAAATGTCTATTTAGGTCTTCTGCCCATTTTTGGATTGAGTTGTTTGTTTTTGTGATATTGAGCTGCATGAGCTGCTTGTAAATTTTGGAGATCAATCCTTTGTCAGTTGCTTCATTTGCAAATACTTTCTCCCATTCTGAGGGTTGTCTTTCATCTTGTTTATGGTTTCCTTTGCTGTGCAAAAGTTTTTAAGTTTCATTAAGTCCCATTTGTTTATTTTTGTTTTTAATTCCATTTCTCTAGGAGGTGGGTCAATAAGGATCTTGCTGCGATTTATGTCATAGAGTGTTCTGCCTGTTTTCCTCTAAGAGTTTTATAGTGTCTGGCCTTGCATTTAGGTCTTTAATCCATTTTGTGTTTATTTTTGTGTATGGTGTTAGGAAGATTCTAATTTCATTCTTTTACATGTAGCTGTCCAGTTTTCCCAGACCACTTATGGAAGATGCTATCTTTTCTCCATTGTATATCCTTGCCTCCTTTATCAAAAATAAGGTGACTCTATGTGCATGGGTTTATTTCTGGGCTTTTTATCCTGTTTCATTGATTTATATTTCTGTTCTTGTGCCAGTACCATACTGTCTTAATTACTGTAGTATAGTCTGAAGTCCAGGAGCCTGATTCCTCCAGCTCTGTTTTTCTTTCTCAAAACTACTTTGGTTGTTTGGTGTCTTTTGTGTTTCCATACAAATTGTGAAATTTTTTGTTCTAGTTCTGTGAAAAATTCCATTGCTAGTTTGATAGGGATGGCATTGAATCTGTAGATTGCTTTGGGTAGTATAGTCATTTTCACAAGGTTGATTCTTCCAATCCAATAACATGGTATATCTCTTCATCTGTTTGTATTATCTTTAATTTCTTTCATCAGTGTCTTATAGTTTTCTGCATACAGGTCTTTTGTCTCCTTAAGTAGGTTTATTCCTAGGTATTTTATTCTTTTTGTTGCAATTGTAAATGGAGGTGTTTCCTTAATTTCTCTTTCAGATTTTTCATCATTAGTGTATAGGAATGCAAGAGATTTCTATGTATTAATTTTGTATCCTGCTACTTTACCAAATTCATTGATTAGCTCTAGTAGTTTTCTGGTAGCATCTTTAGGATTCTCCATGTATAGTATTATGTCATCTGCAAACAGTGACAGTTTTACTTCTTCTTTTTTAGTTTGGATTCCTTTTATTTCTTTTTCTTCTCTGATTGCTGTGGCTAAAACTTCCAAAACTATTTTGAATAATCGTGTTGAGAGTAGACAACATTGTCTTGTTCCTGATCCTAGAGAAAATGGTTTCAGTTTTTCACCATTGAGAACAATGTTGACTGTGGGTTTGTCATATATGGCCTTTATTATGTTGAGGTAAGTTCCCTCTGTGCCTACTTTCTAGAGGGTTTTTATCATAAATGGTGTTGAATTTTGTCAAAAACTTTTTCTGCATCTATTGAGAGGCTCATATGGTTTTTCTCCTTCAGTTTGTTAATATGGTTTATCACACTGATTTGCGTATATTGAAGAATGCTTGCATTTCTGGGATAAACCCCACTTGATCATGGTGTATGATCCTTTTAATGTGCTGTTGGATTCTGTTTGCTAGTATTTTGCTGAGGATATTTGCATCTATGTTCATCAGTGGTATTGACCTGTAGTTTTCTTTCTTAGTGATATCTTTGTCTGATTTTGGTATCAGGGTGATGGTGGCCTCATAGAATGAATTTGGGAGTGTTCCTCCCTCTGCTATATTTTGGAAGAGTTTGAGAAGGATAGGTGTTAGCTCTTCTCTAAATGTTTGACAGAATTTGCCTGTGAAAACATCTGGTCCTCAGCTTTTGTTTGTTGGAAGATTTTTAATCACAGTTTCAATTTCAGTGCTTGTGATTGGTCTGTTTATATTTTCTGTTTCTTCCTGGTTCAGTCTTGGAAGGTTATGCTTTTCTAAGAACTTGTCCATTTCTTCCATGTTGTCCATTTTATTGGCATATAGTTGCTTGTAGTAATCTCTCATGATCCTCTGTATTTCTGCAGTGTCAGTTGTGACTTCTCCTTTTCGTTTCTAATTCTCTTGATTTGAGTCTTCTCCCTTTTTTTCTTGATGAGTCTGGCTAATGGTTTGTCAATTTTCTTTATCTTCTCAAAGAACCAGCTTTTAGTTTTATTGATCTTTGTTATTGTTTCCTTCATTTCTTTTCCATTTACTTCTGATCTGATCATTATGATTTCTTTCCTTCTCCTAACTTTGGGGTTCTTTTGTTCTTCTTTCTCTAATTGCTTTAGGTGTAAGGTTAGGTTGTGTATTTGAGATTTTTCTTGTTTCTTGAGGTAGGATTGTATTGCTATAAACTTCCCTCTTAGAACTGATTTTGCTGCATCCCATAGGTTTTGGGTCATCATCTTATGTGTTGAGGTGCTCCTATGTTGGGTGCATAAATAGATGCAATTATTATATCTTCTTGGATGGATCCCTTGATCATTATGTAGTGTCCTTCTTTATCTCTTGTAATAGTCTTATTTTAAAGTCTATTTTGTCTGATATGAGAATTGCTCCTCCAGCTTTCTTTTGATTTCTATTTGCATGGAATATCTTTTTCCATCCCCTCACTTTCAGTCTGTATGTGTCCCTAGGTCTGAAGTGGGTCTCTTGTAGACAGCATGTATACGGGTTTTGTTTTTGTATCCATTCAGCCAGTCTGTGTCTTTTGGTTGGAACATTTAATCCATTTACATTTAAGGTAGTTATTGATATGTATGTTCCTATTACCATTTTCTTAATTGTTTGGGTTTTGTTATTGTAAGTCTTTTCCTTCTCTTGTGTTTCCTGCCTAGATAAGTTCCTTTAGCGTTTTTTGTAAAGCTGGTTTGGTGGTGTTGAATTCTCTTAGCTTTTGCTTATCTGTAAAGGTTTTAATTTCTCCATCGAATATGAATGAGATCCTTTCTGGGTAGAGTAATCTTGGTTGTAGGTTTTTCCCTTTTATTACTTTAAATATGTCCTGCCACTCCTTTTTGACTTGTAGAGTTTCTGCTGAAAGATCAGCTGTTAACCTTATGGGGATTCCCTTATATGTTATTTGTTGTTTTTCCCTTGCTGCTTTTAATATTTTTCTTTGTGTTTAATTTTTGATAGTTTGATTAATATGTGTCTTGGCATGTTTCTCCTTGGATTTATCCTGTATGGCACTGTCTGCTCTTCCTGGACTTGATTGACTGTTTCCTTTCCCATATGAGGGAAGTTTTCAACTATAATCTCTTCAAATATTTTCTCAGTCCCTTTCTTTTTCTCTTCTCCTTCTGGGACCCCTATAATTCGAATGTTGGTGTGTTTAATGTTGTCCCAGAGGTCTCTGAGACTGTACTCAATTCTTTTCATTCCTTTTTCTTTATTCTGCTCCCCGACAGTTATTTCCACCATTTTATCTTCCAGGTCACTTACCTGTTCTTCTATCTCAGTTATTCTGCTATTGATTCCTTCTAGAGAATTTTTAATTTCATTTATTGTGTTGTTCATCATTGTTTGTTTGCTCTTTAGTTCTTCTAGGTCCTTGTTAAACATTTCTTGTATTTTCTCATTCTATTTCCAAGATTTTGGATCATCTTTACTATCATTACTCTGAATTCTTTTTCAGGTAGACTGCCAATTTCTTCTTCATTTGTTTGGTCTGGTGGGTTTTTACCTTGCTCCTTCATCTGGTGTGTGTTTTTCTGTCTTCTCCTTTTGCTTAACTTACTGTGTTTGGGTTCTCCTTTTCACAGGCTGCAGGTTCGTAGTTCCTGTTGTTTTTGGTGTCTGCCCCCAGTGGCTAAGGTTGGTTCAGTGGGTTGTGTAGGCTTCCTGGTGGAGGGGAATAGTGCCTGTGTTCTGGTGGATGAGGCTGGATCTTGTCTTTCTGGTGGGCAGGACTGCATCCCATGGTGTGTTTTTGGGTGCCTGTGACCTTATTATTATTTTAGGCAGCCTCTCTGCTAATGGTTGGGCTATGTTCCTGTCTTGCTAGTTGTTTGGCATAGGGTGTCCAGCACTGTAGCTTGCTGGTCGTTGAGTGGAGCTGGGTCTTAGCGTTGAGATGGAGATCTCTGGGAGAGCTTTCATCATTCAATATTACGTGGAGCCAGGAGGTCTCTGGTGGACCAATGTCCTCAACTCGGCTCTCCCACCTCCGAGGCACAGGCCTGACACCTGACCGGAGCACCAAGACCCTGTCAGCCACACGGCCAGGTACATGGGGAGTTTCTTGGGAAGCTTTTGGGAAGTCTGAAGTCTTCTGCCAACGTTCAGTAGGTGTTCTGTAGAAGTTGTTCCACACGTAGATGTATTTCCAATGTATTTGTGAGGAGGAAGCTGACCTGCATGTCTTACTCCTCTGCCATTTTGAAGGTCCCTCACCACTTGTCCTTTAAATGCTCTTCTGTAATGATCACTGTTATCAGCCAGGCTGATACTATGCAGGTACTATGATGTACTGGTATTCCTGATTGAGGATAGGATCATAACCTCAAGACCCAGGAGAAGAGCTGTTAAAATCTGCGTCCTATTTTTTTCCTCTGAGCAACAGAACAAGACAGACGCAGGCACTTCCTTAGGATGCTCTGTTACATGAGCAAGGACTGAACTAAGTTTTCAAAGTATTCTGTTAAACAGTGTTTATAGATCAGCTTTATTTGTTAAAGTGATTGAATAATGAACTTCCAAGAGAAATGGATGTTAGGTTTCATTAATTCAGCACCCTCTTTAACTAAGGAGGAAGTTTATGCCTAGAGAGGTCCAATGTTCTCCAGGGTTCCTGCCAGTGACTGGAACATGACTGGACCCAGCTTTCAGATTGGAGTCCAGAGAATGTTCATAATTCTATGAAATCAAAACAAACACTGAAGGCAAAACATTGGAGACAAGATGTTGCATGAAGAAAACTTACACTTGGGATGGTACATATACAATTTTTTCTTGGTTATAGGAATTTGGGGATGGGGCTGAGGGAAAATATGAAAGAGAAGGGAAATTATAGGGTGGGTGAATGTGGGGACCACTTCTCTTTCTGGGGCAGGTAGTCCCTCAACCATTGCATGTTGTGTTTGACTTTACAAAAGTATCCTTAGGGAGAACTTTGCCTACGAATCCTTGTAGTCTAAGAAAAGGCATTAGCAAATATAAAATAAAGCACAAAAGCTTATTTTTTGAAAGGTTTAACTTTTGAGCTGAAAGATAAAAGATAATGAAATTTCCATTTCTGCTGGGAATATGAATCTTTGTAAATGGACAGCCCGAGGAGAGGAGAAGGGAGCTTACAGGAAGTTCTGCCATTCTGGGGGCCTTTGTGACCTTTGCAGGGAGCTGTCAACTGTTCCAAGCAGTAATCAACATCATCCCTTTCTTGACAATGACATATCATCCCTCTCAACTGGAAATATATTTAACCCATCAATTCAATTTCTTCTCATCTTCACCTTTCTCTGCAGCTCCATTAAGCTGCTGTGTCATGTTCTCTGGGGCCCAGCCATGTGGATTTACGACTTTGATTAAAGCCAGGCCATAGCTATTGGCTCCCCTATCAACCTTATACCTTTCCTACTCTGAATGTTTCTCTCAATTACCTATAAATAGGATTTCTTGCAGTTAAAAATTATTTTCAACTTTGTAGGATCAAATATATATATACATACATACATACCTGTATAATCATTCATAGATAGGCATTTTATGAAACCAGTTCATAGAGTTTGAAAACCGTGCTTTAGGAAGCCAGCATTGAGTCCCAAAAAAGTATTTAAAGACACAATTTGACTTGTAGCATCTAGTGGAGTGATGTTAAAACTGTTTGAAAGCACTGGATCCCTTCAGTTGTATATCAATACATAAAACAAGGAAGAGAGGACTGATCTGGTTGAAGTGAGTGAGAACAGGTTAGCCTCTAATCTTATCAATTGTCCATCTTCTATTCTGATTCCCATATTACCCTCGTGTCTCCTTGACTACCAGATGTCAAAGTAAAATGATTACTAATAATTAGACTTGTCATTGTTGGTCACAAATATTGAAGGCAGTTTTCAGTGGTAGAAGCAGTAGTTCATTTGTCAGGGTTGAATGTCTCCATATGTACCTGTTCCATTTCTTATCGTGCAGCTGGTCAGAAATGTGACTGGATTTGATTTATGGGTTTATAGTAGGAGAAGTGTTATCAGTTCCTTCTAAGACACGTGTTTATGGCCTGAGGAAATTTTGACTCTAATTCCCACTTATTATACCAAAGTGGGTATATTTATTTTACCTTGCCTTGTACTTAGCATAAGAGTATATTTATTTAACATTGCATTGTTTTATTATGTGTCTTTGGCCAAAACAAGAGGCGATTATACTTTGATCTTTGTTGGATCGGAGGCAATTGTCAAATGTGCAGGAGATTTTATATTTCAAAATAGTGAACAATGGGGTCTGTGTTTGCTCTGTTTCTGGGAAGTTTGAATAATAGAATTCTCACTGTTTTAACTTTAGCAAATGTAAGTGTTTCAATTTGATCTCATTTGGGACATTATTTTAAAGACTTTATGTCATATACTGCTCTCTTACAAAACAAAAAAATATGAGATAAAAATTAATGAGGACCCATTTTGTCTCATATAAACTAATTCACTGAGATCTACAAAAAGTCTTGATGTAATGAGGCCCTTCATTCTTATATTAGTTAGGGTAATACCAGCTGCTCCAACAAGAAAACCACAAATTTTCAATGGATTTAAACAATTGAAAGTTTAGTTTTTAGATCATGTTACAGTCCACTGTTGGTGTCCCTGGCTGAGTGGTGGACTTTCTTCCTCATGTTGATTCTGTGGCCCAGATTCCTTCCACATTGTGGCTTTGCCTCTCTATAGATCCTCTATACAACTAGGGAAAGGGTTGGGGGCAGACAAGGCAGCCCACTTCTTAACCACCTTGGCCTGAAACTGCCACATCAGTTGACACATAAGAATGAGTCACACTCCTACCTAGATACCAGAGAGTCTGGAAAATGTGGTCTATCTGGGTAGCTTCTTCTCAGGAATGACTGATACTTTGGAAAGAGGAATACAAAACTGTGGTGAGTACTTCATTCTGTCAGCCATGCATATCTGAATCTCAGGAACTCAGTTATTAAAAAAAAAAAAAAGGTTCACTGAGATGTTGCATCACCTTAGAGTACTTTAGACAAAATCCTGAGGGAAATGATAACATTTTAAAAAGTATACTGTAAAAACAATATAACAAAAATAAGAGCTGAATATTAGTGTGAAATGTAATTTACTGTTATTAAAATATTTTGTTTTCTTAGTTATTTACTTGCTAACATTTGATCAAAAACCAGTTTCGTTTCTATTTTTGTGCACTCAAACTTGCTTACTAATTTCTTTACGTTCATCCATGATAAATATGGATAACTGTAATATATCTGGAAGACACACTCTAAATCTTGAGAAAATGAGAACAAATGAGATGCAGACAATGCAGATTTTTTATTGGTATGAAATTCAAGCAAATGAAAATTTACCCCCAGCTATATTTTGCTGAATAATTTTATTTAGGCAGGAATTTATCTGCTAGTTGGATAAAAAAATAAAGTATTATTAGGGTTGAAAACGCTTAGACTCATGCTTCTGATTGCTTATGACCCTATGTTTCTGAATTATAAGTTTCCATTTCGGTTCATTTTTCTACGTGGTTTTGCTGCACTTTTCTATCTCCTGCATGCATCTGTGTACGTTTTTTCCATGAGCCTCCTTCAGGCTGCAGTCTTTTGATCTGTGTCTGTTCATTTCTTACATCTTCCTACAGGTCCCTCTGTCTTCTCTTTTTGTTTATGGAGTTCTCCATCTGTGGACAATGGAGAATGGTGAGATTTAGATTAGACATCAGTGGTATTGAAATTTAAAACGTCTCAGTGAAAACACCTGTAGTCTTGCCATGGTACAGTAAGAAGCGGAGGGCAGGTGTTTAGTGCTTGAAATCAGTGGGATCACTGTGTACCTTTATGTGACAATCTGCTCGTCACATCACTGTGTTCAGCCTTGGCCCAGAAATTCTCATTAAGTTAGAACATGAACCATGGACCTTTAAGAATGTTTCTAAAGAGGTTTATTGAGTGTACTCTTCCTCTTGCTACATTTTCTTCTTTCAGTGACAACCCACACCTTCCCCCCCCAACTCGCCGTGTCTCCTCAAGTGCATTTCTCTTATACTGTTATTAACAGTCCAGTTCCCACTCACAATGTACAACTAGAGATACAGTGATAGCACTAAATGACAAGGGGGCAAAATCACCAAAAACATACAAGGCAGTTCATAGGGTTCCAGTCATCTGTAATCTAATTGTTTCAAGTCTGGAAAACAATCAAGAACCCTTATTTGTAATTCAGTCCCTGCTAGAAATATCAGAAATCACATAGCCAGATAATACAGTTTCATGTTTGCTGGGGGGCAGGGAGGTGTCTCTGGAAAGTTTGAGATGAGCAAGAATCAGGGAAATTATGTAAAAATGTATGGAAGAAAAAAATCACGTGAGTGAAAAATATAGATTTTCTTTGAGATATACTAGTATTTATCTTTTGGATTGTAACACATGACTGAAGTTTGAGGAGTACAATAAAATTAACAGCAGTGGTAATAAAGTAAACTGAATAATCCTTCAAAAATAAATTAGTAGATCAAAAAGAGAGAAGTAAGAGATACTTGAGTCACTTCTGGGTCAGATCTAGAGGAAAGCTTTCAAGGTCTCTACAGGGTCATTATAAAGAAAATGTGAAATAGGTATGATTCTAAAATAAATACTCAGAATCAAGAAATACTCATTTATAATTTTAAATACTTCATGTTGAGATGAATCATGGCTTTGTTTCAATTATATATAAACAGTTTACTAAAAAATTTAAAAGTTCTTTGAAAAACCCTGTTTTCCTTTTTATTTGCATCTCACATATTAAGAAGTTCGTCATTTTCTTGCCCGTCTTAATTCCTCTTTTCTCCCCTCCCTCTTTTTTCCTGAATGCAAAATACATGTGTTAAAACATTAATGATTTTTAAATAGAAAATGTGAAGTATAAAGCACTTCTCTTAGAAGATTCCAGAACATACAGGAGAAGGTTTTAGCAGAACTGGCATCATGCCCAGTCCCATGGCTCAAAGACAATTTTAGATGCCCCAGGATCAATGGTTTCTGTGGTCTCCAGTGGATGTATACACACCGGGGAATGTATGAAACTTATTTTGATTCACATAAATCTCAGAAGATTTTGCGCCAGTTATAAAACAATTTTAGGAATGTCCTAAATACAAGTGACTACAGAATTACTTGGATGGCCTGAATATCAGAAATCCTTGTGACCTTCTTGTGTCCTCAACTCTCTGAAGCTAGGTTTACTCATTCTGTTTTCATGGCAGGAGTCTTTTTAGCCAACATAAAGCACTGGAAACAATGATCATCGCTGATGCTGTACCATATAGTTGCAAAGTATATTAAAAATGCATCCCATGCTCCATCATTTGCAAGATTATTTGTGATGACTATTAAGTGCATAGTAAAATGTACTTGGCTTAAAATGTGTCACATTGTAACAATCAGCCTTCTGATATTTGTATCATATATATAAAATAGAGTACATGTTTGTCAGCATGTAAGGATCCTAGGAACTTTGTACCTAGAGTTAAAGTAGGCACAAAAGAGCCATGATATCACTGACAAGATATTTCAGGAATGTGGGACTTAGCAATGGAGGATCTGAATTCAAGACCCAGCTTTCTCACTTACTACTTTTGTAACCTTGGCCAGTCACTTAACCTCTCTGAGCCTTGGTTCCATTGTTTGAAAATGGTGGTATTACCTCCTATTTCAGTGGGTTGTTGTGGATTTTGTCATTTGTTCATATTCTATGTTATTCCACAAAGGATTTGAAATGAAATGTGTATATTTGGAGATAAAATGCGTTTGCCAGTGCTTTGTAGCTTATACAAATATAAGCTACCTGCCATTACTATTGGGGCCATTTAAATTCCTGGGGAGCTCTATCCTTAGAATGAGAGTGCTTCTAAGCAGATGTTCCAGAGACTTCCATTTAATAATTTCCAATAAAATTAATATTTATCTATGTGTTACATAGACTGGTTACAGATGCCAATTTAAAATAAACCTGCAAGGAAAGAAGACTATCCAAGACCTTTTGATTGAAGATGATTTGCAATTAATAAAAATATCAGATTCTCACTTACTTAGTGCTTATTTCTCATTAATACATAATTGAAAAGACTATGTATAATGACAAAGAGCTCTTAAGGATTAAGTAACTTCTCCCAATACATTCGTATCTTGTTAATCATAAAAAAATATATACACAACATTTGAGAAAGCTTACAACTCATAGGTGTGAGTCATTTTTATTCAGCTTAAAGACAATGCTTTTGTTGCACTTAGAATTGGTGGATACCTCACAATTACACAGGGGCTTTGAAATGTCAGTGGCCTACCAGTTCCTGTAATTCCTTTTATTATCATGAGCCATTTGCCTTAATCTTGGATTACTAACTGTGTTTATCTGCCCTCTGCATCTAAAGCCTCCAGAAAGATTGCTCTGGCATGCCCTAATAGCTCTTATCAGCTCACCCAGTGGCTCTTAAGCTTTGCTGCTTGAAATCCAGGAGTTAACCACACAGTGCCAAGCCTTTCTGAACAAGTCAACTGATTTCCTCGGTAAATGTTTGCTGTTTATGCCAAGACAGCCACAAACCCTTCTCCTTCCCTTTGTTAAAGTGAAATGGAACCTTAAGGACAGAAGCTACTGGCTATCTGGCCACATCCTCTTCAATTCCCATGGCTTAATTTTACCTAGGGAGGAATTACTGGGTTTGCTGTGAATTGCTGCAAGGTTAGACCCCTTTTCTCTTTTATCCTGTATTTTAAGCTCCTTTGATTTATTTTTTTCCTCTAGTATCTATATAGTATACTTGGCTGATAGTAAAACTGCTAAAAATCTGTTTCATTTTGTCTGATAAGTATGCTTACTTTTCCTCCTTTTCTATAACAGTTGTCTAGGGAAGTTTATTCAGTGTGCCCCTGTGGTTTTTTAAATTCAAAATAAACTAGTATTTCCAAAATATTGAAACTTTTGAAAACATTCACTTGACATTATAGTTCATATCACACAGAAAAATTATGAAAATCGTGGAATAAGTCTTTCCCCCTCCTTCATACTACACAAAACTGTATTTTCAGTGAATACATGAGAAACACAGCCTTGATAAGAGCTTTCCAATAAACATTATATTCAATAATTATAATTTCTCTGAAAAGTAATAGTTAAGAGTTTGAGAACCCACATGCATGAGAGAGAATACACTTCAGTGGTTTAAATGCTTTGACTTCAGGGTAGGCTAGATCCGCGGCTGAATTCTGGGTTTCCACTTACCAGCTGTGTATCCTTGAACAGTTTTTTAAACTCTCTAAGACTTCATTTCCTCATATATAAAATGGCGATTGTGCTCCGAACTCACAGGATTTTCCAAGGACAAAATGAGGCAAATATGTAAAGTAGCTAATAAAAGGGTGGGTACATAGCAGCATCTGTTGCTGCTGTTTTTTGTTAGTGACAAGCTGAGGAAGAACAAAAGGAAAACTAACCTGAAAGTTTCAAATTCTTTAAAGGTTCCTTGTGCTAACGTCAGTTTAGAAATCCTCCCTCAGAAAGACCATAATCTCCGGGCAGGAAACACAGGCTGCCTCGAAAGAGCTGGGCTGGGAGGCTAGATTCTATGCTGGCAGGGCCACAGTCAGATTTCAGAGTGACTTCTCTGTGTTCTTTGACAGCATCGTGTGACGTGACAGTACTACCTGTCCCGGACAGGTTAGGTGACGTCACTGCACTGAACGATAAATCACCTCACTTTTTATTAGCAGAGCCTTTGCATTTCTTTTCTTTTTTTTTTTTCAATTAATTAATTAATTTATTTTTGCTGTGTTGGGTCTTCGTTTCTGTGCGAGGGCTTTCTCCAGTTGCGGCGAGCGGGGGCCACTCCTCATCACGGTGCGCGGGCCTCTCATTGTCGCGACCTCTCTTGTTGCGGAGCACAGGCTCCAGACGCGCAGGCTCAGTAGTTGTGGCTCACAGGCTTAGTTGCTCCGCGGCATGTGGGATCCTCCCAGACCAGGGCTCGAACCCGTGTCCCCTGCATTGGCAGGCGGATTCCCAGCCACTGCGCCACCAGGGAAGCCCCCTTTGCATTTCTTAATCCTACTCTTGCGAGGAGATCTCTAGAGAGTGTCTTTCTCCCTCTCTTTCTCTCTGCTTCTCTCCTCCACAGGAAGAACTCAAAACCCCATTTGGCATGTTATAAGAGCTGAAGGATTCAAGTTTAAAATATTGATAATACAGTGAGTGGTTGAAAAGCTGCCGATACGCTTTTGTGCTCCCCTTCTTACCCCTTTGCATTGATCTATCACCTCTCTTTCAAAGAAACAGAATTCATCAATTCATCTTTAATATGCCTTCTGCCACTTACCGCTCTGTATTTAATTGGCCCAGTGATTTCCTTTGCTTACATGTAGCATTTATCAATCCCAAGCAGCAATGCGTGGTACGGCATGAACAGAAAATTCCACAGGACCCTCTTCACACTGGGGAAGGGGAACATCTGCTCCTTTTCTACTAGGATGCCAGGAATTTAGAGGTCAATGTGTTTCCCCATCAAGGCTTAAGGCTTTGGGGACCAGGGGAAGTGTCGGGCTCCAAGCAGCATAATGAATGGCAGTTGCTGACTGGCTGGGTTTGCCTGTTCTCAACAGGGGATAGAGAATTCAGAGTAATGAGCTGGGACTTAGCGTGCTCCACACACCCAGCTTGGGGAGTGAGGCAGGCTGTGCCTTTTTTTTTTTTTTTTCCTGGTTCGGACCTGTATTTTCATCTTGGAAGAAATTATATGGAGGTCTTCATTAGTGGCATCCAGCAGGGTTAAGGCTCCATGAAGGCTGATAAGCTCTATGGCTAAAAAAGAAAAACCACAAAACTCATCAGCCTTTGTGCAGGGAGCCAAAGGTTTAAGTTGCTTGAACTGGAAACGGTCTGAAGAGGTGATTTTGTTAAGCAAGTAATGTGTATCGGTAACACGGAGTCAAATTATGAGGATCAGTAACTTCCTGGCTTTCCCAGTGCGTTCAATGAAGACGTAACATTGTATTTGTGCCGGCTACTTCTTGATGCCACATAGTGTCAGCACTGTCCGGTCATATGTACTTCACAGCATGTCACCTCTAATTTCATGGGATTATCTGTGCTGTTGCTTTAATAGATACTCATGATCTTGAGGTTCCTTTGAACTCACAGCAGGGCAGTGCAAAGGCATTATTGGGAGCACTTCTGGGCTTCTTGTGTTATGTACAAAATTATTATTACTGTCATTTAGAAAGGTAGATATATGTTGCTGTCATGCTTCCAAAAGTGTACACATATTCGATGGCAAGGGGAATTACTGAAGGGGAAAACACTGAATGCGAAAGATCTTTTGGGAAACTAGTATTAGAAAGGTGTCAAGGCAAGTGAATCAGTATTTGAAAGGCATATATATAGGACAGTGGGTCTCAACGTGTGGTCCCCTGGCCAGCAGCATCAGAATCACCCAGGAACTTGCTAAAGATGCAAATCCTCCTGAATCGGAAACTCCTGAGGTGGGCTCAGCAATCTGTGTTTTAACAAGCCTTCCGGGTGATGCGTGCTCAAGTTTGTGAAACCCTGCCCTAGGATTTATGGAGCACAGGAATCGGACAGACCCATATGTTCTGTGGTAGAGCAGTAGACAAGACAAATGTAGTACCTCCCCTTATGGACTTGATTAAATTACAAAGGAATATGTGGTACTTCACCCTGATGAAATGTTTATACATACCCAACAGAGCCTGTAGTTATCCATACCATTTTTGTTCTTTGTTTGAATGAGCCTGTTATCTTCTTTGCTTGCAGAGAAATGACTAACGAAAGATGACTGATAAGCGATTCCTTTGTGCATTTCAGAACCATCCCCCTTGCGATATGTATATCCATGGCCGTCGTCACCATTGGCTATGTGCTAACAAATGTGGCCTACTTTACAACCATTAGTGCTGAGGAGTTGTTGCTTTCAAAGGCAGTGGCAGTGGTAAGTCTAAGCTGGGAAAATGCCAGTTTGAATTTAGGTTAATGAAATGATGCAATTTTATAGTAGTTCCCTCCAGCAGAAAGTGTTTTGAAATCCAGTAATTTTTTTTAACGGAATGATAATGAATATTTAAAAAATTTAGAACATACCTTAGCATATTCCATTTAACTGATACAGCTACACTCCTATATGATTTCTCTGTACTGTTAATTTCATGTAAAACATTTCCACATATGTCTGCTTGAAAACATATTTCCACACATACATGTTGAGTAGAAGTCATTATTCTTCCAACATGTCTCTAAAGACAGGTGGGCAGTTACTGAGTTTAAGTGAATGCATTTTGGGATATGCAAATTGCATTTATTCTGTACTCCTCCCTGTTTAGACGCTTTTCAAATGCTGACTTAAAATCTTTTTCCCAAAGTACCACTTTAGAATTTCCAAATGGACCACATAACACTTTTTTTCTAGTATATATATCATTTTGAATACAAGTTCTAGGATATTATTAATTTGAGGAAATACTGAGTTATTCAAAGTTAAACAGATGTCATTGCTATAATACTTTTCAGAATATTAGAGAAGCTAATGTGCATTTTAACTCCCTAAGACGTGGATACTCATAATTTTACAGCATTTTCCAAAATTTATTTGACTTCAGGACCATCTTTTGCTTTCAAAGGTCATGTTATGGGACTGCTATTCTGTGACACAGACTTTTTGGTATAAAAACTTAGCTAGTAAGAGGGCACTCATTCATGACCTTATAACAATGAAGGGTGAAAAAAAAAAGAACTTCCCATCACTAGATGTCAGTCCCTTTTAAAATAGTCACTATTACCTCATATCAGCAACATCCACAGGGAACAAATTATCTCATTTCATGTGAACCTATGTACGAGTTCACTGTATTAGAAAAGACTCTGTCCACTGCTGTAACTTCTACCAGACAACCAAACGCACAGAGCTTCCTGATGTCAGGTCGTCATCTCATCTTACTAGACAAAGGGCAGCACTTAGTCTTTGAGCGTAATGTGGTCCATTAATTACATAGCACCGGCTGCATCAAGGACAAGTAAAGAATCCCACTTTTTTTTTTTTTTTGAAAATACATCCTTCATGAAAATTTGCAATGTTGCACATGCCATGGAATGTGCAAAAGGAAATGTCAGAAGTTTTGTTTAACTTTTATATTTTCTGTAGTTTGATTTCCTTGGACTTGTGTTGGTATTCTAGCCTTTTAATAGGAGACCACAGAAGGAATTGGCAGATACCTGAGAGGGCGGGATTGACTTCATAAACAGAGATTCAGCTGATGTGATTATTCTGGGCAAAAGATTTTCAGAACTGTTCATATCCATAGTATACATGATTAAGTCTTCAATTATTTTTTGCCACGCTTTTAAGTCATAACAGTGGGATTGGTATATGAAACAGGTATCTGCAACTCTTCTCAGAATACCTTTGTACTTTGCTATAAAAATGTGGCTTTCCAGACGAAAGAGAAGGTATTATCCAGAAAGATTTCTGTCTCTAAAAGGAGAACTTCTGTACTGAGTTTTTTTGTATTTACCAAAGTCAGAGACAATAGATACCATAGTTGATAAAGATTTGATAACTGGATCATTGCTCTTTGGAAGTAGAGGGAAGGTGCTTGTTTAGACTATTGCCCATAATTCTGCAACAAGCAAGGACATGGTGCCTGCCTTTGATTATTGTTCTAAGAGGTTAGTCTGACCCTAACCCAAAAAAGGATTATAAAACACACACATATCACCAGGTGAACAGAAAGTCATAGAGCGTGTTTGGCCTAAATTGTTTCATTTTATTCCACTTTCTGGCAAAGCATTAATATGCTTCCGTCTGTCTTTCACTAGACTTTTTCTGAGCGGCTCCTGGGAAATTTCTCAGTAGCAGTTCCAATCTTTGTTGCCCTCTCCTGCTTTGGTTCCATGAATGGTGGTGTGTTTGCTGTCTCCAGGTGAGTGAGTTCAAGCATTTCTAGAAACGCATTTCTGTGTTTGAGATGGGATGTGATAAGGATAAGTTTAAAAAGAAAAGAACTAGTGCCTCTAAACCTGCTGTTTTTAAAGGGAAACGCAAGATTGAAATCTTCCTCCAAGTATCAACAGCATGTCCTATTCTGTCCATTAGAGGGCACTGCTTGTCTACTCATAGCCTACTCTGAAGCCAGGGATGAAGGGGTTTTTTTGTTGTTGTTTTATCGTATGTCTACAGAGTTTAACAACAGCATTTTATTTCTGGCAATAAAATCTTTTGTTTCGCTAAAGGTGACAAGCAAAAAAGTAAAGTAAGAGACACCAGACATCACCATCCCACCATCTGTATCCCTTTTGTTTGATGCAGAAGTCCCTTTTGTTTTAATTTGATGAAAACCCAATCACATAAATGTGAATGTTGTGTGTGTGTGTGTGTGTGTGTGTGTGTGTTGAGTTGGACTGGATTGATAACACACGTGCAGTATTAGAAATCTAGAACTAAATTCACCAGCAGCTATTTATATATGGGGTGAGTTATGCTGAGTCAGATGTTGCTACTGTTTCTCCTCAAAGGAACATAACATTTTGGCAGATTTTATAAAATTCGAAGTAATCACCTAAGAAATGTCAGACCATTTGGTATGAAGAAGATGCAAGTTTTCTCTTCGATTTCTGGATTTTTTTTCCCTTGGAAATGATTAATTGTACATTTTTCTCCTGTCAGGTTATTCTATGTTGCATCTCGGGAGGGTCACCTTCCGGAAATCCTCTCCATGATTCACATCCGCAAGCACACTCCTCTGCCAGCTGTTATTGTTTTGGTAATGCATAGTAACATGTGTATCTAGATGTAACCTCAAAGAACAGCTTAGCAAAGAGGATTTCAAACTTGACTTCAGCTCCTGCTTTCTGTTCTCATTTATTGCTAAATTGGCTCTATGTGTATCCTGGTGGATTTGCAGAGGCAGGATATTTTCCATCGCTTCCCTTCATCCAGTATATCTGATGCATATTTGATGCTTTGGAGCAATAACACGTCACTTCTTTTTCATCTTTGTAGAAATCTGTGAGATCAAAGGGAAATGATTGCCTGGGCTCCTGTCACTGACAGAGAGCCTTGCAGAAAAGGAGGTCGAGTAATAAGTCCCAATTCTACTTATTGAAAGTGGAGCTAAAAGCTACAGTCCCAAAACGCCCAGATGTCTCATCAGAGGCCCCTTATAATGAAATGCATACAAAATTACAGAAAAAGTCGACAGAATCCTAGACAGTGCAGGGATTCTGTGCTTGAAAGTGAGAATTTTGAGAGCAACTCTAAATGGGAGAAATAAAAGCACCAAAACTTAAATTTGAGCTGTACGATTCTTTATGCAGAGAAAAGTATTTGTGAAACATGGGATATGAAAAACTGTGTAAGGTGTAGAAGTCCTCAGATCCCCCATTGGCAATGTTATATTCCTTTTTACCTACTATTTTGTAACATTTTTTCCCAATCTCCTGCTGTCAGGCGCACCACAGAAGTCATTGAACACTTTTGTACCCCCATCTCCACCCACCATGGGTTTCATTTGTTTCAAAATGTTTCCCTGAAATTTCTTTGTAAAGTCCCGGTGGGTGGGCGGGGTACTCTGTGTGGATTCTGGAAATTTACTTCACTTGTGGGAACAGAATGTATTATTTTATGGGAACAGAATGTATTACTGAAGAGGGCTTTCATTTTAAGCCTGCATTATCAGTCATGCTGTCCTTGGTCTGTGCAGCTGTAGAGACTTGCTGTGCAGATCTCTGTGCTTCATTCTTTTCTGCGGTCTTGAGGGTCACATGTGGCAAGCACCCAGGGAGAGGAAGTGTGGAGGAAGGAAAGGTCAACGCTTTGCACTCAGGAGAGGACACAGTCTCTAGAGGTGGCTGTCCTTCCTGTGTATGCATAGCCAGGGGCTCATCAGACACCATTCACGGAGCTCTCTGCAAATGTGTGTATTGGATGCGCTTTTGACTTTTATTGTTAGTTATTTACCGACCATCTCAGTCTCTGGGTCTTTAAATTTTGGGTCATTGAGTGTCCTGTGTTTTGCTCTTTGAAAGCATGTTCTCTTAACTCAAATGAAAAACAGCTAAAAATAATGCATCCATATGTGTGTGTAAAGAGCAAGTAGAAAAGCTGGATATATAGCTAGGAGGTTAGTTGAGTATAGGTGTTAATCGCAATGGTCGTTTATCAGTAGAAAGAATCGTTTGGAAAAGATAATAATAATGTGTAGTGATGGTATTGCTTGTTATCACATGTGTTCTCTTTTAACTCACTGTGCATGATCTTTCTCTCCCTTCCCCTCCCCCCCAGCACCCTTTGACAATGATAATGCTCTTCTCTGGGGACCTCTACAGTCTTTTGAATTTCCTCAGTTTTGCCAGGTGGCTTTTTATTGGGCTGGCAGTTGCTGGGCTGATTTATCTTCGATACAAACACCCAGCTATGCATCGTCCTTTCAAGGTAACCTCAGCAATCTTGATGGGTTTACATAAATCTTCCTCCTAATACCTGGTCCTCCCTTTGTCATAAGTTGATGATGAAGAGCTTGGGCAGAGGGCAGAATCCTCTGGAATAAAATGTTTAACTCTTGCAGGTCATGTCTTCATATGGGATTTATTTTACTTTGGAAAAATAGTTCATCGGCTTGTTTGTGATATACTGAACTTTGTTAGGTCACATTGTTGAAAAGTGGGGATATTAATATACAATGTTTGTTATATTGATTTTTCATGAATGTGTCTAATGACCTGATGATATGTTCAAAATATAGACTGCTTCTTTTTTTTCTGCTGAATAGTTGTGGACAACCATACTGAGAAAGAGTGAGGCAGATATGTATGAAATCATCACTAATTAAAACTTTAAAAAGGATGCTGCTTTACAAAAAGGCATTTTAAGTGTTCTTAAATGTTGTGACTTGTTATATTGCCCCCTTTCTGCCTTGTACACTCCAGAAGGAGGAGAAATGTGAAATACATAGGGAAAGTGAAGATGTGTGAATATACCACTTAATAGAATGTCCATTTACCATAGCTAAGTGTTTCCTTTTGGGAGGGCTGACGCATATGCCTCTAGCCTTGAAAGCTCATGGACTGATTTGTCTTTACTACGTATTTGCTTTTAAGAAATAACACAGATGATGTTGTCCATCATGTTGTCAGAATTTGTTTCTAATTATATTCATTGCCTAATGCCGGCAACATCTTTCTTAGTGGTTGAATAGGAGTTGGCCTGTTTGATCCCTGTCAGTTCTTATTGTGAATCTCCAACAGAAAATCAATATGCACTGAAAGGCTTTAACATGTAACAAGCAGCCCGTGCTCTTGGCTCTACATTAAAGTGTATTCTAATCATAATGATCAAAGAACCAATCTTTTACAATCAAAAACATAAATCCTAAAACATAGTGCTTAACTAGTAAAATAATTCAAACAGAACATCTCTAATGAAACACACTTATTTATCCTTAGATTTTGTTTTACCCAAAGTTGTGTTTTTTTTTTTTTTAATTTAAAGGAGTGTGTTTAATATAGTCTCTGTGCCCTATGCAAGAGATTTTGGTACGAAGGTGTGATAGGATGGTGCCTGTCACTTGGTCCCGTGATCAAGGTGTATCACCTGATCACATGACTAATGTGCTCATCTTGAATCCACCTTCTGTCTCTTGAACTGCCCTTGAAGTGATTTTCTTTTGTGTTGTGTTCCAGGTGCCGCTCTTCATCCCAGCTTTGTTTTCCTTCACGTGTCTCTTCATGGTCGCCCTTTCCCTTTATTCAGACCCATTTAGTACAGGGATTGGCTTCATCATCACTCTGACCGGGGTCCCTGCTTACTATCTCTTTATTATATGGGACAAGAAACCCAGGTGGTTTAGGAGAATGTCAGGTAAGACTTTTAAGCAGTTTCGGGACCTTTTGCGAGACCATGTTGTAGAAAACCCATCTCTGTGTACATATATAACATGCATACCTTAAAGTTTGAAAATATAAGTAGGGAAATTGCTAGTTTGAATACATTACTGTATTCTAATGAGAACTGGCAGAAGAAAAGGCAGGAAGGATGTTTAGGGTAGAGTCACTGAATCCTTTTGGCATATTGAGTTTCAGTTGCTTTAATCACTTCTTAGGAGAATGAATTTTTAGATAGAATTTTATCAGCAGTTCTGTAAATGACCTAATTGTTCTTCTGAATCCCTTACTAACTTAATTGTTTTTATCCTGGGTTGAACATAGTTTATTGATTCTATATGATAACATACTACTTAATGAGTGATATGAGATTTGGTGGGGAGTTAGGTAGAGCCTGCAAAGGGCTTAAATATCACTATTATAACACCACCCTATTGGTGAACCATGGAGGGTCATAAGAACAGCAAGAATGATCAAGAGGGGCCTTCCCCGGTGGTCCAGTGGTTAAGACTCCGCATTCCGGGCTTCCCTGGTGGCGCAGTGGTTGAGAGTCCGCCTGCCGATGCAGGGTACACGGGTTCATGCCCCGGTCCGGGAAGATCCCACATGCCGCGGAGTGGCTGGGCCCGTGAGCCATGGCCGCTGAGCCTGCGCGTCCAGAGCCTGTACTCCGCAACGGGAGAGGCCACAGCAGTGAGAGGCGCGCGTACCGCAAAAAAAAAAAAAAAAAAGACTCACCGTTCCCAGTGCAGGGGGCCCAGGTTAGATCCCTGGTCAGGCAACTAAGATCCCGCATGCCACAGCTAAGACCCGGTGCAGCCAAATAAATAAATATTAAAAAAAAAAAAGAATCAAGGGAAGAAACTTGATAATTACTGAGTGATTTCTATGTGTTAGCACATATATAACCTTGTTTAATTCTTATAATAACTTTGTGAGGCAGGAAAAATTACCCCCATTTTATAGATTATGAGTTACGGTATGGGAGAATCCCGTGTTCCAAGTCATGCAGATATTAAGTAGAAGACCTAGAATTCCAAATCAGGCAGTTTTGTACTTTGTAAAAGTCATCCTGGTGGAGGGGTGTGGGCAGTGAGGATGGATTAGAGAGCATGAGGCTGAAGACATTCTCAAAAATAGAGATTGGTGGTTATCGCAGTACTCCTGACAGAACTGAGGAGGGTCTGAACACAGGTCATGTTGGCAGGGGTCCAAGAGAAAGTGAAAGATATTAAAGGAGAAAAACCAACAGAGCTCGGTGACCAGGTGAGTTGGGGGAGAGGAAGCTACAGTAAAATCAGTAGGTAGGAAGGGTGCTTAGGAACAGCCTCTGTCAAAAGCCTCACCCTCTATCGGGGGCTCTGCCAGTGAAGCTGTTTTCCTCACATCATCATCTCATTCAATCCTCCACAAGATCCACATGTGAACTGGTTGATTTCTACACCCAGATGGGAAAACCAGGGTGCAGGGAGATGGAGAATTTAAGTGTATAGATTTTAAACCACTGAGCTGGGATTTGAACCCACATATGCTGGACTTCAGATTCATGCTCTTTTTAGATTGGGTACCTGTGGGAAGAGAGAGAGGGAGAACTCTATCCAGAGGAGCAGATAGGTTCTTGCTGGTGAGGTTGGTGAGTTTAGAAATCCACTTTTTTTCTTTTCATTCATTTTAATTTACTTACTTTACCATCATTAATTTTTTAAAGCCCAGTAAAAAGTTCAGGGAGATTTCTGGTAAAATTATTAATAAATTATGTCAGTGTTACTAAAAATAAAAAACAACCAACAACTTTGTGTACATATTGCATCTCTAGTGTGCTACACAAACTCATTTAGAAGCTAGTCATTTAAAATAGACTTCTGCTACTACTCTCTATTAGTTTTAATTGGTGTTTGATATCTTCAGACCTTATACTACTATTTATACCTGCATTTTGTTTCCTAGCTGGCAACACTATTCCCAGAGGAAGTGTTACTATAAAAGTTAGGTTCTTCAAGGTTTACACAGGCACACGGATTGCCTAGCAGGGTATTTAATCTCTGTGTCTTGTTAGATCACACTGGTTTTCAGTAGAATGTTTTTAGTTACGTTTTATCTGTTGTAGGCAATACATAGAGAGCCTTTGCTGAAAAACAAATCCAAGTCTTGTTATACAGTATTTACCATTAGAATTGCTCGTTACCAATGTTCAGGGTAGATTAGTACTCACCACTGGTTGGTGGGGGGGTGTCTGTGTCCATCTCAGATCCTGGCTAGAGACAATGAAAACCCCTGAATGCATGGAAAACCATGAGAATTTAGGAAGAAAGAGTGGGTAGCCCTAGAGTTGGACTACAGTGTGAGAGACCATGATGAAAGAACAAATTCCTTGTTCTTGCCCACTTAGTAGGCATTTTGTCCTTCCTGTTTGCAGTCAGCCAACTCTAAAAATGCTTTCCTTCTGCTAACATGTACATATTTTCTTCCATTTCTTTGCCGGTACATAGCAACTACTGGTTTTCATACTTACTCCTTCTTTGATGTTTTTCCATGCTCATGTAGTTTTGAAGTTTTCTGTGATTTTTCTGTCTCCAATGGCGTTTTGAACATCTCCAAGGACACTAAATGTAGTGTTAGCCATTCGTGAAAGCAGCAGCAAGTAGCAGTCCCATAATGATTATTTGGTTCTCAACAACGCCATTGAGTCTTACCAGGGAGCGTGACAATTCTGCCTTTAAACTGCGATCATTGTAACCCTTTATTTTTATAGCTGCCTTCTGAGTGAGTTTGCGAAAAGCAGCAATCCTCTGTAATTTTGTTTGATTTTCCTCTTAGGCAGCATTCTTACAGTAAAATAAAGAAAATTAATCATATTTATTGTGGCCATAGCAAGTAATTTCCTAGCCTTTGGCCAAAACAAAACACACACACGGACACACAACACAGCAGAGTCCTGAGCCATCACCTCGCCTCTTCTCCCAATTGCCTCCTTGTTGTTAGGGGGAAACTCACTGTAAACTTAGAGCCAGAGAGCCTCTGCTTGGAGCAGGGTGTAGAGTTAACACCAAATTGTTCTGCTGGGGAACATTCTTTTGTTTTGTTTTATTTTGTTTTTTGCAGTATGCGGGCCTCTCACTGTTGTGGCCTCTCCCGTTGCGGAGCACAGGCTCCGGATGCGCAGGCTCAGCGGCCATGGCTCACGGGCCCAGCCGCTCCGCGGCATGTGGGATCTTCCCGGACTGGGGCACGAACCCATGGTCCCCTGCATCGGCAGGCGGACACTCAACCACTGCGCCACCAGGGAAGCCGAGCTGGGGAACATTCTTTAGCCTTGGTCTGATCACTTATTTTCACCCGAGTATACCTGAACAGATCATCCCTGTGAAATGATAGTTTATCAAGATACATCTTACCAGGGGGGCATCCATTAAAAACACACAAGGTCACCGAACAGCGTTCAGAAAACGGAGACAGGCTGCTGAGTTTAGATAGCCAGAGAACGTTCAGAACCCGAGGAGCTGAGAGTTTCAGAGACTTGATGAATTTCTCTGGCCACAGGATGCCAGTATTGAACCACGCTTCATTTGATAGCATTCCTGGGATGAAAAGGAAATGTGCTCTTAAGGGAATAGTCGGATGTGCAGAGAGCTTTTTTCCCCCATCTGTAATGGAGTGCTTAATTCGTCTGGATCGATTTATTTATAAAAACACAAGCTTCTCACCCAAGGAAGAGGGGACAGATACCCCACTGACATACTCAAATTCATGGGGATGCTGGAGCCGGCAAACCCCAGCCAGGGCTCCCCACAGCCGTTTTCCTCAGCTGCCTCTGTTTATCCATCCACCTCCATGACAGCTGGGAGTGAATGGGGTGACTGGAAGTTGGTCCCTCTGGCTCCTGACGAGTTGTGGAGGACAGCTGTATTTAAACAAAATCTTTAGTTATAAAGAATCATACCGGGCAGCACCAGCAGAATGACCGTTGCCCGTTGTGGTGGACACTGATTTTGCAAAACCAGAATTCTAAAAGCATGTTCTGCATACAGTGTGTTGTGAGCAGTTTGTTTATGATGCTTCACTGAAAGCTGCTGCATGCATTTGACACTCTTCACAAAGACTGAGGTGCGATGTTTTACATGAGTTACGCTTGCCTGCATTTCTTACCAAACCATCTTCACTGTAAGGGTAAAATGAGGCCATGCATGTGAAAAGGTTTCGAAGGCTTTTCAAAAAAAAAAAAGAAAAACATCGATACTGTTGTTATGATTTCTGGGGAAGTTTGGTTTTGTGCTAATATTTCATAGACTTATTCCATTTTGGCTGTAGTTCCCACGCTTGTACGAGGTATTATTGGGTAAATCAGATTTTGCAAGGGCAGTAGTTGTTTCAATGGATTTCAAAAACAACTACTGAACATGGAAGACAAAGCTAAAAGTATTTCAATTGCTATTTGGTCTTATAGCTTACATAACTAAAAACACCAAATGCAGACTCAATGGCTTGACTTTATTTAAAGAAATATTGTCAGGGGGCTGGTTATCCCCAAAGCCAAAGGCCCTATATGGGTAGGGATGTAGTTGGAGACCACATGCTCTGCAGCTTTTTTGGGCAAGCAGGAAGCTTCCTCAGAGGCTTACTTGGGTCCGCTGAGCACCACTCTGTGACCCCCATGGCTGTAGATGACCTGGTGGGAAAAGTTGGTAGGACTCCAAAAGCCACTCAGAGCCCAAATCAGTCACTCTGCTCAAACCTCCATCATGATGAAAATTATTTAAATCTCGAGATCCCAAGAGAGAGCATAAGAAAGCCACACGAGGGACTGTCAACAGGGCTGACTGAGCGTGAAGGTTCTACTGGGTGTGTAGAACGAGTAGAGAGGTTCTTTAGCCCCCAAAGTGCTACTGAATAGAAGATCCAAATGGAGCTTTCAGGAAGGAGAATGTCACACGAGCGAAGCAACATGATCTCTTAAGTTGTTCTCCCTTTGTCTGGAACCCATGCAGTGTTGTGACATGGGTCGGTAAGATGTCTAAGAAAGCCTAGGGCTGGGGGATGCAGAATACAGAGACACACTTTTGGAAAAGGCTTTCATTTGGGGCATGGAGGAGTAGATGCTGCATTAAAAAACAAATAGTTAAAAAAAATCTCAGTAGACAAATGCATAAATAGTCATACACACGCGTGTGCATGCACACACACTCAAGAACAGCCGTTGTTATGGAGACTAGTTCGAGTAGCAACTACAGGACTTCTCCAGAGAGGAAGGGCTGCAGAACATGTCACCTTAACCCCATCACTTTGCATTTGACCATGGCAGAACTCTTGTTATTTAAAGCTATCAGTTAGTCCTAGCTCCATCTCTGCCTGCAAAAGCCACATCGCCCTTACTATTGACTGATATCTACTTTTCCACAGTCTATTTTTCTAGGATAATTCTATCATTTCCCTTTTCTGTAAACATGAACTTCAGTTGCTCTTGAGCACTCCCTTGTGCTCCATGTACATCTCAATGTCAAGAGTGGGCTGTGACAGAATAGAATTCATTCGAGAAACATTTTCATAGAGTTTACCATTTTCCAGAATGATGCTGGACCCTTTGTAATGAATATATTATAAAAATCAGTGTGCTGAGGAAAACAACTTGGGAACACTGTTAGAAAATAAAGGATGAAAACACGTACCTTTTTTAGTGGCATTAAATATTGCTTGGAAGGGACTCTTACAGGTGACAAGTCATAAAAGAGGAGAAAGATGGCCTGTCTGGATGAGAGATGATGTGGCTCTGAAAACCATCATGACAATAGGTACCAGGGGCTTCAGGACCAGTAGCTGTTTGAAGAGGTTTTGTGGAGACCAATTACAGAGATAAGAGGTGGACAAGAACTAATATCTCTGGAAAGTGGAGTGACAGAGTTCTAAGACTGTTGAGATAAAATGACCGTAGAAATCACCTAGCCCAGTGACCCCAGCACTTTAGTGTCTATCAGAATCACAGATTTATGGGCCCTACCTTCAGTTTCTGATTCAGTAGGTCTAGGATGAGGCTTCAAAAGTTGTATTTCTAGTATCTCAGTTGATTCTAATGTTGCTGGTCTGGGGATTATACTTTGAGAACCACTGATCTAGTCCAAGACCCTCATTCTTCTTTATTTATTAATTAATTTTTAAATTAAGAAAAAATTGACCTATAACATTGTGTAAGTTTAAGGTGTAGGAAGTGTTGATTTTGATATATTTATATATTGCATTAGATAAAACACAGTAGCATTAGCGCCTTTACAATGTCTTTATCATGGTAAACATCTTTATCATTTGCTGTTGTTGAGAACAGTTAAGATATAGTCTCTTGGCAACTTTTATAATACAGTATTGTTGACTATAATCTCCAGAACTTATATATTTACTAGTTGTATGTTTGTACCCTTAAACAACATCTCTTTAATTTCCCCACCCTCCAGCCCATGGTAACCACTCTCTGCTTTCACAAGTTAAGTTTTTTTAGATTCTACATATAAGTGATATCATACAGTACTGTCTTTATCTGTCTAACTTATGTCACTTAGCATATGTCTTCCAAGTCCACCCATGTTGTTGAAAATGCAGGATTTCCTTTTTTTCTCATGGCTGAATAATATTCCAGATGTGATATATATACCACATCTTCTTTATCCATTCATCTGTTGATGGACACTTAAGTTATTTCCTTATCTTGGCTACTGTGAATAATGCTGCAGTGAACATGGGTGTACAGACATCCCTTTGAGATACTGATTTGAATTCCTTTGAGTACATACCCAGGAGCGGAATTGTTGGATCATACCGTAGTTCAATTTCCAGTTTTTTTGAGGAACTGCCATACTGTTTTGCACATTGTCTATACTGATTTACATTCCCGTTAACAGTGTATAAGGGTTCCTTTTCCTCCACATCCTCACCATTTGTTATCTCTTGTCTTTTTGATAAAAGCCATCCTTTTGCTAAGGTGAAGGTGATATCGTGATTTTGATTTTCATTTCCATGATGATTAGTGATGTTGAACACCTTTGCATAATACCTCTTGGCCATTTGTATACCTTCTTTGGAAAAATATCTATTCAGGTCCTTTGCCAATTTTTAAATTGGACTATTTTCTTTTTTGCTATTGAGTTGTGAGTTCTTTTTATATTTTGGAGAGTAGTCCCTTATCAGATGTATAGTTTGCAAATGTTTTCTCCCATTCTGTAGGTTGTCTTTTCAGTTTATTGATTGTTACCTTTGCTGTGCAGAAGCTCTTTAGTTTAATGCAATTACACTTATTTATTTTAGTTTCTGTTGCCAGTGCTTCTGATGGCTTATCCAAGAAATCATTGCCTAGACCAATAACGAGGATCTTTTCCCCTATGTTTTCTTCTAGGAGGTTTATAGTTTCAGATCTTACATTTAAATCTTTGATCCATTTCAAGTTAATTTTTGTGATTGGCATGAGGTAGGGGTTCAATTTCATTCTTTTGCATATGGATATCTAGTTGTCCCCAATACCATTTATTGAAGAAACTGTCCTTTCTCTATGGTGTGTTCTTGGCACCGTTGTCAAAAATTAGTTGACCATGTATGTGGGAGTTTACCTCTGTGCTCTCCATTCTGTTCTACTGATCTATATGCCTGTTTTTATGATAATACCATACTGTGTTTTTTTTTTAAGATTTATTTATTATTTATTTATTTATTTTTGGCTGCATCGGGTCTTAGTTGCGGCATGCAGGCTCTTCATTGTTGTGCACAGGCTTCTCTTTAGTTGTGGCGTACAGGTTTTCTCTTCTCTAGTTGTGGCACACAGACTCCAGAGTGCATGGGCTCTGTAGTTTGCAGCACTCAGGCTCTCTCCTTGAGGCATGCAAGCTCAGTAGTTGGGGACATGTGGGCTTAGTTGCCCCACTGCATGTGGGATCTTAGTTCCCTGACCAAGGATCGAACCCATGTCCTCTGCATTGTAAGGTGGATTCTTTACCACTGGACCACCAGGGAAGTCCCCATAATGTTTTGATCACTATGACTTTATAATATAGCTTGAAATCGGTATTATAGTGCCTCCAGCTCTGTCCTTCTCTCTTAGGATTACTTTGTGGCTCTAAATAAATTTTAGGATAGTTTTTTTCTATTTCTGTGAAAAATGTCAGTGGAATTGTGATCGGGATTGCATTGAATCTGTAGATCACTTTGGGTCATATGAACATTTTCACAATATTACTTCTTTCAGTCTAGGAACATGGGGTATCTTTCTATTGGTTTGTGTTTTCTTCAGTTTCTTTCCTTAAAGTCTTATAGTTTTTAGTATACAGATCTTTCACCTCCTTGGTTAAATTTATTCCTAGGTATTTTAATTTGTTTGATGCTATTGTCAATGAGATTGCTTTCTAATTTCTTTTTCAGATAATTCATCGTTAATGTATAGTAATACAACTGATTTCTGTGTGTCAATTTTGTATCCTGCAATTTTACTGAATTTATTTATTATTTCTAACAGTTTTTTAGGGGTCTTTGGGATTTTCTATATAAGATCATGTCATCTGTAAACAGAGATCATTTTACTTCTTCCTTTTGATATGGATACATTTTATTTATTTTTCTGCCTAATTGCTCTGGCTTAGTACTATGTTGAACGCATCCTTGCATTCCAGAGATAAAACTCACTTGATCATGGTGAATGATCCATTTAATGTGTTGTTGAATTTGGGTGGCTAAAATTTTGTTGAGAAGTTTTGCATCTGTATTCATCAGGGATATTGGTCAGTAATATTCTTTTCTTATAGTGTCTTTGTCTGGACTTAGTATCAGGGTAATGCTGGCCTCATAAAATAAGTTTGGAAGTGTTCCCTCTTCTTCATACTTTCATATATTTTCATGCTACTGATTAGCATATTTTTGTTTCAGCTTAAAGAACTCCTTTTAGCATTTCTTGTAGGGCAGGTCTAATGACTACAAATTCCTTTAGCTATTGTCGACCTGGAAAAGTCTTTCTCCTTCATTTCTATATGACAGCTTTTCTGGGTGAAGTATTCTTGGTGGTAGTTTTTTTTCTTTGAGCATTTTGAATATATCATCCCATTCTCTCCTGGTCTGTAGGATTTCTGCTGAGACATTTGCTGATAGCCTTATCAAGATTCCCTCATATGTGATGATTCTTTTATGTCTTGCTGCTTTCAAGATTCCCTTTTTGTCTTTGATTTTTGAGAGCTTGACTATAATGGGTCTCAGTGAAGACCTCTTTGGGTTGAATCTGTTTGGGGACTTTTGAGCTTCTTGTGCCTTGATGGCTGTATCTCTCCCCAGATTTGAAAGTTTTCAGCCATTATATTTTTAAATAAGTTCTATGTATCTTTCTCCTTCTCTTCTCCTTCTGGGACTCCCATAATATGGATAATTTTTCTTTTGATCATGTTCCACAGTTCATGCAGGCTTTCTTCTTTTTTATTCTAATTTCTTTATTCTCCTCTGAGTGGAAAATGTCAAGAGGTATGTCTTGAAGCTCCAAGATTCTTTCTTTTGCCTGATTGAGCCTCCTTGTCAAAGCTATTACATTTTTCATTTCATTCATTGTATTCTTCTCCAAAATTTCTGATTTTTTTTCAATGAGTTCTATTTCTTTGTTGAATTTCTCATTTTGTTCATATACTATTCCAGAGTTCATTGATCTGTCTGTGTTCTCTCACATATCACTCAGCTTCCTTCAAATCATTATTCTGAATTCTTTCTCAGATCAGTCACAGATCTTTATTTCCTTAGGGGCAGTTAATGGAGTAGTATGGCATTCCTTTGGTGATGCCATGTTTCCTTGCTTTTTCATGTTTCTGATGGGTTTGTGTTGATATCTGTGCATTTGAGGATGAAGTCACCTCTTCCGGTCTTTTCAGACTGGCTTCAGTAGGGAAAGACTTTCACCTGGAGGTGGCTGTTAGAGCACCTGCTGACTGGGATGCAGTGTCTTTGGTTCCGGAGAAGGCACAGAGATGTAGCCTCCATGCCACTCCACTGGCTGAGGCTGAAACTGGCCAGACTGTGGGGTTCTTATATGGCTAAGGCTGCAGAGGACCTATAGGTGGCAGGTAGGGCTATTGGTATCTTCAGAGGCTAAGGCTGCTGACATCTTCCTGCTTCTCCTCTACTTTTTTGCTCTTGGGAGGAGCCTCTACTTGAGGAGACCCCTCTTGGTGCCTGGTCTGATGTGCTGACACAGAAGAGTTCTCAGAGCAGTATTGGAACTGAGGTCTGGGGATCAGGCACACATGGAACTACCACAGTACCAGGGTCCTGGAGCATAGGCACACTTGCTGTGGCTGTGACACAGGTGTCTAGGGCATGGACATGTGCAGATATCCTATGGAACTGGTACTTGGGTCTCAAGGGCTCACTACTGTGACTTGTGCCGGTGAGAGGGAATACGGCAGTGATGAGGACCCTGGGATGACAAGATGCAGTGGTGGCTTGGGCAGAAAAGGCAGAGTGCAGTAGTAGCACAGCCTGGGAATGGTAGGTCAAAGTCTGACCTCTGCCCCCACCCCTCCCACCGCCCACTGGGAGTGCTCACAGAATAGCAATACTACAACTCCGGTAGTTGTTTGTTAAAGCTGTGTGTTGGGACTCAGGGAGCTGGGCACAGGGTAGTGGCAGCAAGGCCCTGGCAACGACAGTTCAGAGCCGCAACCTGGGATGGGGGGTGAAGTTCAGGGCAGTGGTAGCCTGGTCCCAGCCTCCATGGGTCAGAGTCCTGACCTGAAATCTGAGGGGCGGAGCTCAGGGCAGTGGTAGCATCCCTGGCAAAGATGGTTCAAAAGCCTCAATCTGGGATAGAGGCGGAGCTCAGGGTAGAGGCAGCCCAGTCCCAACAATGAAGGGTCTCAGCCTTGACCAGACCTGCCATGGGGGTGAGACTCAGGATAGTGGCATTGCCCTTAGCAATGATGAGTCAGAGCCAGAACCTGGAACCTGGGAGGCAGTAAGAACTCATCTCAGCAATGACAGTTCAGAGTCTTGACCTGGGATGGGGCAAGGGGGTGAGGCACAGGGCGACAGCCAATTCGGGCAGCCAAAGCATGACTTGGGACCCAGGAGGCACGGATCAGGTCAGGGAGATTGCGTTGGTAATGATGGAACAAGGCCCCAACCTGGGACTGGGGTGGGCAAAGAGCAATGGCAGCTCTGGTGTCCTATATGGAGATGTGCTGTGGTACCCAACGTGTGAGAGTGGGGCACAGCAACAACTGGGACCCCTGAGGGCAGGTCTCACCTCAGCAACATCTCCAGCCTCTGGGAGTAGATCCAGAAGAGGGGGGGTACTACAGGCTGCTCCATCAGCTAGGGTCAGCGTCACTGAAGACTGAGAGGCTCTTGTACCAAAAGCTGCAGACATCCACAATGGCGAGGCTTGCTGTGGTCCTTCTGCTCTCCTTCTCCCCAAGTGGTGACCTTCCTGAGAGGATTTCTCTTGGTGCCCAGCGGCTCCCGACTGGGGGATGGGGTGATGGGGACAAAATGCGTCCTTTGCTTTTGTATGTGGCCATCCTTGATTTTTGAGCTCTGCCAGGTTTTTTTGCTGCTGCTTCTTTGTTGTCTAGAGCTTTCCCTGAGCTGTTTTCTTCCATTTCTAACTGTTTATTGTTCTTGGTTTTCTTTTTTGTTTGCTTGTTTTTGGGGGTGTGGGGGACCCCCCGGCCCTCCATCTTGCTGACACCACTCCCAAGTCCCCCCCCCATTCTATAGGGGAAGCAAATGAGGCCCTAGGAGATAAAATGTTTTGCTCAATAATATACTACAAGTTTGAGACTGGAAATTATATTCTGATTCTTCGAGTTTGCTGAGGAGTTGGATGTACTCTCATAGGTGCAAAAACAACAAACCAATTTTAGACTCAATATGAAGTATAGTTTTGAAAATTTATTTATATCTTGGTCCTATTGTCTCAAAATATTTTCAGCCTCCTGGTTCAGGAATAAAAGTCCTTATTTGAACGCAAAATATTAATGTATTATTATTTTTTAAGTAAATTTTATTAATTAATTAATTTTTATTTTTGGCTGCATTGGGTCTTCGTTGTTGCGGCAGGCTTTCTCTAGTTGTGGCGAGCGGGGGCTACTCTTCGTTGCGGTGCATGGGCTTCTTATTGCTGTGGCTTCTCTTGTTGCTGAGCGCGGGCTCTAGGCACGCAAGCTTTAGTAGTTGCAGTACGTGGGCTCAGTAGCTGTGGCTCGTGGACTCTAGAGGGCAGGCTCAGTAGTTGTGGCGCACAGGCTTAGTTGCTTCGCAGCATGTGGGATCTTCCCGGACCAGGGCTTGAACCAGTGTCCCCTGCATTGGCAGGCGGATTCTTAACCACTGCACCACCAGGGAAACCCCGGTATTAATGTATTCTTTCTGAGAAGCCATCATGGGAAGTTACAGAGGTGACTAATAAATTAATTGAGCATGATAGGATTCTAATGAAATAAATAATTCTTGAAAGTGCTCTATGAGATAGGCGGTTGTGAGTTTTCAATATTCAGTCCCAAATAATTTGCATTTTGCTGTTTTTATGCATTTCTGATTTCTGTGCATTTTAAATTTCTCTTCTTTATTTCTTTGTAGACATTACAACCAGAACATTACAAATAATACTGGAAGTTGTACCAGAAGAAGATTGTCATAAATTATAAATTAATGCATTTGAAGTCTTGGCAATCTATCCTTGGCTTTGTTTCTGCCCAAAGGGCTGAAACAAAAAATGTATCTTCACTCCTTTTATGAAAATCCAGAGGATTGCAACTTTGGAGATGGACTAAAGGAATTGGTTATTTCTGTTTAGTCTTCCAGTGTATTCAAACTGGTTTCTAAGAAATTTAGTTATTATTCCATGTGGTTATAGAACGCTGATATGCAATTATACCGTAAGTTCACATGATCATTGTGAACTATCAAGTCCCTGATACCTACCTGTTGAGGTTAGGGAAAAAGACTACAGAATGGCAATTACTTTAGTGGTCTTTCTCTATAACATATCTTATGGCTAAGAACCTTCAGACTGAAAACTGAGATGTTTTCTTTAATATGGGTTTTGTAAAAACAATTTTTATATACTATAGATAACTGTACTGTGAAAATTGTTTTCTACTCTTCTGGGGAAAAAAAGTGTGTGTTATCATTATGGACAGAGGAAAAAAAGAAATTTATTTTACATTGGCATTGCATTGCTTCCCACAGATATCAGCTTAGATATCATACATGTTTTAATGGATTATACACAGAACATTTTGAAAAAGAAAAAAAAATTAGGGGTATGCCTAATTTTGATGAATACATGAAAGAAGAGTTTCTAGGGGCTATTGTTTATGAAACAAATCCAGGAATTATGTTTAAGTAAAAAAAATGCTTGAGAATTTATTATGTTAGGATTTTTTTCACTCATTATCAGGAAGCTTCATAGTTACGTGCCATTTGTTTTCATGGCAGCCTAATTGATCAGGAAAGGATGTAACGCCTTTCTTAGAGCAAAGCAATAGTCAGTTTGGTATTAAATCCTCTTAAGCATGATCATGTGTTTCACTAATAATTTACTCTTTGATAAATACATCTAAATATGTGCATTTTAAAATCAAGTTACAATATCAACAGAAGACGGAAATCACCAAAAAAGAAAATGCCCAAAATATTATGCCCCACTCTATAGTTCTACATACATTGTTAGTGTTTCTGAACATTTTAAAAAAATCTCATAGCTGTTTTTACATGGTGATGAATTTTGACAGTTTTACGTTTTCTTTATACATTTTATATTGTTAAAATATCTCTTTGGACAAAACTGTCCAGATCAATTAGGAAAAGATACATATTTACATAAAAATTAAGGAAGAAATGTCACTGCTAAATAAGATTTACAACTGATGTTTCTAAGAATGTTTCCATTTCTCTCTCTAGGCTTTATCAGTAATTTCCTGACAAAGTAAAAGACATAACTGATAAATTCACTGAAAGAAACTGTACATGAAATGTATATATTCAGACAGGTATTACTATGCTGGGTTTAGAAAATACTGTGGAATTTTCAAATAAGAATAATATAATGATGAAATTTGTTAACCATTATTTACTTAAGTCTCAGAGTAAATAGTCATGGCCAGAATTTTTTCATTCTATAATTTTTGTCCATTTGAAAAGAAGAATTTTTGGAAGAATTACAATGATTAAAATCATTAAGAGCAGATATATAGAGTTCATAGACAGTTGATCAAAATAGAAATGATGATAATTTTAGGCAATTTCAATTAATTAATTTTCAATTCGTTAATTTCAATTTCAAAATTTAATTCAGTTAATTAAATTTCATTTAATTAAATTTCAATTTAATATATATCTGAGATTGAAATTTTTTCAGCCAAACGTAGTGTTTGGGTCTTTACGTGAATTTATAAAAATTCCTTCCTTTTTCTCTTACCATGGATTTTCAGAATTTGATCTGTAGTCTGTACATCTTATATTCATTTGTCTACATCTGTCCCCACTAAATTGTTGCTATAGGTGAAAATAGATTTCCTTTATATTCTTTTTTACAGTCTAGGCCCATGTAATCTAAACTAGCAAACTCTCCTGGAATTGTTTTTTTCCCCTAATGAAAAAAAAGTGGTAAAGTCTCATGGAGAAGTTTGTATAGTTACTGATTATTCCTGAGGTTAATGTGCTTATATCAAAAGTGGAAGATAGGTCTCCTCCTTTTAGTTATTTTAGTTTTGGTTCTATTCTCTTTAAATATGTCATTATACAAGCTAACTAGAGAACATATTCATTATTATTTTCATCATTTTAAAAATGATTTTTGCATTGTTGAATTTCTAATGCCATTGTAATACCATTTTAACCAGATGGAAACTCAGTCAGTAATTTTTTTTTCTTTTTAAAGCGATGAGGATTAAGTTGTATTTCTACTTATCCTTAGGATACATCATGACAAGATACAGGGCTTCTGTAATCATTCATTCAATAGTTGTAACATTTATTTGGAATGGTATTATGTCAAGCAGATTCTAGTTTGAAAACTCTCCTACACACTTTTATATGTATATATTTTTTTATGCTAAATAATTTTTTCTCATATATATTTTTCTCATATATCGAACTGTTAGATGTGATACATTTGTACCAGTGTGCATATTCAAATGTTTAAATACATTTTATCCATTTATTATAACACAAAAAAGTAGAAGTAGCCAATATAGTTTACGACGGCTAATATACTATTTTCAAATGTTCTGCTCTTTTGGTACATAGATTCTCAAGTATTTAAATATGAATTTAGTAGATCTAGTAAAGACCTCCAAAGCTAAAACAATTTGCTAGGAGAAATGGAATGATTCTCCTTACACAATTATGAATATTTCAGTAAACGTTTTTGACCCCTTTTAAAAAATATTAGACTAGTTTGCTGAGATTTTTCTAAGATTGAATGAAGAAAACTGACCATTATAACTGGTGTCTTGGTCAGCTAGGAGTAGACCCTCTTCTTATCTTTCTTTAGGAGATTAAAGATTTGTCCTAGAAAAGATGGCTGACTCCAGTGCCAAACATAAACATTAGATGTGTGTACGCACACATTTGCATACATGCTTATACTGTATCTCCCCTGCCTCTGCTGGCACAAAATTAGGACAGATTATTAAATTACATTTCCAATTCACGGCAGTTTCTCTAACACTAAGATATGCAAGTTGAAACAAGTTTCTACATTGTTTTATGTGTCTGGTACAGTTGTTTCCCCAATTGCTGTTTGATATATCATCAGATGGTTAACATGAGTATAATTACATAACTCAATAGAATTCTATGTTGAACTGAATCAGTCTTCAGGAAACTTATTATCTCTATTTGAGATGAATGTAATGCTAACTGAGAAAGGGAGCATCTTTGACCTATAGCTGATTTCTTATAATTGAGGAGTGGGTTATGAAAAGATAGAAAACTAAAGGTCAGAGTAGCAGGAAATGAAAGGTAGCATGTGATTGGAGGGAACTATATTTTGGTCTAACTTATTATGCAGTATAATCAGAGAAATATTAAAAATTAACTGTCTGATGTATTTCGGGGATTTCGGTTATGCCCTTTTGAATCCCCTAAAAGCTAATGAAATGTAAGCTTCAGTGCCCCTTACTTAGACATGTCCTTTCCTAGGTCCTGTACCTAATTTTGCATTAGGAATTTTGTATTACATTTCTTGAAGAAGGTTAGCAAAATTATATATACTTCTGGCCCTAAAAAAATCTGCATCTGTCCCTATGAGAAAGGTCAAAGTACTCCCATTACTTTATCTATTAGAAATAAGCATGGGGTATTTGTAGGATATATTTTTAAGTAATAAAGTTGTGAGTTAATTGAAATATCTCTATATAACTAAGTGGCTTTCTCATAGTACATATTATATGTGGTATATAAGGAGAGAGTTTCACTTTGGACATATTTTATGTGTCAATTCTGAATGATAGAAAAACAATGGGATTTTAATTGTAGCTCTTTTTCTTAGTTTGGAAAGAAATACAGAGAGATTTGAAATTTGAATGCAGAGGAGTCAAGAAATTTGATTTTAGTTAAATAAAACCTTGTTTCATTTCACCCTACGTGATATGCTGTATGTTGGTGCTGATCATGTTTACAGAGCTACATTTACTTTCGTAACCATTCAAAGTCAGGAATTAAAGCATGGCATTGTGTGACTGACGAAGCTCGTGGTGGATATAAATTAGAGTAGATAGAGTCATCTTGGCAGCTTCTGTTTACGTTATTTATATATAGGTAAAAGAATTATTACCTATAAATGTATTTTAGGTTAATTTTCCCATAAACAGTATTTTTAATTTATCTCAATATATATAATACCTAAAAGTGTAACCTCTAGGTATTATTAGTACTGTACTTAAAAAGATATTTTAATAGCCAATTTTGGGAGATAATCCTTCTTTTTGTCGCATTTTCAAATTAGTTGGAGTCTAAAAATAAATGCTTGGTCTATTTTTAGTTCTGATAACAAATTCACAGAGGCATACATCATGGTCTTGCAGAAAGTTCACCAGTTTTCCATATGTTGTGAGATAATTGTCCTTCCCTACAAATTCGTCAGGATAATAACTTGATCTTTTTGAACCAGTTCTGTTTCCTTTGAGTTAATCAAATGGTTCCCTTTATGTTTTATTTTTTTTGACATGATATTTTCAAGATAGGAGTGAGTCTTAATTTTATACAATTACTTGATATTCTTAGTCTGAAACTACCACTTCGGTTATGCCCTTTTGTGTGTCCCTGCTCCCTTCTCTCTGTTACCGTTGGCTTTAAAATATCAGTGGAGGATGGTTACACTCTCCAAATAGTTATCTGTTACACGTGTGTATTTTGGCTACTTGGATCAAGGGTACATTTATAGTATCAATAAGTGCCTTAACAGTTTTATAGATAATCTCTCAAGAAACTGTGGAGCATCTGGGTGTCTAGCAGCCATACAGATGGATGCACTGTTTTGAAAGTGAGCATACTTTTTGCCCTCAATGTATACACTACTGATTTTATTTTTAAAAGTATGACTTTCAAATGAATTAATTTCTTGGTTAGAAGACTTACCTCCCGAATCCTTATTACCTCTTGTTGAAGCCTCTAAAGGCCATGTTGAAAACTGGAGAGGAAGAAAAAAAAAAAAAAAAAAGACATGCACAGTTATCTCTTTTGCAGCAGTGACTGTATTTTGAGTACTTTGTGCAGCAGGGTATTTTGCACAGCATCTTGTGGGAAAACAGATTAGGCCTTTGGATGTTACAGCTGTATAACTGGTTGGGTTGTGATTGGCCTGACTGAAATGAGGATTGTGAAGTTAGAGCCCACTTATTCCTACTGATTAACATTCTTCTGCGCATGCTCTGAAGCACATTCATAGCACACCAGGAGGCGATGCAATGTGGTTCCCTGGTTTGAGGTTTGAGCTGTCTTATTTTAAAGCATGTCTGAATTATTTTTTTCCCTAGCAGTTCTCCTTCATTCCAAATTTCCACTTACTGACTAATGGAATAGAAAGTAAAAATACTTTGAAGAAGTAAAACACAGATTGTTTCAAATGAGCGTATGCTTATAACAGAATAGAAATGATCAACGTTAAACTAATGTGTATGCTAATTACTTCAGACACTACCACAGAGCACTTTTAAATTGCTCTGGAAGCAAAAACAGTATATATAACTATGGTTAGCACACAAACCGCAAGACCCCTGCAAAGATTTCAAGTAGTCTGGGATTCTTTTTTTTTTTTTTTTCTTTTTTTTAAGTCTGGGATTATTTTGATCCTCTTTTTGGAGAAATTTTTTACTTTATGGCTTTCCCTTGTGAATGTTGTTACTACTGCTTTAAATCTAGAACTTAACTATTGATACTTATTATCTTGAAAACAGGGTTCATCTTTTGACAGTATCCATCTGTGTTCAGAGAGTGGCATATCACCTTACTCTTGTTTACTGTGGACACAGGCATTTGCCTCAAATTTCTGTCTTTTTGTAGATGGATTGCAGCACAATAGTAATGAATTTTCAGTGGTACCTTTCAGCATTTGGGGAACTTTGCCAACATAAGCATCAGATGTGTTTTTTTAAAAAAAAAACAGAAATGGCTTATTACCATGTAATGCAGTGTCTTCTCTTTACGCCAAACTGGTGAACAAACGTGTATTGATAGAATTGTTTCACTGATGCTAAATGTTGACTACCTGCAGTTTTATAATAAGTGCAAGTCACAAAGAGACAAGACAAATGGCCTCTTGTACTGAATGCTTCGAGAACTTAATTTGTCCTAATTTTCTGACAAAGATTTGACTCTGGGTTTCAAAGAGCTTGGTTTTTACTTATCATAGAGCAGATTAGATGGTAGTGATGTACTGGTAGAGATGGTTTTTAGTTATTGACTCAGAATTCATCTCATGATGAATCTTTCATGTTGTTTTATTGTCTGTATATCTGTATTGACTTTATTAACATGGGTTTAGTGAGCTTTGTGTTAAAATTTGACCTGGTAGCAATAATTTCTTTTTCAACTATCAAGGGGCAGAAAAATCCATATGTATTGTAATGTTCATTAACATATTACTAGGTACTATATATGAATGTATTTCAATGATTTTCACAGTCTATGTTAAACATCAGTAATATGTGCCGATGCAATCAATTTAGCCCAGTGGGAAAGTAGTCCAGTTATTCTGAAGGGCTGTGCTGGCAGCTGTCTCTTTGATCTGTGCTTAGATTGCAATTTGTAGACCAGCTATATCCATTAACTTGGATCTGGAATGGGTTCATCATGACCCTGGACCATTCATTGTGAGTGGAGGGGGTGCGTTTGGGCTGGTGCTCTAAAATACAGGAACAAGAAGTGCAGCTGAGGGAGAGGGAGGCCCAACATCCTACATGGTCCTCATCTGTGGTGGGGATTCTTCATCTTAGCATTGTGATAATGAAACTCAGTAAATGGGATTGTGCTATTTTATACAAATTTTGCACAATATCTTATATTGATAAATTTTTAAAGAGCAAAATTTCTTTTCTGTATCTACATTCCAACCATATTAGAAGTACTAAGATATTTAACTATGAAAATATAAATGGTGCAAAGGGACTTTCATCTGTGGATTGTGCTGTTTCTTAGGGTTCTGTGGCACTGATGCCTATACCAGCATGTGATATGTGAAATAAAATGGATTTTTCTACAGCTTAATGATTTCCCTCCAGGGAGAATTCTGGTACAGCAATCACGCTGCCAGATGGTGTTTATGGGCTATCTGTGTAAGTGGTAAGATACTATGAAATAAGTGTGATTTCATCTGATGGAAACTCTTGATGCATGTGTTTTTGTATGGAATAGATTTTGGTGCAATATGATGTCACTCAATGTTGCATTGAACTTAATTTCAATTGCATTTACATATATGTATACCTGTCATGCTTCTAGTTGCTTCAACCTTTGTATATATATTTTTGTACATATTTTTAGTAGAAAACATTTGAAATGGAAGTTAAACATTTGATAGTTTACCTAATAAAAATCATGTTGTGTTTTTTGTTGTTGTTTTTGTTTTTTGTTTGTTTTGTGTGGGTTTTTTTTAGCAGTGTCCATTCCATTAAATTGAAGGCTTTGGTTTTAATGATTGGATTTATCTGTCACTCATTATGTGAATTTGTTGGAGTATCCTACTTCACAAAAATTTCCTGTACTAAAAACTGAAAGTGGTGGCGGATTTAGCAAACACTGTAGATATTCTTCCTCATGGCCTACATCCATCTGTCCTCTGCTCTGAAATATCTAGCAACTTCTCTTTTCTTTTTTCACCTGTCCTAATTCGGTCTTCTTATTTCCCGCCTCTTAACAAAAGTCTCATTTCTTGTCTCTCTATAATTCAGCCTTCACATGTTTCCCCAGAATGTTCTTTCTGAAACACAAATATGTTAAAAACCCTCTATGGGGACTTCCCTGGTGGCGCAGTGGTTAAGAATCCTCCTGCCAATACAGGGGACACGGGTTCGAGCCCTGCTCCTGGATGATCCCACATGCCGCGGAGCAACTAAGCCCGTGCACCACAACTACTGAGTCCGTGCACCCTAGAGCCCGTGCTCCACAGCAAGAGAAGCCACTGCAATGAGAAGCCCGCACACTGCAATGAAGAGCAGCCCCTGCTCTCTGCAACTAGAGAAAGCCCACGCAGCAACGAAGACCCAACGCAGCCAAAAATAAGTAAGTAAAATAAATAAATAAAATAAATTTATTAAAAAAAAGAGATTTGTACATGTTTAAAAAAACCCTCTATGACTTCACATCTAGTAATTATTAATATTTATTTCTGGGTGGGTAAAATCCATACTTCTGTATAGCATACTGGGCTTTCCATAATCTGCCATGTTTCTTTCTCCAGGTACAAGTGACTACTTCCATCTTCTCTGCCACAATATTAAATGTCTTTTTAGTAGTCTAACAAAGAAAATATGCCATCATTTCATTTGGCATACTGCAGATTCCTACAGGACTTATATTTTCTTCTACCATTCCTATCTCCTATACCCAGCGTAGCATACTTCTACCCAACATTCAAGTTTGAGATTCAAAAGTCACTTCTTCTAAAAACTTTCCCCAAGCTGGTTCAGGACCTGAGCCCTGACCATCTCCATCTTCTGGGGTGCACTTCTTTTGTAGAACTCACTGTACACCATTGTAATCAATATGCTCAATTCCTTTCTCTGCCTGGATTTGCAAATTTTTAGTTGTCTTTTACTGACTAAAGCATAATAGGTGCTCAGTGCTTTAGATTCATACATTCAATAAATGAACAAATGACTTTTATTCATTAGGTTTCATGATAAACTTTTTTCCGAAGTAGTTTACAGTACCTTTAAATTTAAGCAATCCGTTAGCTTCTGTGAAATTCTGTGAAATGTCTTACCTTCAGGATATAAGAAAACTGGAGAGTTCCAGACTCTCTTCTCTCATGTTTGTTCTCTCTTTCTCCCCACTCCTACATCCCCAGTTCATGTTGGTAGGTGGGTCTTGAATAGAGGAAATGAGCAAATGACCTACTATGATCTCTTCCCATGGAAATGCATTTGGGCTCCTATGTTATTGATAAGGTATCTTTTTTCATAATACTAACTTGAAAACAAATAATGGTCTGAAATGGAGAGCAGAAGAAAATCTATATTTCTGATGACCAAACTTCTCTTTGAAGTAGACACAGGAGATTAAGTGGCACTTTTTCCTGATGACATATTTTGGGAGAACAATAAAAAAGGAAACGTAACTTTTGCACCTGTTAAATTTAAACACTTTTGAAAAGAAATACAAACCATGTGATATGTAGATATACTTATTTTAAAATTAATGAATATGACTGGAAATGTAACCAAAATGTGTAGGAAAAATTAGATAATACGTAATGGCTAATAATTTTTTTAAACTTTCATTAGGTTCTTAAACATGCTGGTTTAGGTTCACAATGACTTTTGCAGCTGAACTACATCTAATAATTTTCTACTGGAATTTTTAGGCTATGTCTAATTTATAAAAATTTGAGATGCTGATGTATCCTGGGATGGGTGGGCAGGTCATGGATAACTGTACTGTTGCTTTTGCCTCCACATGCCCGAAAAATTATATGTGCAGACTTTCTAGGAATCTGACTTAGAAGGTCAGGTCTTCATAGCGATTTTATTGTTTTTATAGTATTAAGCCTAAGAACACCTGGTCACCAGCAGACATTGATTAAAAACTATGATCTTAAAATGTTTGATGTTTGAAAGAATTTAGAAATAAAAATATAATTAGGGTTCAATATGCTTTAAGTTTTTAGCTTTGAAGATTTATTAATCTCTGAAAAGACATGAAACAGGATTTCAAAGGTGTTAATTCAGGTTAAATTACTATAAAAATTGAAATCCCCTCTAGCTGTAATAAACTAAATTAATAAGTATAAATGAGTATAACCCTAAGAAAGGTATGAGCAAACCAGTTACTTTCCTCTTATTCTAATTTCTCTTAAAAATAAGAGAAACTAATCTTACTTTTGTCATAATAATTAACATTGTAATTATATAACAATATGTCATTATTATCTTTATGTATTCCATTTCCTAAAATCTAAATATGCCGTAAAATTTTTTTTCATGTTCTGAATTCCACCTTAAACTTATGTTTAGTTCTCACTCCCACATTGCCATGTTCCTTTAAGAATTTGTTACTCAAGGCATTAAAGTCAAAGTTTATTTGTTTATTAATTCAAGAAAAATTCCACAAGAACCTCCCCATGCCAAGCAAAGAGATGGGTGCTAGAAATATAATACTTAACAGTTGGTATTGCCTGTGCTTCATGAAGTTGAAGACATAGATACTTTTTCTTGATCACTCAAATGTTAAGAATTAGGGTAAATCTCAAGTGCTAGAAGGCAGTATACCCCAATGTGATCTGGTCTAGGAGGTTGGGGAAGGCTTTCCTAAGGATGTGATATGAATTGATATTGAAGGATGGGTGCTCATTAACCAGGTAAAGGGAAGGTGGGATGAGGAGTGTTATAGGCAAAGCAGACTGTGTGATAAAGACCCTGAACCACAGAAAGCAAGGCTCGTTAAAGGAAATAAATGCAAGACCAGTGCAACTAGAGCACAAGACAAAGTTTATAATGCACTTTAAAAGAGGAGCAATTGTAGAGGACTTATTAGGCAATGTTCAAAGTTTTGGTCTTTACCCAGTATAATGGAGATGTCACAGACAAAAGAAATTCACACACAACATGAACCTTGAACTTTATCAAAATTTCAAATCTTACCCTCTCCTAAAATTCTAAATAGAATTTTTCAGTAGTAAAAGATAATTTGTTTTACCACTTTCATATTATTCCTATATTTTATCTAATTAGTTCACACTGCCAAAGGTATTTGTAAACTGCAATAGGCTCAGCATCTAATATTGAAAGAGGAAGTAATTACAGGAATATGTAATCAACATACGAGGGAAATCTTTTTTCTGGGAATTTTATTGTTGTCTCTCCTTGGCATGTTTTCCCCTCTCTCTTCCAAGTTAGATTAACATCTGATCTACAATGTTGAACATTCATCAACTATCTCTAGGATGGTTTGTAATTTTTTTGAGAGAGAGATATTCCTCTGGTGCTATAATTTTTAAATCTGTTCTTAACTTCTAAATTTACTTTTTGCCCAAATGAAAACATTAAACAAAAATCTACCTTGCATGACCTATTATTAACAGAGTTATTGTCTTATGAAGAAAGGTATCACTCATCTGACTCTAGTGGATCAATGTGAAAAATGTCAATACTATAAGTATTTGAATTTTTTTCTGGTTCTGTAGAAACACAGAGAAGAACTTTTCATTTTTTTTTCCACTCTTCATAATTCACAATGGATGAAAAGTGACTTTTCTAGCAAGAGAAAAAGAATTTCATTTGAGGAAATAAGGAAATAAAGTAAGAAAAATTATTTGAGATTATTTAAAGAACACTTCCATGGAAAATGGGAAATTCTCTGATACAGTTTTCCCCCCAACTTTATTAAGATGTAACTGACAAGTAATATTGTTTAAGTTTAGTACAATGGGATGATTTGATACATGTACATATTGTGAAATGATTGCCACATTAAGGTTAGTTAACACATCCATTGCCTCATACAGTGACTACTTTTTTCTGTAGTGACAACATTAGGATCTATACTCTTAGCAAATTTCAAGTATACAGTACAGTATTATTACCTACAGTCACCGTGTTGTACATTACATGTACAGAATGCATTCATTTTCTAACAGAAAATGTGTACCCTTTGACCATCTCCCCATTACCTCCACCCTTTAGCCCCTGGTAGCCACCAATCTCCTTCCCATGAGTTCAACTTTTTAGATTCTACATATGTGAAATCAAGGAGTATTTGTCTAATAGTTTTTTGGTGGCAAACTTAGAGTTTGCTAAATATATGATCACGTCATCAGTAAACGAAGACAATTTTACTTCTTCCTTTCTTATTTGGACTCATCTTATTTCTCTTTCTTGCCTAACTGCTCTGGCGAGGACTTCCAGTGCTATGTTGAATAGGAGTGGTAAGAGCGGGCATCCTTGTCTTGTTCCTCATCTTGAAGGAAAAGCGTCCAACATTTCACCGTATGATGTCAGCTGTGGGTTTGCTGTGTATGACCTTTATTATGTTAAAGGTATATTCCTTCTATACCCAATCTGCTGAGAGTTTTTATCATGAAAGGATATTCTGTTTTGTCAAATGCTTTTCCTGCATCTATTGAGAAGATCATACGATTTTAATCTTTCATTCTATTAATGTGATGAATCGCACTTATTGATTTGCAGATATTGTGCCATCTTTACATCCCCCAAATAAATCCCACTTGGTCATTGTGTACAATCCTTTAAACGTTGAATTTGGTTTGCTAGTATTTTGTTGAGAATTTTCGAATCTATGTTCATCAGGCTGTGCTCCCCAGCCGGATGATGCCACTGGCTGGACGCTGTTGAAGCTGGGCTGCAGCCTGTGATCGGGCAGTCTGCTGGTTGAGCTCCACTCTTAGGCGAAGTCTCTGTCTGGGATCCCTGGTGGAGCAGGGCCTCCAGCTTTACCTGGCAGTGGGTGGGGCTGGAGGCTGTGATACGTGGTCAGTAGGGGCTGCTGTCCAAGGCTCCTGGGCAGGCGAGGCCACAGACTGTGTTCCATGACTGGGCAGGGTTGCTGACTGGGCTCCCTGCCTGTAGGAGGAAGCTTGCTGTGCTCAGCCAGCAAGTACTGCGGGCTCGGCTGGAGGCTGCCTAGGGTCTTGATTTGGGCTCCCTTGCAGACAGGGCTGGAAGTTATGCTCTGCAGTTGGGGCTGCCAGCTTGGTTCTCTGCCTCAGCTGGGCTCCAGGATGAGCTTCACAGCTGCCCAAGGTCTCTGGCTGGGCTTGCTGGTCAGGCAGGGCTGGAGGCTATGTCTAGCAGTTGAATGGAGCTGCTCACCAGCTTCATTCTCTTGGTGGGTTTAGAGGAGGGGCTCTGCCACTGGGACAGCCCTCTGGCTGTGGACCCAAACTGGGCAGCACTTCTACTAAGCTCTCTGGCTAGACAGGCCACCGGCTTGGGTCTGCAGATGGTCAGAGCTGCTGGCTGAGATCTAAGATCAGGCTAAAATCACTGCCAGCAGAAATTTGTCTGCCAAGATCTATACGCTCGTTTCTGTGAGCTGTTCCTCTTCTCCAGCTCTAGCTGTTCGCCCAGTTATTCCCATGAGGAGATACCTAAGTGGGTTTCCTGGGAAGCTTCCTGGATGCTGGGGAAGCTGGGTGTCTGCCTTGGGCTCTCCTTTTCCCCCTGGAGAAATTGTAGGCCAGGGGAGAACTGCTAGGTGGGATGGCATACTGACCTGAGGGAGGGGAGACTCGGTCAAAGTGAAACCATTGCTCTCACCCTTCTAATGTGTCTTTTCTTGATTTCTGTGGTCCAGGAGGGTGCTTCAGCCTCACCCCTACGTTCTGGGATCTTCACAAAGGCATCTTGTCTACGGGCAGTGCTCTTTGCTCTTTCTGTGAGGGGGAATGAAGTCGGGAACCATCCATTTTGCCATTTTGCTCTGAAGCAGATTTTCATACCCAGGTCTCCCTAATCTGAAGTTCCATTACCAGGTGTTTCACTGTGCACTTATAGTGATATATTGATTTCCTTAAAAGAATAATTTGATACCATCCAAGCATGCCTAATGATAACAAAAGGTTAATGTAGAAAGTCTATGATTCTTAGTAAAACGCTTTCTCAAATTAAAGCTCTCAGATTTCAGTGAGAGAATATTGAATCAAAGGACTGAAAGGGCAGAAGAAATTGAACAATGGTTCAATTTTGTAATAGATGTTATTTATCATTTTTATTAAACCTTGTATTAGCCATGTGCTTTGCATTGACTGGGATACTCCTCACCACTCTCTATGAATAAGAGAGATGACAAGTCTTACTTCCATTTTTGGATTAAGAAAATGAGTCCAAAATAGCTAAAATGCCTTGCCTCGAACAACAGAGAAAGTCAAAAAGGTCAGAGTAGAAATACTGATTATCACATCACTCTTAAATTCCTGACTCTTGGATCAAACCATCTCTCAGGTAAAGACAATTACTTTGTTACATTTATACGTCAATCAGTCATTAAATATTTATTTTGTATCCGCTATACAGTTAACAATGAACTTTATGGTATGGGAAATGTACCATGATTCTTCAGCGCAAGGTACTCACAGTAATTCAGCTTGGATAAAGAAGAATCTATAATAATAAACCGCAGGAACACATCATTGAATACAGTGTATGATTAACTGTGACAATGTGTGTTGGGCTTCGCATTAGTTCTTAAATATTTGAAGGAGGGGATTGGGGGGGTAGATGTTGATTTTGGATGATGTGTGTGTGGTTTGCAATTTGGTGGAAGGTATGTATTAAAAGCATACTATGCTTTTAGTTCATAACAGAGCTAATTCTGAGTGGAGTTGAGGACAGTAAATACAGGGAAGTTGATTGTATCATGTCCACTTATGCCAGTGCCTTTATATCAGGAAAATGAGTTTGACCTGAAGATAGAAGCCACTGAACACATTTCTGAAGGGAATCGTATGGTCGAAGTGGCAACTGAGCAAGGTTGTCAACTCTGCTAGAGTTGCTGAGGAAAGATCTGGGTTCAGCAAAATCTAGCTGACAAGCTTTTGCAGTAAACAGGTGTGAAGAAGTCTAGATTGGGACGGGAAATAAAAGGGCAGATGAATGAGAAATTCTGGAGAAAAAATGCAACACGACATCATGCCTGACTCACTCTGGAGGATTAAGAGGAAGAGAAGTCATAGGTGACTCCATGGTGTCAGGCCTGAATGAGCTGATAAATGAAGGGGCATGTGACTGACCAGAGGTTTTTTGTGGTAAACATCTGATTTCCTTTTATGAGGTGATTGGAGATTACAGCACATTTTCATTTGTGAAGTGCTAAAGTTGAGGTCGTGAAAATTCCATCTGTACACATCCCCTGATCATCAGATTATAGGTCAAGAGCTCAGGTGAGAGGAGAGAATTTACATACACATCGTTAACATTCTTGGGGAGGCTTATAAATAGCACCTCTCTTCCCTACTTGAATTATTAATCAATTAAGATAGAAGTCGAAACTGTAAGGCAGATAGGAGAACAAAATATCACCTTTATTTCTGATACAGCTAATATAGAGGAATGTGATTCATAGCTATGGGCAAGTAGGCTTTCTAACATTGAACTCTGGGATTAGAAAGGTTTACTCACCCCACCGCAGGCAGTCTAGTACCATTTCAGGCCTCTTCGCATGGGTCTCTGCCCCTGTAAAACTTAAGGCATGGAGCAGTACAGCAGAATTAATGCCCTCTGAGGTCAGGATAGCTCCCAAGAGAGAAAAGACATACAATTGTTTTTTTTTTCTTTCCAAACTCACCAATAAGATTAAGACACTAACCTTCTAGAATGAGGCTAAGAGTGTTTCCCTAACATGGTGCCTTCTACATGGAGGTAAATATCAGCTATGGGAAAGAACCATCTCTCCTTCTACCCACCCCATCACATTTAAGAGAACTCTGGGGCTTCCCTGGTGGTGCAGTGGTTAAGAATCCACCTGCCAATGCAGGGGACATGGGTTTGAGCCCTGGTCCGGGAAGATCCCACATGCCGCGGAGCAACTAAGCCCATGCGTCACAACTACTGAGCCTGTGCTCTAGAGCCCGCGAGCCACAACTACTGAGGCTGCCTGCCACAACTACTGAAGCCTGTGTGCCTAGAGCCCGTGCTCTGCAACAAAAGAAGCCACCACGATGAGAAGCCCGCACACCACAACGAAGAGTAGCCCCCGCTCACCGCAACTAGAGAGAGCCTGCACACAGCAATGAAGACCCAAAGCAGCCAAAAATAAACAAATAAATAAATAAATAAACAAACAAATTTATTAAGGAAAAAAAAGAGTACTGTGCATAGAAATGCACTTTCATGGGTTCAGAAAACATGTCTTTTCTATTTTTTATCCACAATCTGACTCAAGCATGGAACCTGGAAAATGTCTATTACCCAACAAATAGTTTTTGATTAAATGGGTAAATATAAAGTTGGCAGTTGAAGATGATGTAACTTGATGGATTTCCACTGGAGAGAGTGTAAAAGGAGAAGTGTGTAGCCCCATGGAGTAAGCCTGCATGAGCTAGGTAGGAAATGGAAAAAGGCAGGGGAACTAAACAGGAAAAGAACAGTGGGCACCTACTAAGACTCTGGATCTAAGGTGGACGTCTATTTTGGATGACGGCATGATGTAGTTTCAGAATACTTCCACTGATGTCATTCTCTATTTCTCATATTTTGGTCAGGTTGACAGCCATTCTGGGATTTGTGGTTTCAGGTATGTGGTAAATGAAAAGATGTTGAACAATGATTACTGTTTTACCTTCTGATCCCAGAAGCCATCAAAGACAATTTTCAGCTTTAACAAGGTGGTTGTGATGTGTTGTATTATATTATTTAGGACTCTTTTAGATGCAAGTAACAGAACCCAATTCAAGTAATTGAAGCACAAGAGGGAGTAGGATATGGATATAGCCATGTCTTGAAGAACCATTTGTCAGGAATGCAGTCTGGCCTCAGAAAGGAACACATGTCTGGAACTGGAAAGCTACAGGAAGCTAGGCAATATTCTCTCCATTTCTTATCTCTGTCTCTGTGTGACTCTATTATACTTCTATTCTTCCCTGTACTGGCCTTCGCTACACAATGCCTGAGTTTATACGTCTCTTCCAATCAAGAGAAAGACGAAGAATCAAATCTTTTAGTCACAATTACAGGTAACAAAGTTTAACCCCAAGCAGAATCCAGTCATGGCTTTCAGGTTCCTGCATAACTGAATGGGTGAATGGTTTTGAGGAAGCAGAATTCCTGGGGATTTTAGTAACTATAAAAGGCTTCTTCTAGTCACACACACACACGCACACATGCACACACACACACACACACACACACATTCTTTAAAGCATGAATCATTCAAGAAATTGGAAAGAATAGAAAGAGTGAAATGTAGCCAGGAATAAGATAAAAATAACTAATGTTTCACAAATACGTATTATGTGCCTTTAGCACTGTTCTAAGCACTAACTATATACTAACTCATTTAATCCTCATGGCAACTTTAGGAGGTCCTCACAATTAGGAAGAAACAGAGGCAAGTTGGAATTAAGTCCAAAGCATCAAAAGTCACATGGTAAGTGCCCGGAACATTTCAGATATCTTTAAATAAAAGCATTTAAAAATTATTCCTATTCTGCAACCACTGAATGTTTTATTTTCAGTTTGTTCCTAAGTATTGAATTTTCTTTGCTTACTAGGCAAAAGCAGAAGAAACCTCCATTGGTAGGAGGACTGGTGATGGGTATTACTGGTTCTTTGGGCTACCCATGGGATACTGATGTTCACTTTGACAATGGCTTATCCAGCTGTGGGGAGATGTTAAGAATGGAAGTGTAATTTGCCAGGTTCTCTCACCACTGGAAAATCCTGCCAATAGTAAGGCAATTCACCTCAAATTACAGGCCTCACTTCCACAATCCTGCCCTAAGGCCATAGCTAGTAAAACCGATTTTACTTCTAATTGACAATTCTATGTTCCTTCTGGTTTCTTGCTTTCAGGACTTTTTTTAGTAGGGGTGAAGGGGTGAGCAGTGGACAGAATGACAGTGAAATTTGGATGGATTACCAATTTTAATTGAAAATTTTAACAGACACAAGACATGAAGTTTAGAATGCTTGAAAATCATAATTATATTTAATTATATATAAATTATGTTTACATATAAAATTACATATGTATATATTTAATAACCAGTAAGCAAATATTATTTTTGAGCATCCATGGACCATCCACCAAAACTGAGTTTCTACTGGGACTCAGTGAAAACCCACCAAATCTCAAGGAATCAATATCTTGGAGATTATGACAATAATGTAGTAAAATTAGAAAATAATAATAAAAAGATAGCTTTAAAAAGTCTGTATATCTGTAATATTAAAAAGAAACTGTAAGAAACTCTTAAGTAAAAATATTTTACAGAATACTTTGAACTACATGGTAATGAAGAGCAAAAACAAGCCAGGAATTTTACGTGACAGGTAAAGCATTCTAAGAGGGAAATTTGGAAGGCAAGAAGAATGGAGATGCAGATGTAGGGGGAAAATAATAACAGCACAACAGCAACAAAACCAGGAGAGAGACTGTACAGGTTGATCAAGATGAAGGATCATGAACTGAGAAACCGCTTACTAGTATTTTTAAAAGACAATAGTTTTGAATAAATTAACTGCAACAATGCAATAAGAATGTGTTCCATTCAAATCGGTTTTTAGAATGGGAAGGGGGGTTATTTTACAGGAAATTAAATTGATGTTGAGGAACTGTGATAGAAATGCATGTACCAATGAAATGATTGTCAATTCATGTTGTAAGTTACCACAAATTTCTTAGTTATTTATGCATCTGAGATTCGTAAAAGAGAGAGTAAAAAATAAAGAAGAATAAGGATGGTTAGTTTACCATGTTAGCAAGAGAAGTCCATCTCACCCATGGATTACTGCAATCCTCTGCTTCATTCCAGGGAGTTCAGTCCTGTTTTCTAGATTTCAGAGAAAAATGAAGCATAGAACAAACTTTCTCACTTCTCAGCTTGCCTGGCAGAATTTTTGACCTAATAATCTGAAGTTTCCAGGTAGTATAATTTTCAACTACCAATATCACATGAATCATAAGATATTCTCCACAATTTTATATTTAACTCTATAGTAAATGAAGCAATGAAAAGAAGCCTTGAGATAGGCTTATTAACCTTTCAGCTATATAAGATAAATATGGCAATGGGAGATCATTCCAGAGACTTTCATTTGAGTTCCAATATGAATATGGATTTTAAATTACTGCTTATCCTATAAAATCTTTTTCCTTCATTGACCAAATATGAGTCTTATCTGCAACATATCAATGCAAAGGTAATTTATACTTTTAAACTGGAAATATACCATTGCAACCCTGGTCTGTTTTATACAACATTTGCTATCTTAGATGGATTTTCCAGTTTTTAAATAACAGAATAAGTTGTGATGTTTTATAACATGCATTAAAATTTCGTTCACTGGTGACATATGTTTCTATCACAGTTCCTCAGTATTATTCCAATTTGCTGTTAAGTTTGTCCCTTCCCTTTGTTTTAAATTGATCTTTTTATAGATGTACAATATTATGTAGTTTAATTGAATAATTTAATTCATTAAACAAATGAAATGCAACTACTACATGCCAGGTTGAGGGTTGTGTGCTCAAAGATAAAGCACTGTTTTTCTCAAGTAATTAACAGTCTGGTGAAAAAGAGACCCATAAAAAGATATAAGACAGTATTATAAAGGCCAGATAGAGACATGCATGGTGCCTTATGGGAGCATTTAATAGTAACATCTAATCCTACCTAAGGAGAACAGAGATGAGATCCTGGAGGGTGATTAATAAACTGGGCATTAAAGGCTAACCAGGCAAAGGGTTATAGGAGGGTTGGGATTGTGGAAAGCATTCCAGCTTGTGGGTGCAACGCGTGTAATGCTGCAGAGGAAGAAATTGTACAGAGTGCACAGGGACCATTATAGAGTCCAAGCTTTTGCTGCTCACCACATGAAAGGCCAATAAATCAAAAGACAAGTCGTTGGGGAAAGGAATAGTGACTTTATTTGGAAAGCCAGCAGACCGAGAAGATGGTGGACTAGTGTCCCAAAGAATCATCTTACCCGAGTTAGCATGCAGGCTTCTTTTATAGTAAAAGGGGAGGGAGTGTTGCAGGTTGTGACACACCTCTTGCTGCAGGAATCCTTTGTTCTTGCAGCCATCCATGTGGGGCCTGTCACAAGGTTCCTATAAAGCTCCAGCAAGACAAGTGTTGTTCTCTGTTCTGCAACTTTGTATCTCTATATGAATAGAAAAGTGTTATTCCTTTAAAGATCAGAGCCTTGAGAATGGGCTATCCTGTATATTTCAGGCTTTAGGCAACATTCTTTTACAAAAGGTGCAGAGCCAGCCCGACTAAGCATAGGCAACAGAGCACAAGTGTAAGGGATAGGGCTAAAGGAACAGATCCAATATGGAGCCAGGTTTGTTATTCTGTGTTACAGGACCTCAAGTGGTGTTTGTGGCAGGTATAAAGGCATAAAGCCAGAGAAGTAGGCAAAGGCCAGGTCATCTGGGATCACATAGGCCTTGGTGAGTAATCTTTATATGATTCCTTGGGGGGTAAGCAAAGGGAAGCTTTCACAAAACCCTATAGTGAGTAGAGACTAGATTCTAGAGGACCAGTGTGTAAGAAGGGTCATAATAAAAAGGTGGTGGCAGTGTTCTAGACACGACATGACAAGAACCAAACCAGGGCTATGGACATAGAGACTGAGATAAGGGATGTATTGGTTTCCTATTGCTGCTATAAGAAGTTACTACATAGTTAATGGCTTAAAACAACACAAATGTTACCTTACAGTTGTGGAGGTCAGAAGTCTGAAATGGGTTTTATAAGGCTAAACTCAAGGTGTCAGCAAAGCTGTGTTCCTTCTGGTTGCTTTAGGGGAGAATCTGTTTCTTTGCCTTTTCCAGATTTCCTGCATTCCTTGTTGCATTGCCTCTTCCTTGCAACATTCTGACCTCTGTTTTCGTCATCACATCTCTGACTATGACTCTCCTGTCTCCCTCTTATAATGACTGTGATCACATTGGGGCTGGCTCACCGAGATAATACTATCCTGGGTCATTATCCTCATCCCCAAATCCTTCACTGAATCACATCTACAAAGTCTCTTTTGCCATGTGAGGTAATATATCTATCAGTTTGAGGGATAAGGATGGAAACATCTTGGATGGGTCATTATTCTGTCTACCACACAGGACAAGTTGAAAAAATATTTAGGAGGACTCAGTAATTTATGAAGATGGTGTGGGATGAGTGAAAGAGAAAGTAAAACATGCCTGGCTGTTTACCAGGCTGACTTTAAGAAAAGAGGTGTCATCAACTGTGATGAAGTATGCTGGAGGAGAAACCATGCAGGTGTGAGGGGTATATTCAGGTGTGAGGTGAGGGGCACGTAGAGATGGGGGTGCCTGTGGAACTTCAAGCCAACAGGAGACGTCTAGCTCTCCAGCAGGTATGTTGCTATCTGAACCTGAAGCATGGATGAAAACTGTGTTGGAAGTTTAGATTTGGATGTTTCCAGCCTTTAGGGAGCAGAGTTGAAGCCGTGTTGGACGAAAACACATGGGGAGAAATTGAGAGTGGGGAGAACAACAGGGAACCGCCATTAAGGGTGTTTGGAAGAGCAGCCCTCAACATTGACCAAGGAGATTTGTCAGAAAATTGGTGAAGGGAATATTTCAAGAGCCAAGGCAACAGAGCAGACTGTGCCCCTCAAAGTCCCGCTAGGGATCACTGCATTTCACAGTAGCAGAGAGGAATGAATAAATGGGACTCCACACTGCTCACCAAAATCAGAGTGACTGTGCTTTTATTTGAGTCATAGGTTCACATTTTTTTCCATAGGGTTTTATTGAAATAAGGGGCTTTTTAATAAAATTGTATTTAAAATACAAAAATCTCTAGAGTAGAGAAGTTGGGGTAGAGTGAATGATGAACATCACATGGTCGCTTGGTAGAGCATAGGGTGAATGTAGCCAAAACCATACAGCTGTGATTGCGTTTATCCATCTGTGTAATTAACAACTCGTGTTGTCGGTTCCCTATGTTCTCATAGCATCTTGTACGTAGCTTGATCATGGGTCTTTCCATATTCCATTTTCATTTTTGTTTTAACTTCTCTGTATCCCCCTCTAGATTATTACACTAAGAATCTCCCCAGTGGCTTTCATCTTTGTATTGCAAGTGTAAAAAAATGCAGAAAAATGTATTCCCTAGACTTCATCATAAGGAGAAATTTTGCCTGTATTTAGGTAAAGAGAGAGACCTCAAAAGCATGCTTAAATAAAATATGATGCTTACTAAATTCCTTTGTGGGAGAAAGAGAGATAGATTGTTTTGTTCCTGAGGAGAAAGGAGAGGAAAAGGAAGAATGAACGAAGAATAAAAAGAAAGACAGCAAAGAGAAGGCAGGAGATCTTAAAATGCAACTCCGGTCCATAAATTGTCAGTAATGTTTCTATGCTTATAAATCCTATCCTTTAAATTAATAAGTGATAAACGTTATGAATTTTGGGCTGAGCTAACATAGAGCAAAACAGAGACAGTGTGTATAGAGGAGTTATTTGGCAAAAGTGCCATGGAAATGTAATATCTGGGAATTTGAAGAGATCACAAAGAGGCTTTGAGCTTTAACTAGCAAAGGGTTTTTGAAATAGAATATTTTAGACCAGTGCTGCCCAATACAAGCATAATGTGAATCACAAAAGACAAGCCACATAGGTAATTTTTTTTCTTTCTTTGTTTTTTTTTTTTGTGGTAGGTGGACTTCTCACTGTTGTGGCTTCTCCCTCTGCGGAGCACAGGCTCCAGACGCGCAGGCTCAGTGGCCATGGCTCACGGGCCCAGCCACTCCGTGGCATGTGGGATCCTCCCAGACTGGGGCACAAACCTGTGTCCCCCGTATAGGCAAGTGGACTCTCAACCACTGCACCACCAGGGAAGCCCCCACATAGGTAATTTTCAATGTTCTTGTAGTCACATTAAAAAAGTAAAAATAAGTAGTACACTTAATTTTAATAATGTTTTATTTGACAAAATATATCCAAAATATTTTCATATAAGCATGTAATTAACATAAAAATTATTAATGTACTGTGTCACATTCCTTTTTTGATACTAAGTCTTCAAAAATTGGTGCACATTTTGTATTTACAGTACATTTGAATTTTAACTAGCCTCATTCAAGGACTCCATATGTGGCTAGCGGCTTCTATACTGGACATCAAAACTCTAGATTTCCATAGTCCAGGTAACCTGCAGCTGATAGTAAGATTTCATTTTTCAGTGCTCCCCTGGGATTGTTGAACTTGGACCAAATATGGAACTACATTTTGGATAATGCTTAACCAGTAATATATTCTCATCATAGCCACCTAACTGTTGGATGCATATAAGTTAGGACTCAACAGAGTATTAGTGAACACATTTTCTTGAGTAGGAATAAAATGGTTAAGCGTCAGGTCTTCAATGCATTCTCTTCCTTTACCTGGAAAATGCCTCCAAGAAAGAAAGAAGGTGACCCAGTCAATCTTCTTATAGACATTCTAATTACAGAACTCCTGGGAAAAGCACTAATGCATTCAGTAGTGGGAGAGTCTTTTATCTATGGAATACTTTGAGCTGATGCACCTGGTCTGTCCATGATTGCTTATGATAGTCTGTGGATTGCAGGGGGTGGGGAATGAAATCTATGGATGTGTGGCCATGGCCTTCTAGGAAATGTTATGAAAGCTATTTGGTATAAAATGAAGGAATTTCAGGATTAAAATAGATCCCCTCTGTGTAGGTACTGTAGTCATATACATTATTAGTGATCTCATACATTCATCAGGGCTGGAAGGTACTGATGTGACAAGAAAGCACCAGGGGACCTGCACTAGGGATTCTAGATTTCTCTTTGCTTTTCCTGTTCCATGGATTAATTTTAAACTCAAAATCATTACTAAAGTTTGAAACGCTGGTTCAAGTGAGTCTGGTTTGATAATTCAGTCCTTGGCATTTTTTCATTAAGATATTAGAATATTTAACGTGAAGAAAATGAGGTCTATAAAGATACACTTAATGACTTGGTTGCCAATATAGCCCTGATAATTAAGCAGGTACTCGAATGCTTAGCAAAGATTACTTGATCTAGAGTGGTGCTGTTCTAGATGGTAGCCCCTAGCCATATGTGACTATTTAAACTTTAATTAATTAAAATTAAATAAAAGTCCAGGTCCTTACTTGTATTAGCTACACTTAAAATGTTCAGTAGTCACATATGGCTAGTAGCTATCCTATGGACCAGATGAATATTGAACATTTCCTTCATTGCAGAAAGTTCTATTGCACAACCTTGCTCTATACATTAGAGATTTTATTGGGAAATAGAACGTCACAGACTAGAGAGAGACTTGGGTTTGAGTCAGAACATTTCAATAAAATAAGACAGAAATGTCAGGCATGCAACTAGGAAAAGAACTTGCTTAGGTCTTTTTTTTTTTTTTTTTTCCTGCTAAAAGCTTTATTGTTTCCATTTGGTCCAAGGCTTGGGAGAGGGCTCCAGGGTAGTTAAAAAGCTGCCTTGTGGCTGCAGAGAGGGGCTTTGGGCAGAAACCCTGACACCAGAGGGGCTCCTCAAAGGCTGCTGGGCTTTGGAGGCTCCTAGCTGTCCTTGAGGCTGTCTTTCCAAGTGCTGCTCGCCCAGCCCAGCCTAGCCTGGGGACGAGCCGGCCTGCGCCGGTCAGGTGGTTGCCATCTTCTTGATAAGTTTCACCTGCTCCTCCAGGAAGTGGCTCTCCCGGAAGTCACAGAGGCAGGGTCTGCAGGCGGAACCCACAGCGTGCAGCTCCAAAAGGGCCGAGTTCGGGTTCTTCTCCATGAGTGTGGTGACTTCCACAGCATCCTGTGTTTCAACCCACTCATCTTGGGACTCCTTCTGCACATCCTGGAGTAGGGCGCTGGTTTTGCATTTTCAAAAACCAGCGCAGCCGGCGCAGCCGCCGCGCTGGTTTTGCATTTTCAAGAGACGCTGGACGCCTTTTCGCTCCTCCTCGGCCATTTCGCGGAAAAAAAAAGTGGTCCACGCCGGCCAGAGCCACATGGTCGTGGTCGAAATAGAAGCTCAGAGAGAGGTAGGTGTAGGGGGCCCGCAGATGCCTGTTGACCAGGCGGTTGCCTCCACCTCAGTGGAATAATTCTGATGAATCTGGGAGCTCATGGTTGATCGGTAATAAGGAGTTAAGATAAAAAAAATGGTGTTGGCAGGTCCTGGTGGCCGAGGGTAGATGAGTGGCTGATTCGAAAGGTTGAGACTGGAAAAAAGGTTGGAGGTGGGCAGAGACTGAAACAAGGGGCGTCCCTGGGTCTGATGCATCTAAACACTGTTGAAGCAAGAGACAGATCTGTAGGACCATCGAGTGCGCTGCCACTTAGGTCTTGAGAGGTGAAGGAAAGTGGAGAAGAGGAGAGAGTTTTAATGGGGAGAGACAGGGAGCTAGAGAGACGGTAGAAGTCTGTACATTCTGCCATATAATTCTATATTTGGGAGTATACAGTATTTTTAATAGCATTACTAAACTTGAGAATAGGCAGATGTGTGTATAACTTCTGTTAAAAGAGCTAAGTTTCAGATATGGATGGGTATGAAAAAAGATGACTTCAAGATAAAGTAGGGCTCTGGAATCATATCAATTGTGAGAAAGGCTTTGACTTTCCCAGTATTTTAAAATTTGCAATTCAAGCCATATATCTAGGTCCCAAAGAGAGATAGGGAAGATGCACTTAATATTTTGATTATATCAGTACAACATGATGTCTGACATTAAATAGATCCTCAATAAAATGGTTGAATGAATGAATTAATATCCAGTGCCAACTGCCTTTCTTGAAGCAACTTTTGTTCACAGACAACTCTTGGGGTATGGAAGGTCAATATAGCATAATCTTTGACTTGCTTTGATTTTGCAACGACGATGTGAATTTGGATCACTGGCAGTTCAGATAGAAATACTCTTAGAAGATAAAAGTAGACTAGGTTGGGCTGGAGGCCCCTTAACTTTTGAAAGTCTATAGTGTTTCCTTATTTAGATTTATTGCTACACTCAAACCTCTGAAATAACTAAGTATACACCAATCTGAAGCACATTTCTACCTACAGAATAAATCTTGTAAATTGAAAAGGATTTTGCAGACACCATCAAGTTGAAAAAACACAAAAAGTAGATGATATGAAGATATTAACCTTTTTGACTCATTCTAATAAAGACAATTCTAGAAGTGCATCTCGGTTCGATCCCAGCAAACCAGTCCTGAGATGTGGCTCTAGTGCCAAAATTGCCTTGTCTGGAAACTGGTTTAGATTCAGCATTACTGAACTGTATAAGAAAAGACTTCATTACGTCGGCTTTTATTCTACTTATGCCTTTGTCATTTCTTTCAGTGTTTAAGTGAAAGTAACGCATAAGAAATCATTGCTGAGAGGCCTAGAATTTATCTTCAATTATTTATTGTTATACTACTCTCTCCACCCACCATTACACTCTAACATGTCAAATATCAGTTAAAGGCATGTTTAAGACCCTGTAATTCTCAGCATGGTAACTGTTTTGACTATATTTCATGGCCAGCACTTACTCCAAATGAGTTAAAGCATATTATTGTGTAAGCATTTATTTTCCCTACTTTACTGCCTTGGTAAAACATTTTCCTGTTTCTCCACTGCTTTTCTATTCTCTTGTAAGTTTGAATCACAGTATGTAACTAGCTAATGAATAGGATTAGATACCAGGTAGATACTTATCAACCTGTGCCAACCAGGTTGATAAACATGGGAAATTACCACCAAACTGACAAATGGATAAATGCACATATACACGTCAGATACCCTGGCCTCACATTTTTTCCACATGTTCATGACGATGTGAGACATTTCCCCTTCAACCCAGCCCCTCAACCTGGAGTTCCCTCTCTTAGAGAATGGTATCACCATTTACCTCATTGCTCAAGTCAGAAATTTTGGCTGTCATTCTCAACTATCACCCCACTCTATCTTATCTACACATTACATTTGGTGAATTTAGAATCTAATTGTATAGCATACATGATAATTGGGGTGAAGCTTAGTTCTTTCCCTTCACTCCCTGCTGGAATTATCTAGATTTTCTGCATGAATACGTGTCATCTACGGATGATTAATTGTATAGACTTTAGTTTTTCTTTCAGTCACAGACTTTTCTATTTCACACTTGAATCAGTCATGATCTTGACTTTGTAAAATCTTACTGTGTTTAATAGCTTTTAGTTATTGAATAAGAAGGGAAATAGGAATTTTGATGTATTAAAATACTGGCTTTTGCCACTTTTCTTAATTTGTCTTCTAAAGAACTTTGATGAGAGCCTGGCTATCTGTATCAAATGTAGAATAAAACTCAGAGTTAGCCTTCCTATAAGTAAATATAAATGTTTATGCAATTACATCACCTATACAGCAGCTATTGTTGAGAAAACACTCCACCATCTTGTCAGTTATCTCTATAAGAGTCAGAGAAAAGTATGTTCATAGCACTATTTGGTTAGTTGGCTAGTTATAATTACTATATGTATTAGCTCTGTGTCATTTACTGGAATAAATATCAAGGGAAATTAAGAGAAGATAATAAACATAATATGTGCATATAAGGAGCTACAATCTAATGCAAGGGACAGTACAAAAAGAGATTTTAAATAAGTAAAATTTGTAGTCAACTGAGGTTATAAAATTACATATTCAAAACTTGAGTATCAAGATAATGATATTTTTTATAGTATCATTGAAATGGTATATAATAGGAGACAAATGTCAATGGCACAATAAGTAAATAAATGGGATAGAACATAAGCATTAAAAATGTTGCTTTCCAAAAATGTTTAAAACATGAGAAATGCTCACAATATTACGTTGAGTAAAATTAATCTATGACTCAAAATAAAATACACAGTGAAAAAATTGAGTCTATGCAGCTGCCAGAAGTTTACCTTTCACGCTTATGTAAAAAAACAAATCTGTTTTGCAGCTCAGTTCTTGCAGTTGTGTTTGCTCTACCCCTTCTTGTTGGTAGCATCTATTATTATCTATCTCTCATCAGTTTGTGAAATCCTTGGCGCCTGGCATGTATTCATCAGAATAGGCTATTGTGCACTACAGTAATAAACAACCCACAAGTTCTATTCACTTATAACCATAAATGTTTATTTTTCTCATGTTAATATCCTTCACTGGTTAGTGTTGACTCTGTTCCTTGTATTTCCTTTAGAACTTAGGGTAATGGAACCATCTCTAGCTGGAAGGAGAAAAGAGGCATGGCAAGCCACAAATAGGCTATTAAAAACTCTGCATCTCTTTAACTCACACCACTTCACACACATTTATTTGGCCAAAGCAAGTCTAGGTTCAGCAGAGTGGGGATGTTGAAGCTTCCCTCCAAGAGGGTCACTGAAAGAAGGGAAGTAGTAACATTTGATCTAACAGCAAGCAATGACCCTCAGCTCTCATTTTGTCCACTATCTCACATTAATTAACTTTTGCCACTACTCCACTTTACTTACCCATACTCATGTCACATCCTATACTATGGTTTTGGTCTCTCAAAGGAGCTCAAACCCTATCTCCCCACAGAACCTCTTGACTCCTTATTGCAGAAGAGGTAGGAATAGTCCACTTAATGTGCTTTTAGGAGATGTGTTGCTCAGAGCCAAAGAGGCCTTATCATCCACTTGAAAATGGGTAGGGGCTTTCTCTGTGCAGGGCTGGAGTGGTCTGGTACTGTCGGTAGCTGGGAGCATCCTCTTTCTCATAGATGGTTAGACCATTTATATTTCCCCTCTCTCTCTTTTGAATTCCTTCCAACATAATCAGGTAGGATGGGTGAGTGGAATGGGGATGGGATCAGTTAACTCTTAATAAAAATTGAGGTAACTATTCTATGTCTCTTGGATATCTTGACCATTCTTCTTTCTGAAATGGTGGCCTTTACTTGCATTGAATATCCAAAATATGTGGCCATTATTTGGGCTTTGGTCTAGAAACAGAAAGAAATTTTCAATTTAGCACTTCAGCTCCAGAACTTTTCAACTTAAACACAGAGTAGTTTCTCTCTAAAGCCTAAAGATTTTCTCTGGGTTGTGGGACTATATATGAGTTTCTATTTCTTTTATTTTTTTAGTTTTCTATATTTTCCAAATATTTACTTTACAGTAAGCACATCATTACTTTTACATTTAGAAAAAAATACAGTAAACTTATTTTCAAAAACAACATAAAAATTAAGAGTCCTGCATGAGGAGAGTGACTTCAGGGAAATCAGGGATAATTCCATGTCACTTGAGAATATTTGTAATATCATGTTCATTTTTATATTTCTTATAGTTCCCAGTGTTGAAAGATGTGTGTGACCCTTATTAGTTTTTATTAGTTTTAGGAACAGATTTATATCCAAATCTACACTAGACAAATCAGCCTTTGTGTGTGTGTGCTTCTGGGCAAAGATGAACAGAGAAGGCATCCCAAGGGACAAGGACACTGCAGAAGTTCTAGGGCTTTAGACCCCTACTCCAATATAAAGCTCTTGTGAGTTATCCTGAACCAAAAAGACAGAGAACGTTTTAGATGGATTTTCTCCATCTAAACCATCTATGTTCTAAGAACCTAGAAGCAAAAAGTAGACCACATGTTCTATCTTGTTCTTTCCTTGCTGAAGCACAAATATGTTTAAGAATTTCTAATTTAGAGCACACCCACCAGTAAGCAAAGGAGCATGCAGGAACAAGATACAAAGCCTTGGTTGAGTGTTTGAACATTTTCTTAGGTATAGAGAAGCTTTCTGATTTTGGATCTATTTACCTAATGTAAGATGGGGAGATTTTGAGTCAGTAGAGTTAAAGACCTGAAGAGAGACCAAAGAGAAAGGGAGGGATAGAGGAAAAGTAGAGAGAGAGACAGAGAGAGACAGAGATTGACTGACTGATTTTCTCAAGGGGTTTAGGTCATGGAACATTATTCTATGATCCCAGGAAGAAAAGATCTGGAAAAGGTACATTCACATGCATTCACTAACAAAGTGTCCAGTAAAGTCTCCTAGGATCTGACCATTTCATAGCACCACTCTTTGTCTTTGCTGAAGAAAAATGAAGCTTGCTGGGAGCATTCTGAACCAACACTTGACACCATTGCAGAAGTTAGTCACTGAATGTAGAAATGAAGAGATGGATGTTGGATGGATGAATCTTTTAATGTTTCAAATGGATTGGAGAGAGATACAATTTTTGGCCTTTATTCATCACTATATTAAGTCTTTACCCCAACGAACTGGAAGATTGATCATCAAATTTTCATGCATATGTTTTATGAATAATAATAAATTCTAAAATGTAACAGATCTTCTAAGAAATGTGTATCTGGATTATCATATTAATAGTCACAAAATGGACAAAGCTAACACTTCAAATGTACAATCCTTTGTCATACTGACAGCTTTATTAACTATTATTTGCATTATTTTACAAACAGCTTTTAGGGATGTTATGGTTTACTGGAGCAGTACATTTGTATCATCATGGCTTTTCTGGCTGTTACAAAATTCCCTTTTGAGAATACCTCAGAAGATATTTCTATATTTAAAAATTCAGGTCAAATTATGAAAATTAAAACAATCCTAAGCTCAAACCTGACCATGTAAAAAGCAAGTAAAGTTCAATATAAGAAGAAAAGTTAAAGCAATCTCCAACAGTTTAAAAGAAAAAAAAGGATTTTTGTATAAGAAGATAATTCTTTACCACCTTAATCCATTATTAAAGGTGACCATTCATCCTTAGTAACCAGATCAATTTGTGCTGAAAATTTTGTTCTATATGTGTGAATTGGAAGTGATCTTATTAGTGTTCTACTATATCAAGTTTGATAAAATCCCCAATCCATTTCAGTTAAGTTTCTATTGATCCACTTAAGAGATCAATCTGGACTTGTTCAATTCTTTTGTCAAGGGATTTCATCTGGCTTGAGTTTAAAGTTATGAAATAAACATGATTTAGAAATGTAAGATGGAATAAAAAAGAGTCCAGATGAGTGTTGACAATTACTTGGACTCAAGTTTTTGCATTTGAGCATTTGATAGGGCGTTGGCACCTAGAAATGGACTAGAAAAACAATAACACAAAGAAGACAGAGTGCCTTTCAAAGTAGTGAAGGTCATACCTTCCCTCACTTCCACTAGTGATTAGGTTTCTGCGTCACTGAACAATGTGAAATCTATTTGTCAATAAAATAGAATTTTACTTTTATTCTTTAGTGTGTTTTACATCTATTGATACTTTCATTAACTAAATGCTTCCTTCATATCTATTTTTCAGTTTCTTATTATTTTCTGCATTTTACCCTAAGTTTTCTGAGGAGAGAATGAATGGATTTTAAAACGTGTGAAGATCTTGGGGACACTGACAAGAGTGTCACCTGATTACCATTTTCCTGACTCCTTCTTCCCTTCAGGAAAATTTTAGAAGTGGTGCTAAAAAAGAGAACTGCCCAGAAACACTTCTCTTTCATACGAATTCTCTTCTCATACTTGCAGAATAGGCGAGGATCTCCTTTTAGCAGGAAGCATCTTTAAGACCTTGTGTTCCACCTGGTAAAGAATAGGTATATAGGTATGCAGTGATTCTGCATGTATCACATTGTCAGGGAAGTTCACTGTCCTTTTCTCTTGGGGGTACCTTCTTGAGCACAAAGAGATTTGCAGGTAGAGACTGAACATATGCCAACAAGTCAGAGACTATAATTGGTGGTCACCATGGTATGTCATGCCACTGTACCCATCAGCTTTCAGTTAGGAGAACAGAGCCACTCTAAGTTCCATGGGAATAAAAGATTTATTAGGTTTTGTGGAAGAAATTAGACTATAGACAAATGTGGGAGCTTGCTGAGGAAGTGATGTTCTGGAAGGGTGATGTTGGAGGATTAGAGAAGCAGTTACTAAAAATCACAGAAGTGCTAGCGCAGGCAGACAAATAGAATCTTGTGGGGAATTCCAAGAAACTAAGCCCTCGCGGTAGTGAAAGTGGGACCAGAAGTACACTCACACGCTCTCCCACAGGTTCTAACAGCATCAGACAGAGGAGGAAAAAATGATGAGGAAAGACAAGGCTGTGGGCAAGGAATCAAATAAGATGCGCCCTTTCATCACATTTTTATTTCAGTTATTGTTATTATTAAATAATTATTAAAGGTAAATTTTAAAGACCTCCGTTATGGTTATTTCTCACATTTGTTGGTTTACTAGGTGAAAGGCAACAGGCTACTTAAAAAGTTTCACCCTGACATACAGAGAAGATTTGGGGGTTCAACTTGTTTCATTTTACACATGAGCATGCTGAGACCTAGAAAGTTAAAGAGATTCATTCAAAATGACACAGTCAAGATAGAGTTCTGTCAGCCAACTCCTACCCGTGAAGCCCGTGCTTCACAACGAGAGAAGCCACTGCAATGAGAAGCCCGCGCACTGCAACAAAGAGTAGCCCTCGCTCGCCACAACGAGAGAAAGCCCGCATGCAGCAACGAAGACCCAATGCAGCCAAAAATAAACAAATAAATAAATTCAAAAAAAATTCTTGCCAGAGACTTCGCTGGTGGTCCAGTGGTAAAGAATCCACCTTCCAATGCAGGGGACGCGGGTTTGATCCCTGGTCAGGGAACTAAGATCCCACATGTTACAGGGCAACTAAGCCCGCATGCCGCATTTACTGAGCTTTTGCGCCTTCACTAGAGAGCCCTTGTGCTGCAAACTACAGAGCCCATGGGCCCTGGAACCTTCACGCCACAACTAGAGAAGAGAAAACCCGCACGCCACAACTAGAGAGAGGCCCGCTAGAGGGAAGCCTGCGAGCCACAGAAAACAGCCTGCATGCCCCAACAAAAGATCCTGCGTGCCGCAACTAAGACCCGACACAGCCAAAAATAAAAATAAAAATAAGTAAATAATAAATCTTAAAAAATAAAAGAAAATGCATGCTAAATTGGATAGCTTATTCATTCACCTCAAATTTACTCTGGTAGGCAGGAAAAATACAGGGTGAGAAAAGGGGTTAAATAAATATTATTGTCAAAGATACAAAAATATAGGGGAAAAAGAACTTACAGTTATTGCAGACTATGTTTTTGGCCTAAGAAAACTACATCCTTGAAAATGGGAACACATTCTAAACCAAAATTTACCCTAAAATTTTACAATGTAAAATCAAACTCTGCTGGTGCAGTAATAATGAAAATCAGAATACTTAGACACCTGTACCATTTAATACTTGTTTTGTTTTCCATTTTCGTGAGATTTCTAAGATGGCTTGAACAGATTACAACCAAATTTAGTGGTGCTTGTTGATTTTTCACAATTGCTCTGTTTATGTCATGTATAATTTGCTGATGCCATTGATTAAGGGTCATAGCAACTCTTGAGCGCTTAATCAATCTTCAAGACCATTTATTGTTTGTGCAGTTTATAGTCAATGCTGCAGTAGAGATTTTTCTTTTTGTACATTTAAAAATCACTGAGAAATTAACTTTCTCCTTCAGGGTGCTAGGCTGTTCCTTCTCTGACTTTCTGGAAGTGGTTGGTAGGAATGAATTATTGTCAGCCTTTCAATAAGCTACTGAAGGTGGAATCTGCTTTTCAGGAGAATAGTGGCCATTCTATCCTCCTGTTTCTTATGCCAAGAGGTTGAGAGCAAAAGTACATCTGGGCAAATGAAAATATAACTAATGGAAGAGATAGAGCATCAATTTCTAGGATACAGTTATTGAAGAATGAATGGGTGGAGAGGGAAGGGTGATGAATGTGTGCTGAACACACAAAGGCATTTCTGCTCCGCGTTGTGTTGTGTGTGCTCTGCCTGATTTCTTCTGCTTCAGGTTGCTGAAAGCCCTCCACGACACCCGTGTGTTCTTGTCTCTTCTGCCAGATCCACTTCTACTGCCAGATCCACTTCTACTGCATGTGCTTTCTTATCTGCTGTGCCAACTAAGTTAGTCCCCCTCTGTTCCAGCTGAATGCAGGGCTTTTACAAGCACAGAGGTGCAACTTGAATCCAGGCCTGAAGTGGGTACCAAGGGTTTGGCTGCTTTGTATCACCTGGAAAGCACAGGGAGAAAAGGTGGGAGAGGCTCCCAGTGGCCGAGTCCCTACTCTTTCCTCTATGACAGTGTTCCCTCAACAAGAGGAAGAAGCAGGCCTTACTCTGCTTCATTTCAGTTGGTTTTGTGAGATCTCCTCTCTGTTTAGTTCCTTCATAGATTTCATTGATGGTCTTTTTAATCATACTTCATAGGGGAGAAGGAAAACCAATTTTGATTTGCCCCAGGTCTGATACTTCTGCCCTTTGGAGAGCCCCATTACAGCCTAATTTATAGGGCATACAAATGGTCAAGGAAGGGCCTAAAGATGATAAAATTATAGGGAAATAGAGACCTATGAGGAAATCTGTTTATAGAAGTTGAGTCATTTTTTTATAAAGAAAGAAAGACGAGTAAGGATGAACACGTGGTAGCATAGTTTCCAGCCAACCAGCTAACGGTGCATACATAGAAACAGGAAGTAGCTAAAAGTGCATAGGATGGAAACACAAACCCCTAATTGTATTACGCACCCTCAGGTGGTGAGGAATTGGAAGTGATTCCCTGATTCTCATATGTTGAAATCACATTATATTTCTCAATCACAATTTTTTAAGACTTCCTTCCAGTGCTACCTTTTTCATGATCTTTGTTTTTCTTGCTAGGTAACCCTTCCATCTCTTATCTCTGAGACAGTTTCACCTCTTCATAATCTGCCGCCAGTTTTTATAATAGTTTTTATTCAGCTGTATTGCTTTCATGGAGACCTTCACAAAGACTCTGAGCTCCGTGAAAACAGGAATTATTTTTTAAAAAATATTTTTGTAATTGAAAGTCTGTCACAGTGCTGAAAGAAGTTGTTAGAGAATTAGTCTGGTTTTGAAGCAAAGACTTTAGCAGAAAAGGTTTAAAATAGAGATCTCTCTGGAGCACTAGGAAATGGGCAACCCAGCTGGTCACATGCCCATACCAACCTTGAGTCTTTTCCCAGCTTCTTGCCTTTTTCCACTATCTTCTCAGCTCCTTCTCAGCAATTCTAACCAGCTATAGAGACTTAATAATTAGCAATCAAAATGAACTCAAACTAAAGTTTTAAAACCCCAAATAATGGAAAAGAAAATGAGGATGTAGAAGTGGTCCACTGCTATTCACCCACATGATTCATTGACTGTTCAGTAGAATCTAGGGCACCATATGGAGGAGCTGAATGGACCAATTCTCTGGGCAAGAAAACCGAAGCAGCAACTCTTTGTGCATCTATGGGAACAAAATGGTACAAAGATTATGTTCACTGCTGGAAATTGGCCCACAGGGCCATGAAGAGTCCATTTGTTCAGTATTCAGTTATTTTTATGACCAGCCATGATTATTTCCTATAAATAGAAATCATCGGTCTAAATATTCAGAACTCATTCTCCAATCCTTATCCTAGGTACATGTAATGTGTTATTACCTTCAACAAAAACCAGGGACAAAACGTTGACCCCCTAAAGTTTGTTTCTGACACTTTCAGTGTCTCCTGTTCTCTGTTAGTCTCCACGTACTGCTTTCACTTTCTGCTTTTTGAGAGCATGGTCGCCGGATTGAATACAGCACTCCTTCTGCATAAAGGAGTTTAATTCTTAAGTCCAACTGGGCAAAGGAATGCCTCGTTCCTTGTTAGAGGATTGGGGGAAAAATAATAGAAATCAAGGCTTCAACGAACACATAAAGAGGGAAACATATTGCATCGGGGGGAGGAGCCTCTTTAACTGCCCTGAAATCTGAGTTGGTAGGTGACCATCTCCTCTGTATGGGTAGGCTGGTTGTGGCATTCAGTAACAGAGGAGAGCAAGCAGGATTTTGACATATTTGTTCAAGTTTAGTAGTTGATTCATTTCCCTGAATAATTGATTTCTTAAAAAAGCTTTTAACCTGAGTCTTATTGTATCCTGACTACATGAAGGGATGTGAGTCCCTTAGTAAATAAATAGGCTCTGTATGTTCTAAATGAGTGGAATATTGACCTTGACTCTTCCCAGCAGAGTCATAAAGCAGGGCAGTGGAGATATAGCTTATGAGGCAAGTCTACCACATTAATTTAGATGACAGACTCTTCCCTCGCAAACAGCTTCCACGTTCTCTGCCCACACAGCATCTTCATTTGAGTCAACAGTAAGATAACATTTGCTCACTTCCACACATTTAAATAACTGGTTCATAAAAAGCCTCATAGTTTGTTTAAACACATTTTTAATTTTAATTTTTTTTAAATTGGGGTATAGTTGCTTTACAATGTTGTGTTAGTTTCTGCTGTACAGTGAAGTGAATCAGCTATATGTATACAGACATCCCCTCTTTTTTGGATTTCCTTCCCATTTAGGTCACCACAGAACATTAAGTAGAGTTCCCTGTGCTCTACAGCAGGTTCTCATTAGTTATCTATTTTATACATAGTATCAATAGTGTATATATGTCAATCCCAATCTCCCAATTCATCCCACCCTCCCCTTTCCCCCCTGGTGTCCATATGTTTGTTCTCTACATCTGTGTCTCTATTTCTGCCTTGCAAGCAGGTTCATCTGTACCATTTTTCTAGATTCCACATATATGTGTTAATATATGATATTTGTTTTTATTTTCTGACTTACTTCACTCTGTATGACAGTTTCTAGGTCCATCCCCGTCTCTACAAATGACCCAATTTCATTCCTTTTTATGGCTGAGTAATATTCCATTGTATATATGTACCACATCTTCTTTATTCATTCATCTGTCAATGGACATTTAGGTTGCTTCCATGTCCTGGCTATTGTAAATAGTGCTGCAGTGAACATTGGGATGCATATGTCTTTTTGAATTATGGTTTTCTCAGGGTATATGTCCAGTAGTGGGATTGCTGGGTCATATGGTAATTCTATTTTTAGTTGTTTAAGGAAAAGACTTTGTTTTTTGTGAAACTTCATATTTTGCACTGGCCTTTCAATGACTGTTTTTAGTCAAAACATTAAGTTTTGAAACATTTTAATTGGAAATGAAAGTATACAGATAAAAGCAAAACATAGCATTACTAAGGATAGGAAAGTTTTGGAAATAAAAAGAAGTTATGACAAAATTTCATCACACTTGGAATGGTTTTGCTGTTCATCAGCTTCAATTTCTAAGTTTTCATCTTATTTTAGTGAGAGAACTACATGTTTTAAAGGTGTCGGGTCTTTCAAATGCTGAATGGCCAATAATTTATCATATTTATAGTTTATTTTCTTGATTCATGCCTATAGCCTTGGAAAACAAGGTCCTTAATGAATATGACCACTCTGCATTTCTTTTTTTTTTTTTTTTTTTTTGCGGTACACGGGCCTCTCACTGCCGTGGCCACTCCCGTTGCGGAGCACAGGCTCCGGACGCGCAGGCTCAGTGGCCACGGCCCACGGGCCCAGCCGCTCCACGGCATGTGGGATCCTCCCAGACCGGAGCACGAACCCGTGTCCCCTGCATTGGCAGGCAGACCCTCAGCCACTGTGCCACCAGGGAAGCCCTACATTTCTTATAATCTTCCAGCTCTGTGAGTATTGCAAGGAATTTTGAAAGACAATATTTCTCACCTTTCTACTTTATGATAGAATTGTAAAAGTGAGGTAGCCAGGTAAGAGTTTTATTTACCTTACCCTTTAGAGAAAAAAAGGAGATAAAAATGAATAAGTGGCTTCCCTCAATATTTGGAGCAAATTAGATCAATAAGTTTTTCCAGAACCCTCCAGCTAGTTTTGAAATCATTCTACTTTTTTTTTTTTTTTTTTTTTTTTTTTTTTTTGCGGTATGTGGGCCTCTCACTGTTGTGGCCTCTCCCGTTGCGGAGCACAGGCTCCGGACGCACAGGCCCAGCGGCCATGGCTCACGGGCCCAGCCGCTCCGCGGCATGTGGGATCTTCCCGGACCGGGGCACGAACCCGTGTCCCCTGCATCGGCAGGCGGACTCTCAACCACTGCGCCACCAGGGAAGCCCGAAATCATTCTACTTTTAAGAAAATATACCTAAGTGGCAATTTCTTTTTTATTTAATAGTATTATACTTCTGTGTAATATATTTGACTTCAGGATATTGAAGTGTCAATAAGAGTAGATTAATTTTATGTGTTTATTATTTATGCCCCTCATTGTTAAAATAAAAAAAATATTTAAAGGGACTTATAAAATACCAATTTTTAAAGTAATGAACTTGGAAAATAGAGAAATAAGTAGGAAAAGTAAAATAAATCTGGGGATAATTTTTAACCATAAAATATATTTCCTAATGTCCAATAGGCTTTGCTCTAGCTTGGCTGAAAATTTGACCTCAATCTTCCTAGCAACTAATACAGACAACATTCAAGTATTTTATTCCTGATAGCAGTGTAAGATTTTTCCTGTGGATCCTACCACTGGTTTCTATGAAATATGTATTTCAAGCATATATTTTCAAAATGATGAATTTAATAAACAGATAATATAGTGAGAAATAATTGTTAACTAAAAGAAAATAGCAAACTAAATTTTAATCATAACATAAACTAAATTAGTCTTGGTATCAGACTTGTAGGTAGGATGAAATGACTTCCTGGCTGTGCTGAGAAAAACTGGAGAGAATATTAAAACGGACATTTCTATATTTCTGCAGTGATATTTATTAAGCATCCTCCATGTACCTTGAGAATAGTGAATAATCTTATTCTGACAAATTAACAAATTGATTGACTAGTCCCATAAGGAATTGTAGATAAATATTCAATATAAGCTGAACATAACTAGTTCTCTCTCTAAAACATATTGTGGGAATACCAGTGATACTGGACAGCTGGGAGAACACCCAGAGATATGTTTGGACCTTGATACCCTTTTCCTTGTTCCAGAGATCAGACAAATCTTTGTTCCCTACCCAGATGTTAGTAAAATAATATTAACAATATTTATTGAGCAACAATTATGCATCAGGGTTTGTAGTTGCTACAGTTGATATTAAGAATAAATGCATAGTTTACAATGTGTATAATATAGTAAAGGTATGAGACAAGTAAACTGGAAGACTGTAATATACAATCTACCTAAGGCCATAAAGAAGCACCAACCATGTCTGATGAAGTGAAAAAGAGGGAAGGGTGGCCTCTTCTGAAGGGATAGGAACAGGTTTCATGGAAAAGATGCTGTTTGAGATGCATTGTGAAGGCTAGATATGATTGGAACCAGTGGAGGAAGATGTTCTTTGCAGAAAGAATGCCATGAATAGGAGCCCTGAGGGGGCACTTGGTTCCATTCACATCCTTAACTCTCTGTCCCCAGCCCCCCGGAGGAGCAGTCACTATTAGGAAGTCATTTCACTTCTCCTCTCATTTCTTCAGCTTTAGATTGCATCTCAGTGCCTCCACTTTAAAATGCCTCCTGCCCTATCTCTGTCTTCCTGGTTTCATCACAGAAACCTTATTTCTGCAGCCCTCATTTCAACTGACAACTTACTTGGATGGTCTGCATGACTTTCCTTCTCAGCAACTCTGAGAAATGGTCTGGCTCAGATCATTTTCTTAGCTGCACACCAGCTGCCTATTGATAAGATTACAAGGAACACCTTTTCCTTCCTAGGCCCCTCCCTCCCTCCCTTTGAAGCAGGCATCTAACACCCCATACCCTAGATGAGTTGAATCCAGGGCCCTGATTCTCTGCTTATTTAGGAGGTAGGATCAAATAATGGGGAAGTGCCAATGTCACAGGAGCTACGAGTAATCTGCTTTACTAGGAATGAGAGATACATCCAGGAGATTGCTAGAACATTGGCTGGAAAGATAATCTAGGCTCGCATTGTGGAAGTCTCTGAATGACATGCTGAGAAAATTGAATTTGATTTGATAAGAAATGGGAATTCAGTGGAGCAGATTTACCGTCTGCATTCGTTTCTCCCTCTTTTTCTCTAGATAGTGTGTGTATGTGTGTATGTATTTTTCTGTGATACATTCTCATTGGAAAAAGGATGGGGTCTATTAGATTTTCTTTACGGTGCCATTCACAACCATGTGCACCCAAGAAAGTCTTCGTAGAGACGAGGGAAAATGATCAAAGTTGGGAAAGTTTGTTACACCATAGTGCTTTTCAGAATGTCATCTTCATAAAAGACTCAAGCATCCTTGAGAGGGAAATATATTGCTTGGAAAAGAGTAAGTAGACAATGCCAGTAAAAATGGAAAAATGTATTTACCCTGTGGAAGTCTTTAGTTTTAACTGGCAGAGACTGGATGGGAACTGAAACAGATCTCAGGGTTTCATGCTCTGCTGACAGCAGAGATGTGGTTCAGTTAGCTTCTAGCCGAGTGTTTAAGGGATACTGAAATACTTCCAGTTTACAGTACATTTGGCAGCTCTCTGTGGGATAATCTTTTTTATGTGTATTCTGTTTGGAAGTGAATTGTACACCAGTTATTTTAAGTAGTATTTTTTAATCTGTTGCTGTGTTAATTATAGCAAAGACAGCGACACTACAATCATAGGCTGATGTGAATGTTTTATTCAGTGAACCAAAGAAATATCAACCAGGGCTGTATAGAAATTGCAGTGGACTGAAAATAATCGAATATGAATGGGTTTAGGTAGCCAATGGCACTGACAGCTTATGAAGCTGAACATTAGATTTTTTCTCCTACTGCAGTTTATATGAGAGTCACTGAAGAAAGAAACCCTTGGTGTGATTATATTTTCTTGTGGAATGTAACTAGTTTCACAGTGGAATAATTTTGACAAGAGTTCTTAGTTTCCTGCCATATGTTGTATTTCATTTTCTAGAAAAGGGGTCCTCACCCTGGCATACTTGACTGCTATTGAGCACCATAGGAAAACTGTTTCTTTTTCTTTCTGCAATTATCAGTGGCAGAAAGAGAAAAAAAAAAGATACAAACAAACGAAAAGGGAAGGTGAGTCTGGGTGAATTGCTCTTGAGCCAGTGCATGCTAGCACTGAGGCCTTGAATCCAAACAAAGTGAGGGGACATCTTGGCTTCTCATTAAGGTCTGAACCAAAGAGCAAGTTATGGGTGAACGTGTGTGTGGAATTCCACACCTTCCTTCCAGCCCTGCTGAACAAGTAAACAACAACCTTCCTCGTCCTTGTATTTTCATTCAACCACAGAAACACTTGAGAAGCAGTAGTATGAGAATAAGTGGCTGATCCTAGAAAATTAAATTTTCATTTTTTTTCTAAAAAAGATATCTTAAAATTTGTATCAGGATATGCCCGGAGGAAAATTAAAAAAAAAAAACAGAGGTAGTCCTGACTGATGTTGGATTCATTGAAGGGCAAGTCTCTTACTTCCTTGAATTTTCTGTTGATTGACTTCAAAGCTATAATTTCTAAATAGATTTCTGGGACTAGGAATCTTGGCACAAAATCTTCAGTATGTTCCAGGAGGCTGTATTCTGGCATTTATTTCTTTATAGATTAAAAAAAAAAAAAAAAAGCTCAGGCCCTTAAATGGTTCTGTGAACATGCCTCCTCCACTTGTCTCCCACACACATGTGCGCACACCCTCACACACACAGACACACTCTCATGACATGTTTTGAATTGGACCCCAAGTAAAAACCAATCTGCTGAATAATTTCTGCTTGTTATTATTCAGTTAAGCATCAATAGAGTGGGAAAAGGAAACATAGAGCCACAACAAAGCAGTGCTGTAAATGCTGTTTATTTAATATATGTAGTTAACACCAATTTAACCTTTCCAGTGTAGCATTCATTTAAGCTCAAAAGAAAAAAAAAAAAAAGAGCAAACACCAATTCATTCACAGAAAATTGATTGATGACCTTTAGGTGCCTGGCATTGTGCTCATGTACAAAAGTCATGGGAAATTGAATAAGAAATATGTGCTCTTGAGATTCTCAAAGTCTAACAGCCACAATATTTGTTTGTAATAGCAAATATAGAAACATTTATGACATAATAAGTTCAATGAATAGTTAATGAGCAGCTAGAAAATGAGGTGGGTTACTATGAACAGAATCAAAAGCAAACCACAAACTGGAAAAAAAATCGCAGCTCATTTAACGGAAAAAAAGATCTAATTTCCCTAATATGTAAAGAGCATCTATAAATAAATGAGATTATCTGGTAGAAAAATGTGGAAATGATATAAACAAATAATTCATTTAAAAGCTAATATACATGACCTTTAAAACTAAGAAATGGTACTCGACCTTAATCATAATAAAATAAATGAAAATTAATATTACACTGAAATAGCATCTCTTACCTATTAAGATTGACAAAGATAGGAAAGTTTGATAATCCTGTGTTATCAAGAATGGGAGACAAATAAGCACTTCACATATTGCTTGAGAAAATATAAATTTCTACAACACATACATGCAGGACTATTGAAAATGTTTATCAGAATTTCATAGTCTCTCATAGAACAATCCCAATTTACTCTGTAGGTATAATAGTACGTATGTGCAAAAACGTATTATTAGACTATTAACTGTATCATTTCTCAAAATGGCACAAGTTAGAAACAACTTAAATTTCCATCAATAAGATACTGATTAAAATACACTATTTATAACCCTGCAATAAAATATTAAGCATAAGAGAATATGAGAATGATGCCATACTCTGTGTATTAATAGGAAAGCACCTCTCACCAAAACACAACATTAAGTGAAAAAAAAAAGCAATGTGCAAAACATACTGTGTAGTACGCCACCACTTGCGTAAAACCAGAGGAAAATTATGCTCGTGTTTCCTTATTTAGGTATCTGTGGAAACACAGAAATCAACTAGTCAATCAATGGGAAGAAAAATTGGGTGACAAAACAATGGTGTAAAGGAGACTTCACTGCATGCCTATGTATATTCTTGGTTTCTGAACCCTGTGAATGCATTACCTGTTTGAAAAACTAAAAGTATTTTTTAAAAAGAAAAGAGGCAAGAGCAAGTCATTCCAGCCTGGATGGTCAGGAAAGAATTTAGAAGGGAAGCAGTATTGAGGTGAATCTGGGAAGGTGAGAAGTTCAAGCAGAGACGAAGCCAGAAAAGAATATCATGAGCAAATACTCAGAAGCATGAACATCCATGGAGGGTCAGCAAAGCCATAAAATGGCACTGAGCAGGAAGCTTCAAAGAGCCAAGAAGAGAGCAGTGATATGTGAAACAAAGGGCATGGAAGGTTCAGGAAGGAGGGCATGGTCATTAGCATCAGGAGCGGCGGGGAGGTCATCAGGGCTGCAACACCCCTGCAGTTCCTCTGTAGTTGATTCCACTTTCAACCCAACTTTTAGTCATTGGACTCTGTGGTGAAGGGTGTTGGTTTTATTTCTAGTTCCATTAACCAGTCATCTGCAGATTGTTTTCTATAAACGTGTCTCTATGTTAGACATCTGTGTAATAAAAAAGTTACAGGAGGCATAACAGACGACATCAAAAGTTTTAAAATCTATTTTGTGAGAGAAATTTCACATGTTAGGCAACTTGTGGACAGCTACAAAGCAGTCTGCCTAAAAGGACAAAGTCGTCCAAATTCTTGATTTTCCCAGCAATCAGTTTCTTAAGATGCTTTCCTAGTACTTGTTGACAGGTCATCAAATGAAGTGACATGCATGTTAATAAACCATTATAGAGTCCATTATGAATATAAAGGATGATGAAGAAGATGATGATGATGGTAATCCTGAAATGAAGTGAAGGTGTCACCCTAGCTTTGGCTTTTCTCTCTGAGGCCAGTTTCTCCCTGTGTTTTCCTTCAGACTTTGGGTAAGTGCTCAGCTGTGTGGTGACAGGGATGAACTTGTCTGGGATCCCAAAAAGGCTTCATGGATTTATGCTGGGAAAATGAGGAGGACATAAAAGGATAAAAGAGGGGAGTGGGTACTGTAGACAGAAGAAACAACAACATGAGCAAAACTGTTGTCTCCTGAAAGAGCCTGACGTGTTCTAGTGTCAGCAGTGGGAACAGTTGTTGCACTTCTGACCTGGTCATTAGCCAGGTGGGGGACGGTAGCCTGATCACTTCACCTTTCTCAACTTCACTTTTTTTTTAAATTGAAGTATAGTTGATTTACAATGTTAACGTGAGTTTCTGGTGTCCAGTGAAATGATTCAGTTATTCACACGTATTTTTTTCTAGATTCTTTTCCCTTATGGGTTATTCCAAAATACTGAGTATTTTGTGCCATCCCTGTGCTATACAGTAGGTCTTTGTGGGTTATCTGTTTTTATTTAGAGTAGTGTGTAATTTATGCTTTTGTTAAATGAGTATGGACAAGAGCCATGAGTTTTAATTCTTCCCTTAACAGTGCCACTTTATTTTCCCCAAAGAAACTCTGCTTACAAGACCAGTAGCTGAAGGGAGGAGGACCTGCCCGGAAGGAGGCAGGCGTGGGCAGCCGGCGGCTCTCGCCTTTGGGTAGCCTCGGAATGACGCGTTGTAACCTATTTGTAAAGGACCAAATCAAACCATCTTCTGGCCCCTTCAAGTTGTAGCTTTTTAATTATCCATAACTGTAAACTTCTGAGAGCACTAAAAAGATGAATAGCCTAAGAATGGGGTAAGTCTAAGACCCCCACTGGAAGAACATTCTTTTCTCAACGTTTCCCTTCATTTTAGTAGTTTTTCAACTTTTCAGTGTAGTAAAGCCAATTTACCTGAGTGTTCTGGTGGTTTAGGACACCCCAGTGTGCTTACTGAGATATCTGTTTACCAACTTCAGAATTTTATTACCAAAAGGTACATGGGCTGAAATTATGTATTACATAGATTCCAAAGGCAAAGATAATTTGAGCCATTTAAAACAATATCACCTTAATATCAAATTATATTTCTTTTAATTACAGTATTCTCCTATTATTCTCTTACATCTATGGGATGATCAGTTACTTTGGAACAGAGGAGTAATGTGTCAAAAAGTTAATTTTCCTCACAGTGTGGCTGGCTCTTTATCTATTGATACAATTGATTATGGCACACTGAAAGGTCATGAAATCCAAAGCTTTAGCGTTGTCATAATTTGGACTAAATTTTTAGGCTATACTTGAAGCAGTCCAAGTTAATTTACTGTAGAGAAATGGTACCACCCAAAGAGTTAACTGATCCGTATTTCTAATCCTAACACGGTGTTTAACTCGAAGTCAGTAAGCCAGCTTCTCATTTACCAGAAGCACGGATTGATGTTGCCGAACTGAAATCAATCAACATTCTCAGAACATTTGCCAAAATGGATTGTTTAGGTGAAGAATTCATGGTGCTCAATGCCCACTTTATTCAGTAAAATTGACTGAAAAGGGTTAACTGCTGGTGGGTGAGGCCTGTGGTGGCTTTGGTTGCTTTCTGATAGTTGAGGCAGATGGGTGTCAGCATTGTGTTTTATCTTGGGCTGGGGAGTCGAGGAAGTGCCCTTGTGTGTGTGCCCAGGACTGACGCCTGTTGCTGAAATACTGCTGTGTCGCACAGTCCTGGTACTTCTTAGTAAGTGCCCTGCGTGATTGGCACGTGCTCCAGAAAGCAGCAAGGCTGGATAAGACAGAAGAGAAAGCAACAATGATATCAGTAGCCTCCACAGGGGATTTATTTAAAGCCTGCCATCGTGTCAACATGGTTTCAATATGACAGCTGAGGCTTTTGCCAAGTATTGAGCATCTGACCCCGTTTGACTCATCACTGTAAGCTCTGCCTTAGTCTAAATGGAAGGGCTGACCCTCTGAGAAGCCATAGTCTGAATCGGAGTTTGGTTCATCACCAAGTTCAAGATAATTATCTGATATTTGTTTGAACCACAAGGGAGAATAAAATAGAAATGAAAATCTCACCAGAGTGAATTTCTCCAGTGAGTTTTGGCCTTTCAGCTTTTGCTTAGAAATGACTTGAAAGCAGCTTTTGTCTTCTGGCCATTTGAGGCTGGACCATAGATTCCAAATATATCATATGCCATTCTGATGTTAATCCATCAGGGAAAGAAATTTATTTAATCATTTTTGAAACAATAAATAGGACACAGAGTTTAGTTTCAGGTTTAAACATTGTTTTAAGTTGTGTTTCTTTAGCTGACAGATACTGTCATTTACAACAGTTTATATATTGATATTTCAGCCCCTAGAGACTGAGACTTTTCCTACTAAAACTTCAACAACTAGGATTAGTCAAAACTCTAAGAAATAGTGAATACGAATGCAAACTGAGGTTAGACCTCGGTTGAAATTTTGGTTTTACCACTTCTTAGGGATGAAACCAAGAGCAAATTATTAACCTCACTGAGCTTCTACTTACTTATCTTTAAAATAGGGTTGGCAATGCATCCTGCACAGGTTAAACATAGTGTCTGGATCACAGTAAGTTCTCTAGACGTGTTAACTATTTTTATAGTAATAGAGCACACAGTAGACACATAATCTATGCTGTTAACCTACAAACTTTTTTAGTCACATTTCCCACCATCCCTTTCAAAGCAAGAAGTTTTATTGAAAACAATAATGACAGTAATGCAGTGATGACTTTGGAGGGGACTATTATACTATATACTGCCATTATACATTTTACAAACATTATAAATGCTTGTAAGACAGGAATTGTGTCCTTACATTTCATTATATATTGTTGGTATTTGCCAGTTTTTTCCTTTAAAAAATATGCCATGCCACCATACTCTATCAGCCAATATATATATATATTTTTTTAATAGTAATCTTTTATTTATTTATTTTGATATTTATTTTTGGCTGTGTTGGGTCTTCGTTTCTGTGCGAGGGCTTTCTCTCGTTGCGGCGAGCGGGGGCCACTCTCCATCACGGTGCATGGGCCTCTCACTATTGCAGCCTCTCTTGTTGCGGAGCACAGGCTCCAGACGCGCAGGCTCAGTAGTTGTGGCTCACGGGCCCAGTTGCTCCGCGGCATGTGGGATCTTCCCAGACCAGGGCTCGAACCCGTGTCTCCTGCATTAGCAGGCAGATTCTCAACCACTGTGCCATCAGGGAAGCCCTCAGCCAATATTTTAACAATTTTTAAGGAACAATAACTCTATTCAGAATGATGAGATATGAGAGGCTTTGTTTAGACTGGAGATGATAATTTAAGGAGTTTTGGTCCTAAGACTCTTGCCTTCCTAAGTGGAGGGACATGACCATTCTTTGGATTGTAAGCAACTATGTCAGGAGTGAGTAATGGTCTCAAGCTGGCTGCAGAATTTGCACGAATATCAAGCTAGTTTAAAGTGGCAGTCGAGGACCAAAATGTATTAACTAGCCTGTGACATTTCACCTGCACTGTGTAGGTAATTTTTCTTCCTAAATGTTTATGTGCTGATGCAGAGTAGCCTCGTGTAACCAAACCAATAGTAAAATAGGAGTGGGTTGGTGCATTCGTTCATGACCATTCACGTTGTCTATTTAGCACATGGTCATAGAAAACTTTAAGGGCCATGAATCTGTGTTGAAGTTAATAGCTCTCACTACAAGTTTAAAATGTTTAAAAATTCTTCAGTTTAATTGTATGGTGCTGTCAGTAAGACGAGGAGGCAGCAAATATTCTGAGTAAAGGATATTTATTTTGCTATTTGGGGGGAAGCTACAGAACTTGAGCTGTTACATAGGATGTGGCAAAGCTGTAGTGCCTGACTTCTTGCATAGCTGGTGCTGTATACAAAATCAATTCCAAAAGTGATGTTTTCAAAATATTTAGAACAAAGTTATCGTTGGAATAATAGCTTCCTTATGGAGATTACTTTGAAGAAAAATACCCATTTGAATGATAGGTAGTTTTAACGCTTAAGTAAATCTCTTTATCGTCGCATATAATGTTGTTCTGTTTACCAGTTTCCTGTCTTTTTCTTGAGTACTAGCCCTGCACTGCCCATATTCCCTATGTCACTTCAACAGACAACTGGAAATTCTGCAATAATAATTAAAAACTCTTTTAACTTCCATATCAAAAGAAAACCACCTGTTACTAGTAGCCAGTGGTTTTGTCATAGTCACCTTAAACATCCGTCAACTTTCGTAGGAAAATAACATAATGGATGCCGTTATTGTTTCTAGTTCTCTAAAAATAGGCACTTAATTTCTTTCAAAAGAAAACAAACATTTTTTCCCCCTAAGATTGACTAGTTAAGTGTACGCATAAGCAAAGCAGCCAATTCAGGAGCAAAAGACAGTTGCTTACGATTCAGTCCATTTACTGAGTTCACAAACTTATTTTCTAAACTGTATCCGAGGGAATAATAATAGGGCTGATCATCATGAGTAGGTCTGTAAGAAGGATGGCATTAAAATATTTCACACATGACAGTGCATGTGTCTATAAAGACTCAAAACAAAGGCTCATATCTTTCAAGTTCTATGTATGTTGCCCCAGATTTAACTTCAGTCTCTCATATTACATTATCAATTTTTTTATTGTATGTTCTTTTTAATTATCAAAAACACAGAGTTACCATGTCTTGCTGAAATCTGTTACATGGTAGGCTACTCTCTGGGTTCAATGCCTGCTATTTCTTTTAACAAAAATATACTTGAATCTATTCTCTCCTCTAACCTCTGCGAATGTTTCTATCTCCCTGACGACTTGGGGAGGATACACTGACCAGAGTGTTTTGTCAAATGTCTAATCATTCCAATGATCCTGGATTATCTAAGTTTCCCTCCAAAGACATAACTATGTTCAGTAGGAAAATTATTTCATTGCTCTTATTCATCACACAAAGGCCAGTGATGTTCCTGCTCTTTTAAACAATAGCATTGCCTTGTTGATAACAATTTCTTTTAATCCCACCAAAAGCCATTTTAAAAAAACCTAATTGTTCGATTAGGAACCAAGATGGTGGAGTAGAAGGATGTGCTCTCACTCCCTCTTGTGAGAATCACACCAGAATCACAGCTAGCTGCTGGACAGTCATCGACAGGAAGACACTGGAACTCACCAAAAAAGATACCCCACATGCAAAGACAAAGGAGAAGCCACAATGAGATGGTAGGAGGGGCGCAATCACAGTAAAATCAAATCCCATAACTGCTGGGTGGGTGACTCACGAACTGGAGGACACTTATACCACAAAAGTCCACCCACTGGAGTGAAGGTTCTGAGCCCCACATCAGGCTTCCCAACCTGGGGGTCCGGCAACAGGAGGAGGAATTCGTAGAGAATCAGACTGTGAAGGCTAGTGGGATTTGATTGTAGGACTTCGACAGGACTGGGGGAAACAGAGACTCCACTCTTGGAGGGCACACACAAAGTAGTATGCGCACTGGGATTCAGCGGAAGGAGCAGTGACCCCAGGGGAGACGGAACCAGACCTACCTGCTAGTGTTGGAGGGTCTCCTGCAGAGGCGGGCGGTGGCTGTGGCTCACTGTGGGGACATTGGCAGCAGAAGTTCTGGAAAGTACTCCTTGGCGTGAGCCCTCCCAGAGTCCACCATTAGCCCAACCAAAGAGCCCAGGTAGGCTCCAGTGTTGGGTTGCCCCAGGCCAAACAACCAACAGGGAGGGAACACAGCCCCACCCATCAGCAGTCAAGTGGATTAAAGTTTTACTGAGCTCTGCCCACCAGAGCAACAGTCAGCTCTACCCACCACCAGTCCCTTCCATCAGGAAACCTGCACAAGCCTCTTAGATAGCCTCATCCACCAGAGGGCAGACAGCAGAAGCAAGAAGAACTACAGTCCTGCAGCCTGTGGAACAAAAACCACATTCACAGAAAGATAGACAAGATGAAAAGGCAGAGGGCTCTGTACCAGATGAAGGAACAAGATAAAACCCCAGAAAAACAACTAAATAAAGTGGAGATAGGCAATCTTCCAGAAAAAGAATTCAGAATAATGATAGTGAAGATGATCCAGGACCTCGGAAAAAGAATGGAGGCAAAGATCGAGAAGATGCAAGAAATGTTTAACAAAGACCTAGAAGAATTAAAGAACAAACAAACAGAGACGAACAATACAATAACTGAAATGAAAACTAAACTAGAAGGAATCAATAACAGAATAACTGAGGCAGGAGAACGGAGAAGTGACCTGGAAGACAGAATGGTGGAATTCACTGCTGAGGAAGAGAATAAAGAAAAAAGAATGAAAACAAATGAAGACAGCCTAAGAGACCTCTGGGAAAACATTAAATGCAAGAACATTCACATTATAGGGGTCCCAGAAGGAGAAGAGAGAGAGAAAAGACCCGAGAAAATATTTCAAGAGATTATAGTCGAAAACTTCCCTAACATGGGAAAGGAAATAGCCACCCAAGTCCAGGAAGTGCAGAGAGCCCCATACAGGATAAATCCAAGGAGAAACACGCCAAGACACATAGTAATCAAATTGGCAAAAATTAAAGACAAAGAAAAATTATTGAAAGCAGCAAGGGAAAAATGACAACATACAAGGGAACTCCCATAAGGTTAACAGATGATTTCTCAGCAGAAACTCTACAAGCCAGAAGGGAGTGGCATGATATACTTAAAGTGATGAAAGGGAAGAACCTACAACCAAGATTACTCTACCCTGCAAGGATCTCATTCAGATTCCATGGAGAAATCAAAAGCTTTACAGACAAGCAAAAGCTAAGAGAATTCAGCACCACCAAACCAGCTTTACAGCAAATGGTAGAGGAACTTCTCTAAATGGGAAACACAAGAGAAGAAAAGGATCTACAAAAACAAACCCAAAACAATTAAGAAAATGGTCATAAGAACATACATATTGATAATTACCTTAAACGTGAATGGATTAAATGCTCCAACCAAAAGACACAGGCTTGCTGAATGGATACAAAAATAAGACCTATCTATATGCTGTCTACAAGAGACCCACTTCAGACGTAGGGACATATACAGACTGAAAGTGAGGGGATGGAAAAAGATATTCCATGCAAATGGAAATCAAAAGAAAGCTGTAGTAACAATACTCATATCAGATAAAATAGACTTTAAAATAAAGAATGTTACAAGAGACAAGGAAGGACACTATATTATGATCAAGGGATCAATCCAAGAAGAAGATATAACAATTATAAATATATATGCACCCAACATAGGAGCACCACAATGCATAAGGCAACTGCTAGCAGCTATAAAAGAGGAAATTGACAGTAACACAATAATAGTGGGGGACTTTAACACCTCACGTACACCAGTGGACAGATCATCCAAAATGAAAATAAATAAGGAAACAGAAGCTTTGAATGACACCATAGACCAGATAGATTTAATTGATATTTATAGGACATTCCATCCAAAAACAGCAGATTACACTTTCTTCCCAAGTGCACATGGAACATTCTCCAGGATAGATCACATCTTGGGTCACAAATCAAGCCACAATAAATTTAAGAAAATTAAAATCATATCAAGCATCTTTTCTGACCACAATGGTATGAGATTAGAAATGAATTACAGGGAAAAAAACATAAAAAGCACAAACACATGGACGCTAAACAATATGTTACTAAATAACCAAGAGATCACTGAAGAAATCAAAGAGGAAATCAAAAAATGCCTAGAGACAAATGACAATGACAACACGACGATCCAAAACCTATGGGATGCAGCAAAAGCAGTTCTAAGAGGGAAGTTTATAGCTCTACAAGCCTATATCAAGAAACAAGAAAAATCTCAAATAAACCAACCTAATCTTAAACCTAAAGGAACTAGAGAAAGAAGAACAAACAAAACCCAAAGTTAGCAGAAGGAAAGAAATCATAAAGATCAGAGCAGAAATAAATGAAATAGAAAGAAAGAAAACAATAGCAAAGATCAATAAAACTAAAAACTGGTTCTTTGAGAAGATAAACAAAATTGATAAACCATTAGCCAGACTCATCAAGAAAAAGGGGGAGAGGACTCAAATCAATAAAATTAGAAATGAAAAAGAAGTTACAACAGACACCACAGAAATACAAAGCATCCTAAGAGACTACTACAAGCAACTTTATGCCAATAAAATGGACAACCTGGAAGAAATGGACAAATTCTTACAAAGGTATAGCCTTCCAAGACTGAACCAGGAAGAAATAGAAAATATGAACAGACCAATCACAAGTAATGAAACTGTGATGAAAAATCTTCCATCAAACAAAAGTCCAGGACCAGATGGCTTCACAGGTGAATTCTATCAAAGATTTAGAGAAGAGCTAACACCTATCCTTCTCAACCTCTTACAAAAAATTTCACAGGAAGGAACACTCCCAAACTCATTCTATGAGGCCACCATCACCCTGATACCAAAACCAGACAAAGATACTACCAAAAAAAAAAATTACAGAGCAATATCACTCATGAATATAGATGTAAAAATCCTCAACAAAAATACTAGCAAACAGAATCCAACAACACATTAAAAGGGTCATACACCATGATCAAGTGGGATTTATCCCGAGGATGCAAGGATTCTTCAATATATGTAAATCAATCAATGTGATACACCATATTAACAAACTGAAGAAGAAAAACCATATGATCTTCTCAATAGATGCAGAAAAAGCTTTCGACAAAATTCAACACCCATTTATGATAAAAACTCTCCAGAAAGTGGGCATAGAGGGAACCTACCTCAACATAATAAAGGCCATATACAACAAACCCACAGCAAACATCATTCTCAATGGTGAAAAATTGAAAGCATCTCCTCTAAGATCAGGAACAAGACAAGGATGTCCACTCTTGCCACTATTATTCAACACAGTTTTGGAAGTACTAGCCATGGCAATCAGAGAAGAAAAAGAAATAAAAGGAATACCAATTGGAAAATAAGAAGTAAAACTGTCACTGTTTGCAGATGACATGATACTATACATAAAGAATCCTAAAGATGCCACTAGAAAACTACTAGAGCTAATCAGTGAATTTGGTAAAGTTGCAGGATACAAAGTTAATGCACAGAAATCTCTTGCATTCCTATACATTAATGATGAAAAATCTGAAAGAGAAATTAAGGAAACACTCCCATTTACCATTGCAACAAGAAGAATAAAATACCTAGGAATAAACCTACCTAGGGAGACAAAAGACCTCTATGCAGAAAACTGTAAGACACTGATGAAGGAAATTAAAGATGATACCAACAGATGGAGAGATATACCATGTTCCTGGATTGGAAGAATCAGTATTGTGAAAATGACTATACTACCCAAAGCAATCTACAGATTCAATTCAATCCCTATCAAATTACCGATGACATTTTTTACAGAACTAGAACAAAAAATCTTAAAATTTGTATGGAGACACAAAAGACCCCGAATAGCCAAAGCAGTCTTGAGGGAAAAAAACGGAGCTGGAGGAATCAGACTCCCTGACTTCAGACTATACTACATAGCTACAGTAATCAAGACAATATGGTACTGGCACAAAAACAGAAATATAGACCAATGGAACAAGATAGAAAGCCCAGAGATAAACCCAGGCACCTGTGGTCAACTAATCTATGACAAAGGAGGCAAGGGTATACCATGGAGAAAAGACAGTCTCTTCAATAAGTGGTGCTGGGAAAACTGGACAGCTACATGTAAAAGAATGGAATTAGAACACTCCCTAACACCATACACAAAATAAACTCAAAATGGATTGGAGACCTAAATGTAAGACCGGACACCATAAAACTCTTAGAGGAAAACATAGGAAGAACACTCTTTGACATAAATCACAGCAAGATCTTTTTTTTTTTTTTTTGAGTTATGCAGGCCTCTCACTGTTGTGGCCTCTCCCGTTGCGGAGCACAGGCTCCGGACGTGCAGGCTCAGCGGCCATGGCTCACGGGCCCAGCCGCTCCGTGGCACGTGGGATCTTCCCAGACCGGGGCACGAACCCATGTCCCCTGCATCGGCAGGCGGACTCTCAACCACTGCGCCACCAGGGAAGCCCGACAGCAAGATCTTTTTTGATCCACCTCCTAGAGTAATGGAAATAAAAACAAAAAAAACCCAAATGGGACCTAATGAAACTTCAAAGGTTTTGCACAGCAAAGGAAACCATAAACAAGACGAAAAGACAACCCTCAGAATGGGAGAAAATATTTGCAAAGGAATCAATGGATGAAGGATTAATCTCCAAAATATATAAACAGCTCATGCAGCTCAATATTAAAAAAACAAACAACCCAATTGAAAAATGGGCAGAATACCTAAATAGACATTTCTCCAAAGAAGACATACAGATGGCCAAGAAGCACATGAAAAACTGCTCAATATCACTAATTATTAGAGAAATGCAAATCAAAACTACAATGAGGTATCACCTCACACCAGTTAGAATGGGCATCATCAGAAAATCTACAAACAGCAAATGCTGGAGAGGGTGTGGAGAAAAGGGAACCCTCTTGCACTGTTGGTGGGAATGTAAATTGATACAGCCACTATGGAGAACAGTATGGAGGTTCCTATAAAAACTAAAAATAGAATTACCATATGATCCAGCAATCCCACTACTGGGCATATACCCAGAGAAAACCATAATTCAAAAAGACACAAGCATCCCAATGTTCATTGCAGCACTATTTACAATAGCCAGGTCATGGAAGCAACCTAAATGCCCTTCAACAGATGAATGGATAAAGAAGATGTGGCACATATATATGATGGAATATTACTCAGCCATAAAAAGGAACGAAATTGGGTCATTTATAGAGACGAGGATGGATCTAGAGACTGTCAAACAGAGTAAAGTAAGTCAGAAAGAGAAAAAGAAATATCATATATTAACGCATGTATGTGGAACCTAGAAAAATGGTACAAATGAACCGGTTTGCAGGGCAGAAATAGAGACACAGATGTAGAGAACAAATGTATGGACACCAAGGGGGGAAAGTTGTGGGGGTGGTGTGGTGAATTGGGCGATTGGGATTGACATGTATACACTGATGTGTATAAAATGGATGACTAATAAGGACCTGCTGTATAAAAAAATAAATACAATTCAAAAATTTAAAAAATAATAAATTCAGAAAACAAAAAAAAACCCTAATTGTTCTACCTTGCCTTTTCATAAGTGTTCTCTTAGTTTCTGATCACTTCTCCATTACATCAGTGCTGTTTTTTTGTTTTGTTTTAATGAATCTATTTATTTTCGGCTGCATTGGGTCTTTGTTGCTGCGTGCGGGCTTTCTCTAGTTGCGGTGAGCAGGGGCTGCTCTTTGTTGCGGTGTGCAGGCTTCTCACTGTGTTGGCTTCTCTTGTTGTGGAGCACAGGCTCTAGGCACGTGGGCTTCAGTTGTGGCTCACGGGCTCTAGAGTGCAGGCTCAGTAGTTGTGGTGCATGGGCTTAGTTGCTCTGCGGCATGTGGGATCTTCCCGGACCAGGGCTCGAACCCGTGTCCCCTGCATTGGCAGGTGGATTCTTAACCACTGCACCACCAGAGAAGTCCGTTTTTTTTTAATTGAAGTGTAGTTGATTTACAATGTTGTGTTACTTTCTGTTGTGTGGCAAAGTGATTCAGTTATATATATGTATATATTCTTTTCCATTATGGTTTATTACAGAATATTGAATATAGTTCCCTGTGCTATACAGTAGGACCTTGTTTATATATTTTATACACAGTAGTTTGTATCTGCTCTCAGTGCTGCTTTGGATACCACTTAAATCTCAAAAGAATGGCTGGGTACTTGGAACGTTAGAAAAAAAATGAAGGAAACAGATTTAATGATTTTTTTAAAAAAGTGAACATTTTATTCATTCTAATCTTTGTTAATGTTTGTGGTCCCATCTCAAAGAGGCTTTATCTTATTGCTCATTGAATGATGGAGTTGACAAAGAATGCTATAGTTCAGATTCCACTAAAGTTAATCTTAAAAATGTTATCAGTTGTATTTTGTGCAGTTGGTTTTAGGCTTCAAATCTCTACCATGCTTTCTAATTTATGCTCATGGTTTCATGAGCACACATAACACAGACCACGTCTTCTGTGACTTATCACGAACTAAAATGAAACGGTCACAGACTGTGCAATACCACTGGCCTGCATTTTTATAACATTGCTTCTCCTAAATACATTCTGTTAATGGTAGGGAGTGCTTCAGACCTATTTTTTTCTTAATATTCCAGTAATTCTTTCTTCCATTTTTCTATTATTAACATGCACCAAGGAGTCGTGCTTTCAGGTGGTGTACTGTGTTATTCTATTTAACCAGCAGTCTTGGTGTTCTGTCTCCCTTGATCCTCCCTCCTTGCAGGAGTTCTGTTTCTCATCTGATCTCACATGAGGCTGAAGAGATGATTGCCTCCCCGGGCATTTCAGAGTCTTTTAATGACTCTTACATTGCTCAAAGGCTTCTCTTTCCAACCTGGAGTCTTTAGAAATCATGATTTCATTTTTTGCTTATTTGGACTTTGAACTGATAGGCGTTGCTTGGAAAGTTAAAATTCCTAGTCTAAAACTTGAAAAGTGACAAGCCTAATATCAGTTTTATAGTCACTATTTCTTAGAAGATGGATCATTATAGAACATGGGAAAATATTTAGTTTAGAAAGAAAATATAGACAAATTTGGTCATAGATATTAAGCCAAAGAAATGAAGGAAACATGACAAGTTGTGGTACAAGAATGTTTTCCAATTTAGAAAAAGTGACTCATATTCTAGATCTGTGGAAATCTCTTTTAAAATGGTGCAGAGGCCAGAAAATATACAGTTATTTCTCTGCCCCAAGAATGGTATATGATTGGAACAGCAGAGTAATTTGGGGGAAGAATAAATCACCTTAGATATATTTGTGCTTTGTTCTCATGAACCATTTCCCTTTGCTGCAGCCAAAGAGTTCTTAACCTAGTCTCTGAAATTTTGAGGTGCCCTGGAATCCTATTTTCTGTGAACAACTAAAACTCTCTGATATACTGTGCATAAAATGAAATTTCAACCAGTGAACATATGCGATCTTAAGATCTTAGGAGGGGATGATAACCAACAGAATTCATGACTGATTTCATGCAGCGATTTTCACAAAAGGTAGCGTGCAATGCTGAACTCCGTGCAGTGCATTGTAATTGAGCCCCTCTTGTAATCAATGCAGGCCCTTAATTGATTGAAACTAATTTTGAAATCATGATACCATACATAGTGTCTACTGTAGAAATAATTTATAAACATTAATTGCAGGAAGGAGAGGAGCCATTTGTTTCAAAGGGCCCATCAGCAAGCTGTCCTTCCTGTTTTATCAGTAAGCAAAGCTGAGAGCAAATAACAGATGGAACTGTCCCTTGGTAGCGGCACAGAACACTCATGAAGTATAGCACAATATTCCTCCAGTGTGTTGTGTTTTTAACAGTAGAAGATCAGAAGTAGGCGAGGTGAGGGCTAGGATGAATGACTGCCTCTGATGAAACATCCTTTTCTTCTAGGAAGATTCCTGTAGCAGATTGGGCTTTGGCAGTTGATCTCAGTGGCTTGATAGAGTGTCATTACAGAATGCATCTGGAAGATTCTGTGGAAAAGGGGCAAACCTCAGAAGACCAAGGTGAATCTAAGTTCTGATCTGTGCTCTCAGTGGGTGGTTAAATTCTAGTTCCGTTAAGTAGCCATCAAAGGCACCACAGACCAAAGAGAAAGCTGCCCCAGACACTGAAATTTGGTCCTTATTTACCATCTGTCAGGATCGTTTCATCCTCCTGCAATAGTTTATTCTACTTACCATAACTACAAGAAGGTGTTTGTGCCTTTTATGTGTGTGGGTGCATGGCTAACATCTCCCTCGCCTGTTGTTTGTATAATCACGTTGAAGGCTGTTACCATGGCTGGGGAAGCTGGATTTAGTATACACTTTTTTTTCCTAATGGAAAAATCTATCAGCCCAACTTCAGTGACTATTCTGAAACAGCTTTTTAGGCAGTCAGATAGGAAGTGGTCCTCAATTCCACTAGTAGATCATTTATTCAAGCCTAGTTCGTTATTACTTTTCGTAGTAGCTTTTCTAAATGGTTTCCAGTCACCCCCCATTCCTAACTCTGCCTCGTCCCTTCAGCATTGAACTGCTCTGATCTCCTGTTTAAGTAAACAGATCAAGGCTCTTGGAGAGAACTCACTTAATAAACAACTGCAACCTGCCCCTCCAACTCAAAGTATCCCTGACTTCATTAATTCTTTCATTTCCCCCAGTTTTAGGGAGAAAGTTACCCTCCCCCCTTATAATGTTAATCCAAACATGTGTTATTAATTTTACCCAGTTCCACTCATTCTTCAGATATTCCCTTAATCACTAAAATATTCAGGCTTTTTCTCTTAAATGCATCCTCTGACTGACTTGCATTTACTCCTTATAATGGAAAAGAAACAAAACATTACTTCCATAACTACAGCGCCTTTCGAGCTACTATCACTTCTATCCCTACAACAGTTCTTGAAAGATTAGCCTCAGCTTCTGTTATCTTTCCTCTTCATTTACTTTGCTCTGTATTGTAATCCCATTTTTCGAAACTATTCTATGTATTGAGTATAGTTGTCATAGTTTTAGACCATTTAGCATCTGAGCACTCCTTCTCTCAGGGGTGTATTTTTGAATTTCCACATCTTGGCAGAAGGCAGGGTTCATGTACGAGGTTGAAGAAATGCAGGTAGAGACAGGCATGCAGTCTTGGCTTGGCAGTCAGATGGTTCCACCAGGGGATAGAGGGGAAATTATTAACAGAGACAGCAGCAGCAACAGAGCCTGGAACAGAGGTGATGGCGCTCGCTATCGAGTCCATGGTGTCCCAAACTAGATTTTTTCTCTGCAGTGTTTTCTGTTGACTCATTCCTTTTGGGTCCTCCCTACTTTCTGAGCCTGGTTTTCAAGTTTCACATAATTCTTTGAGCTAACTAATATCTTTTCTGTAAATGTCTTTCATCCCTTCATTGAAACATATTTGGTTTATGTTCCTTTGAGTTAAAGACCTACTGATACAGAAAATGGTACTTGGGAATGGGTTTAATGTTGGAGTCTTAGGAAAAGTGGGGTGAAGAGTGAGGATGTGAGACTTATTAGCAGGAAGGGGCTGAAAACAATGAATCCCATTCGTCTTCAGGGACAGGACTCTGGCAGCCCATTGCATGCAGTGGTAAAGAGCTAATTAAACACAGCCTCTGGTCTCTGGAATGAAAGACTCCCTTGGAATGAAATGTCTATTCAAGGTAAGGCTTTGGGAGAACCAAGTTGCCACTGTCATTAAACAACTGGGAATGTTTTGAGAGCATTGACTAGCTGGAAAAGGTAAATAAGTTTCTCCCCTTAAATTCTTGATTATGGCAAAGGCTGAATCTCAGGAACTCTAACAGTGCTAAAAGAGCCTCTCCATTCTCTCAGCTTCTTTCTACTTGCATGTACTTGCAAATGAAACCCGGGGTTTGCTATGGTTGCTAAATCATAATACCAATTAACTTTACAGTCCTGCTGGTCTTCTTATGTGAAAGTGAAAGCACTGATTGCAATTGGACCATGTGAACTGATTCTAAAGGCTCGCAATACCCTGAACTTGTAGCCTCTCCCACCTCTGCAGTGCTGTGTTGGAGCCAGCTCTTTATGGCTTATGAGAGCCAATTGCATTTATCTCTCCCCAGCTCTGTGTGCACTGATGGCATGTGCACAAGTTGAAATCCATTATGGTTGGAAGAATTTTAAATGCTACAAATCAGGATTCCCTCTCCCCCTCCTGCTGAAGAGTGAGTTGTTAAACACGTACCAGCACGTCACTGTTCTTGGGATTTCAGAAGTGCTTTTTCCTTGTCTGATGGGGCCTTCTCTTCTTGCTTGGAGACTGGATGTCTTTTTCTCCGAGGCTAACTTTGCAAGGGAGAGCCAGTGCCCCACTTGGAACCCACAGACCTCCTCTTATTTCCAGACTGCGACCCCACATGTCCCAGGGGAGTCAGTTGCATTGTGTAAAACCTGGGTGGAGAAGTTTTTTTCCTTTTATTTTTTGGCAAAACTTGGGACTCTGTGTAAGATCAATAATGAGAACAATAATCAGAGTGATTGACCTTGAACAGGTAGACAACAGTTTTTCAAAGAAGTGATTGTATCAGTCTGAGCTCGCAGGGATGTGTCTGATCCCTGGCTCATTTGCTTGACTATAATCTGGATTCAGTGGAGGCTTAGGATAGTGAAGCTGAGATTCTAGAAGTCCCTTAAATAACACAGAGAAGGGTAGCAAGGAACTCGAGGGTAAAGTTACTGTATACAAATTACCCTCACCCTAATTTGTCCCCCAAGAGGTTCTAGATCATTAAAAAGGTCTTAAGAAATGTGTTGGTGAGGAGAGTTTTCAAAGGAGTTTGTGCCACCGTTCTTTCTAGGCTGAGGATGGTGGCAGATGCTTCTGTTGAAATGGTTTCCCTGAGTGAAAGGAGAGGGAACTATTGTAGGGCAGCCAAGGCCATGGGGCAGCATTCAAAGACAGAATCATTTTGGTAACCATAATAGGCAGCAGGGCAAGCTCATCAGTCAGAATGCTGTGAATTACAGGACTCATTGGTAGTGGTTGGCGGATCATCGGGTCCCTTGATTGAAACAGGTGATAGTACATTAGTCCTTCTTGATATGTGTTATGGAAAACACTCCATAACTGGGAAGTATAGGTCTGATGTGGGCTACCATTACCAGGAATTTCCCATTTTCACCCAATTCTCAGATTTATCTCCATAATCAAGAATTACTTGATCATGGATTCTGCAATAGTATCACTTGTATGTGCAATAAATCTCCTTCCTAGCCTTCACCAAAGGATCTGTGGCCATTTACTGTGTATTGCAGATAAAGAGCCCTTGATCTGGTTAGCCTGTTCTTTGTTCTGGGTTTATTGAGAATGGCTGGGAAATGCTGTCTTTTTGGAGAAAGAATTACAAAGAACTAGTGCTCTTATATAACAATGATCCAGCAAGCGTTAAGAATAGCGATATTACATTCTAAGGGTAACGTGCTTTTAGGGGTCAACGTTCACATAAACATTTTCAGCTACCAAATGTTGTTGTTTCCACTTTGTGACAAAAATGGACTGCTTGCATTTCAGATCATGCTGATACAAACACATCCTAGAAGCTGGCTACAGAGACATTTCATGCTAGGTATTACCTACATGTGAACAGAATACAGAGGAGCTGTAAAATTCCATATAGTAAAAATGTATATACCAAACATGCCCGGGGAAAGGGAAAAAAAATGGAGCTTTGGGATATTGTTAAACACTGATGCTGAGCTACCTAATTCCTGGAGACTGAGAACACCACTGTGATCTACGGATCAGAACAGCAAATTGTATTTCAGGTTATGAATTGAGTTTTGATCTGAGTCTGTCTCTAGGTGGTCTAGTCTTGTGGTTATTTTTCTGAATACATGACTGGAATAGGTCTCTTAAGCAATTGACAGGATCACTCACTGGGTCCCTGTACCATGACTAGGGCTATTATGATTGGAAATGCCAAGCTTCTGGTGTTGCCCCTACCTACCAAAGTGCTGAAATCCAAAGTGGTATTGCATCCAGAGGTGAATCATGACGATGAAAGACATCAAAAGCATGAAAGATACAGGGTTGATGACTCTTTTCATGTCTCTCTTTAGGCCTGTCTAGAAGATGTACAGGCTTGGAAGACATAGAGATACACTGAATGATTATAAATTATACCCAGTTGTCCATTGAACACATACTTATTTGGTACCAACCAAGATTAATGCTCTGTGCTAGATGTCAAGGGTACCATTATGAGCAAATCCTGACATGTCTTTGCTTTTGTGGCACAGATGTTTTGGTGGGAGAGACTGGCATTGCTCAAGCTAATTCTACGAGCTTGTTTTACAGGGGAGCCCTGTGTTGTCCTGGTGTTTGTGTGTATGTGTGTTCAGAGGGGGTTTGGAGGAGGGAGCAGGGAAGGTGAGGAAAGTCCTCCTTTAGCAAGTGACACTTAGATAACCTCAGAGGCAGAGGAAGGTGTTAGCTAGGCAGAGCTTGTGGTGGGGGGGAGGGGGGGCACGGGGGCAGGGACCAAAACACCACAGAGAGCAGGTGAGAAGTGTGTGCTTGAGAAACTGAATGAAGTACAGTGTACCTTGAGTGATGAGTGTGAAGAGCAAAATAGGGAGAGAGGAAGTTGAAGTAGTAGCCAGGGGGGCTAACCTTGCTGGATTTGCTCCTCTATGACTATCCATGAAGTCAAGTGCATGGTTTTAAGTAGGTAAGATGGCATGATCAGATATTTAAAAGACTTCACTGACTGCCATAGGGATCTGAACAGAGAGTGGCAAGATACATTATCGAGCTGTCTCAAGTGAGAGTTTGTGGTATGGACATAGAAATCAGGAGGTAGATTGATGACATATCTAGGAGGTGCTATTAATAGGATTGGTGATGGACTATGATATGGATTGAATATTGGGCATGCAGCAGTAGAAAATGTAAAGCAATACCCTCATATTTCTAGCTGGTGTAGCAGAAGATATTTGTATATCTATATCTATCATCTATCTTATATATAATGTGAACTGGCTGGAGTGGGTCTGATTTTGGGCTCATTTGCTTCACTATAATTTGGATTCACTAGAAAATGTCTGTCTATCCATGTATCTATCACTGAATGAGAATAAAATTGGGGCAATGATGATATGTTCCTTCTGGGACCTGTAGAGATTGAGGGGTATGACACATTTATGTGAAGATGTTGAATGAAAACTTAGACACAACGATGAGGGATGAGAACCAGTTTGGTGATGAAAGAAGTCATACGTATCATGGGCACTGGTCCATAGATGGGAAGTGAGGCCAGAGATGTGGAGAAATGCAGAGTAATAAGAGGAAAGCCCGAGAATGTGCCCTGAAAGACTCCAGCAGATAAGGTGCTGGTCCCCCTGGGATGCAGTCAGTACAGTGAAACGTACCTGGCAAGAATTCACTAACGGTTTATGGGCTTAGAAAATAAAACTGATAGAAAAGGAGAGCACCCCTTTAGGCCCTCTCACTTTCTACTAGCTGACTCTAAAATAGTACAAATAAACACAAGCATTCCAACTTAGATTGTAATGTTTCACTCAAATCCTCTGGTTCTAATAATGTTGGCTACTAAGTATTTGATATGGCGATTCAACTACAGTATAAAACATTTCTCATTTATCCAGTGACTTCCTGATACTCTCTATTTTACACCCGTCCCCATTTATTTTGTGTGACTTTCAGTACTTAGAAATCTCTGCTTTACATTTAGATTGCGGATCTGGGAATCTGTCCACCCTCCAAGCCTGGGAAATTTGGCAGGATGAAACCCTTGTTTCATTCACCTTTCTGTTCACAATGCTGTTGGTGTGCCTCCCTGATAGTATATGCTCTCTTATAACCCTTAATATTTTTTTCTTTGAAACGTGTTTCAATCCCTGACGTTAAAATATATATATATATATATATATATATATATATATATATATATATATTTGCAAATCGGCAACAATTTAAACACAAACTCTCCTTTTTATTATTTGGCTTAAAAGTAAATGTCAGGTACATTAATAAGCTAATGGTGTTCTTTGCATATTTTCACCCAGATGGTCCCGAATTTTTCTTTCCTTGCTATAAAAGTGCATTTCCCAAACGTGACCACTGGGGGGAAGCATAGTGCAAAGCTAGCATTTAGTTCATCCTTCCTGTACTCCCCCGGAGACTAGTAAAACCTCCCCCTCAGACTTGTGCTGTGCCTTTAACGTACGTAAGCAGAGCTCTTGTCTGTCTCTCTGTCTGTCTGCCTGCCTGTCTGTCGGTCTGTTATTTCTTTGTCAAAATTTTTCCTGTTCTCTTTCTTCGGGGTTCTTGGTGAGTTAAAACGTTTATTTTGGAACTTCCAGGAGCTTAATTAATAAACATGAAAACCAAGTGTTAGCTGGCACAATGCCCTTTTTTGGCTCAACGACATGGGCATGCTAGGGTAATCGTAGTTCTTTACATTTGGCATCCAACTGGTTCCAGGGGCAACACTGCCTTTTTTTTTCTACGAGTACTGAAACTATTAAATTAAACAGGTTAATGTGGCTACAGCATTTCACCCCCTACTATCCCCACAGCTATAGTAAATCTGCTACCTATTTCCATAAAAATTCAATTATAGCACCACCAGTTATTCTTCTCATGCGAACAATCAACTTTACACAGTTTCAGGCCCCAAAGAAAGGCCAGAGTGGCCTGCCCCTTTGCATCCTCTTTGCTGCCTTTAGCCGCCGGTGGTTTCTTTTGCTAAGCGACTGCGCACCTCTGCACCAGTGAAAAATGAAAGAATAGACTAGACTGCTGTGCAAGGTCATGCCAGTGAAAAAGCAAAAACTGAAAAATCACCAACAACCCTTCTGCCTCCCCCTGTCCAAGCAGTGTGGGAGACTTAGAGGTCAGATAAGTGAGCAGCAAGCCTGCAGCCAGGGCCACGGAGATACTCCGGCATTGCTGAAAAACACACCAAAATGAAGAAGGAATTGCTTTAAAAATTGTTGGTTTTCTTTCTTCTTCATCTTTTTAAAAGATATGACTGGGTAGGGAAAGGTTGGTAAAATTCCATAACATCCTGACTAAAGCAGCAGCACAATTATGAAGCGAGAAAAGGCCCTTTATCTGTGCTTCCCAACAATCAGCTGCATTTCTTTTCCACTTTAAGAGGAATAAGTCCTGGGGGCTTCCCCGGTGGTGCAGTGGTTAAGAATCTGCCTGCCAATGCAGGGGACATCCCTGGTGGCGCAGTGGTTAAGAATCTGCCTGCCAATGCAGGGGACACAGGATGGAGCCCTGTTCTGGGAAGATCCCACGTGCCGCAGAGCAACTAAGCCCATGTGCCACAACTACTGAGCCTGAGCTCTAGAGCCCGTGAGCCACAACTACTGAGCCCGTGTGCCACAACTGCTGAAGCCCGTGCTCCTAGAGCCCGTGCTCCGCAACGAGAGAAGCCTCCGCAACGAGAGAAGCCACTGCAATGAGAAGCCTGCGCACCACAATGAAGAGTAGCTCCCGCTCGCCGCAACTAGAGAAAACGAGCGCGCAGCAACAAAGACCCAACGCAGCCAAAAATAAATAAAATAAAATAAGTAAATTTATTTTAAAAAAAGGAATAAGTCCTTAGTACCAGGTTGAAAATGCTGACTTTTATCTTTTTTTAATGCCTACTTCTGTCATATTTCTTTCTCTTTTCTCAAAGGTCTACCAATTAAAAATGATAGTTACTGAATCTTACATGGAATGATTTCCTACATGATCTAATAATTGTTGAGCAGCAATTGAGTTACTTGCTTCCCATGAATCCCTTTCAAGCCATTGACACTGATTTTGTTTGAATAAATAGTATTTACAATAAATGTGTAAACATAGTTTTAAGAGCAAATTAGACTGAAATGTTCATTAATTACATCACACCTAGGTTTCAGGGTAAAGCAAATGCTTCTCCATAAGTGGGTTCTTACCAACTACTATTGTGGTGTAGTTATTATTAATAAATTCAGAGAATGAGAGAACATCAAAAGAATAAAATACATAGGGTGTAAGTAGATGAAAGAACCCCAGATGACTCTGAGCTCCTAGCTAGGGCAGGTTGGGGGCGCTGCTCAGGTGCCTCCAACTTGTCACATGTCCCAGTTGATCCCTGAGCAATAATTACTCAGGTGTGTTGCTGGACTGGCATAGATGTCGGATGTCAGCCATTTCCAAAATACTCCCAGGGGATAAAGTGCAGGAGGAAGGGATGAATATCTCCTTCCCTTCCCCCTGCATCTTTTTTTTTTTTTTTTTTTTTTTGCGGTATGCGGGCCTCTCACTGTTGTGGCCTCTCCCGTTGTTGAGCACAGGCTCCGGACGCGCAGGCTCAGCGGCCATGGCTCACGGGCCCAGTTGCTCCGCGGCATGTAGGATCTTCCCAGACCGGGGCACGAACCCGTGTCCCCTGCATCGGCAGGTGGACTCTCAACCACTGCGCCACCAGGGAAGCCACCCCCCTGCATCTTGAAGGTGCCCCGTGCCAGCCAGCATTAGTACACTGCTGGGGTAGAAGAATGTAATAAAGTGGACTTTGAAGGCAGCATGTCACAGGAAAAAGATACAGTCTAATTAACTTTAATCTTCTTTTACATGGTTACTCAAAAGAGAAACTCTATTAGAAGTTCAAAAGGGCATATAGAAATCCTTCCCAGGCAAGTCTGTACCTAGGGCTAACAGAGGGCAGGTGGAAGAGTGCATGAGATTTTAGAACCTGTTTTTTATCTTGATTGGGCTGATGGGACTTTAATGAAGAAAGGCCAATAGTCCATGGCCCTGAGACCACATCCTCTGCTGACACATGGGTTCAAGTTCATGGTCTTGAAAACTGTACTTTTCCTGTCTTCAAATGTTCTCATGAGTCCTTTTCTTTTCAGTTCAAAGTAGAAATTAAGATGGGTTGTAAGTGTTTATTCTTCATCCTAGATTTTGGGCAGATGCCTAATTTCCACTGCTTCCTTACCTCCTGAAGAGTTTCAGGCTTTTTGCTTCTGCCAAAATGGAGCAAACATACAGCTTGGTACTTTGAAGTCTTGAGTTAAAGCAGAACTAAATGGACCATGTTTATCTGATCAGTTAAGGCATTGCCTACATCCTTAAAACTGATGTTTCTCATTTAGGCAGCATTCTATACAATCCTCAGGAAATTAACAACAGAGATTGAGTTTGGGGAATGGGGGTCATTATACAAAGAAATGCAGGAAGAGTGTGGGAGAATTTGATTAGGCTCCAACATAAGCTTCATAAACTGACTGGGCTCCAATATAAACTAAAGAATGTCTTTGTGGAAGTGACACTGTAGAAAAATATTAATGGCAGTTCCCAAAATAGAAGTTTGATTTAAAACTCCCATTATGTAAAGGGATCTACTAGATTTAATAGTCTTTAGCATGGTGGTTTATAATGACAAAACCCTCATCTTTTTATCATAATTAGCATGTGTTCAATTCAGTTTAACCACAGTTCAACAGGGCCTGCTCTATAAACAGCACCATGCTAAGCAGAGTATTAGGTTTAGAAAAATAAAAAGAGCATAAATTAAAACTCTCTTAGAAGCTGACAGTTTTTCTCTTTTGGAAACCAAACTGATCAACACCAATTAAATAGGATGATACGAAATGGTAGGTAATTGAACCCTCAGACTGTCCCCTGTCAACATCCTGTCCCATTCTTTTCAGAAATAGTTTGAAATAGTACTTGTTTGGCTTCCTTTCCAGCTAGTGGGCTTGTGACCTCTTCCAGAAAGATAGTTCTCTCTCTCTTTCCTCAGAAACCTGGCTAGCTTCCTTAAGTCCTTGGTTTGAGTGAGCTACTTTGTTCCACTGGCACCAACAGATTTAACCTTCAGCTTCATGAGGATAATGATTGAGGTTTTTCATGTTTGGCAGATTCTATGAAGATTGCCTTCCAAATTCCAAGATTTGTTTCCAGAATTGTGGCTTGGCAAGAAAACTAAGGCACAGTCTTTATGGGTAGGTTTTTTTGTTGGATATTAATATTATACTATAGGTCTAGAGGCAACCTGGAATTTTATAAAATAGCTTTCTTCAAGTGCCACGTTTTAAGCCCTCATACTCACCAACTGTAAAGGGGATATTGGTAATGGGGGGTGGCAAAGATAAGGCTATTAAACTCTTTGACCTAAGACTTCTCCCTCCCAGCCCCACAGATCTGGCTTTCTCTATGATTTATTGATATCTTGTGCATCTGTCACTCCCACCAAAGCAGAATATGCCTGTTCAGATTTTTAATTAAATTGTAATTACCCTTTAACTTGACTATATTATATTATACTATATTTTGGTATATACCAGAGATGATTATTTGTGAAGACTTTTGTAGTTGCCTGTAGAAGAGAAAAGCTGCTCTAGGGAAAACTTTTAAGACAGTATATTTCTTGACAAAGAGCTGTGTCAATTTAATGGAAAATTTACTTCTCATTGTTTTACGCATAAAGCCTTTGTATCGTTAAATAGCAGCCTATGGGACAAATTTGGAAAGCAAGGCACTTATATTTAGGAGAAATTCATATGTCACTGGTTATATTATAATGGACTCATTGTTTGCTTTCTTTCAGCCTTAGACAAAGTATATTGGTTTATCTGACATTGTTGTAGGTGTTCTTGTGTCTACCTCTATCTTTATGGAGACTAGTGAGATGACAATTCTGAAAAGATTGAGAAAGAGTAAAGAAAGCTTTTATTCTCTTATATTCTATATATATATATATATATATATATATATATATATATAATATTTCAAACTGCCGTCACTGTTGGGAAAGTAAAGATTCCTCTTCCCTTATCAACAGATAATTAATAAAATCTGGTCTATTTCATGTTTGGAAAAATGTAGGTCTTAGACTTAAAGTTCCTGGTTTGACAAGGGCTATGGGAGAAATAAAAAAAATCAGCAAAATGGGAAATCAGTAAGACAGTGAGACAGAATCATGAAAGGGGCTACTCAAGATCTTAGCCTATTTAACCCTTTTGCATATAGCTTCCAAATACTTCAAATACAGTAAGCTCAGTTATAGCTACTGGGTTTGTCCTTGCAAACCAGCACTGAGCTACATTTAACTTGAGAGTTAATTTGCCATCTCGATAATGGCAGGCAAATTGTCAAAATTTTGTATGTCTCGTACGCATCTTTGGTTGGAATGCTATGACTGCTTTGTATAGTGCAATTGACCAAAAATTGTAATTAATTAAATAACTCAAGGACTTGGATCTTCAATTGTCTGTTTACTGGAGATTAAAAAAATATATAATCCCGAGAACAGTATGATTTAAACACCTTTTAAGTCCCTTTTGCTCTTGAGAAACAGTATGGTTTATCCCATGTTCATACAAACTCCTCTGTATCTTACCTCTGTTAAAAATTTCAAGCACTGCATCTAAACTTTGTGGGTTTCCTCTGACCAATGACAAGTATGAGGGTCTTTAATCCTGCTGTTGCATGAAAAGCAAGGAATTTTCAGGCTACTGAACCTATTCAAATCTTGACCCTCGTTCAATCACTCTCTGGAGAATTGATGACAAAAGCGTAATATGACTCTCTTTAGTTCAGAATTGGAGTCTGTGGAAGGGAACTTTTGGTGGGTGATCTCTTAAGAACTCAGTATGAATTCCTACTCGGTGCTATTTCTATCAGCCATCAGCCAGAACCACGAGGAGAGTGAGGTTGGCACAGATGCTTTCAGAACAAATTAAATCATATTTCTGAGTTGCCTGACTTCATCTCATGTTAAATTATATTTAAGGCTTATTGAACTTCTGAGCTCACTTTCCACGTGTTTTTTGAGAAGAAGCTGACAAACATCCTCCTATATGTAAATTTGGTGTAACTGGCTCCACTTTCAGAATTTCTTATTTCTGTTGATTGTTTCGGCCTCTGTCAACCTTGAAGCAAGTTCAGTACGACCTTACATTCCAACTGCTGTCATTCTTTCCCCTCTCACTCTATAAGTCATTATTGGAAGGTATAGATTTTATCAAAATAGAGACATCATACAGCTTTCAACTTTCATTCCAAAAAATCATGCTTAGACATCTCTTCTCAAATACTCTCCTCTATCTCTCAAAACGTTCCTCACCGAAGGCAATTTGTTTGTGAGAGGAGTTGTTGTAGTAAAAATAATAAACTTTATTTTTCCAAGTGAAAATAAATGTTACTGATCATATTATGCTAATTTATTGTTTTATTTGGCTTGAACGGACAATTCCTTCTGTTCTCCAGCTACTGTCAGGAGGAATACCTTAAAGATGGATGAATCAATCTGGAATTAACATCATTGTATTTGATAACGTTCCCTAAAATAAATCATTTCATTTGGTTACTTTTGGAGATGTTGTGCAAATAATTAATCCTAGCAGCTGCCCCAATAAGCTTGTTCAAACAGTGTTTTATGTAATTTCATTAATGAGAATTTTCTATGGTCATTTTAAGCAACTGTTAAACATTTTGAAAACTTTCCGAGTGAAACCATTTCAGCCAAAGCTTCTTAAACCATCTGTGATAAAGAACTGTCTTGTTGTTGTTCTTATTGTTTATTTGTTTAATTTTCATGCAGTCACATTCCCGTACTTTTCTAGAATGCACTGATCATGTGCTTGGATGACATGACAATATCAGATTGTTATATAAGTCTCTTAGTGTTTATTACTAGTTTCTGAACTTATATCATGTGGACTGGTAGCAATAGCAGACCACCATGCATCCTTGGGGCAATTTGAATGACACTGACAGAGGCTATTGTCTGTGGTGTAGAACTTTGGGGTTTGATTAATAGGCTGTTCTTTTATTATAGCAAAATTGTAATATGTATTCAGGAAAGACTCATTTTTCCCTAAAGGAAAACTTTTAGCCCTGCTTTCTAGAAGTAGGATATTCATCTATTGAGGATGGAATTATGGATTTGTAAAAAATTGTCAACACTGCCATTTACAAATTAGGCTGCCATTTTATATACAACAGAATACTGGGCTTATAATCCAGTCAGTGCCTTGCCAGAGAATATAACCTTGGAATCCAACTCCTCTTAAAAGTTTATATGGAAGAAAGGATTATATCCTCTAGATCTCTTTTAGGTATTCTAGGTTGTGGTTTAAGTTTTATTTGCGTATTTGTTCTTAACTTGGATTGAGTCGAAGCAGTGACCATCTGAGTTTGTGAATCACGGTGCCTTGACTTCTGGTAGAATCATTTAACTGAGGTAATTATAAATCATGCCCTTGGCTTTTATTTAGAGATGACATAAAAAAAATACCAAACTCAAATATTCCATTCTCTTCAGGTATTTTGGGGGACATTTTCCATTTAGTACTTCATATTTGAAAATTCATGTGAATAATCGAGTTTATTTCATTTTTATAGAGAAAGTCCCTCTTTGCAAATTATTATTATTGTTTTTTTGTGGTACGCGGGCCTCTCACTGCTGCGGCCTCTCCCATTGCGGAACACAGGCTCCGGACGTGCAGGCTCAGTGGCCATGGCCCATGGGCCCAGCCGCTCCGCGGCACGTGGGATCCTCCCAGACCGGGGCATGAACCCGTGTCCCCTGCATCGGCAGGCGGACTCCCAACCACTGTGCCACCAGGGAAGCCCTGCAAGTTATTTTTTTGAATGCAATGAACCTCACCTATGAACAAGAATGAATTGTTGATCTGGTCCAGGCTCAGATGTTACTGGAGCAAGTAAGTATTAAGTGCCTGTTGTATACTGGGCGTGGCATTAAGTTCTGCTAATTCAATGATGAATAAATCAGGCTTTCTTTTTTTTTTTTTTTCTCCAAGAGTAAAGAGTGAGTGGGGAAGACAGGCATATAGACAAGTAAGAAAACAAATACATGGAAACATATGACTATGATAAGTACTCTAAAATGAAGGTACATTTATATAGACATGTATTTAATTGTTGGATTTATTCAGCCAAAAGGGATGCAGACATGTTCCTCTCCTCCATTCCCTTGTTCTTTGCTACTAGGTAATGATAACAGTTTGATTTAATACATAGGCATGCAAATCACCTCTATGATATTAGCACTCCATGTGGTGTCCTGAGGGTCTATGAAGAGAGACAATCATTTTACACAATGTTTCTGCAGGGAGACGTTTGGTACACTGGTGAATTAAGCAGACTTGGCTAATGTGGGTGGTTTTCACCAAACATGGCTGTGGTGTCGCTATGGAGAGAGGAGTATGGGGGTTGGTGGTGGAGAGCCTAGGTGATAACTTCAAACAGAATAATGGGACCAAGCTTGGAGAGTCCCTCCTTAGGGGTCAAGGCCAGTACTTCTATAGACCATGACTGCAGGGCCATCTCCTAGAGCCTAGAGGTCCATATGGACATGGAAAAGCTCTAGCTAGAGTCAGGAAAATGGCATCACAAAATAAGCTTGTCTTCAACTGTCGCTGCCAACCACAAGGGGGCCAGGATAAATGCTGACAGCTTTCTTTTGTGGGGCGACATTGGGTTTTGGATGATGAGCCCTGAACCTTGGTAGGCGGCACCAGATTAACTGCTAGTGATTTCACTCGTGTTTATATTCTTGAGAATCTTGTTAACCTTTTACATTTTATCCTGTTTCTTAGCCTTGGCCGCGGGAATGGTGAAGTCAGGTCCCGCTGGAGCAATGCTATCAAAGATGGGAAGGAAATTTTATGCTGACACCAGGGTGGTGAAGGTTATCCAATGTCTGGGAAATTAAATGCTGAAGAAAGGCCAGATCAGGGCAGAGCATCTGGCCAAGACAGTTGCTTCTCCTTGACTTCCTCAAGGTTTATTTATAGAAGAGCAAATGACAGCACCACTAACCTCTAATGGAAATAAAAATCATAACTTTAAAGAAACTTTAATTCCCGACTGGTTTAAATTAAAATATATGTTATAATGGTTGATGAAAAAGTCTTAGAGGGACTAAAAGTGGGCTAGGAAATAATCTCCAGTGACCCCAAATTTGTTAAAGAATTGCCCAGGAAGCACAAAGGCCTTATTCAGATTGAATCCTTGTGGATTCTGCAATTTATCACTATGGATTTGCCTTCCTATATCTTTTACCAGGAAGAGCAGAAAGTCTCCTTTCATGTTCAGCAATTAGCTACAATGGTTCCATTGCTTTCCTTTAAAATGTAACCTTTTGAACTGCAAGCTATGATCGCAAGGAAGGCTTATAAAACGTGTATGTCAGGAAATTGTATTTGTTCACTTACATTTATAGACTGTATTTGCCATTGGTAATTGAATTTTCTCACTAACCTTGTGATAAGTAACCCATGGGCTATGACCTCATAGTCTTGCCTTTACTTAATCTACCAATATAAAAACTGTGTAAAATTTCTTATTAGTCAGAGGATACCTTGGACCTTGGGTCTGTTTCTCTTTTCTCCTTCTGATCATGTAGGAAAGTAAATATAATGGCCTATGGCAGAGATTGCTGCTTTCCCACAATATCCACTCCTCTTTCTTTCCTTAGTAACAAAATTCCAAGTTTATTCAGTGCAGCAATGTGCCTAGCTAGTTAGGAATCATTTGTGTTTTCTAAATATCATTAAGGAATAGGGACTCTTGTGTACTAACTTGTCTCTTGACATACAAAAGACTTGCATGGTTTAGTTAAACTTTGGAAATATTTAAAGAGTCACACTCATTTCAGTGGATGAAATATTTTTCAAGCCTCACAATGCCTGGAAAAAGTCCTCAATTTGCCCTGACTTCTGAATCTGTGGAGCTGAACTAAGCCGCAAAAGAAAATTGTGAAAGAAAGAATATTGGACTTTAATATTTTACTACTTTAATTTATAAGGAGACAGGGCTTTTATTTGGCATTTTAATTTCTGTGTGGTAAGATAATCATGGAATAGAGTTCATTATGTTCAAATTTAGGAAAATGTTCCATTCTTATATTTGGAATGTGACGGCCAATTGTGTGCCTGAGACATGTTATTTTAGCCTGTTGGGTATCCGTCCCACTCCTTCACTAATAGAACACTCCTGTTTTGCTTTATTGAGCCAGCCTTCTCCAGTTCTCAGGCCACGTGGTTGGGAATGGTTGATCTTCTCTCTGACTGTGGGGCTGGGGCAGTTCTAAGTCCTGGCCAATCACAGTCACAGGATTCTTGTTTCAGGGATAGGCATGTGACATAAGCCTTCAGGTCATCTGTCTTTCAGGATGAGTAGGTGGAAGAATGTACACACTGAGATGCTATTGATTCTCTTTTCCATGATGTAGAAGGAGTCTGCCTGGGAATTAAGCCCATACAAATGTAGAAGGACTGAAAGATGAAGGTCAGCCAAGTCCTGATGTTACACAGCACGTGTCTGAAGCTGTGCCACATCTGGATTTTTCAGTTACATGAAACAATACATTCCTTTCTTCAACTTTGTTTGGGATGCTGTTCTGTTCCCTGTAATAGAAAGAATTCTGACTAATGCATGGTGCTCACTGTCTAACTCTTGTGAACTCTGTTGGGCCGGGTAGCTGGGCACAATTTGAGATGAGAAGCAGAATTGCGAGAGAATTTAATCTAGTAGTAAATGTGTTTTGGAGTTAATGTTTGGTGGCTGTTCTGACCTACTTCGGAGACTCTGTGGGCAAAATCTTTATCTCCCACTCCACTAGGGCTTGGAGACTACAAAAAGAGCTGTGCTCCTAAAAGAGGTGCCATTTTCATGGTTGAAACTTGACTTTATTGTTGGATAGAGATTAAAACAGAATAAAAATGAGAGGGTATGAGAGAGAGGTGGGCTCTTCTCAGGCCACGGTTACCTCTGCCAATACCATTTTCAGACCCTCCAAGGGAGGAAGAAACGCTAGTTTGATTAGTCAGCCTGCAGAGCCGGCAGCTGGGCCACGCTGACGTGTGGATGGAGTGACTGCGCAGTGAGACCCTGTGCGTGTTCAGGGGCAGCTCCTTATCTCTCTTCCATTCCTGGATCCATGCAGCTGGTGGGTCTATTTGTGTGAAGGCTCTTCCTGGGACATGGCACTTTCTTCTGCTGTGGTTCTCCCTCTTTGTCCTTCTCCTCGTCCTTTCTCGGTCTTGTGTGGGTGAACTGTTCTTAAGACTTTAGCTTCATGGATGAGGTGCCTCGCCTTGGAGCACTTAGATCGCGTACTCCAGCTCGGACTTTACCAGAGTTCTGAAATTAAGAGTCAGAAGCTTGCACAACACTGAATACGGAGGTACATTGATTCACATTCTACTATTGCTATTTATGTGAACAAGAAACGGTATATTTATACGATAAAAACGAGGTAAATAAATGTATTTTCTTTTTATATTATCTGTCAGGAAGCTCAAAGCCAAACGTGTGTCTTAACTTTTGTGTATGTGAGGAACCCTTGGGCTTTTTTTTTTTTTTTTTTTTGCGGTACGCGGGCCTCTCACTGTTGTGGCCTCTCCCGTTGCGGAGCACAGGCTCCGGACGCGCAGCCTCAGCGGCCGTGGCTCACGGGCCCAGCCGCTCCGTGGCATGTGGGATCTTCCTGGACTGGGGCACGAACCCATGTCCCCTGCATTGGCAGGCGGACTCTCAACCACTGCGCCACCAGGGAAGCCCCTTGGGCTTTCTTAATCTGTATTTGTAGGACTGCACACAGGTGTCAGTGGGCTGCATTCTCATCTGGAAGCTTGACTGGAGTGAGTCCACTTCTGTGCTCACCCAGGTGGCACAATTCATTTCCATGTAGCTGTATGACTGGGGCCCGGGCGTTTTGCTGACTGCCAGCCAGAGGCTGTCCTTAGCACCTAGAGGTTACCAGCAGTTCTCTGCCATGTGGTCTTCTCCATAGGTAGTTCAAACTATGGCCGTTTGCCTCTTTGAGGGCAGCAAGGCAGTCTCTCATACCAGCCTGCTAAGAAGAAATCTTATATAAGAATGTAATCACAGAAGTGACCTCTCATTACTTTTGCTATGTAATGAAACACAGCCAAGGGCTTCATATCCTATTAACTTTGCCATTGTTCAGTGGGCTAGAAGAGAGTCACAGGTTCTATCCACACTCAAAAGGAGGGGATTGTGCAGAGTGAAACATGAAGAGGTGGAGATTATGGGGGTCATCTCAGAATTCTGCCACTGTAACGAATGTTTCCCAAAGCGCATTTCATTGAAGGTTACTTCCAGAGGTTGTAAGTGTGTATTCCTCAAGAATCTTTTTCAAGTAACAGAATGCAAGTGACAGGAGACTGATTCAAACCGTGTGAAGAAAATAAAAAAGTGATGATGTTTGCTCATAGAACAGAAAATTTGAGCTTTAGGCAGATGGGGCAACAGCACAGTTAGGACTGAGAAGGACTCTGCTTCAGTAAAGCCTTGATACAATAAATAAAAGAGCATATCAGAAACGGGAAGTTATGAACCTTGAACAGCACTCAGGGAAAGCTCTGCTGGAGGAATCAGCCATGACACAGGACATGCTGGGGTTGGGATCAAGGGCGCTCCACTTGTATTCTCTGTGACTGAAATTAAATCTGAAAAGCCTGCGCTGTGCGTAAAATGAGGAGGGAAGAAAACACAGGCTGACGTCCTGCCACCTGTCATACTCTACTGTGCGGCACAGCGTTGTCTCTCACACCTTTCTGCATTTGTAAATATCGTTACTTTTTCTCCTACGATAACCTTTGTTCATCTCATCCTTGTCTACTATGCACCTGAAAAACTATCATGTTTCCATGATTCAGTTCAGTAATTCTAAGAGGTCTTCTCTCACCCCTGCTTGTCATTTGGGTAGATTTGGGTGCCACACCCCGTGTGCCCATAACTTGGGAGATACTTTTACTAAGCTCAGCCAATTCCCCATTCCCGACCCCTTTTTCCTTCGTACCTCAAGCCAGTCGTGGCCACTGGACATGGTTCTTGCCAGTGAGACATAAATTAAGTCTTGATGTGGGAAAAGCTTTTGTTTTCTTGACACAGGAGTCCTACCTTTTCTCACCCTATTCTCCTCGGATACAAAACACAGACTTGATGGCTGGAGCTATATAGCTATCTTATGACTGCTGTGAAAAGGGCATGAGACTCCGAAAGATCTGATATTCTTTTTTTTTTTTTAACCCCACATTTGTTTATTTATTTATTTTTGGCTATGTTGGGTCTTCGTTTCTGTGCGAGGGCTTTCTCCAGTTGTGGCAAGCGGGGGCCACTCCTCATCGCGGTGCGTGGGCCTCTCACTATCGCGGCCTCACTTGTTGTGGAGCACAGGCTCCAGACGCGCAGGCTCAGTAGTTGTGGCTCACGGGCCCAATTGCTCTGCGGCATGTGGGATCCTCCCAGACCAGGGCTCAAACTCATGTCCCCTGCATTGGCAGGCAGATTCTCAACCTGATATTCTTAAGCTGATGAATCAGCCTAGCGACCAGCTCCCACTTTACTTCTTATATGTCAAACAAAACAAAATAAAAACTAACCTTTAATTGTTTAAGCCATTATACTTGGGTTGTTAAACCTGCAGACTAGTAAGATCCTAAATGAAATATAGTCTTATACATTTCTAGATGATAGCACTGATTTAGAACAGGCAGTTATTTATGTATTTACCTGTCCTATGGCACCACGAACGAACTCCTTCATGTTGTAAAGTTTGTCTTGTTTTTTTCTGTCTGATTGATATTATCATCCATATTCTTAGAAGAGTACCTAGCACATAGTAAACATTCAGCAAACATTGGTTAAATGTTTTATCTTCCAAATTTGAATAGCTTATTTGGAGAGAATAATGTATTCTTGATAATCAGAATGAAAAGTTTCTAGTGGCTTGATTTATCTAGGTTTTTAGTTATTGATTGATTTTATTTAGCATGTTATCAGTACCTTAGAAATACACGAAAGGCAGATGAATAAAATCTATAGGGGTGTAAAACTGCAGCTGTAGGTAAACTATTGGATGATAAAAGCAGTATTCAGAATGAAATAGTAAAAAAATTTGGGAGAGTCTCTTATGCTAGATGTGGTAAAATCAATAGGAATAAATGAAGTTAGCACTTAGCAAAAAAAAAAAAAAAGTACAATTTTGAATTCAGAGTAGATCAGAAGCAAAACCTAACAAACCCAAACCTGTTTGCAGAACACTAGACGCTTCTAAGTTAACATCAGATGAAAAAGCATTGACAGAATGAAGAATATTTAACTTGGGGAAGATGAGGAAAGGGTAGGGAGAAAGAGTGTTTATATGTCACATATAACATATTTGTGACATATTTGAAGCACTTTCTTAGAGGAGATAAGTTTGATTTGTTTGATATACTTTCAAAGGTACTAAGAGAAAAATTTGCAACAAAATGTAGAAGCTTCAGGTTGAGAAATTGGAGCTCAAGGTGAGGAAGATGTTAGCAATACAAAATTTCCCAAAGTGGATTTTCCTGACTTGTGAGGCCCAGAGCTGTGCTGACTGGCAATGAGTTGTCATGTAACTGTCTGTTAAGGAGAATGACAAAGTTTCCTTCTTCGGTTAGGAACTTGATTAACTTGCCTGTTAAGAGGCTTTCATTTTTTTTTTTAATTTATTTATTTTTGGCTGTGTTGGGTCTTCGTTGCTGTGTGCAGGCTTTCTCTAGTTGCGGCAGCGGGGGCTACTCTTCGTTGTGGTGCACGGGCTCCTCATTGCGGTGGCTTCTCTTGTTGCGGAGCATGGTCTCTAGGTGCCTGGGCTTCAGGAGTTGTGGCTCGTGGGCTCTAGAGCGCAGACTCAGTTCTTGTGGCTCATGGGCTTAGTTGCTCCGTGGCATGTGGGATCTTCCCAGACCAGGGCTCAAACTCATGTCCCCTGCATTGGCAGGCGGCTTCTTAATCACTGTGCCACCAGGGAAGCCCAAGAGGCTTTCATTTATAGGTTAAACCAAGTTGACAGATTCTTTTCATTTGTTGCACAGCATGGTATTTTGGGGTAGCTTCTGAAATAAAGTGACAAGTTGGTGGTAGTTATGGGGTGAGGACTTGCTAACCATACTCTGTATTCAACTTGGTTTTTATAATAAGAGGGTTCCCTATGCTGCCCCTTACTTATCTCAGGACGAAAGTGTATTTGATGCTGTCTATTGGTGTTGGATGAGGGAGGCTCTGTGGTACTTGCCTATTTCAGGTACCGTGTTGGCAGCTACTTATTCACAAACACAAGCATGTTCATATTCTGGGAATCATTGAGTCACAGGTCACAGTATATTTACCTGCATGATTATTGCATATATTTAATTTGGCTTGTACAGTTTTGGACTTTTTTGAATTTTAATGCTTTTGAAGGGGTAATCAATGGTGGACAAAATGGAGTTTGCCACAGGTTTTCCAGACCCTGTTGTATTTCATCCTTTCCAAAAATCATTGGCTTTTGCAATCCCTGGAAGCTGTTTTGACTTCCAGGGATAAATCTGAATTTTGCAGAATACGGATGAGTTATTGATCTGATGACTCACACATTAGTATTTCTGGCCCTCACTGCCTAGTCCTAAGGCATATTAGCCACATTTCTAGTGCTCAGTGGTCACATGTGGCTCGTAGCCACTGTCGTGTACAATGCTGGCCATGTGAATGACACAGAAGCTTCCATGTGTTTGCCATGTGAACAAACCCTCTTCCATAACTCTACCTCTTCTCTCTTGCCTCAGTATCTCTCTCTTTTTTAAAAATAATCTTTAAGTCTCCTATGGTCCTGTAGACTTCTCTTTCCAAAATAAGTTACCCCATTTTTAGAAACCATTGAGTCCCAAGTCCCCTTTTGTGTCATGTAAATTATGGAAGAGTAATTTAGTTGGTTTGTTCACTACTAAATCCCCCAAACCTAGAACAGTTATGAATACATAGGTAGGAATTAAGAAAAATTGGTCAAGTGAATGAATAGATAAATAGATAAATGAATGAATTCATGCTCCAGGATAAGCCATGAATTGAAAATGTTTCCAGCTCTGCCAGGTTTCTGCACCTGTTTCGGGAGAAAAGTGGTCTCCTGGGTGAATGAGAAGGGACAGCCAGCTAATCCAACATGGGGAGACCCTTCCCCTTACCAGGAATATTTTTTTAATATCCCACACTGTGGAGATTAGTGTCCTCAATGAAATAATCCTGTTCCCTCTGTTAACATAATTTTGATCTCATTATCAAGAGATATTGACTCTTTTCCTGATGCAGGTTGTATTACAAATCCTCTAATTAATTTGAAAATAAAGGGGTCCAGGTGTGCTATTATTGCTCATATCTTGTTATAGTGCTATTAAAAAGGTTAAGCTTATCAAATATATTTTAAATGTATATATCTTGAGGGCTGTAACCACCTTTTTCCTTTACCAGCTTAGCCAAGAGCCTTAAACATAGTAGGCTGCCAATAGACATCCATCGCCGAATCAGTCAGCAGAGCAAGGCATCATCCAAGTCACATAGAGTACCTCAGTCAACAAATTAAAGCCCTTATGGAGTTCACATTTAGGTAGAAGAATGGGAAGGAAGAAAAATAATAAGCCTTAGTCACAGTAAATGAAAAAATATATACTTCAGTAGAAAGTGATCAATGTGATAGAAGTAACTGGTAAAGTAGGAAAGAGAATCATGAGAGGGGAAGAGATGGGTTGTAATTTTAAGTAGGCAATAAATTAAAACATTTTAATGCAGACCACTGTGCTTTGATCTCATACAATATAGTATGATTTTAAAAAGAGAAACAGTAACATGCACACATTATTTACACATATGAAATTCATCTGAGTTTATAATCTTTAGTTGGAAAAGGATAGGAAAATCACGCCAACAAATTTTGAGGAGTTTAATAGTTACTGCAAATGCCAGTTGTGAGAAACCAATAATAACAATGAACTGAAAAGGGTAAAACTACAAAATGAAATTCTACTTGAAAAAGACACATAACATATAGAATCAAAATTATAGAGATTTAGAAAATAGTAATGAGGAAGTAGAAGATGTAACAACTCAGAAATTACATATATTAAATGGATTTTACAGATTATAAGTTAAAAGTAAACCGTACGAGCAGGGAGTTGCACAGATATATCCTCATTCATAACTAGATAAAAATGAACTCCTTATCCATTGTATTTTAGATCAACCATTAAATTGAGAACAACAGATAGAAGTAGCATGGTAGAAGAAATTATAGTGATCGTCAATCAAGAGGTGTGACTGATCTCATCTCTGACAAGTGACCTCTCACATTTGTGGCTGTAAATGAAATGGTTAGGCCAAATGCCCAGTAAGAGCACTTCTAACTCTAGAATTACATGAGTCCAAAGATCCTTCTGGAATCCTTCAATTAATAGAAATAATTACCTGGGCTTAGATAACTGGTTGATGCTATTTAAAATCATGCAATCCCCATCACAAACCCAAGGAACATTATTAGCACAAATGTTCCTTTTAGTTGGCCCCTTCTGGCAATCTGAAGTTTTTCTTTCATTTCTCATACCAATCTATTCTATCATTATGTTGGAAACAATAATGGTAGAGGATTAAATGGGCATAAAGCTATACGGTTGGTCCTGATGCAAAACATGTAAAAATCTTTTTTCTTAAATCAAATAGGTAGCAGAGAAACACCAATACCTTTAGTCACAATGCCCTCAATACCGGGGATATGACAATAAATTAGTGGGATATCAAAAATAAAAGCCACGGATATAAAGACTTTAAATATTTGGGGATCATCATTACATTATCTTACCTTTAAGACTGAAGCTCAGGAGAGCTCCACTTTCACGACACCAGCATGAAGAGTTCCATAGGTGAATACCCAGAGAAACAAGCAAAGCTAGTGAAGACTATAAAAATTAATCCAACCATTTAAAGTTTCTGGAAATAGTCCTAAGGACACACAGCAAAGCAGTGGAGAAAGAAACATTTAGTCAATAAAATCTACTAAAATGCAGTAAGATAAGGAGCCTCAATCCACTTCCTCTTTCTCCCCCTGTTCTGGCTCAGATCCACAGAAGCTTCACCCTAGGTAGGGGTGGCCAAGAAGATGAGGCTTCCTCTCTTCTCGGTTTCCAATCAAAGCTTACTTTATCCCACTGAGAGAGAAAGTTACCAGCATTGCTCATTTCCTCCAACTTCAAGCTGAAGAGGCTATATTGCTGGTGAGTATGGGTGAGAGGTTAAGGGCTACCTTCCTGCAACCTGCTTCTATCCACAGGATGAAGACTCTGCTCCATGCAGGGCAGGTTGAGACTACTTGGACCAAGATTGCCCTCACTCCAGCTCACTTTAGGACAGAGGTCCCATGACGGGAGAGAGGCAAGCTGAGAAGAGGCTGCTACCATGCCCAGTGCCCAGAACAGTGTTGCAGAGTTTGTCCAGGGCGGGGAGGCAGTCTATAGGAGAAGAAAGTTCTGCAGCTCTTCCCAAAGGAACTGATTTCGTCTGGAACAGTGTGTGGAGAAATTCAGGGCTAAGGGGGTCCTTGCAAACAATGTTTCCTCTTACACATTGTTGACTGGAGGATTTTTGCAGAAACTAACACCTGTGGCCCTAATCCATCTCCGGTCAAAAATGTGGTAATTAAGAACAACGCTCAAAACCACAGGTGAGCTAGTTCAACAGAGAACTAGGAAAAGAAATACCTAAAAACCCTTGTAGGATCAGAAAAAAACTCAAAGACTTGCCTCAAAAAATATACCTGCAAAGGAGCCCAGATTTCATTGGATTAGACTTCTGAGCAATATGTTCTGTCTTGAGGACATTGTCAACAAAAATAGAGTAATCAGCTGGTAATTAGAAAAGCCCAGTGGGTAGGGGCTAACACCAAATGAAGCCGACCATTTACCAGAGAGATCATGGAAAGAGATAAAAGAGAGCCCTGTTAAAACTACTGTTATCTCAGGGTGACTAGGCCCCATCCAAGGCTGCACCCAAGGAGGTATATAAAAGGTAGAAATAGATTTCTGAAAGAGCCAAACCAAGTCACCAAAATATAAACAAGCAAACAGCAAAAACAGATCTTTGGGGGATCCAGAGTGGCTACAATATATTACCTAAAATGTTCAGTTTTTAATAAAAAATTATGAGACTGAGGCTTCCCTGGTGGCGCAGTGGTTGAGAGTCCGCCTGCCAATGCAGGGGACACGGGTTCGTGCCCCGGTCCGGGAAGATCCCACGTGCCACGGAGCGGCTGGGCCCGTGAGCCATGGCCGCTGAACCTGTGCGTCCGGAGCCTGTGCTCCGCAACGGGAGAGGCCACAGCAGTGAGAGGCCCGCGTACCGCAAAAAAAAGAGAAAAGGTTTCGGTAACTTAGGAGGTGGGACAGGGTTGTTTGTACATCTGCTCTCAGCTCCGCTTCTCATCTTCTGTGCTCCTCTCTGTATCACAGAGGGCTGGATGCCAGAAAGGTACCTTCCTGAGACTTCCTTGCCCGCTGGCTTCTGTTAGACTCTGACACTGTGGCAGAGGCAGTGGCAGGTGATTAGAAGTTGGGAGGAAGGAAAATAGGCAAAAACTCACACCTTTTTTAGGTGGGGAGGGCAGAGCGTTTAGCATAGCCTTCACCTGCAGTTGCAGAGGGTGACAGTGAGCCCCTGGGCTCTTCCTCAGGCAGCCTGCTTCCAGCAGCTGCACAGGTTTCCGGGGGCATAGCAAAGCAGTAGTAGCTGCAGGGGCTTTAGCGGCCCTGGCTAACGTGCCCTGACTCCCTCTGTTTCAGTGCCAGATGCAAGGAACTTTGGGCCTCAGGATTCCCACCCTAGCAACAGGAGAGTGGGCCATGGTTTCTGCGAGGCAGCTTCCTCACTGCTTCCAAATAGTAGAGGCCACAGTGGGGCTCAGCAGCTCCGCAGGGCAGAGACTGTACTACTGAGGACACCCTTTCCCTTCTGCTTGGCACTAAGATGGCACTGGCTTACTGCAGATACTAATCACTTGGGAACCTTTTCGTTTCCCTTTTAAACCTTTTGTCACTTATTCCCTGTATTAAATTTCCTCCAGTTGAAATACCAGTCGAAGTTTCTGTTTTCCTGACTGGACAGTGATACTGAATAAATGATGGCATTACAGTACTGCAGAAATCAAGCCAGTTTTTCCTTTGTCTTTTCTTCCACGCTTACAATTTAATTTACCATTAGGTATTTTAAATTTTACATATATAGAATAAATTCTCTCCTTGATTTAATATGTAGTATGTAAATAAATGAAGATTGCATGATAAAATATATACAAATAGAAATAAGAATATGAAGTCAAGGAAAAATATTAAATTCTATTTTTTTGTATTTTAATACAAAAATTACTAAAATATACTAAGTCCTCCTGGAATTTAATATGTGGAGTATAAATAATAATGACTTAAATCAAGATAGGCATCATATGATAAGTAAATATGTCTTCCGTTTTCTTAGTTCTTTTTTTAATTTAATTTTATTTATTTTTATACAGCAGGTTCTTATTAGTTATCTATTTTACACATATTAGTGTATAAGTGTATATATGTCAATCCGAATCTCCCAATTTGTCCCGCCACCACCACTGCCCCCCACCCCGGGTTCTTTATTTGGCACATATAGAGTAGAAAATATGATTATACCTCTAGACTAGAAATCCCTTCTAATATTGTTCACTAGAATCCAAGTTTCAGATTTTGATGTTTTTATGACTTGTCACAGTGAATCTATTAACAAGTATTGTATTTCCTGATTGTGTTTGAATTATGATAGGGTATTGCTCCATTGGGTTTCAAGGATCATGATGTGATTCATTGTGTATATTTATGAGTTGCTCATATAATTACAGAGACAAAAATACATATGAAATGAAAACACAATTTTAGGCATAGAAAAAAAGCTTCACTTTTATGAACATTATCAGTGAAACATGTGACACACCAAGAGAGAAATACACCAGATGAAGACAACATGTTATAAGAGGATGTGTTTACCTTGTTTTGTGCAATCTGGTGCATTCCTATATCTAGAAAAGTTCTCAACGTCCAGGAGTACTAGATACTTGTATAGGAAAGGTCTTTTATTTTTTTCTTGTTTATTGATTGATTGATTTTTAAATATTTTTATAGATCTTTATTGGAGTATAATTGCTTTACAATACTGTGTTAGTTTCTGTTGAACAACACAGTGAGTCAGACATATGCATACACATGTCCCCATATCCCCTCCCTCTTAAGACTCCCTCCCACCCTCCCTCCCTATCCCTCCCACCCTCCCTCCCTGTCCCACCCCTGTAGGTCGTTGCAAAGCACCGAGCTGATCTTCCTGTGCTATGCTGCTGCTTCCCACTAGCTATTTTACATTTCGTACTGTATATATGTCGCTGCTAGTCTCACCTCGCCCCAGCTTCCCCCTCCCCACCCCGTGTCCTCAATGCATAGGATAGTTCTTTCATCCAGGATTTTCTAAGGATGACTAAAAGATTTATTGAGAATGAGTGAAACCTCAATCAGAATTAGAACTTTAAATTTCACTACACATTAAATTAAGCACTAGTCAATGTGTTTGTATATTTATAGATGGTATTTTGATATAAGCTTTATTTTTTTTTTCACTTCCTTGTATGCAGCTGGTCCCCTACTGGGTCAGTATAGATTGCCTTTACATAGTATTGATATAACAGAGAGGGCAGAGTGTGGACTCAGGATGCAAGCTGTCTGGCTTTGATTCCTGGTTTCATCACCAACTGTGCAGTCTTGGGTAAGTTTCTTAATCTTCCTGTACTTCAGTAACATCATTTATTAAATGTTATGAGTCTAAAATGGGTAACACAGGCAAGTACTTAGCAAGATATCTGCTACCTGTCTCGGTACATTGCCACATTAAGATTGTTATAGCTGGAACGCAGAGGACAAAGCAGTCAAGGTCAGCTCTTTGCACTTTAAAACAGGCTCGTAAAGTCCATTTCAGATGATTAAAAGTAGGCTTTCAATCACAAAGGAGACTTGAAAACAGTTTTCTAAATTATCAAATCTTCTCTTTAAACATCACATCAGGAACAGAAGTTTGGAGGATTGAACATGAAGTTTTTACTGCAAACTATGGAATAGGAAGCATGATTTAGGGGCAATTTCCTGCTGAACAGTGATTAGGTAAAAGTCCTTGGCTAGGGGAAAGCACTGAAGCAAGAGAGAGAAAAGTGCATTGAGGCTTCAGAGGGAAGCCTACTCCCATATAATAGGTGATTTCAGGGAGAGAGAGCATGTTCTCTGTTCCCATTTGGGAGGCAAGGCTCTATAATGCTCCCCAAATGGGATGACCAGAGGATTTTACGTGAAGGTTTTGCATATTCATGCAGAAAGAGGGCTTGGTTTGCATCTTTTGTTGCATCGCAGAGTTCTGAAAGACCTGGTGGTATGGAGAAAATCACGAAATTGCTTCATGCCTGAAGAGAGAACATCTGATTGTAAAGAAGGTTAGTAGATCACTGGAGGCCTGGGGTTGAGATAAGGGGCAAAATGAGTGTGTACACATCAAGACCGTGGTAGGGGCTCTGATCATGAGCAAGGATCTGTGGATACTGTCAGCTGTGGATACAGAGAGAACAAAGGTGGTCATAAAAGGTTAATATGGAGGGTGATTTAGTCTGTTGGAACCTGAGGAATACCCTTGAAAAATACACTCCCCCACTCCCTCTGTTGTGATGACCTGTCAGCAGCTGCTTGCTTTCCAAAGCTCTCCCACAGGGGAACAGGTCAAGAGGCAAGTGCCCAAGAGGAGTGCATATCATTAACATCTCTGTTAATTAAATACACCAAAAAGAACGTTTCAACAAGATGTGACAGAATTACCTGCAGAGGCCTAGATTATATTTCTTAAAAAAATAGACTTTAATTTGTAGAGCAGTTTTGGGTCCACAGCAAAATTGAATGGAAGGTACAGATATTTCCCATGTAACCCCCATCCCTACACATGCATGGCCCCCACCGTCATCAGCAACCCCCATCACAGTGGAACATTTGTCACAATTAGTAGACCTAAAATGACACATTATTACCAGTGAGAGTCCATAGATTACCTTAGCATTTTTCTGAGAGTCTTTATTTGCCCTTCATTTTTGAAGGATTATTTTGCAAGGTACAGATGACTGGGTGGGTGGTTTTTCTTTTAACACTTTAAATATTGCACTCCACTCTCTTCTGGCTTGCTGGTTTCTGAGAAGTCAGATGTAATTCTCACCTTTGTTCCTCTATCAGTAAGGTGTTTATTCGTTTTGGTGTCTTGCAGGATTTTTTTCTTTATCTTTGATTTTCTCTAGTTTGAAAATGATATGCCTAGATGTACATTTTGGGGGCATTTATCCTGCTTAGCATTCTCTGACCTTTCTGGATCTGTAGTTTGGTGTCTGATATTAATTGGGGGGAAATTCTCAGTCATTATTGTTTCCAATATTTCTTCTGTTAATTTCTCTCTTTCTTCTCCTCCCTGTATTCCCATTATGTGTACGTTAGAACTTTGGTAGTTGTCCTATAGTTTGTGGATATTATGTTCTGTTTTTCTTTATTACAGTTTTTTTTTTTCTATTTGCTTTTCAGTTTTGGAAGTTTCTATTAAGATATGCTCTATACCTGAAACTAACACAACATTGTCAATTAACTATACTCCAATAAAAATTAAAAAAAAAAAGATGCTCAAGTGCAGAAATTCTTTCCTCACCTGTGTCCAATCTACTGCTAAACCCAACAAGGGAATTCATTTCTGTTACAGTGTTTTTGATCTCTAGCGTGTTTCTTTTTTCTCTTTCATAGGATTGCCATCTCTCTGTTTATATTGCCCATCTGTCTTGCATGCTGTCTACTTTATCCTTTAGAGCTCTTAAAATTTTAATAATAATTGTTTTAACTTTCTGGTCTGATAATTCCAATATCCCTGCCATGTCCGCTCCTAATGCTTTCTTAGTCTCTTCAGAGAGTGTTTTTGCCCGTAGTATGTCTTGTAATTTTTTTTTTTTTTTTTTTTTGTAGCCAGGTATGATATGCTGGGCAGAAGGAACTACTGTAAATGGGCCATTAGTAACGTGGCGGGGAGTTGTGTAGGGGGAGGGGAAGCATTCTATGGTCCTTTGATTCGGTCTCGGATGGTGAGCTTCACGTGTGCTTCTTAATTACACCCCCCACCCCCACCCCCGTCTCCTGATCTTCACCCCGCTCAGGTGGGACAGGAAGTCCAGAGTGGGCTGGAATTGGGGATTTCCCTTCCCCCGGAGCACTTAGACTGATAAACCCCGGCCGGTTAGGCTCTGGTTAAATAGTTTCTCCTGAGGGCAGATCTTGTGAAGAAAACCAGAATACTTTGGTGAATTTCAAGATGGCGTCTTTTCCCATCCCCTACGAAAAGCGTGAGAGGATTTTTCTCAGATATTCACTGTCAGAACCCGGTAAAGCTCCCAAAGTTAAGACTCACAAAAGTGTGGCGTCCTCCCAGTGACTGGGTACCCCTGGAGTTTTTCCTCTCTCAGACTTGTCCACACTGACCAGCAATTCATCAATTACAGCTCGGCTTTTTATACCCCAGTGCTGGTTCCTACAGAGGTTTCTAACCCCGGGCTTCTGATCCGGTAAGTTGTGATTCTTTGTCTTTGCCTGTCAGTGAATTTGGTAGCAGCAGTTTGTCGTGTGACCTCACTTAGTGATCTAAAGAGTTGTTGATTTTTCAGTTTGTTCAGCTTTTCACTTCTTGTTAGGACAGAGTGGCGACTTCCAAACTTCTTATGTGCCGAACAGGAAATTGGAAGTCTATATTACATTTTTTAAAGGAAGCTCCGAGAACAAGTTGAATGCAGTGGGGAGAAATATGGAGAGTTGTGTTTATGCACATCTGAATCATAATGCACAAGTATCAAACTTGCTATTAAAAAAAAAAAAAAACTGGGGACTTACCTAGTGGCGCAGTGGTTGAGAGCCCGCCTGCCGATGCAGGGGACACGGGTTCGTGCCTCGGTCCGGGAAGGTCCCACATGCCGTGGAGCGGCGGGGCCCGTGAGCCATGGCCACTGAGCCTGCGTGTCCGGAGCCTGTGCTCCGCAACGGGAGAGGCCGCAACAGTGAGAGGCCCGTGTACCGCAAAAAAAAAAAAAACCCAAAAAACACACACTTGTAAACCATCCACACTAAATCATGAATATGTGAGGGACGGGAAAGGGCTCCTCTTCAGGGGCTTCTCCTTTTCTGTCTGCATTGCCTTCATTCTGCAGCTCTTCGCACTCCCTGGATATCTTGCCCCAGCCTGTGCAGAGCTGAGATATTACTTCATTTTCAAACCTTACTTCCTAAATTCTTAGTCATCACATTTGCAAACACTTGGTATTCCCAGCCTGCCTGGTGTTTATATTTGTGTTGTTTCTCTCAGTTATGTTCTCTCGTCCTCATTAGTTGGCCATGGTGACGATTTCTATGTGTTTCTAGGTTCTGCAGCTCTGTCTAAAGTGAACCTCCTGAATCCCACATCTCCCTTCTCTCTTTCTGTATTTGCCCTGCTATACAATCAGCATTCCGGATGATTCATCAGTGGGAGGATGACTTGTCAGGATGACTTGCTTTGTGCTTCAAGTTGAGCTGAAAGTTGATTCCTCATTGCAGAAGCAAGATAGCATTTCCTATTTAAAGATTAAATGTTCCCTTGACAGAAGCAGCTAGATGTACCCCTTAAACATTTTCCGTCCAATGGTGTATAAGCAGCAGGAGTTCTGTACATCCCCAAGTAAAGACCTAATGTGGAAATAATGATACTTTTCATTATGAAGATTGAGAATGCTGTTTTGCTGTGTTCACTTCGTAAGATAAACTAAATATATTATTCCACAACAACAAAAACTATTGCTTGTTACTGTATTCAGTTTTCCATAGTTTTGAGTAGATTTGAAAGGTATGGACGATAAGTCACTGAAGAAATTAAATTTCCTTTTTGAGGAAAGATAATCACAAAGGAACCAAGTTTAACTTTCACACACCAATTTTGATTATCTTTCTACAAGCAGTTAGAATGTTATTTTCTAAGCTGCAGAGCAATTAATGGCTAGAACTGCAGGAAGTATTTAATTGAGTATTGATTTAAGGCCAAGCTGTTGTTTGGCTGAGGCATTGTGTTATAATTAATGGACCTGAAGCAGGGTTTAATTTTTCTGCACTATACCTGATTTTCAAGCATTGTAATAACAACCCTCAAACAATCCATAGAGGGAGTCTCAGACTTTTCCTATTAACTTTTTAAAGTTTTGACTGAATTTTTAACATTTGCAGAAGACTTTTAGCTTTCTGTAGTAACTTCAGTCTGCTGCCTTTTTAATAAATTTAAGATTAAATTCTCCCATTGCCAGATTGCCAGTTAGTCAGTCAGTTCATACATGCAAATTTAATACAGGGTAATATTATCAATGGCCTGATTTACTGAAGAAGACTGTGCCTTACACTTCCCTGGAGTTCTGTAGACAGAGAAGAAATTCTCATTTGTTTGGGGGTAGTGCTGAATGCTTACTTGAAGGGCAGAAGATGGGCAAAAATTCCTTTCAAGGCCTCACCTGTAATAACCTCCAATGATTAGTCCCTATAGAATGACAGAAATATATGAGTTTGCAATTTTAAAAACAGCCATCTGGCCGTTTTCTGATCTGGCACATTACTTCAATTCTAGCCTTGCTATGTTTAAGATGATGACTTAACGTTTTTCTCAGTTAAAGTATCAAATGCATAGCCTCCTTGGGACCTATAGGTATACAAAGATGAATTAACATAGTTGGGAGTGGCCATCTCTATGCATGTTACAGCCTATTTTGAATATAAACATTACAGAACTGTATTACATAACTAAACCATATGGCAATATGTAATACATGCTATAATAAAGAACGACTTATTGGTTAAATCTGTGAGTGAAACTTTCTAAACTGATCAGCCATCTCATCTTCCTTGTCCTACCTGCTTACCTTCCTCCCCAGTTCATTCTTAGAGCTAAATCCCCTTAATTTCAAGTCTCAACATTACCCAACAGTTGCCGCAAAGCCTTCTGCAGTGTAAAAGTTTCAGTCTCTTCAATCTCATCTCGCTCTTTTAACATATGAGACTAGCTGTTTGTTTCTGCTGTGTGGTGGTTTGGGAGTTTGTTGTAATCCCAGCAGCAATTTCAAATCTGGCAACTGGTACTCCCTTTCTGAAGTGTGGAACAGCTACTTTGTGTCAGGTCCCCAGAGAGTTTAAGCTTTGGGGAGAAAGCAATGAGACACTTGCAGGAAGGGTTATACTGGCTGAATTTTAAAGCACTTCAGTGGATTCAAGACTCCAGTACATTTTAATGATCGTGGAGCCCAGAGCATAGTCAGTCTCTCAGAAAGTAGGTGCTCAGGATGAACCTTGAGGATTTTAGATATGCGTCACTGAGTGACCTTTAATTTACTCTGTGTCTTCAGAATTAGGTGGCGTGAAGAAAAATGAGGTAGACTGTAGATTTCTTTCTGTTTCAGATCAACCAAGTTACCTGCTGATAAAACAGCATAAAAAATGAGCATGTTTATAACTATACTCATTTTGGATACTGAGCAGTAAATTTTAGGGGCTGGAGCTGGGCTGGAATCTGAGTATACTGATGAAAAGGGTAAAGAATTACCTTTAGCTTAGCTCTTTGTGAATGTGTTTTATGTATAAACATGTCTGAATGTCATTTAACATTTGCAGAATTGTCAGTTCACTTAGAGAATTGTACCTTTTATTCTTTAAACCTGATATTTATTCAGATGTTATTTGAAATATATATATGTGAAGAAAATTCAAAACCTTTTTGAGTATGTATGTTTGTATGACTCAGTCCTTTGGCAATGCTATGGAAAAAACATTTTCTTAAATACTAATTATCAACACATTCGTTCCAATAACATTGTGCCTTTTATTTTTGTATTGAAATATTCTCACTATGAGCACAGAGAATTAAAGCTATATTGCAGTAGCAGAGGCATTCTGGACTCTGAGCTTTTTCTGTTTGAACTGAGTTAGCAGTTAAGAGGCATGTATCAAAGCCATGTACTATTACGAGCTGATGAGAACATGGCTTCTTCTGGAAAAGGAGATGGGCATTTGGGCCTGAAAGTGCTTGTGGATTATATAGTTAGCATTCCGGGCACAATGAGGGTAAAATGGAAAAAGGGTGGGTATCCTGTGAATGAATGAATGAGAAAATGAAAGAATAGCCAGTACTCTTGTTGACGACCGTGATTAAGTTATATTTTCTGTTACCCCTCCTGTATTTTCTTAGTTCTCATAGAAGCCTGGGGAAATACTGTCAAGGAGATCTAGCTAAGTAACAGTAGCAGTGATATCAAAAAGAGTGTTTGAACACTGACAGTGGAGGCCCTGGAAGTACAAGCCCAAGCCTCCCCTCTTCCCTGCCAGGGATTCTGTAGTGATTGAAGCACAGACTGCATCTAGGATAGGTCTTTTCCAAGCTCAAGCTGAGCACACTGCTTTTTCTTTTTTTTTCTTGCTATGAAACATAGGTAAATAATTTACCCTACTACCCCTCAGTTTCCTCATCTTAAAAAAAAAGATAATAATTGTTCCTACCTCATAGGGATGGCTTGAGTATTAAATAAGTGACCTATGTAAACTATTTAGAGTAGTTCTTGACAAATTTGAAGAATTTTCTGAGTATCAATAATTATTATTAATATCACTATCATCATCATCATCATCACTTCATCTGTGGAATCCTGAGTGTTCCATCTATTCTCCTTTGTAGCCTTTAAAATTATCTGTCTGAAAATGGTATTGGACATTTGTATTCTTGGTCACTGGTGTTCTTACCTACTGTCCATGTGACTCTGATGGGGATGCTGATCTGAACCACAGTGCTGCTCTCAGGGTGTCTCAGCTCTGATGTCACTCCCTCTTTCCTTGTGTGGTCCCTGTTGTTTTTCCCTTACGAAATTTTTACCTGAGGGAAAGGATATTCCTATCCCCACTAGCCTTAAAGTAGGCCTGGTGTTTGCGGTTTCTTAAAATACCTTGATATTAAAACAATACTTATTTGTCTTTCCCTTTCTCTTGTAGATATCTCTGCAAGATTCCCTCGGAATGAGCTGGAAAACAAGAAAGGTGGATGCTTAGAGTGCTGTACTCACTCCACTAGCACTCAGCCAGTGGGCTAGACCAGACCTCAACCACTATCCTCCACTTCAGGTATGTTTGCTGGTCACTCAGACCACATCTTAAGGTTTAAAAAGAGTGTTTTAATTGACCAAACCTCTTACTTGAAATTTGTAATTTAGTTACCATAAGCTCCAACTATCACTTCAAGTGGTAGGTTAGTTTGTTTATTTGAGATTTTTCTTGTTTTTTGAGGAAGGCCTATATCACTATGAACTTACCTCTAAGAACTGCTTTTGCTGCATCCCAAAGATTTTGTATGGTTGTGTTTTCATTGTCATTTGTCTCAAGGTATTTTTTAATTTCCTCTTTGATTTCATTGTTGACCCATTGGTTTTTTTGTAGCATGTTGTTTAGTCTCCATGTAATGTTTTTTTTTTTTTTCTTCCTCATTTCTTTTTCTGTGGTTATTTTCTAGTTTCATGCCATTGTGGTCAGAAAAGATGCTTGAGATAATTTCTATACCCTTAAATTTGTTGAGGCTTGTTTTGTGCCCTGGTACGTGGTCAATCCTAGAGAATGTTCCATGTGCACTTGAAAAGAATGTGTATTCGGTTTTTTTGGATGTCCAACTCTCACTTCAAAAGATATCTTTTAAATTCCTCTGAGATTGCTGCTTGCTTCTCTGTATATAAAGGAGACGGAGTAGAGACATGGGCAGGTTAAACGCTCAGGCTGACACATGGACATAACAGAGCTATTGCAAATGAAGTCTCAGAGCCTTGAATTTTGAATGGAAGCAGACTGCTATGGCTCTATTTTGTTACAAATATGTATAATGATACAAAGGGAAACAACTTGAAGCCCTAAAGAGGTGTTTTACATAGTCATTTTGTTCAGCTGAACCGTAATTCCATTGATCCTTGAGGTTGGAAATGGTTTAGGGGAATAGAAATTACAACAATTTTCCTTTCAGCATGTATGTAGTTTCCTTATGGAAGACTTGTGCTTTTGACTATTTACAAGTCATTTTGAAGAGTCTGAGTGTAAGTCTAGTTAGTGCAAACAGGGAAAATACTGTTTATTTTTTTAAATAATAAAAATCCAGTGGAGTGGATTGAAGGAACAATTTGTTACTCTGTCGGGAGAGATTTCAGGAAAAAATTGCCAACTTTTTGGCAAAAAATGGCATTTTAAAAAATCAATTCCACTCAACAGTATTGATTTGAACAACGTTATGGGGAGTAGAGTATGTAAAAGAATGAAATTCACAGGGAGACAGAATGATAAAAAGTAAAGGCATTGCTCCAAAGCTACAGTATTTCTCATTCTTAAAAGGGACATGAGAATATGAAATAAAGTGATGACTGAAAGCAGAGGTATAAATCATAAAAAATGTTCCATGATGTAAATGTTTAGGGTACTTTTATTGAATTATTGCAACAGTAATAACGTGCCATGAAAGAAAGGCATCCACAGATATGCTAATTAAGAAAAGGCAACACACCGTAAACAGTGCACAAATCATAAAATATTTAGTTCGTGTTTGTTGAGAATCCAAAGAGGTTCTGTTTTCATTTTATAGGTGCAATTTGGCTGGAAAAGAGGTGTATGTGAAGCAGATTGTTAAATGCTCTTTTACTGTTACTTGATGTTTAACAAGGTGCTCCAGGATGATGAGAGGGAAGCACAACTTGACTTAAATACTATTTTAAATCACTTTGATGAGTTTGAAGATGGATATTGACCCAAAAAGAAGTGTCTTTGCTTTGCAAATCACTTTGATGCGTATACAGTCTATTGGTCAGCCATTGACCAAGTGAATGTGTTAAGTAGTTGGGAAGGTTAGCTATACATTTGATAGTACTGATGTTGTATCTGCATGCTAAACCCAGAATGAAAGATGAATGAGACCCATACCTCATTCCTTAAGTGTCTTTAAAGGTATCCCATCAAATTGTCATTGTTCTCTCTACATCTAGACATGAGGGAACTTAACTACCCATGAGTGGAAAATGTCATTTCTATTGTCACATCTTAGGGTTCATCGAAATGAGCTGACAGAGTGTACTGTATATTTTCTCATTTGTTGTTTTCTCTCTCCTTCGTCAGTATTTCAGTATTTCTAGTCTTTGAACCAGGCTTATGTTATAAAATCTTTGGACCCTGAACTTTACATTTTCTAAGTAACATGCCTAAATTACTTTTGCTTCTGTGACTTTGCAGATAATAAAATTTGCTCCTGAATCTCTTTCCTTTCCATGATGATCATAAGACTCTCTCTTCAGAATTGGTAAGGAGATACTGAAAATGGATCGAAGCACTATGCTCAGAACTGCTATTTTGGGAACTCCACGTCCCTTTGTCTGTCGGCAACTCTGTGTTCCAAGTCCTATAATGATCAGGGCAGTTTTAGCCTAGTGTTAACAAGTTTGTAGACCAATTTCTTTAACTCGGTTTCCTCACTATTGCATGAATCCTAATCCTAGCAAGATTACTAGTACAGGCATGAAATTGTCTGGAAGTGTTGAAGGTTTTGCACCAAGCTAGTGCTCTGGCTGAAGAAATTCCTCAGAGGGTATGCTTGCAGGGGCACTTTATAGAAGAGCATTTTGTCCTCTAATTATAAATTTGCTATTAAAAATTCTCAAGGCTGGACAAGGCATATAGATCCAGCTCATCACCTGAAAGAACTCAATCTTACTCTAGCCAGTTAGAAATATATTTGGAATGTATCCAGAGTGCAAACATTTCTTTACTGTTCCCATCAGGTCATATTTACTCCATATAGAGACTATTTTGAATCAATGCTAGAGGTACAGTATCTTCTTTTGCATCCTTCCTTGTTCCTTTTTCATGTCTCCCTTCTGGAAGTGCCAGTTTTATCCTTCCCACTCCCTTTGTAATGAAACCAGCTGGTTAGGCTGAGATCAGGAGAGATTCTTGTGGGAGATTTGGAGGCAGGAAGTGAAGTGGCAGCCATTTTGTATCTCCCACATGCCACTGACCTGCCGTGTCACCTCATTGGTGGTAGTGGGCTGGCATCATTCCACCTTCTGCTAGATCCGACTTCAGCTTCTCTGACTCCTGGGCCAAGTGTGTGTGCTTGGCTCCACGAAGAAGGGCCCTAGTCTCTGTAGGACGCCCTTATCACCAAGGTCACACAAGCATAAAGAACTGACAGGGGTTTCCCATTGTCCCTGTGGGCTCCAGCTCATGAGTTTCAGCTTGCTTTTGCTCTCCACCACATTTGTCTATCTTTCCTTCCCAACTGTTTGCCCTGTGGGCTTCAAGCTCCAGAATCAAATGCAAAGACAGGTACTTAATCAGCTCCCAGAATTCCATAAGGCCAAATTTTTGTAATAAATCGCTTCATATTTATTATATTTATATACTTACCTTTATATTGGCCCTAGTGGTTTTGCCTCTAATAAAATCCTGACTGATACTAATTTGGTACCATAAATGATTCTAGAAGGACAGAATCTTAAGAATGAATCGGTTCTGGGTTTTCTGGAATTGGTTCTTTGATCGGATAGGCTCTAAAGGTATTAATGACACTGTTTCCAGTGGTTAAAAGGATACCAATAGGCTGTGCCATGCAACAGTAAAACAGTTACATAAATTATCATCTTTAGATACTTGTAATCAAACAACTATAGAAGGCAAGGTACCAGGTGACCAATTATTTGCTATCATAAAAGCTTTCATTAAAAATAGGAGGATAATGGCATTGGTTGTTTATAACTGTGCTGGAGAACTTGGGGAAAATGTGTGACAAGCATAAGGGTTTAAATTCCCAGATCAAAGTCTGCACAAAGGATCTGAAAGCTTCTTTGACTTCCCTGAAAGAAATACTTATGTCTTGTAGTTACAGTGCTGAGATTTCTGGAAATCAAACCTCAAATCTGATCTTGAGGGTGACTGAATTACAATGCAAATGATTTCCCAAACTCATAGGCTCTCTTTTATTAAACTTAAGGCATTGGTTGGGAAGGAATGGGATTGTGAAAATTGGGATAGGGACATACGGGTAGATACTAATGATGCCAGAATGTTGAGCCCCTAAATTTTGTCAAACCTTTGTGGCAAGTTGAAGCATCCTTGTCTGAGGAACCTATAAAAGCTTCCTCTGAGTTGGTTGACTTGTAAGACACTGATACTGCTGCTCAGGACATAATTCCACAAACTCTTCTGGTTTCTAGATCTCTTAGCAGTATCAAGTCTCAGCAGGACCCAAATGGGTGTGGTAAAAGTGTGACCTGTGAGGGATATAATACATACTAAAATAAGTGCATGATTTTTCCAATTTATAGTGCTGAACCCAGGGAATATGTTAGGGAAAGGAACTTCAGGGTGTACGATCAAGGTAAAAGGAGTATAAAATTGGAACAGAAAGAACTTACCAGACATAAGCTTCATAAGCAAAAATCCCAAATCAGTATTCTAGCTTGAGGGGCTAAGAATTGCTGTCTTCACTTGGTTGGTTGACTGAAACATGGATTCAAAGGTAGCCTACACTAAATAACATCGAAACACCAGAATCTCCTGGTGCACTGCAGAGAAGGGTATCCAAAGGCTTAGGAAAATTGGAAAGGTAGAATGGATTTATCATGTAAGACCTGGTCACCAGTCTGCGAGGGTCCAGGGGACCTTCCCTTCCACATGGCTTTGATAAATATATGTTTCAAGAGTTCTGTGATGGTTCTTTTCTGTAGGCCAGAAATGACAGTGGGAACTGCTGCCATCAAACCGGGATCTGAAACGTAATGAGGATGGCAGGATTCCATGGTGGCAGAGGACAAGTGGAGGCACTTAACTGTCAAAGACTAGTAGACAGGCTTATCATAACAGGCAGCAGAGCCAAAGCCACAATCAAAATAATCTGACTTACAGAGATGGTTGGCATTGGCTGAGTAATTGATCATGGTGTTCCCTAGAACTAAAATAGTCAATCCTTGTTGTTTGCAGATTTTGCATTTGCACATTTGCCTACTTGCTAAAATACTTTTGTCACCTCAAAAGCAATACTAGCAGCATTTTGCAGCCATTCATGGACATACGCATACACAGAGGATGCTCACACTCGAGCTGAAGCGAACAAGGCAACTCTCTGCCTTCTTTGTTGGTATGAGTTATGCTCTTGCCATGAGTTCAATTTTAATGAATAAAATATATAAATAAGGTGTCTTTAAACAGAAACACATATAAAACAAGGCTCTGTGTTGAGAGGTTGATGAAAATATGACCGGAGGCTGGCAGGACTCTAACTCTGTATTTTCCGTAGGAGCAGTAGTTTAGTATTTGCTAATTCAGTGTTTGTGGTGACTTTAAACATAACGAAAATCAACTATAGATAATAATGAACTTTACTTTAGACATTATTTTTCTGTCTATATTGATAGATAATTGGATTCAAGAAAACTGTCACAGTCTCATAACCATTTCCCATACTTGAACTGGTCTACAGACCCTGAACCCTTTGAATAAAGGGGAAGTTGGGTCCCCATGGGGAAAGACTGTGCTCTATTGCCCCACATTTACAGTGTCAGTCACCCTCCCAGCCTTCCTCAATGGGACCTATAGGCATTGACCAGGTTTTTTGTGTATTTTTATGGATTACTGGACACTGGCTCTGAAATCACATTAATTCCTGGAGATCCAAAATGTCACTGTGGTTCAATGGTCAGAGTAGGAGCTTTTGGAGGTTAGGTGATCAGTGGATCTTGGCAGTGGATCCAATAGGTCCCCAAACCTATTCTGTGTTTATTTATCCAGTACTGAAATGTGTAATTGGAGTAGACATACTCAGAGACTGGTTCCCTGGTCTGTGAAGTGAGGAAATTCACTAGAATTGCCTCTATCTACAAAAATTGTGAACCAAGAGAAATGCCATATACCTGAAGGGATTAATAGGCATCAGTGGTACCATCAAGAACTTAGAAGTTGGAGTGTTTGTGATTTACCTGATAGATAGCTACTCACCTTCACAAAGAGCACAAAAAATAGTGTATTTTCAGCTGGCAGGGCCAACAGTACACTTTCACTGCCCTACTTCGGGGATATATGAACTTCTCAGGACCTATGTTGTAATCTATACCACAGGGATGTCCTTCAGTTTCCTTCCATAGGACATTACGCTCATCCATTACAATGATTATATAATTCTGCTTGGGCCTGGTGTGCAGTAAGTAGCAACTACTCTAAACACATTGGTAAGGTACATGAATGATGGTGAGAAATAAATCACACCAAAGTTTAGTGGTCTTCTAGCTTGGAGAAGTTTCTAGGTATCCAGCTATACAGGGGGATGCTGAGATAGCCCTTTCAAGGTGAAGGGCAAGTTACTGCATCTGACCCGTCCAACCACTAAGAAAAAGGCCCAATACCTAAGTAGGCATTTTTGGATTCTGAGAACAACACATGACTCATTTGTGAATGTTACTCTGACCCATTTATTGAGTGACCCAGTAAGTGGCCAGCTTTGAGTGAGGCTCAGGACAAGACAAGGCTCTGTGCAAGCGGCTCTGCCATGCGGACCACGTGACACAGCAAATCTGATGATGCTCAGAGTGTCAGGGACAGAGAGGGAGGCTGCTTGGAGGCTTCAGCAGGCTCCCTAAAAGTGGCACACACAGCACTTAGGATTTTGAAGTAAAGCTAGGCCATTCTTTGCAAAAAGACTACCACCTTCTTTTGAGAACAGCTTCTGGCTTGCTACTGGACCTTAGAGGAACTGAAACCTTGACCATGGCGTGCTGTGTTACCATGTGACCTGAGCTATCCTTCCTGAACTAGGTGTGTTCTGACACACTATGCCATGAAGTCCAGCATGCACACCAGCACTGTGTAACAAAATAGAACCAGGTCCTGAAGGCACAGGGAAGTTGCATGAGAAGGTTGACCAGATGACTCTTACTTCTGATACATTATTTTCTCTTTCTCAACCTGTCCCTAAGGCCACCTGGGGAGTTCTCTATGGTCAACTGCCTGAAGGTGGAAAATGTAGGAACTGCCCACAAATGGATGGCTGCAGCACCACCACCCCACTCTGTCCAGTGGACGGAACTTCAGGGTATTTGCCTAGTGGTTCAATTAGTTTGAAAGAAGAGATGGTCAAAAAGTTTGGGTTTATAGCAATTCATATAGACTGTGGCCAAGTTTTTGGCCAGATGGTCAAAGGGACATAGAATATGGAGATATCTGTGTACTGTGTGAATGCTCACCAAGTGGTGACCTCAAGACAGAAGGATTTCAATAACTAGGGATGGAATGATTCAGTCAGCCTCCTACCCCATTGTCTAATGGGCTCACAAGCAAAGTGACCACGATGGCAGGGTGAGATTACATGTTTCCATTCACCAAGGCCAGTCTGATGACAGTTGCTGCTACGTTGTGTCAGCTAATGACATCAACACTGAACCCTGACATGTCACCATTCCCTGGGGGTGTCAGCAAGCTACATGGTAGCAGGTTGATTGCATAGGACTGCTTCCATAACGGAAGGGGCAATGTTTTGTTCTTACTGAGTAGACACTTGTCCTGTAGATACGGATTTGTCTTAGATGTCCTCGATGTTTCTGCCAAAACTACCATTTGCGGAATTATAAAACATCTTGTTCCTACTTTCCATGTTTTTTTTTAACGGTAAACTAGCTGTCCTGTGGCTTAGCTTCTGGCTCTAATGGAGCAATCAGCCTCCTACTAATTGCTTACCACTTAAATTTCCATTGTTTTCAAAGCCCCCTTAGTCTTGAACCATCCCATCCTTTGTCATAAAGTCATTTCCTTTGGAGGGACCTTCGGTGTACTCTGTTTGTATGTCCTGCCTCTTCTCTGTACAAAACTCGGAGCCATTGTCCCAGAGCTGGGACTGGGACCCACTTCTTTTGGTGTGACCCCCTTCATTATGGGCAGGGCACTGAGCAAGATTGGTAGTTTCTGGTGTTTCTGGCTTGCCTCTCCTCTCATGAAGCCTGTATCTACCGAATGAGCTGGGGTTAGATGATGGAGACCCCAGTATTCTCAGCCTGCTATACCTGGGCTAGAGCCTCTGCCTAACAGTGGGCACTGCTTGGAGAGCCCCCCGGCCCTTGTCTGCACTGCTCTGGAATTTAGTCTGTCTGACCCAGGCTGTGGGGTGATGGGAAATACTAGTGGCTCCTGGGGAGACATGCAGCCCTTGAACTGAGGGGTGAGGGAGTTCCCTCGTGTTGGTCACACCCACCTGAAATGCCTCTTCCATTAGCTGAGCTGTGAAGAGTATTGAGGGTGACTAGGTCATGGCTCAAGTGCCACAGATACTTACCGTTCCTACCAAGATGTAATAGACTTTCTTGAGTAAAGTTTTCTTTGTTTGATATATGTCCTTAGGACACTTACCGAGACTTAAACATTTTTTTTGGTAATGTTTACCAACCATAGTTGATTGACCAGAGAGCCAGTCCACAGGACCCCTCACGCTGCCTTCCTGGACCTATATCTCCACGTTAGCTTGCTTTTGGTTGCACTTGGGATATTACTGTATCTTGTTAGGTGGAGGTGTGGCTTTGCTACGGTTATTGGAGGTTAAGTATAATTTACTAAGATGTGTATGTATGCCAAGTTGAAAAGGGGTTGATTGTGGTCATTTTGTATCATGTCAGTTTGGCTGGGCTGGACCGTTTCCCAGAACTCTCTTTCCTACACTTACCTGGTTAGGGTGGGCGGTGTGAACCTGGTTAGGGTGGGTGGCATGAGAGAGTCTTCTGGGATATTTGGAAAGCCAAGATGTAGCAACAGCTATTTCGTACACACTGTTGCTTATTTGATGACTCATTTTGTTGCTGGGAGGCAACCACCAGGCCTGCAACTGTTCCACCTTTCTCTGGAGCCTTATTCAGTTTCTCTGGTTCCTAGATCCAGAGGTGAAGATTTCACATGTCCCACCTTCTGCAGTTCTACCAAGTTCCAAGGCAACAAGTCACAGATTTCTGTTGACTGTCGTGGGCTTTGCTTGTGTTTGTGGTTCCAGTATATTCTTGCTCTTTCTTCCAGACTTTTAATTCTAGCATCAGATATGAGGGCAGCACTTCACAGATACTGGTGAACCAGCTCCCACAAGTCTGTGAAGTCAAATTCCTATTTAAAAAGCATTATTTAGATAATAATAAAGGGATCAACACAAGAAGAGGATATAACATTTTTTAACATACATTCACCTAATGTGGGAGCACTTAAATATATAAGGCAAAAATTAACAGAGGTAAAGGGAGGAATTGACAATACAATAATAGTAGGATGCTTGAACACAAAAAAATAATTATGTATTTCCTAGTGTTTCTGCTTCTTTGAAACCTCAATGATATAAACATCAAACCTTTCTCTTGTTTACATTGAAGAACTTTCTCAACATGACTCCAAAGCACAACCATGAAAAAACAGTAAACAAAAACACTTGTGTTTTTGAGAGGGACAAAGCATCTGGTATGGATAGAGAATAACCTTCTGTATCTCTCAGATTGTAGAGAACGTGAAGAAACTTGACTCAGAACATTGTAAAAACCTGATTCCCCTTCTGTGGAACACTCCCCTTCTCGTAGACATGACCAAGTTCTGTGGTGGCCAAGATGCTCTTTCCCTGGGGCTGAACAGAGCATCTGTGCCCTAAGATGGTGTGTGTGGCCTAGATGAATGATTAATAAAGAAAGAAAAAACTCAAACCAACCTGTTGTTGCAGACACACTTGGGTTGTTGGAGACTTTTCTCCAGAAACACATAATGGGTAAGAACCTTGGCTTCGCCAGTTTGAGACCTTAAGAAAGTTACTTAACCCCTTGTGTCCCAGTTTCCTTATAACTCATAAAATTTTTGTAGGGATTGCAAAGTTTATGCTAGCTATTATTATGATGTGCCCACCTCCCTCAGCCCTTCAATGACCCTCCACATGGGACGTTTGGGATAAGCTGAGGAGATGCTCAGGCAGTCCTTCCCAGCTGGCTTGATCTGGGACTGTTTAGGTTCTGCTGTTGGGGTCCCTGGCCTTCTCAAGCACTGGTGTTTCCATTCTTGGTTTCTGTAGTCTCCAGATCTTGTTCTGGTTTTGGGGGGCTATCCTTACGTTGGCCCAGCATTCAGACTCTTTGCTCAGAGCCACAGAAATTTTTTCGCCAGGAGGAAATAGTCTTTCCCTGCAATGTAAAGTTTCTTTGTGCCCATTGGAGGGGTTTGGGCCTTTGGGTTAAGAGCCCTGCTTTTATAGGTGTATTGCGCCCTCTGCCGGTGAAATTTATAATACCAGCAATAGCTGAAGGCTGAGATCTTGCTGTGTGCCTGGCACAGTGCAAGATTTGTACACATTACTTCATTTAACTTTCACACCAGCTCTATCAGTCGCATCTTACAGACAAGGAAACTAACGCTTAGAGGGAGTAACTTCACCATCAAACAGCATTAGAGCCAGCATTAGACCCAAGTTGTCTGGCTCTAGAAATTGTGCATTTCATCACTATTCTACAGGAGTAGCTACTTTGAGCTCTATTAGGTTTTGCATATAAATCTTTCCTACATGCTAACGAATATGTATTGAACTTCTGTTCCATGTGGGACCTTCCCAAAGGAACTTAAACTCACATATTCAGAAAAAATATCTACCTCATAGGATTGTTGTGAGAAGTCAAGGAAATATTTTAATGTAAACAATCCAGCATAATATCTGACATGTAGTAGGTCCTAAATAAATATTACAGTATGTCCCCTATATAGGAACCTTCAAGTTGTGAACTTTCAAAGATGGGAACATGTGTTCCCACGTCCAGTCATATGTTAGTTCACGTGTCTGGCGTACATTGTCACGTGTCTACAAGTGGTACGCACTCTACAAGTGGTTGTGCTTTTGTGTACGTTACAGTACTGTATAGAGTACAGTAGTACAGTATCTTAATTGCAAGCCCAGGATGTCCAGAAGCAAGCGTAAAAGCCGCGGTGATGTAGCTGGTAGTGCTAAGAAGCTCCAGGAATTGGGGGCCCAGAGAAAGGATGAAGAGAGACAAGAGGAAGAAGAAGTAACTGAAGAACCAAAGAGATTCACGGCGTGGGAAATGGCAAGGGGATTTTTCTTTATTTGAGGAGGCACTGTTAGTTTTTGAGGCACGGGACCTGAACGTAGAATGGTACATGAAAGTTGCAGCAGCCGATCAGAATGCAATCCAGTGCCACCATGTTATCTATGACGAGAAAAGAAGAGCTACTACCCAGACATCACTGGCTCGCTTTTTCAAGAGGGTAGATAGAATTGAATCTAGCAATGAACCAGAACCTGGGCCATCAGCGTCAGGCGTGAGTGGAATTGCAGCTTGCCCTCCATCTCCTATTGTGGACCATCCTGACTCAGCTCTACTATCTCCCACCTCCTCTCCCTCCTCGAGACAGGAACTCTCCTGGTCTGTTCACTCGATGCCAGCCCCTGGATGCCAGCTACTGTACTTTTCAAGGTACTGTACTGTAAGATTAAAAATGTTTTCTTTATTTTTTGTGTTTGTTTTTTAAGTATTATTTGTGTGAAAAGTATTATAAACCTATTACAGGACAGTACTATATAGCCGATTGTGTTAGTTGGGTACCTAGGCTAACTTTGTTGGACTTATGAACAAATTGGACTTGTGAATGTGCTCTTGGAATGGAACTCGTTTGTATGTAGGGGACTTACTGTTCCAGATCTTTCTAGTACCTTTTTCCTGTAGCCTTAGAGCATCTTTCTGGAGAACTAAAGACATTTTAATCCTTACCCTTTTATCACAGAATCCTAAACTTCATGATTTGAATCCATCCTCAATTCTAGAATCTTCATTCACCTCAGTTTCCCCACCCCCATGCTTATCATAAGACTTACAGGCCTTGATTCGAATAAGATGCCTGATGACTTGCCTTGATATTTCAGGCTTGACAAGAGAGAGACAAGATCAGTTGCTCTTACTTGCTAGCTTCCTTGTTCCAGATTGAGTAATGTCAACCCTAGTTCATGTTTGCAAATCTCTTTTTAAGTGTAGGTTGGTTTGTACGCCAACAAGGTGATTCAGGATGACTGTCATTTAGATTAGTATGTAATGCAGTCATTCTGGATTAGTCAGTGGGGAATACGAATCAGCATACCTGCTATCAGATCAAAATATGAGTGGCACACCTGCTATCCTATCAAAATGGCTTGCAACATATGTATTCATTGTTTCAAGAAAGGGAGGGAGTTTGAATTTGCCTTTGTTTCTGATGCTGACTTTGCTGAAAGTGAGGGATATTTAAATGCTCTAGGCCTTTGCGGTTTTTTTTTTTTTTTTGCGGTACGCGGGCCTCTCACTGCTGTGGCCTCTCCCGTTGTGAAGCACAGGCTCCGGACGCACAGGCTCAGCGGCCATGGCTCACGGGCCCAGCCGCTCCGCGGCATATGGGATCTTCCCGGACCGGGGCACGAACCCGTGTCCCCTGTATCGGCAGGCGGACTCTCAACCACTGCGCCACCGGGGAAGCCCTAGGCCTTTGCGTTTTTAACCTTTCTGTGCAACTTTAGGGCGGTGGACCCAGTGATCTCTGAGGTTCGTTTCTCTTGAATTCAGTGGTTTTCAGATTTCAGATTTCATCCTTCATGGTTATTAGAGAGAAACCTTGACGCTCTGCTGGGTGTTGTGCAACTAGATTGAGAAATAGGCACTAGGGTTATTGTTTGCATATAACTTAAACTGTCATTAATAACATATGAGTTAGGTTTATGATACTTTTAGTGACATCTTACAATGTTTTTATTGCAAGTGAATCATTTTCTTAAATCTTGGGTTATCAATGATTATTTTAAAAGAGCTTGAATATAAAAGAGCTTTTATATAACTCTTGATAGGAAAGTATAATAGGTTTGAAATGCAATGGAAAATATTTGATAACTATAGATTTCACAGATGTATTTTTAAATTGTAACATATACTATTTCTTATTACAGTATAACCATTCCATATGTAATTATGGATATTGCTGAATAATTTAAGTAGGTTAGTTATGATTAACCATAGCAAGAATGTTTTAAATTTGCCACACCCTTTGTGGGAGGATAGCTGGCCTTCTTGAGGCTAGTGATCCATATCTCTGATCCAGATCCTCTTTGTAAGAGAAGAATAAACTACAGACGATTTGAGGATAATCTTATCAAAAGGATTAAAAGATAGTATGTAATGTAGAGGAAATATGATTTGTCTGGAGAATCAAATGGCTCACATAGTTATTACTTTGCATAAGTGTAGTACAATAGACTGATTCCAACTTCCAGCTTACCAGGATGAAGTATTATAGTTTCTGAAATGCGCAGGTATAGTAAACCCTTGCCTATCCATCCTTTTGTTTGCTGACATTTTGTGTGGTAATTAGTATGCAAAGGAAGTCTGCACGTGTCTATAGGTTGAACCCCTACACCTGCTCTCCCGGCTGTCTCTTTCAACAGATTGCATTCAGGACAATACAGAATACTTCTGTTTTCAATCCAAAATAGTCATATTGGTAATATGGCATGGCTCACTAATAAGTTATTCTGAATCACAAACCGTGTGGCCAGAAGACAAGGAAGTTCCAGAAGCAATGAGGGGAAAGAGACCCACACTCACAACAGCAAGATTTACATGTCATTCTGCTTGTCTGGATTCCAACCTGTAGTATTCTCTATTTGACTGTGTATTTAAAAAAATAAGTGAAGTCAAGAAATATGAATTTATGTGTCTCAGGGAAAGCCCAGTAAATTTTGCTTATGTTGGAAAGATAAGAACTAGTAGGTAAGGATTTCCACCACTCACCATTTGCTACCAACTATGAGAACATTGTACCCTTCAAAGGCCATTCATTTCCCTCCCAGGACATGGGACCTAGTGTCCTATGGCACATATATCATGTACCAGCATGATTTATATGCCTACATATTAGAATTCCCTTGTTTCACAGATGGAACAGCAACCGAATACAATATTATATATTTGGGGTGAGAGTATAGACATAAACAATGAAAGTCTTAATATTAATTATTATACAACTTAAATAGAGAGCAAGGGGCAGAGGAGAGCTTAAAAAACAGAGCAAATAAAATAAAGCCTTTAAGTCATTTTGTTTATCTGAATTTCTTATTCCAGCTATAATTCTTCTTATAAATCAGTACTTTCTAATCTCGCTCTTGATGCAATGCTCAAGCTGACTGGGCTGAAGAATAATTTTGTCCTCAGGTTGAGAGAATGGAGAAGGCATAAACAGACCTTCTAGATAATTGCATCATCCTCCCCTACCATCCCAATGCCATGCCAGCATTTCAAGTAATGTCCCTTTTGTCTTGCTGAGAAAAATCATTTCATGATTTATTACACTGGATTAAAGAGTGTACATTCCAGAGCTAGAACATGACTAAAGGACAGTCTGGCAGAAAGGATGTCAAAACAGTTGGTACGTTTAAATTTTTCTGAATTCCTTAAATAAACGTTTGCGGCTGCTTTCCCAAGAAGACAATCAGATGATAAAACAGCCATGAGTTACATAAACTACAGATGATGGTAGCTAGTTATCTCCATATTCTAGAATTAAGATAGGAAACTGGTTCTGCAGAAAGCTCTCTTCTTTGAGATGTGTGTTTCATTACCATTTGTCAAAATGAATTCCCTAATATGTGACTTCTTTCAATATCATGAATTGTCATTGAGGTTGAGAGCCAGGCTGAATTTTTGCACCAGTTGTTCCAATGTACAGAAAATGCTGTAAAAATGAGCCTATAGTGTTTTTTTCCCCCCAGGTATCACTTTTGAAAGGTACAAAATCAAAGTTTATTATCATTATCTATGCTCTCCATGCCCCAACTAAGAGATGGGCTTCAGGCAGTCTGACAGTGAGGAAATTTGATTTCTCGTTTCTGTGATGGTCTCTCTCCAGATAAGTAAGTTAGCTATTCCATCTATTTATTACTCAGTTGATGGCCTCTTTGATTAAATAAGATGACAAGGTTCCTCCTTAAGATGAATGTTAATGTGTTAAAAGCAAAAGAAAGATTTTTATTTATTTTGATGCCTCACATGGAAAGCTGAATCCTCTACTATATACTCCAATAAATGTAATATTTACATATTTAAAGGTTTCAGCAGAAGCCAGTTCTATTCTTCTAACAACACAATCTATTCACTCTTTTCAACTGAGGAATTTCACAAGATTTTGTGAAGAGAAGGAGAAAACCTGCTAAGCCAGCCAGTTATCTGTTTAAGTTAGATTATTTATCACAGAGGGGATGGGTATTGTGTTCTACCCCCATTCATTCCTGTGGATCATTTGTACACTTTATTAAAACATAAATTCAAAATAAAAAGGAAACCATGACATCTCATCATCAGCAAAGTTATATTGATAACAGAAACCTTATGTTTTCTAAGAACTCATCTATTCTGAAAGCATAATTTTCAAGAGTTAAACTTTGCTTCTTATATAAGTTGAGGGAGCATGAGTCAGAGATTTACTGAACTCATTAATGGGGTAACCAATAGGTTGATAAAACTGACTATAATTACTTCTACCTGTAGGTTTTTTAATCACTGAAAAATAGAATATTGACATACAGTTGCTAAATTAAATAAAAACTCATTAATGCCCTTTAGGGATTTGTGGGTATGGCTTTTGACTGATGAAATAAACCTCAGTGAGATTCACAGAAGGCCACAGAGTTCTTGGGAGAATTATATCAGCAGGAACACTGTAAACTTGGACTGAAAGAGAGAGAACAGTACAAAATAAAAGGAGGTCACTCAACCCTAGAGAGCAGGCTGAGAAAACAGCACACCTGCAAACTTGTGCTAACTTTCTTAAAAAAGGAAGCATTTTGAGAAACATTTGTTGCTTCAAGTCACTAAGTTTTGGGGTAATTTGTTACTCAGTTATAGATAACTAAGACACAATGAAAGGTTCAATGTTGTATTTGAAATAAATGGCTTACACATAATTTAGAAATAGAGATAAGAGAGGTACACAGACATCCATAACAGAAAGATAAGTGTCACAAGAGAAGCTCATAGGAAGTCTTACCCCAACTTGTTGAAAAAGAGTGCGCAAAGAGCACATCTGGCCATAGGGACAAGAACAGGCAAGCGAGATGTTGTGTAAGAAGTAGTAATTGAAAACACAAGAGCTGGATTTGAAACCTAACTTTGCTAATTATGAGTAGTGCATCCTGGGGCTAGTCAACTTTTCTTTGCCAGTTTTTTTCTAGGTATAAAATGTGAGGATGAAACAGGATGAAGACACATACATCTTGTTTGCCCAGGACAGCCTGCCTTAATGCCACTTCCTTGGCATATAGGTCAATGGTGTTCTCTTTTACTTTCAATAAAATCTTGGTTTGGGTGATAAGTTATATGGTGAAATTATTAATTGAAATAATACATATGCAATTTTGAAAGTTATATTTAAAAAAAAACCAAAATTTACCCTTCGCAACAACCATAATTAACAGTTAGTGAAATTTATCCAGTTCATCCTTTGTACATATATGCAGATATGTATGATATCATCTATTTATATATGTAAATGTATATGTGAGTGTATACACACTATATGCCCATAAAACATATAAAACTAGAAACCAATTTTACACAACAATTTAGAAGATTAGTCTGACGGTAGGGAGATGGATACTGCAGCAGATCCGGCATTGGATTATCCCATTTGATGTGCAAGATGGATCTATTTCTATCCAATGGGGTATAATATAAGAAATGGGGAATATTACAATAAGTTATAGCTATGGTGATGTCTCACTCAGAATACATTATTTAAAAAGGAAGTGAAATCAACAAAACAAAGAGCTCAACTTCAAGCAGAATCAACTAGGGTTGGGGGCAATGAGAATAGGAAAAAATAAAAATAAAAAAATAAAAAATAATTGATCACCTCTGTTTTCATCAAGTATCCCTTTGGTGATGAAGAAAATCGACTTTCATTATTCCCACAGCTAAAGACATAGAGATGTGAATACCTTAGCTGGAGTTTGGGAAATATATTCATTGTGTGATAACTGTATGCAAAACAGGTTCTTAAAAATACATTAGTGTCAAACTCACCCCTCAGTGACAATGAGCACTGGTATTTAGCTGTCTTCACCCAGCTGATGGTAGAGTGTAGTATACAGGATCATTGCTCCCATCACTCCTAGGTGATTCAGTAGAAATCTACGTCTTAAGTATTGAAGAAAGCATTAACGAGTGTTTAATAAAATCTTTAACTTAAAAAGAAATTCATTGTCTTGGGTACTCTCTCGGGACATGGATTTAACACTCTAGCAAGACCGTGGCCATGGGGCAAACTTGCTGCTAGGGTAGCTTTTGGAAGCCTAGAGAAAGTGATACCCCAAGTGAACCAAAGGGAAAATGCCTGCATGGACCTGGCAGGTGACAAAGGAAGTAATAAAAAGGCTTAGATGTAAATAGTGAAATGTATGTATGAGGCAAGGCCAGAAAACTTACCAGAGGATTATTTTCCATGGCGGGTCCAGAGGAAAAACCAGTCACCAAGGCCATCAGCAACAGCATGAGTATCACTGAATTCAGTGGTGGCCTCCTCTGCAGACCAAGGCTACTTACCTCAAGTGATGTGTTACTGCCTTGTGCTTTACAGTATAACAAGCACAGCTACTTAATTCATGCTTGTAAGGCAGCACTCATTCCCTGAAATTCTCTCAAGGTTGAGTCTTAAGCCTGAGTTGTACAAAATTACTATCAATATGAATCTTCTTCTTAAGAAAACAATTGCTTTTCCCTTTGTGCTAATGTATTACTTGACTTCTGGAAACTGTATTGTCCATAAACATCATCATAATATACTGGGTGGTCAGAAAAGTTTAATAGAACGAGCACAGGTCTCAAATTAGAATTTTCTTCTTTTACCAGATGTGTAACTTTGGCTATAAAAAGTCTCTGAATTTCAAATTCCTTATATTTAATATAACAATATTATAAGTTTTTATAATAATATATTAAAATATATTATAAAAATGTAAAAATATAAAAAATAAAAATTTTATAAAATATATTATTATATTTTATAATAATATAGTAAATATAATAATTATTTGATTAATAATAAAATATTATTTTTTATAATAATAAAAAATAATAAGCACCATCATTTATTGAATGCATAGTATGTGCAAAGCACCCTCTAAGCGCTTTACTTGGAATTACTTATTCAGTCCTCATAACAACCCCATGAAGACTGTACCATTGTCATCTACAGTTTGCTAATGAAGAGAGTGAGGCAAAGCAAGCTTGGTAACTAGTAACATGACCAAATTTGCAGTGGTCAGATCATTCCAAAATGTCTGACATCAGGGCCCACACTCTTAGTCATATGATAACTTGCCTTTCTACTTTGATTCATTTTTTGAAAAAGTGTTTATTAAGCTCTTACTCTGTTCCAGGTCCCATGGATACAGTAGAGAATGAAATAGAAAAGGTCTCTGCTCTCTTACAGCTCACATTCCAGTGGAGAGATGAAAATAACGAGGTGATTGTTGTCAGGTTCAAATACTTAATCTAGTGTGCCTGGAACATAGACGGGATGGTTTTTTAAAAAGAGCTTCCTCCCTTGCAGTGTCAGGGAAAAGAATTAATATTTGACAAAGAACTGAAAAATTCAGAATAGATGGAATCCCAGACCTTGCCATTGTGAGTTCTGGCAAAATGCAGTTATATTCGTGATTTAGAGATTAGATGGAGGCAAAATACTACTGCTCTGTGTGCAGTAACAAGCGTGTTACAGGCAAATAATTCTGTGTATTCAGTGATAACTTTCCCACATTTTGGGTGAACCCTTATCTCTCTAATCTCTGACATTGTAAGAGCTTTCATGTTTATACACTTTTTATCGAATTTGCTTTGACATGAAGGGCTTTTACAAACTTATTATCTGTATCATGTTATTGGTAATAGGATAGAAATATAAAATAGGCTTCTATACTCAATGAATTTGGATTATAAAAAGAAAAGAAATTTGTAATGGACTGTTTCACTGGCAACTTTGTGGTAATGTCTAATTTTAAGGAAAAGTGTAGAGAGAGAAGGAATTGGTGTGGACCGGCATGCATGTTAGCAGGTTTTACTATGTAGACTGGCTTCTGACATTCACTGATTTTTAATTCCTGTCATCAGAGACAAATTTATCATGAGGGTCCTCAGAAAGGACAGTATAACCTACTGAGAAGTACAATTTTCTTTGCCTACTATTGTTTCTTATATGTATACCATAGAAATGACATGTTTAACCATTTGTTATGGTTGTAAGGGACAACATGATAAATATATGTAGGCTGGAAAACAGGAGGAAGGATTAAAACTATAATTTCATTTTTATTTGTTTTTGTATTTTAAATTAATTTTATTGGAGTATAGTTGATTTACAATGTTGTATTAATTTCTGCTGTACACCAAAGTGAATCAGTTATACATATACATATATCCACTCTTTTTTAGATTCTGTTCCCATATAGGTCATTACAGAGTATTGAGTAGAGTTCCCTGTGCTATACAGTAGGTTCTTGTTAGTTATCTATTTTATTTATAGTTGTGTGTATATGTCAATCCCAATCTCCCAATTTATCCCGCCCCCCCCCACTTCCCCCTTGGTAACTATAAGTTTGTTTTCTATATCTGTGACTCTATTTCTGTTTTATAAATAGGTTCATTTGTACCATTTTTTTAGATTCCACATATAAGCAATATCATATGTTATTTGTCTTTGTCTGACTTACTTCACTCAGTATGACAATCTCTTGGTCCATCCATGTTGCTGCAGATGGCATTATTTTGTTCTTTTTTATGGCTGAGTAGTATTCCATTGTATATATGTACCATATCTTCTTTCTCCATTCCTCTGTATAATTTTATTTTTTTTACTTTGGTAGAAAATAATGTAAGCAGAATGAAGCAGATATCTGCTCTTCTAGATTCTACTGCAATGTTAAACTTTAATATTTTTACTTTGTGATGTATTTTTAGTATAGCAAAAGTTGGTCAATATTGTGAGTATTGATATTGAGTTAAAATTTTTGTAGTAGAAATAAATAGGAAAATAGAATTCTCTAAAAGCAAAGCAAACAGATTTCCCCAAAGCTGAATAGTATTTTCTCATCTTTTTCTCACCACTACCACTCCATCACAATGACCACCTCTCTCCTCTTCACTTTAAAATTAGAGGAGACGAAGACATACAGAATCAGAAGTGTCATTTGGTCCAAGTTAATGGCATAGTTCTAGACTTCTGATGTGTCTAAGTGCATAAATATACTGTCCCTGTGTCACTGCCCTGAGATGTACAGTTTAATCCTCGGAGAGTCCCATCTGAGCATCTATCCTCAAATACCTGTGGGAGTTCCTGAGCCCCAGTGCTTTTTTCAAAAAACACAGGTCTCTTTCCAGGAAGCAAATATCTGAAACTCAGTGAATTAAAATCTCCATCGACTTCTCATACTCCTCACTTCTCTTCAGAAAAACTGGCTGGGAAAGTTAATGTTCTCCCAGGATCAGGTCAAACTCTAGCCAACCAGCCATACATGTCAAGTACATTTGGATAAACCAATGCTTCATACTAACTGTTTTCAAATTATGGACACCTAGAGGCCCCTCAAGGGTTCCTGTAGCCAAACAGTACTGGTTGTTTCATTCTGAATATTATTATTGAGAACATTGGGAGATGTGAGAGAGAAAAATGGACAAGATTCTTCCCTAACAACAATTATCATTCAGTTACAGTACACTATGTAGTTGCTTCATTTAATTTGCCATGTCTGTTGAGCTTTCTCTTCCAAAATGACTTATACTGATAAGATTTCTAACTAAAATATTTTTTGGAAACTACTGAATTTATTCAAAGAAGTACATAGGGCAAAATACAAGCTGTCTCTGAGTTCATATTTTTCTAAAAGAGAGAGGGATAAGTATAACTTCTTTAGCAGGAGATATTACAAAATATAAGAAAAGTAGCTTACTCATTTTAACTCAGGGCACTTTCCATAGAGAGAAAGGAAAAGACCATTATGTGGCCTGATGGAGAAGTTGGCCCACTTTTTCTTTTCCTGTGTGTCGGTAGTCTTGATAGGGTAAAGACTTAAATCAAGAAATTGATTTTCTTTTCCAGCTGTCCTAATAGTGGAGTGAACAAAATTAACTGTGAACTATTCTAATCAATTACTCAATGATTGACTTAAATTGACTAGGACAGAGTTAATTCTTTGCCATGGGTATTTCTATACCTTGATGTTTCTATTTTGAACTCATTGGAAAGTAGGGCAATATCTACTGGATAGAAGATTCAAAACTAGATATCAATGAACTTCATGAGGTGTTTTTTTTTTTTTACTAACCTCCATGACAATAAGATTAAAATTTCACACACATTGGTCTATTTTTACCCCAATGTTTTGTTGGACCTCTGAAGCAAGACTCAGAAGGGAAAATAGCTATTGCATAAAATATTATAATTTTGACTTGCTATGCCATTCTTTCTTAGAAGTTTCCTTCATCTCTACTTTTTCTTGGATGTCTAGGATGAAAATTAAACCAACTTTCTGTACTACAAATCAAATATTTTGAAGAAAAGGATATATTTTTGAGAATGCTAAGAAATAAAATCAAGATACTACTTTAAGAATAAATTGTGATTCCAGTTCAGTAATTAGTACTGAATTTTAAAAGAGGAAAAAGAGCAAACATTTTGAGAATTATTTTTGACTAAACATTGAGTTGCATATATGATCTATGGTATTTCATATGTTACAAAGATAATATTTTCCACTTTCTACTACCAGGAATAATGAGACACAGAGAGGTCAGTGTCATTTGCGTACAAATGATTACACCCATTAGTCATTTTTGAGAAGGATCAGTGGTCAGCAGTAAAACCTTCCTGCTGGTCTGAACATTGCCAGGGACATCATGGCTCTGTGTCCCCCTTTCACCTGTCCCAAGCCAGCCACGTGCCAGCTGTTTAACAATCAATTTTAACAGTAAACAGTTTCCACTGAGTCCTTCCACAGAGCACCTTGCCCTGAGAAAGATGCCAGTATCCATGTGCATCAAAAGGAAGATCTCATTAGTAAATGTCTCCTTATTTAAAAAAAAAAAAGTCTCCTTATAGGTGGAGTACTATTCACCAGTACTATTCTCGTGCTTGAAATCTATATGGCATTTTGATACAGCAGTTTGGAGTTGGGAAATTTTTAACGTGCTTGAAAAATTAACTATTGGACTTGTAGCTCTTAAAAATTGCCAAGTAACATGCGAAACCCATATTACCCCTTCCCTACCTAAGAGTGTTAGGGATATAGTTAAGAAAGATTTTGTAAGAGTAACAATGAATATGAGGACTGAGTTAAAGTTAAGGACTGAATATGGGTTGTGTCTCTTACACATATTACTTTGTAATAAAAATGATATATATATATATATATATATATATATATATATATATTCAGCATCTTAAACAGGTTATTAATTACAATTTAGAAGTTGCTTTAAGATAGATTTTTATCATGCTAAGACATTGCCTTCTTACTAAGTTAAAAATTAACAAATTTTATAGAATATTTTCCCCAATATAAGAATTATTAGTATGCTATAATTAATTTGAATTATAATTCAAATAATATATAATTATATATAATTCAAATTATTATAATTTGAATTATTAATATGATATAATATGTAATAACTTTAATATTAAATTATGCTTACTTTCCACCTCTAAATTTACTTTTCTAGAAATTTATTAAAATTTTTATACTAATAGTCACAAAATTAATATACAATCTTTTCAGTGATATTTTCTCTTTTTTACTGTTTTTTAAATTGAAGTACAGTTAATTTACAACGTTGTGTTAGTTTCAGGTATACAGCAAAGTGATTCAGATACATACACACACACACACACACAGATTCTTTTTCAGACTCTTTTCCTTTATAGGTTATTACGAAATACTGAATCTAGTTCTCTGTGCTATACAGTACGTCCTTATTGTTTACGTACTTTTAAATATAGTAGTGTGTATATTGTAATCCTAAACTCCTAATTTATCTCTCCCCCCTCATCGCCTTTGGTAACCATAAGTTTGTTTTCTATGCCTGTGTGTCTACTTCTGTTTTGTAAACAAGTTCATTTATATCATTTTTTAAAGAGTCCACATATAAGTGATATCATATGATATTTGTCTTTCTCTGTCTGACTTACTTCCCTTAGTATAATCTCTAGGCCCATCCATGTTGCTGCAGGTGGCATTATTTTACCAATTTTATGGCTGATTAATATTCCTCTGTGTGTGTGTGTGTGTGTGTGTGTGTGTGTATACCCCACAGTTTCTTTATCCATTCATCTATGGATGGACATTTAGGTTGCTTCCATGTCTTGGCTATTGTAAATAGTGCTGCTATGAACATATGGATGCATGTATCTTTTAGAATTGGAATTTTGTTTGGATATATGCCCAGGAGTGGGACTGCAGGATCATATGGTAACTTTAGTTTTTAAAGGAACGTCCATACTGCTCTCCATAGTGGCTGTACCAATTTACATTCCCACCAACAGTGTAGGAGGGTTCCTTTTCCTCCACACCCTCTCCAGCATTTATTATTTGTAGACTTTTTAATGGTGGCCATTCTGATTGGTGTGAGGTGATACCTCTTTGTAGTTTTGATTTGCATTTCTCTAATAATTAGCAATGATGAGTGTCTTTCATGTGCCTATTGGCCACCTGTATGTCTTCTTTGGAGAAATGCCTGTTTAGGTCTTCTGCCTATTTGGGGGAGGTTGTTTGTTTGTTTGATATTAAGCTGTATGAGCTGTTTGTATATTCTGGAAACGAATTCCTTGTCTGTAGCATCGTTTGCAAATATTTTCTCCCACTCCATAGGTTGTCTTTTTGTTTTATTTATGGTTTCCTTTGCTGTGCAAAAGCTTTGAAGTTTAATTAGATCCTATTTGTTTATTTTATCCTTATCTCCATTACTCTAGGAGGCAGATACAAAAAAATCTTGCTGTAATTTATGTCAAAGAGTGTTCTGCCTTTGTTTTCCTCTAAGAGTTTTATAGTGTCTGGCCTTACATTTAGGACTTTAATCCATTTTGAGTTTATTTTTGTGTATGGTGTTAGGTAGTGTTCTAATTTCATTCTTTTACTTGTAGCTGTCCAGTTTTCCCAGCACTACATATTGAAGAGACTGTCTTTTCTCCATTATGTGTTCTTGACTCCTTTGTTGTAGATTAATTGACCATAAGTGCGTGGGTTTAATTTCTGGCCTTTCTATCCTGTTCCATTGATCTATATGTCTATTTTTGTGCCAGTACCATACTGTTTTGATTCCTTTAGATTTGTAGGATAGTCTGAAGTCAAGGAGCATGATTCCTCCAGCTCTGTTCTTCCTTCTCAAGATTGTTTTGCCTATTAGGGGTCTTTTGTGTTTCCATACAAATCTAAAATTTTTTTGTTCTGGTTCTGTGAAAACTGCCATTGATAATTTGATAGGGTTTGCATTGAGTCTGTAGGTTGCCTTGGGTAGTGTGGTCATTTTTAACAATATTGATTCTTTCAATCCAAGAACACAGTTTTTCTTTCCATCTGTTTTTGTTATCTTCATTTTCTTTCATCAGAGTCTTATAGTTTTCAGAGTACAGGTCTTTTGCCTCCTTAGGTAGGTTTATTCCTAGATATATTTTTTTCATGTGATGGTAAATGGGATTGTTTCCTTAATTTCTCTTTCTGATATTTTGTTGTTAGTGTATAGAATAACAACAGATTTCTGTATATTAATTTTGTATCCAGCAACTTTACCAACTTCATTGATTGGTGATTTCTAGTAGTTTTCTGGTGGTATCTTTAGGATTTTCTATGTATAACATCATGTCATCTGCAAACAGTGACAGTTTTACTTCTTTTCCAATTTGGATTCCTTTTATTTCTTTTTCTTTGATTGCTGTGGCTAGGACTTCCAAAACTATGTTGAATAAAAGTGGCAAGAGTGGGCATCCTTGTCTTGTTCCTGATCTTACAGGAAATGCTTTCAGCTTTTCACCATTGAGTATGATGTTAGGTGTGGGTTTTTCATATATGGCATTTATTATGTTGAGGTATGTTCCTTCTATGCCCACTTTCTGAAAAGTTTTTCTCACAGTGGATGTTGAATTTTATCAGAAGCTTTTTCTGCATCTACTGAGATGATCATATGGTTTTTATTCTTCAGTTTGTTAATGTGGTGTATCATACTGATTGATTTGTGAATACTGAAAAATCCTTGCATTCCTGTAATAATCCCACTTGATTATGGTGTATGATCGTTTTAATGTATTGTTGGAGTCAGTCTGATAGTATTTTGTTGAGAATTTTTGCATCTGTGTTCATCTGTGATTTGGCCTGTAATTTTCTTTCTTTGTGATATCTTTGGTTTCGGTATCAGGGTGATGGTGGCCTCACAGGATGAATTTGGAAGTGATATTTTCTTGTAAGGATTATTTTGCTCAATAAAATAAATTGGCAAGCTTAATATATTTTTACTTTGGAAAGCTAGGCATAGGGTGACAATTATTCATTCTTTGAAAGTCTGAAAGAACTCATACCTTAAACATTTGGAGATAATTATATGATATATGTTTGCATTTATTTCCTGTCATTTTCTGTTCGATATCCTTCCCTCCCTCCCTCCCTTCCTTCCTTTTTCCTTTTTTAAAATTAAGTATAATATGCATACAAAAACTGCATAGAATATAAATAACTCAATCATATATATACATATACATACACATATACATATGCATACATACATATACAGTTTATATTCCTCCCCTGCAAATATAAACACTGTATCAGAGTTTCTAAACCTCAGCACTATAGATATAATAATAGTGGCAAAGCAGGAAATCACATATCCCCTTGGGTTTGTTTGTTACTATTTTTTGGTGGTGGTGTTTTTGCTGTTTGTTTTTAGTGACTTTACAGGAAAAATTCTGTAAGAACTACATTTTTTGTCATATGCTACCACTGAATTCTCTGCTCAGTTAGCTTAGTTGTCAGCTAATAACTGAATTGAAATTTCCTTAAATACATTGAAGAACTATGTCTCCGCCCACCCCAACTTTGTTCTGTGCGTATGATGGGACATACTTTCATTGCTCTGGCAGATTACAATTCTGCCTTAGTCTACCTTCTTGTACAGGGCCTTAAGGTCAGCAAGAGTGAGAGATTAAGGTCTTCTCAAATCTTTCACGGTCCTGTGCACAGCACTGGACATGCCAGTGACCATCTATATTCTCAGAAATATTTGGGAGGTTTCCAAAGCCCCCATGGACAGCTCATTAGTTGGAGTTTCCTAATGCATTCTTTTTTCCTGTTTGCTCAACCTTGTTTCACTGCCTCAAGCAGCTGCAGTTTTAAATAATTGCTGTTGATTATTTTTGACAAACACCCTGGGGATAGGGTTTTTCTCCCTGAATGAGCTGTGAGTCAGTTCAAATAAAGACAAGCTGTATAAGTGAGACTTTTCAAGGCAACTGCCAGACAGATCACATAGAACGAATTCTCTGAGGTAAGGCTTTCTGGAGAGATCTAAACCCATTTTGCCCCCTCATGGCTGGTAGGCTCCTGGTTTTCACTACTTTGTTCATGAAGCTATTGATTTTCAAAGGTACCTCAGAGCCGGGGGGAGGTGATTAGAAATAGGACAATTTGATATGCTACAAAGCTCTCTGTTCTTATATGGGATCCAGCCTTTTTATTGAGTAAATCTCCTCAGATTGTTGCAAGCCTTTAGTTAATTTCCAGAATTCAGAAAAAAGTTGATTTTGAAAGTGGTTCCTCTCTTTTTAAAGAATTTAGGAATTTTGTATTTTTCTAGAAGTCATGTAATTTGTTAAGAATTTTCATATAAATAGGATATAACAAAAATTATTTTTAATGTTATTTTATCCAATATAACATTGTATTTTTATATTTTCTGATTGTGCCTTTTTCCAGTGGATTTCAATGTTTTAATGTTTCTTTCGGATATACTTTTTCTTATAAATTATTAATGTACTAATTTCATTTTAATCTTTATTAATATATTCTTACCTTTTGTTTTTCATTTATTTTGATTATTAGCTCAATTCTTCTTCTTCTGATTAAATAAAGATGGCTATATTCACATGAGAGTATATGAGTTTTCCGCCAATAACAGTTTTTCTCTTCGTCCTCAGTGATAGATCCTTGAATATTGAATATATATAGCTCAGAGTAAAGACAAAAATTTTCAGCTATCCTTATGACTTGTTGTTCAAGTGGAAATAGCATGTGCAGTTTCTGGGTCATGCCTCTAAAGGAAACTGTTGTCTTTCTTCCTGTTTTTTCACTCATTCGTTTTCTGCAAAGCAAACATGATGACTAATACTAGAACAGATATTGGAGCAACAAGCTGGAAGGATACCAATTACTCTCAAGTTGATATACTAATTCTGGATTTCTCATTTTCAGAATTTTTTCTTTAATGAGAAAGAGATAAAATTCCATCTTTTTAAAACTACTATTGTTATAGAGGTTCTGTCACTTACAGATGAAAATAATCCTAACAGAAACAATCCCTAAGTACTGGTTTGATTAAATCCTATATGTTTAATGTAGTGTTGCTTTTATTACTTTCCAAGAAATCTCGTTTCTATGTGAGTCTATAATTTACACAGCTATTATTCAGAAAAATCTAATTTTATTAAAATTAAAAATGGCTTTGGGTTTTTTTTTTGTAATTTATTTCTAGGTCTCTCTTTCTCTCTTTCTTTCTCTCTTTCTTCCTTCCTTCCTTTCTTTCTTTCTGTATGACAAGTAGAAGTTCTGCTTTTTGAAGCATATTATAGACATTTTGGTAGAATAGTAAAAGGTTGCATAAAATAAATACATCACACAGGGAGAAGATTCCACTTGTGGAATGGCCATATAAGGAGCTCTATGGACTGCTCCCCAGTAAAACAGTAATTGGAGAAAATTAAGTTAGAAACAACAATTCAAGGTCTCTGAACGTTGTCCTAAGGGCATACAGCAAATGAATATACAGTATATTTATTTTAAAAATCTACTGAATCTTGTAAGAATAGTGAGTGTCTGTAGCACTTGAGCCACCTGTTTCTTTCTCCACCACTGCACCAGCTTAGCCTGTTGGAAATCTCTATTCTGAACAGATGTGCTAAAGAGATGAGGATACCTCTTACTGCCCAGTCCAAGTCAAGAACTTCAGTACTTCTGAAGAGGGAAAGGCCACCAACAACTCTTATCTCTTTCACCTCTACATTGCAGAGAATAAATTTTGGTGAATGCAGTCAATAGGCTTGGGCACCCTTCTTCCACCAATCCCTGACAAGTAGGCAGAAGCTATAGTTTAGGCAGGACAGGCTGAGAATACTCTTATATCTGCTGTCAGTTCAAAGTATACCATTAAAATTCAGTGGCAGAAGGAATAGTCTTTCAGCACATGGTGCTGGCACAACTGGATAGTCACATGCAAAAGAGTGAGGTTGGACCCATGCTTCATATCATATACAAAAATTAACTCAAAATAGATCATAGACCTAAATATAATAATTAAAACTATAAAGCTCAGAAGAGAGCATAGCAGTAAATTTGTGACTCTTGATTAGGAGTGGTCTGTCTGATATGAAACCAAAAGCAGAATCAACAGAAGAAAAAATAGATAAATCATACTTCATCAAAATTAAAAACTTTTGTCCTTCAAAGGACATGATCAAGAAAGTAAAACACAATCCATGGAATGGGACAAAATATGTGCAAATCATATATGTGATTAGGAGCATGTATCCAGATTATATAAAGAACTCCTACTCAGTAATAAAAAGTCAAATAACCTAGTTAAAATGAGCAAAACATTTGAGTAGATATTTCTTTAAAGATAATATACAAATGGTCCATAAGTACATGAAAGGATTCTCAACAAAAGATGCTCCAATGTTACAAAAGAAATGCAAGTCAAAAACACAATGAGATATTGCTTCACATACAGTTGGATGGCTGAAATAAAAAAGGCAATAAATGTTGGTGAGAATGTGGAGAAACTAGAAATTTGGCAATAAAAAGGAATTAAATACTGAAAACATGCTACAACATGGATTTACCTTGAAAACACGCTAAGTGAAAAGAGCCAGTCACAAAAAAATGTAGTGTATGATTCCATTTATATGAAATGTTAAGAATATTAAGAATAGGCAAATATGGGCTTCCCTGGTGGCGCAGTGGTTGAGAGTCCGCCTGCAGATGCAGGGGACACGGGTTCGTGCCCCGGTCTGGGAGGATCCCACATGCCGCGGAGCGACTGGGCCCGTGAGCCATGGCCGCTGGGCCTGCGCGTCCGGAGCCTGTGCTCCGCAATGGGAGGGGCCACGGCAGTGAGAGGCCCGCGTACCGCAAAAAAAAAAAAAAAAAAAAAAAAAAAAAAAGAATAGGCAAATATATATGGAAAGTAGATTACTGATTCAGAAATACATAGCTAAATCATAGTGAACATATTGTCTGAAAGAACACTTAACTTTGCTGTTTAAACTACTGGGAATATTTTGGGGATAGTTGTTGTTTCAGCCTAACCAAGCCTATCCTGACTAATAAATTTGATACCTTATCTTTTAGAAGTATCTCTAATAAAAGATTCTTCTACTGAAGTACTAACTATAGATTTAATTTCTTTTTAATTTTGGAGACTCTTTTTTAAATTGTCAATGAGTAATGTAGAAAATTAATTATTACAGCAATAAATACCCATTCTTCCTAGAGTATAGAATAAATACTTAGTTTTCCAACATGTCTTAGTCAGTTGGGGGCTGGTATAACAGAATAAGATAGACTGGGTGGCTTAAACACCAAACATTTATTTCTCATAGTTCTGGAGGCAGAAGTTCAAAAACCAGTTGAGAGTGTCATCATGGTTGGGTTCTTCTTCTGGTGTCCTCACATGGCAGGGAGAAAGATTATCTCTCTGGTGTCTCTTCTTAAGAGGGCATAAATCCCATTGATGAAGGCTCTACGCTTATGAACTAATTACCCCCTAAAGGCCCCACCTCCTAATACCATCACACTGGAGGTAGGATTTCAACATATAAATTTTGAGTGTACACAAACATTCAGTCCAACCAACAATAATTCCAGTTTAATGCAAATAAATCACCAAGTATACATTATTGTACAGAATCACAATATGCAGCAAAAAAAATTAGTAAACATGAAACTACCAAAAAAATTCATCAGTACCTCTGTTACATAAAGTTTTATGTAAACTATGAATATAATTTCCATGAGAGGTACATTAGGCTTATCTGGAGAAACAGAACCAATAGAAAAAAAATATATGTATTAGTTGACCCTTGAAAAACATGGGTTTGAACTGCACATGTCCACTGATAACATGAATTTTTTTCTGTAACTATGTACTATAATACTACATGATCTGCCGTTGGTTGAAACTACAGATGCAGAACCACAGACAGGGAGGGATGACTGTAAAGTTATACACAGATTTTTGACTGCACAGAGGGTCAGCACCCCTATCCCCTCACTGTTCAAGGGTCCACATGTATTTATTACAATAAATTGGCTCATACAGTTATGGAGCCTGAGAAGTCGCAAGATCTGCATGCAAGTGAGCTGATGTGTAATTCCAGTCTGAGAACCAGGAGAGCCAGGGGTGTAAGTCCCAGTCCAAAAGCCAACAGGCTCAAGACCTAAGAAGAGGGAATGTTACAGTCCAAGTCCAAAAGCCAGAAAAAAACAATGTCCTATATCAACCAGTCAGGCAAGGGGAGGTTCCTTTTAGCCTTTTTGTTCTATTCAAGTCTTCAATTGATTGGATGAGGCCCACCCATATTAGGGAGAACAATTTGCTTTACTCAGACTACCAATACAGATATTAATCTAATCCAGAAACACCCTCAAAGGCACACCCAGAATAATGTTTGACCAATAATGTCTGGGCACCTAGTGGCCCAGTCAGGTTGTCACATGAAATGAACCATCACAGAAAGTTAAAGGATGCCCTTTGTGGTAGGCAGGATAATGCCTCCCCCATCTCCTAGAAGATATCAATGTCCTGATCCCTGTGACCTATGAATATGTTAAATTACATAGGAAAAAATAATTAAGTTTGTGGATGAATTAAGATTGCTAATCAGCATATGGAGAGATTATTCAGATTATCCAGGTGGGTCCAATGAAATCCCAAGTGTTCTTAACAGTGGAAGAGAGAGGCAGAGAAGATCAGAGTCCATTATGGTTTCTGATGAGAAATCAGCCTTCATTCTTATTGTTAATCCTATGTATGTAATCAGTTTTTTGGGGCTTCTTTTATTTTTTATTTTCTATTTATTTATTTATTTATTTTTTAATTTGTCATCTGGACATCTTTATTTGACAAAGTGTCTATTCATATATTTTGTCCCTTTTTAAAATTGAGTTGTTTGTTTTCTTGTTATTGTGTATTGAGAATTCATTTTACATCATAAATTCAAGGTCTTTTTTTTTTTTTTTTCACCTTTTAGCAACTTTACTTACATTTTTTTTTCTGCTTTATAACAAAGTGAATCAGTCATACATATACATCTGTTCCCACATCCCTTCCCTCATGCATCTCCCTCCCTCCCACCCTCCCCATCCCACCCCTCCAGGCGGTCACAAAGCACCGAGCTGATCTCCCTGTGCTCTGCGGCTGCTTCCCACTATCTATCTACCTTACATTTGGTAGTGTATATATGTCCATGCCTCTCTTTCGCTTTGTCACAGCTTACCCTTCCCCCTCCCCATATCCACAAGTCCATTCTCAAGTAGGTCTGTGTCTTTATTCCAGTTTTGGGGCTTCTTTTAATATCTTCTTTTTATCTTTTGTTTCCAGCAGTTTGATTATGATACGTCTAGGTGTATATTTATCTTTTTATCCTTCTTGGTGTTTACTGAGATTCTTGGAGCTGAAGGCAGTTGTTTTCTATCAAATTTAGACATTTTTAAAATTATTTCTTAAGTACTTCTGCTCCATTGTTTCTGGAATTCTAACCACATGAATGTTAGACTACATGTTACAGTCTCATGGATCACTGTTATGTGCAATCATTATAATATTTATTGTGTTATTATTATTTCTAAAATTAGTTTATTTTTGGCTGCGTTGGGTCTTTGTTGCTGTGTGCGGGCTTTTCTCTAGTTGTGGCAAGGGGGGCTGCTCTTCATTGCGGTGCATGGGCTTCTCATTGCGGTGGCTTCTCTTGTTGCAGAGCACAGGCTCTAGGCACAAGGGCTTCAGTAGTTGTGGCACATGGGCTCAGTAGTTGTGGCTCATGGGCTCTAGAGCTCAGGCTCAGTAGTTATGGCGCATGGGCTTAGTTGCTCTGTGGCATGTGGGATCTTCCTGGACCAGGGCTTGAACCTGCATCCCCTGCGTTGGTAGGTGGATTCTTAACCACCGTGCCACCAGGGAAGTCCCTATTTATTGTATTATTATAATAAATAATATTTTATTATTTTTCTCTATGTGCTTAAGTTTGGATAGTTTCTGTTTACATATCTGCAGGTCACTGATCTGTTCTTTTGCAGAGTCTAATTACAAGGTTTCTGTAACTCTTCTGAAATTCTTCATTGTTTAACTGATTATATCTACCTTTTTCTGGACACTTTAAACATTTATAGGTTATTAAATATCATTGCTAATTTGAATATCAAGATCCTCTTCAAATCAGCTTCTACTGATTATGGATCATATTTTCCTGCTTCTTTGCATAATTAAAATATGATTTCTCGGGGGGCTTCCCTGGTGGCACAGTGGTTAAGAATCCAACACCAATGCAGGGTACATGGGTTCAAGCCCTGGTCCGGGAAGATCCCACATGCTGCAGAGCAACTAAGCCATTGCACCATAACTACTGAGCTTGTGCTCTAAAGCCTGCATGCCACAACTACTGAAGCCTATGAGCCTAGAGCCCATGCTCCGCAACAAGAGAAGCCACCACAGTGAGAAGCCCATGCACTGCAGTGAAGTGTAGCCCACGCTCACTGCAACTAGAGAAAGCCATGCACAGCAACAAAGAACCAAAGCAGCCAAAATAAAATAAATAAAATAAATAAATTTGTAACAAAAAAAGCAAGTTGAAAACCAACCAAACCAACTATCTTGTGACAGAAAATATATGGTGAGATATACTTTTGAATTATGTCATGTCTTCCAGCTCCAACTATGTATTAAGTTCTTTAAGCATAGTATGTATCTTACTCTGAGTCACTCATTCATGTTCACTTAATGTTTCATGTTCATGCTTCTCTTATACATAAGATTCTATTTTCTTTTTGCCCTTCCACATAAATTCACATTCAGTATAACTCTCTTTTCATGGATTCACCCATGTTCTGACAGGTTTTAGGATAGTGTTTATGTTTTGTGCAGTTGTGGTTCTTAACTAGCTATAAAATAACTCTTTTTCTCATAAGTTATTCATCCTATTCTTGTGTTATATTTTACGTGAGTTTTTTTTTTTTTTTTTTTGCGGTACAGGGGCCTCTCACTGTTGTGTCCTCTCCCGTTGTGGAGCACAGGCTCCGGACGCACAGGCTCAGCGGTCATGGCTCACAGGCCCAGCCGCTCCGTGGCACGTGGGATCCTCCCGGACCGGGGCATGAACCCGTGTCCCCTGCATCGGCAGGCGGACTCTCAACCACTGCGCCACCAGGGAAGCCCGATTTTACGTGAATATTTTTATTAGGCATATGATTGATTAATGTTTAGTGAAGACACTGTTTTATGATGGACTCTCTTCATCCTTAGGAACTGCTATGGCAACACAGCTCCTCCAATCTCTTTGCCTATTCATTTCCCAGCAGTTCCCCAACTACTAGCTCCATTTGTTTCCATCCAGTCTCTTGCAGCTGCTTAAAGACAATTTTTGGTTGTGTGAATGGGTCAAATACTTTGAAATTTATTTTTAACACAGCCTTTTGTTTTGAGTTAATTTTATTATGAAATCAAATAGATGTACTTAAAAGGTATTTAGTAGTTGTGTACTTCAGAAGTAAGTCACATAGTTATGAAAGAGTCCGCAAGGGGCATTGAACATCTATCTGGAAGTGTCTTCTTAGCTATTGTCACTGTATTTTTTTCCCTAGTGTCTTTGTGCTCAAGGACTTATTGACATAAAAAAAAAAACAAATCTCAGTTTTCATCCTTAGGGAATCTCTTTACATTAAGCATATCTCTCTTTTCTTCTTCTTTGTCATGTAATTCCACTTTGACTTCTATCCACAACAACCTATTATTTCCTAACAATAAACTTACTCTTTGGAAAAGTGTTTCTATAGCCTATGCAATGTTTAGAAAAGAATCCAAGACGATTTTCCCATTCTTTTTTTTTCTTTTCTTTTTTCTGTGACTGTTTCTTCCTTGTGTCTTTTAAGAGATCTTCTTGTGTGTTTTTTTATCTTTTAATTTTTATTTTATTTATTTATTTTTTATACAGCACGTTCTTATTAGTTATCTATTTTATACATATTAGTATATATATGTCAATCCTAATCTCCCAATTCGTCCCACCACCATCAGGCCCCCTGCCACTTTCCCCCTTTGGTGTTCATACATTTGTTCTTTACATCTGTGTCTCTATTTCTGCCTTGCAAACTGGTTCATCTGCACCTTTTCTTTGGATTCCACATATATGTGTTAATATACAATATTTGTTTATCTCTTTCTGACTTACTCTGTATGACAGTCTCTAGGTCCATCTACATCTCTACAAATGACCCAATTTCATTCCTTTTCATGGCTGAGTAATATTTCATTGTATATATGTACCACATCTTCTTTATCTATTTGTCTGTCCATGGGCATTTAGGTTGCTTCCATGACCTGGCTATTGTAAATAGTGCTACAGTGAACATTGCGGTACATGTGTCTTTTTGAATTATGGTTTTCTCTGGGTATATGCCCAGTAGTGGGATTGCTGGGTCATATGGTAATTGTATTTTTAGTTTTTTAAGGAACGTCCATACTGTTCTCCATAGTGGCTGTATCAATTTACATTCCCACCAACAGTACAAGAGGGTTCCCTTTTCTCCACACCCTCTCCAGCATTTGTTGTTTGTAGATTTTCTGATGATGCCCGTTCTAACTGATGTGAGGTGATACCTCATTGTAGTTTTGATTTGCATTTTTCTAATAGAGATATTGAGCAGCTTTTCATGTGCCTCTTGGCCATCTGTATGTCTTCTTTGCAGAAATGTGTATTTAGGTCTTCTGCCCATTTTTTGATTGGGTTGTTTTTTTTAATATTGAGCTGCATGAGCTGTTTATATATTTTATTTATTTATTTATTTTTGCGGTACACGAGCCCCTCACCACTGTGGCCTCTACCGCCGCGGAGCACAGGCTCTGGACGCGCAAGCCCAGCAGCCATGGCTCACGGGCCCAGCTGCTCCGCGGCATGTGGGATCCTCCCGGACCAGGGCATGAACCCACGTCCCCTGCGTCGGCAGGCAGACTCTCATCCACTGCGCCACCAGGGAAGCCCTGTTTATATATTTTAGAGATTAATCCTTTGTCTATTGATTACTTTGCAAATATTTTCTCCCATTCTGAGGGTTGTCTTTTCGTTTTGTTTGTAGTTTCCTTTGCTGTGCAAAAGCTTTTGAGTTTCGTTAGGTCCCATTTGTTTATTTTTGTTTTTATTTCCATTTCTTTCTCTAGGAGGTGGGTCAAAAAAGATCTTGCTGTATTTATGTCAAAGAGTGTTCTTCCTATGTTTTCCTCTAAGAGTTTTATAGTGTTGGCCTTACATTTAGGACTTTAATCCATTTTGAGTTTATTTTTGTGTATGGTGTTAGGGAGTGTTCTAATTTCATTCTTTTACATGTAGCTGTCCAGTTTTCCCAGCACAACTTATTGAAGAGACTGTCTTTTCTCCACTGTATATCCTTGTCTCTTTTGTCATAGATTAGTTGACCATAGGCGCATGGGTTCATCTCTGGGCTTTCTATTCCTGTTTCATTGATCTATATTTCTGTTTTTGTGCCAGTACCATAGTGTCTTGATTACTATAACTTTTTAGTATAGTCTGAAGTCAGGGAGTCTGATTCCTCCAGCTCCATTTTTTTCCATCAAGATTGCTTTGGCTATTCAGGGTCTTTTGTGTCTCCATGCAAATTTTAAGACTTTTTGTTCTATTTCTGTAAAAAATACCGTTGGTAATTTGATAGGGATTGCATTGAATCTGTAGATAGCTTTGGGTAGTATAGTCATTTTCACAATATTGATTCTTCCAATCCAAGAACATGGTATATCTCTCCATCTGTTTGTGTCATCTTTGATTTCTTTCATCAGTGTCTCATAGTTTTCTGAGTACAGGTCTTTTACCTCCTTAGGTGGGTTTATTCCTAGGTATTTTATTCTTTTTGTTGCAATGGTGAATGGGATTGTTTCCTTAATTTTTCATTCTGCTCTTTCATTGTTAGTGTATAGAATGCAAGAGATTTCTGTGCATTAACTTTGTATCCTGCAGCTTTACCAGATTCATTGATTAGCTCTAATAGTCTTCTGGTGGCATCTTTATGATTATCTAGGTATAGTATGTCATCTGCAAACAGTGACAGTTTTACTTCTTTTCTAGTTTGGATTCCTTTTATTTCTTTTTCTTCTCTGATTGCCATGGCTAGGACTTCCGAAACTATGTTGAATAATAGGGGTGAGAGTCGACATCCTTGTCTTGTTCCTGATCTTAGAGGAAATGCTTTCACTTTTTCACCATTGAGAATGTTGTTTGTTGTGGTTTGTCGTATATGGCCTTTATTATGTTGAGGTAGGTTCCCTCTATGGCCACTTTCTGGAGAGTTTTTATCATAAATGGGTGTTGAATTTTGTCAAAAGCTTTTTCTGCATCTCTTGAGATGATCATATTGTTTTTTTCTTCAATTTGTTAATATGGTGTATCACATTGATTGATTTGCATATGTTGAGGAATCCATGTATCCCTGGGATAAATCCCACTTGATCATGGTGTATGATCCTTGTAATGTGTTGTTTTACTCTGTTTGCTAGTATTTTATTGAGGATTTTTGCATCTATGTATTTTCTCATTCTTTTATTCCTCAGATGTCCTATAACATTGAATTCTGGTTTTAGGTTAGGAGAATATGAAAAGTAACCACTAATATTTATGATTGTCAAATTTTGCTAATGAAAATACAAGAAACCCTGTTAAGTTAGAATCTCAAATAGTCAACAGATATTTGTTTTTAGTGTAAGTATGGTCCATGCAATAGTTGGGACATATTTATACTAAAAATATTGTTTTTTTTTTAAATTTGAAATTAACATATAATTGGGTGTCCTGTATTTTATCAGGCAATCCTACTGATATCATACCCAAGATAAGGCTAATTTTAGTTTCTCTTGGGGTGATAATTTTTCAGAAACTTATGATTTCTGAATTCCAAGGTATTTCTCATGGCACATAACATTCATATTTGAATACTGTCTCATGAACAACTATATAACAAACTCTTGAATCATTTTAAAAGATCAGTATTATATTGTCATTAGAACATTTCCTGAGTTCAGTGAGTAAATAAAAAATCTTTTAAAAATTAGCAGTCATGTATATTTTAGTGGAATTGAAATGAGGAAACAAATATGAAAGCATAACCATCAGCTAGATTTATTCAGTTTCCTGTAAACTACACGCAAATATGTTTCCATTTTGTAAAGAATAAAGCAAAACCTGCAAACATTTTTATAGAACTACATTGTTTTTAGAAAACAAAACCTTTTATCATGAAAATTAAGACCCACGTGCACATGTGTTTTGAAACAGCTTTTTTTTTCCAAATTTGTCTTTTTAGAGCTATGAATGAAGAACTTCATAGCTCATATCATGTACTCTAGACATGTAAACATGTACAGCCTAAAGCACAATTTTACTGCTGAATTTTAAGCCCCTGTGAAATGGTGTTTCTAATGGAAATGCTGACAGACTGCTAGCTGCGGGGACATAGGCAGACACTATTATAATAAATGGGTCTGAGGGAGACATCATACAGGCCTACAGGTAATTAATGGCAGGAGTAAAATAAAATATAGGCACACCATCCCACTGAGAGCATGATGCAATGGAAGAAACTTGTAATAAAACACAAAGAATGTCTTTAGCAAAGAACTGTGAGGAAAGACTTGTAAAATAAATCATGAGCTGGTACTGTGTCTATAAGCAGTCAGTGCATATTCCTTTATAATTAGGATTTTTTAAGAACACGCTATAAAAATCATTTTTTTGGTTAAGCAAAATTACTCTGTGTAATGGATTGAAAAGTCAATGAAATATAAACTTAACTACTCAAGCAGCTAATAATAACCAGGGCTTTCCATTTGGAAAATCTAGCTGTAAAAAGGTCCAAGATTATGACTCCACTTTGCAGAAAAATTGATTGTAATATATATACTTAAACTCTGGAGACCAAGAAGGTCCTAAGAACTTTGGGCTGTAATTCTCCTTGACCTTTGGACACCTGTAGTAACTTTTGGTTTTCAATGTTTTTTTTTTTTTTTTTTTGCAATACATGGACCTCTCACTGTTGTGGCCTCTCCCGTTGCGGAGCACAGGCTCCGGACGCGCCGGCTCAGAGGCCATGGCTCAGGGCCCAGCCGCTCCGCGGCATGTGGGATCTTCCCGAACCGCGGCACGAACCCGTGTCCCCTGCATCGGCAGGTGGACTCTCAACCACTGCGCCACCAGGGAGGCGCTGGTTTTCATTGTTTTTTTAATTAGAGGATTGCTGATATCATCTTAAGTGACTGAAATCAACTTTAACTTCATCTCTATGTAGGACTTTAGCTCAGTCGTTGTCTTCCAGAAATAGTTAGTGTTTGTGAGTGTACACGTATTCCTTCCTGGACTAGAATATGTTTTAGAAGATAGAACATGCTAAACATTCTAAATATGTTTTAGAAGATAGAAGATTAAAACACTGCTGTGCAGCTGGAAGGATCCACGGTGGGATGTGTAGCCAGTGGTGGTGGGGGAACAGTTAAAAACGGGAGGGAGGGAGGGAGGAAGGGAGGGAGGGAAGAAATAATGAATCACGCTGACAGACTATCGACCTAAAATTTTTAAAAGATTTCCATCAAGCCTCTCTCGTTTCCTGGCCTCAGGGTGGCAATAAATTAATCCAATATGTTTAATGAGATGACTGCATCCCCAAAAGTTTGGATGACTTGCCAAGGTCTCATAGCCAAGAAACTTGAGGACAAATATCAACTACTTCTTCTGCTAAAGTTTTTCCATTTTAATATATTGCCCTGATAATTTCAGAAAAGAGTAAAATTTTTGCCTGAGTTAGAGATATTCGCAATTGATTTACATGCATACATTTGGGCTGAATAATTCAGGTAAACTTGCTTCTGCTAGGAATATCTACATAGATATTGAGTTATCGTTTTCTGTGCATAAAAGCATCATCAATAAAAATAAACTACCATTATGTTCCCATTAGTAACTTACTAGAAAAAAATATTTTACCTAATCGAGTGATCTTTATGTTCCTTTTTTCTAGTAAAATTTGTAAAAATGCTTAAAGCCTATTGTAATACTTATGAATGTATTTCAAAAATACATTCAAAAGTGTATTTTGGGGGACTTCCCTGGTGGTGCAGTGCTTGAGAATCCGCCTACCAATGCAGGGGACACGGGTTCGAGCCCTGGTCCGGGCAGATCCCACATGCCGTGGAGCAACTAAACCCGTGCTCCACAACAAGAGAAGCCACTGCAATGAGAAGCCTGCACACCGCAATGAAGAGTAGCCCCCACTCGCTGCAACTAGAGAAAGCCCGTGCACAGCAACGAAGACACAACGCAGCCAAAAAATAAATGAATATAAATAAATAAATAAATAAATTTAAAAAAATGTATTTTTGAAATTGGTAATTTTTTTCTTCCTTATTTGACCTATGAAAGCTCTCACCTTGATAATGTTTCTGAGTCAGATTCTCTGAGATGAAGAAAGAATAAAGTAACTTAGGAAAAATTTATCAATTCTTTATGCAAAAAATTTTTGTAAAATTTATGGAAACATACTTCATTTATATTTGTTGGTTGAGCAACTGCTATTACTACTTCCAATTCCTGGGTTAGTAGAATTATAAATTTGGAGTTGGAATATGGTAGACCAGTATTTTTAAATTCTATTTTAATTGCATTTCAGACCTTGTATGAATGTAAGGAAACTCCTTTAAGTTGAATGCAGGGATCTAGGGAGATGAGCAGGTGAGATGAGAGAATCTACAATCTCTGGTCACCTTGCACTTCTGTTTTGATAGCTACATGCAGTGTCAGTTGCAGGAGACAAAACCTAGCCCCACCCAAAGATGGGATATTGGCTAGGGAGCATGTAATAAGGGCCAAAGGGGTATACCCTCAATGAAAGAATGAATTCCAAGGAAACCCACTCTACAGAGAGAGGCAGTAGGGAAACTGGCCTCTCTTTCCCAAGTGGAAGAAAATTATTTCCCATGACATAACTTCATGCAAAATTTATAAGTCAGTCTTCATGTGGATTTGTAGCCCAAGCACACAGAGCCTTTGTGTTCCAAAATACCTTCATGCCAGTGTTTAGTTGTAAGTGATCTCTGATATATAGATTTAAAGTATTCACTAAGTGGCTAGTGAACTTCCTGTGTCTCAAGGTTTTTATTTCTTTACATAGGATGCATTCATTAAAGTCCTCCATCAATAAACCAGGTTCTAGGTCCCATAAGATTATCAAAGCATAAGTAATAATTTGGCTTCAAATTATTTATAAAAATGATATTTTGTATTTTTTATTGATATATACTAAAGCAATGGAAATCCTTTCAGTTATTAGTGTCTGATTGGAGTTTTTGTATGTAAAATGACTATTTGCATTACCCATGTTTAAATTAATAATTTGCTTATTAAAACTAAAGATTTTTATAACTACTTTTATTGATTTAAGTGTAGCACATAAGTTTTGCTTTTAATTTATAAATCTGATAGCTTTTGTAAAAATATTAAAAATTCATTCATTCTTTGACCATCATTAAATTAACTCAATTATTTTTACAGATTAAAATCTTCTTTAATGTATTACATCACTTACATAATTGATCACATTTATAAATACATTTCAAACTGTAGTCACAGATTTAATATATCTGAATCTCTCAGGACTTTGAATATCAAAATGTCATATTTACCAATCTATCAAATAAGTCTACCAATGCACTTAAACGCACAAATTAATGCCTAAATCTTTAGATGTAAAAATTCATATTATGTATCAATACAAGCATGGTTTGAAAACCTAAACATTTAAAATTAAATCCAAAGCCTAATATGCTAGGTCTTCAAATATATCAGATTCTTTTAAGCATTTCAAATATTTAAATGAAAAACAGATCACCATGGTTAGAAAATATATTGCTAAGCTTAATACAAAAATACTAATACTATCGAACTGATTTGCTTCCCTATTTTGTATTTATTTCTGTACCTTTCAGGGATTACAGACTGATTTATAATACAAATAAAGATATTGGTATTAAGATCTCATACTGGCTTAAGTTTCTTGATCTTAGACTTGGTGTCAAAATACATTTACAGATTTGGGTTATGGCCCAAGATTCTGGACGGGCATATAGGATCTGGGGTTGATTACTTGATAATTCTACCTGAGCTGCATGTTAATATGGCTATTTTAGAGGAGTATAGTTCTGTCTGTACTGAATGAATCAAGGGAAAGTAGAGAATTAAAAGTCATGCTTTTCAGGTTGAATTTTGTATTTTAATTTTTCAACTCAGTGTATAAAGTGTTCCCTGGGTAAGTTTTAAGACTCATCCTCATTCTGTTTTGGTTTTAACTTCTTTTGAATTTTTAAACTTATTTGGAAGATGGAAATCTGAACTCTACAATAAAAGTGCAACTAATCCCCTTGCTCTTGGATTGCAATGAATAAAATTCATACTGCAGATCCTGGTAATAAAACTCTTTGTTGCCCATGTAAAAAATAATTGACTTCTCCATGCTTTTTATTATATTTAACTTTCTTATCTAATTACCATTTTATAGTTACTGGACTAAATTCCTAATCTTGCATAACAAATTACTTTCAAAACTAGTGACTTACAAACCAGTGAGTGAAAATAACCTTTTTTTTCCCCTGTTGTTCACAGTTTTGTAAGCTGGGAATTTGGGAGGGGTCCAGCTGTAGGCTGTGGCTGTAGTTATTTTCAAGCTTGACTGAGGTGGGCATCCAACATGACTCACTCTGGTGACTGGCAGCTGATACTGTTGACTGGGAGTTCAGCTAGAGCAGTCAATTAGAGAGCCTACACATAGCGCCTCCTTATGGTGGCTCACAGAATGGTGGCCTTAGGGCAGTTTCATTTCTTATATGGTGGCTCAGAGCACCACTGGTAGGCTGGAGGCTGCATTTCTTTTATGACCTAGGCCTGGAAGTTATATAATTTCACTTTATCTGTGTGCTGTTGGTCAAAATAGTCACAAATCCATACAGATTCATGTGGAGGGCTTAGACACCATCTCTAGATGAAAGAAGTATCAAAGACATTGTTGCCATTAAAAAAAATTCCATATGTATTTGTTGATAAAGCTAAAGTCACTTAAATGAAATTGATTGAAAATTATGACTTATCCAATCCTACAATTATATCTTGTTACATGGGCTGTTATATTCAGGTCAGTTCAAGAAAATTTTGTGTGTGAACTGTTCCATTCATTAAATTTATTACCCAATTTTGTGCACCATAAATTAAATTGATATGTCTAATTTAAATGATAAACTTATTTATAATGGAAGATAGGAAATTATGATTCACTTTTATAATACTTTTCCATTTAAGAGTACTTTTATTTTATGACATTATTTCAACAAAATATTTTCTTACTACTAGAAATAAGACATTCTTTAATTGATTAATAAAACTTTAAGGGCCTTATTACAGATGTTACAAACAATTTATCAAAGGCACTTCTCTCATCAAGAAAGCAGAAGGACAGTATGTGAACATAAGCTACATCACAACACACAAGCAACAATGCAAATCAAGTGTTTGTACAACCTGGAAGACAAGGCAGATGCTTATGAAGCCTAAAATGGCAAAGACATTTTTAATACTAATGTTCTGACTTGTGGTGATCAGGTTATCTTTAACAAGAAGAGTTTGTTCAGGAATAGGATGTTTTCCAACAATTTCCAGCAGCCCAGGACTGGATTCTCACACTGTTACTGAACTGCAAGGAGTCTTAGCTAGAAGTATGTGGCACAACTGCAGTCTGTGACTGGCTGGGAATTAATACCTCTCTGTCTTAACTAATCCTATCATTTCCCAGACCTCTCCCCTCCTGATAGTTTTTTGAATTACTTGTGTTTCTAAAGTACTTATAAAAAGACTTTTTATTTTGAGATAACTGTAGATTTTCTTATGCAGCAGTAAGAAAGAATGCAGAGAGTACCCTTCACCCAGTTTCCCCCAATGGTAACGTCTTGCAGTAGTATAGTATGATATCACAGTCAGGATGCTGACATGGATATCATCTGGCAACCTCACTCCAATTTCACCAGTTTTACATGTACTTGTGTGTGTTTGTGTTCAGGTATTTCTGTGCAAATTTATAACATGTATAGTTTTATTTATTTATCATCATAGTCAAGATACAGGTAAGTTACATTACCGCAAGGATCCCTGTGCTGTCCTTTTATATTTATACTCCCTTTACCCCATTTATTTACTATTAGATTCAACAGACATAAAATTACATTTTAATAAACATACTTAATACAACTAAAACAGGATGAAAGATGAGAATTACAGAAACGGAACATATTTTTATTTTTTTTATTTTTTTTATTTTTTTGGAACATATTTTTAATTGGAAGTATTCTTAGAGATAATTAACATAGAGAACTATTATTACACTTGTATTTCTGTTGTTCCAGATTATAACTAAACAAAATGTATAAAGAAAGTAGCTATTCCCCTTATTAAGTGTCTATATGAATACTTTGAAGGAACATTGTGCATATGATTATGTAAAGTTTACGTGTGACCAAGTGTTTGTTTGCTTCTTGCTTGTTGAGTTATATATTCCAAAATCTTTCTATGTGTTGTTTGAATAGCACTCATAGAAGAGAAAACAATCTCACAATAGTATGTCAATGGGAATGAAAGAAGAGTTTTTAAAGCAATTTTAGTTGTTGACCTGAAGCAAACAGACTGCCAGATATTCCTCCAGCAAAGATGGGTTTATCTGGCATCAGCAAAGATTTGCAGTTCAGAGGCTGCAACCATGGCAAGCCATGTGCAAGTCCCTGCATGGCAAGGGAAAGAGAACTCTTTTTTTAGAAGAGAAAAGGAAGGTGGGAGGGCAATAGTAAGCAAAGAGTCTATGGCTTTTCATTGGCTGAATCCTTGCCCATGAAAAGAAGAAAGAAGAAAAATTCCTTCTTCCTGTTGGGCTCTGCTAATGTCATAGGGTGTGAGAGCGCCCCTTTCTGGTCTTCTGACTGTATTTTAACTGTTGCTTCTGTTTATTAATTTTTACATAGCAATCTCAGGATATTTATTATTTTTCATCCAAAATGAGGCAAGTGATTATTTACAAAATTCATCTTAAATTCTTGATCTGTAGTAGTTTTCAACAGTTTAGCCTTTAAAAACTGTGTTTAAATTTAAATTACCTTTAAGTGAATAAAATGGACTTTGGGTCTATTAATTTCATATGTCTAGATCTTCTTCTGATGAAAAATTATTTTAATTTATAAGTTGTTCTTGATAACTTTCATAAGCTGTAATATCATCTATTCTATGTCCCTCATCTATTTCACTGGTAATTATGGGGAATGTCTATTCTTCCATATGTCTAACTTTTGTTTTAGTCTTTCCATCTTACCTATCATTAAAAAATATCGGACACATTCATTCTTTGCTTAGATATATTAAGATAAGTCTTAAAACACCTAAGACATCAGACAAATAATCTAGTGTGGTGAAAAAAATTTACGTCTTTAACAATTTGTCCAAAACTATTTTAAGTCATGCTAAAAGTGTGTTCCATGATTCAAACATTATCAACAGAACCTTTTTCCTTGGATAATCACACATCAGCATGCAATAGCATTTGTTTATGATCAGCTTCCATATTATCACACAATAAAGAGCATACTCTTTAATTTAGTGCATTAACCTTATATAATTCATAATTTTTGCTATGTTATGAAATGCACTGCCTAGTTTAGCTGACATTCATCAGAATTTCTCAGTGTATAAAACACTGAGTTGATTCACATCCTCGTGTAATCTTCTTAATCTGAGTAGCTACTCATAAATATTTCCCTGTGGTTATATTTTCTGGACCAACAGAAGTTAATCCTGCCCAGAACTTAAACTCCAAACCACATTTACTGCCATTGATGACATTTTTTAGGGGTCACAACAAAGTCAAACTGTTAAAGTGTACACTCTTAATTTCTGAATTTAGCTGGTTTATTGGTTTAAATTATGTGCATGTAAGTGTGTGTACCAGAACTCTTTTTTAGATCCCTTCTCAGCCTAATAGTTATGCTTTTACATTTCTCCCAAGAGAGAAGGCATACTAAATTATCACACTTACATTCCTCAAGATGAAGCATTTTTGGGGGGCCAGGAATATTAAATTTTAAAAACACATACCTACAAATAGAGTCACAGATGTAAAAAACAAACTTATGCTTACCAGGGAGGGGAAGGGGTGGGGAGGGATAAATTGGGAGATTGGGGGAGATATAGACACACTACTATATATGAAATCGATAACGAATAAGGACCTACTATATAGCTCAGGGAACTCTACTCAATACTCTGTAATGACCTCTATGGGAAAAGAATCTTAAAAACAGTGGATATATGTATATGTATAACGCACTTTGCTGTACAGCAGAAACTAACACAACATATACTATACTACAATAAAAATTTTAAAAAAATTAAAAAGAACCAAAAAACCATATTTTTAAACTTTCTTAGATGAAAAACTTGAGGGAAAATAACTTCTGTACTTTTCACTATAATGAAAGATTTATTAGAAAAGTTTACTTCAAATACCACCCACCCATTAGGTAGCTCTTCCTTTTGTTTACAAACTGAATAACATGTCCAGAAATGACTAGAAATATTACCCTAAAATTTCAGTTTTGATATATCTTGACTTAGCTTTCCTTTGCTTTTTATTTTAGTCTGTCTCACCAGTGTCAATGTTCTGATTAGTTTCTGCTGGTATGAAATAAAAGTGATTCAGACATCATCTGTTAGATGTGATCCTTTCATATGCTGTTCTTATTCTCAGAATTGACACAACTTAAAAATTGTCCAGGAAAGAGAATCCCTTTCCAATTCAATTTTGGTCAAGTACAAACAGGTTGTACATACAATAAACTCTGCTGATATCCTTGGGCAGAGTATAAGCTCCCAGTTTCATGGATTTTTTAAAAAATTGCAGTCATGATATACATTTATAGTTTTATTTTTGTAGTTATGCAGTCTTTGAATTATTAAAGCCACACTGAATGGTTTGTGGAACTATTGTGTACATGCTTCTTCTGAGCACTGTAGTTTCATTTGTACACAGGTTAACAATAAAACCTACCCATAAACCATTCTCCATATATAATTTCTGAATTTTCTTCTTCCTACATAGCTAGAAAAACATTTTAAAATGCATTTTAAATGACATGCACAGTATCCAAAGAATAATATCCTTGGCTTGATTTTAAGAATTATATTAACTTACTTTGGAAACTTCTCATGCATACACAGCAGTAAACTTTTTAACTGAGGAGAGTATGATAGCTTAGTATCATTCAGGATATACAGTAGAAAATTTGAGCATCATAAATGTAAATGCCGAAATGCTTAAAATCTTACTGGTTACATTTCACATGGAAGATCACCTCATTTTACATTTTCTCAGAATTAGGAGAACCTATATCCATATCTCTTGTACTTATTTAACTTAGAGTTCCTCACATTCAAAATGTTACTTATTTGCCTCTTAGAATGACATATGTGTCAGTAGTATGGAAAACTATCTTCAAGGGTTTAACCTAAGAAATTAAGGTCTTTCATAGTTTAAACTTATTCTGAGAACACTTCTGCTTATGCAGGCAGATGGGCTAATGGTACTGTAACTATCATTAACCTGGAGTCACTTGCAAAATGCTATGCAGAGAGATTATTTTCTGTGATTACAGTCTTGGGCTTTCAGTTACATGGCCTATTTTTTTTTTTTTTTTTTCTCAGTATGTGGGCCTCTCACCGTTGTGGCCTCTCCCGTTGCGGAGCACAGGCTCCGGACGCGCAGGCTCAATGGCCATGGCTCACGGGCCCAGCCGCTCCGCGGCATGTGGGATCTTCCCAGACTGGGGCACGAACCCGTGTCCCCTGCATCAGCAGGCGGACTCTCAACCACTGCGCCACCAGGAAAGCCCTACATGGCCTATTTTTGAGCATAATGTCATTTTTTTTGTGTGTGCCTTAGCAAGGCACAAAGATTTTGCTAAAATGAATTAATTCTGTGATTGATTGCCTCCCAACTCCAGATTCTCTCAACTGCAGTTACTGTGTTTTCCAAAGCTCGATGCATCGCTGCAGGTCTTGCCCCAGTAAGTCACTGACATATCTTTAAATATGGTCGCCTCCATCAGTTCTGGGGTGGCACGTCTCTCTTTGTCATCAGTTCTTTTCACACAGTCAGCCTAGAAGATCTGAATTCAAGTGAGCAACATTTTGGTGCTGGTGAACTCACTATTCTGCAACATTTTTCTGTTTGTATTTTAATCCTTCCATTTCATGGCAGGGATTTTTTTCAAGTATGTAGGTGGCATTAGGAAAATCAGCTAGCATCTGAATAAAATGTTAGACATATTAATGTTTTATATATTTCACTGGAATTTGCACCTTGGCCCTTTAAAGCTTAGTTTCATCTGGAATTATATCTCTTGTGGATTTATCTTTATAATATCTTTATCATATCTATAGGCATAGCTAATCACTTCATCTAGAACTTTCTTATATTCCTTTGTCTGAGTTCTGTCAGAATCATTGCTGCTAGGTGTGAAAGCTGGGAGCCATCTCTACTTCCTTTTTGTATGTTTAACTAGCCATTCCCACCCTGTCACACAGTAAGTATGCTTTCACTTCTTGTGTTCCTCAATCTACTCTTTCCTTTGCATTACTGCATTTCACTCCTTCAATGTTGCACTCAGTAAATGCTGCAGTCCTCATTTGACACATGTGGAGAGCATTGTAAAGTGGTAAACTCGGGGCATTTGTGACAAGGGCACATTTCCTAAGAAAATAATCTTGAGATGAACACAATATGTATAAATATGTTGTACACGTTGAAAATTGCTTTTAAGATGATCTTTCTTCAGATGTCTATTCTTTGTATCATCTCTGCTAATGAAGCCATGTGTAGTCAGGATATACTTGTTAGAAATTCTGCTTTGGAGAATCTTCACAGAAAATTACAGTTTTTAGATTCTTTGTAATTCCTTCCATATCAACTTTTATCTTCATTTCAACCTAATATTGTCTCATGGATTTTCATTCTAATTTCATACATGCTGTATCTTTTTGCATTCGTTTGTAGCGTGGCAAATACTTTCCTGAAATTTCTTTCTGGATACGGCCATAGAATATTTTTAGCGGTGTTTACTTTTCATAAATCTTCAGGATGATTTCATGGCCCCTTTCTTTTTTTGTATTGTTCATCAACCATAAGGGTTCCTCCCTTCCTTCCTACCTTTCTTTCTTTCTCTCTTTCCTCCCTCACTTCTTCTTCCTTCCTTCCTTTCTTTCTTTCCTTCTCTTCTCTCTCCTTCCTTCCTTCTCTCCCTCTCTCCCTCCCCCTCCTTCCCTTCCTTCCTTTCTTTTTGCTTTACTCATTCTCAAGTGAGATGACCTCCTGTTAAGACTCAGTTTTCCTTCAGATGTAAAGGGTTGGCATATACTTGCCTTGGCTCCCTGTTGCCTTGGTGATGGTTACAGGTCCCTCCAGCCCCACAGCTGGAATTTAGGTTGATTTGTTCAGCTGCCAGTCTAACACTCAATTATTCTTCTCTTTTGAAATGTGATTTTTCCTACCCCTATTACTCTAAAAAGACACTAAAACAAACAAACAAAAAAACAAATGAAAAAACCTTCCATTCTCCAAAATCAGTATCCTTAGGGTTATATTTTCTTGAAAATATTGCACTTTACTTTTTGGAATAATTATTTATCCCAAGAAGTGGTGTAATACTGGCCACATCCCTTCCCCATCACCTCTTCTCCCCATTCCCCACCCCTCCACTCTCACCTGGTTTGTCCCAGGTCTGTTGATTTTAAGACTGTTTCAGAATTAATGTAGAAAGCTAGAAGTGGATGGAAGAGAACTCTCTGCCTCAAAAAAAAAAAAAAAGTTTAAGAAATTGCCCATTTTTTCTGACTGGTACAAATTCTAGATCTAAGGTAGAGGCAACTTGCTAACTTGTGAGCCAGTGTCATAATATTAAACCTGTGTATTACCAGGGCCAAGCTATTATTTGCTAAGACCAGTGCTATCTTTTTAATAACAAATATTCTCCCACATTGTTGTAATAAGGTGTCTTTGAGTCTTGTTTTTAAGGTTTCACATTTTCTGTGTCATTAAAAATATTTCAGGAATCTGAAAAAGGTAACCCAGACAATATTTAAGCTGAGAAATCTTATGGTCTTGGTTTGGCTCACTTGTTTTTAGATACATTCCCAGAATTTCACTGCAGCCTTCCTTTTCAGACCTCAGTTGTGAGAGTAGAATATTTGGTTTGAGCTCTGTTCTAAATACAGTAGAATATAAACTCTCAGGGCTGCAGACAGTGTAGCCATATTGTTTTAAAGCTGTTGAATTGGGAATATGTCTCACCATTAAAATGTGTAAAAATGTGAGCTCAACTAATTTAACAGCAGTGATTCTCTAGTAGAATACTACAGAAGGTGGAAGAATTGAATACCATTTCAAGAGGGTAGATAAAACCATAATGAAACATTTGGCAGTGATGTGCTTGATATTTTAATATGTGCAGAAAAAATAAGGCATAACTCAATTCAATCCCTCTAGCACAGAGATAAACTAAGTACTGAACTTAAATTTGAGATCTGCCACTATTTGAACTCAGTAACTGCTCTGTTTGTAGCCCCGAATAAGGAAGTATAAAATTGCCAGTGGAATAGAGAACATAATTTCTGACCTTAAGAAATTTGCAATTTGATGGATGTTCCAACCTTTTGATGTTACACAGACCGAATAATTCAATATATTTTTTAAAAAGTAAAGTCATACACATAGCTGATTCTTGAAATGCTGATTTTTCAGCACAGATCACTACAGCAATGAACAGAAAGAAGGGAAATGGCATATTTTCCTATGAAGGGTAAATGATTTAAAAGAACTTACACTTTGAAAGTTTCATCAAATCAGTGTATTTTAAGTGAATTTAATTTGTTCATAGAGGTTTGCCTTCCATTAGAGTCTATGACTACCCTGAACTCCCAAAAGTCAAGGACTCATAATACTGAATACACAGTAGAATTATTAAATGTTCCTTGAGTGATAAGTAAATGAATGAATATATACTGTTAGTAATTTAGAATAAGGAAACAAGATTTACCTGCCTTTAAATTTTTTTCCTGTGAAAGAGGTTTTTGATAAATTTCTTTAAAACTTTGTCAAACTCCTAAGAAATGTGCAGGCGAATAAACTATTTTTATGCATTGGTTAAACAATAAGCAATTGATAGGTGCATTAACAGTCATGCATTGATTCATTATTAACCTCTCAATGTCTACTAATCTCATTTGCTGTTTTCTTACTCTTCAGTGAAATCTGCTATCACGGGTTGCCATGGGTCTTTGTAGTGTAGTTTGTTCGTTTAGCAAAATTCTAGCATCATGTTTATTTACCAGATAACAGGCTAAAGATCTGGGAACTTAATCCAAGATTCTACATGCTAGATTAATCCCTTTGCCTCTCCATGTCAGCTCTCCACTCTTCTCTGCCTTGTTCTCTGCTCCCAGAAGGCTGAGTTAGGTGGACAAACATCATTGGCTTCCAACAGAATTTGGCCAGTTGAGAGACTAAGAAGCAGATTGAAAAGAAGGGCAGGTGGTGTATGGAGATCCTTTGAAAGAAGGTTACAGCTTCTCTCAAGGCAGCTCTTCCCTGTAACTGTAGCATCTTATGGCCTAGCCTTGGGGACGTAGGGGCAGTCCTGTGATCTGACATCCTCTCTAATGCTTTCTTTATACTTGTTTATTAATACTCTTTGTTAAATCTTTCTGGAATAATCATAATTTGAGCATTCAATCTATTTCCTATTGGGACCCCATAAGAGGAAAATTTTCTTACTTTTGTGCTCAATACTACAGCATCAAAACACCATCTTTCTCAAAAAGACTCCAAGTTGACATGATAATGTTAAGAGAGACTTTAGGAAAAATAATAAAAATACCTTTAAATCTTTATTTGAATGTCAACAAAGCTTCTTTTTTTCTTTTTGAAAATGATATTACAGAAAGACAGAAGAATTTTTCAGTCAATGATTTTTTTTCTTTTGTCTCATTTTTACAAGTTTATCAGAAAGAATGCAACAGTCATGCATTATGAAGCAAAATTGTTCAGTAGGAAATGCCCACAGACATCTGAATTAATGAACTAAATCTGTCAGTTTCAAAATGCTAAACTCCTTGAATTTTTCAAGGAAATGAAATCAGGTCTACTGCCTGAAAATTAAAAAAAATATATATATATATATATATATATAATACGTTCAGTTGAAACACCGACAACTGGTATTGTAAAACCTATTTTACCAGTGCAGTGCAGGGACTTTTTATTAGTGTTGTATAAATCAAACTGCTCCACAATATTATTATTCATCACATTTTTACTCTGAGAATGTTATTCGTCCTTGAGTTCAGACTGTATAAATCAATTTATACTCATGGTCCTGAAGTAAACACAGTTCACATTAATCTTTTGGTTACTTGGTATTTTCTTAATGCCCATGAAAGGAGCCTCTATAGATCATATGGAAAAAAATGCATCTCTGTATCAGGATTATGAGGGTCTTTGGTTCATGGACTGTGTTATATACTCCTTTAGGATTCTCTAAAGCACTCATTATGCATACATTACAAATGTTGTCAGAATTCAGTGATTAAAGCTATTCCATAGCATATGCCAAATTGTCTGATTATGGAAGGCCTAGGAATATCAGAATAGTTACCTGAATCAAGCTTTAGAAACATGAAATTTTGGCTTTGAAAGGGACTATCTTATGCTAACCTCTACTCACTAGTCTGTTACCAAATGTTACAACGCATACCATATAGCCAACATTGTTTTAAGCAGAGCGAAGAATGTAAAAATGAGATACAAATGAAACTATAACTTCAGTGAGGTTATATTATAAATTTAAAAATATGATAGACATCTCTAAGCATTTTAACTTATTCAAATTTAAACATTTTCTCCATTTAGGAGGGACCCTCATGGAGTTAGTTTTGCTAAGAGTCAAGGCTCCACTACCACCATATTGAAGCTGAGAAAGCTAGATATTCCTTCTGTCAATTGCTGGGAAGAGAAGACATAACTTGCTGAGACTTTGAATCTTGAGGATTTAAAGCAAATACATAGGGAAGTTAAGCATGGAGGTTGAGGTACTAAATCATTTTTTTGGCATGGAGGTTGAGGTACTAAATCAGTAGAGACAGAGAGAGCCCCTTATTCAAATTGTTTCTGGAACCAACCTGGACTATTTCCTGTTTCCTAACATTCTTGGATCCTGCTTATATCCCAAGCCTGATTCTACAGGCTTCATTGATTCTGTAAATTCTTTTTCTGCTGAAGTTATCTAGAGCTGATTCCATTGCTTGCAGTCAAGAACCAGAATTGACGTGTAAGATAAAAACTAAACTGCATACAAATATTTAGAAAGTTAAACATTAGTCATGATAATATCTGTATGTGACATAAAGAATGAGTGCGGGCTCTAGTTTTCATGAAAGAGTCCATGGAATAGAAGATACATATGTTGGAACTTGATGAATGAGTAGAATCTGAATCAGCAGGAATGAGAAGGGAGGGAATTCCAGGGCCTATAAGCAAGACTGTTAATGCCAGTGGCTCAGGAATGAGTGGGGTTATGGAGAGGCAGTGCCTATTTTTCCAGAATGAAATTAATTTGAATCTTTTGATTCTCACTATAATTTTCTTACATATTTTAGTCTTGTTAATTTATATACAATCTCCAAACTTGTTTAAAAAAACCTGGTGATGAAGAGTGCGGATTATGGTTTATGTATGTTCACAAAACAAACATACATAGATTTTTAAATGAGCGTGTATATGAATGACACACAGGTTCTTATATGAACACTTTCTTACTGAATCAGTTGGGCCCAATCTGTCATGTTCTTTCATTGAACGAATCCCCCGGTGCTGCCAGTGTTCTTGTCATGCTTGGTGGCAGTGAGAGGAAGCAGTATAGGTACTTAAGAAATACTTTGAGTTAACCAACTCTTGAACTCCTCATCCATGGATAGATCAAAACTATATTTCAGTGACTTTGGGTAGTGTTTACAAAGGTTAAAGAATATTAGAGTTTAAACTTAGCTATATCAGGTTGAGAACAAACAACAGAAAATTGAGATTCAAACTCACATTTTTATATAAAGAGGTGTTTTGAATTTTTCTTCCTCTTATTTATTAGTTAGTTAATTGTTCTATCAATGATTCTCAATTTCAAAAACAATGATAAGCATGAGAAGGAAATGCCCTTAAGCCCAGTTTAGTCAGTGAATAAGAGTTAAATATTAAAATTTGGTTAAAAATGGCTAAAATAAGCAAATGTTTGTGCTTTAAAATTCAGTGAAGTTAAGCAAAATTTATGAGTCTCTTCCACATGCTAGGCGGTGTCTTAGTGGGAGAAAAACAATGATAAAAAGGAGGAAATCCTGGGCTTCAAAAGGCTTGCATCCCAGAGAAAAGGACATTCTTTTGTTCCATTTTGGGGGTCAGAGTGGGCTTCATGCGGGGTTATAAATGGGAACTCACCTGCTGTGTTTTTGGGCCAACATTTTTTTCCCATTAAATTGTGGGAAACCCTCAAGCAAGTGCAACTCCATGAGTGCTGCCTCAAGAATATACCCCTCCAGAGATTAGTATTTCTCCGTTAAAAATTGGAAGGTAAATTACTTTTTATCAGCATCATTAGACGTATTTTGTTAACTGTTTTTATGATTCTTTATGAAGGAGGAAATGAAGACTGAATCTAGGAGGTCCTTGTCTCTAAAACGTAGAGCTGCCTCTGAATTCACTTTTAATAAGTTCTCTATGCAAAACCACTATTGAATAATATCCTTAATATGTCACATTGTTTTAATGGTGGCAGCTCTTTCATGGTAAATTGCTATAAAGGGAAGTACAGTAGACTGAGATTCAAAATTCTTGGTATAGTCCTGGTTCTTGTGCTTACTAGCTGTGTAACTTTTAAAGAGCATGTAATCACATCCAATTTTCCTATAACGTAGGCCTGTTGAAGGATTATATACAGTAATGAATATAAAATCTTAAGTGAACTATGAAATGCTACAAATAGAAGCAATTATATTTTTAAGGTTTTAAAAAAGATGCTCGGTAGAAAATGGTACAGTACATTTAACAATTAGTTTCTACCCTTTGTAGTCCCTGACTTTGGAGAGCTTATGATTTCTTAGGGGAGAAAGACAGGATTATAAGTTTACCTTACATACAAGCTAGTGCTGTGATCCAACAATACTTGACGTAGATTTTGCACAGAAAGAAATAATTCAACAAGGATTTGTAAAAGAGGTAAATTAATCTTAGTCCAGCTTGCCAAGATGTAAGCTCTGACCCTGGTCTACATTGCGTTTGAGGAGGGGATACTTTTTGTAATTGTGCCTACTTCTGTTTTGCACAAGATTGTCTGATGTGTTCGGGGCATCCTAAGCACCTTCTATAGATTAGGAATGAAATGTTAAAATTATCCATTTTTATTTATATCCACAATATAATGTTGCCCACAGTAGATTTTGGAGATCTCTTAACATCAGATTTATTATTTGAGTTGAGGCAAAGAAATTGTTCTGATGATTTTTTTGTTCTTAAGACTAATAAACATACTGTGTCCTATCTCTATACTTTGACCAATTTAATAAAATGGTCGAATTTTAATATTTAAATTACAAGCATTATTATTTAGCTATTTAAGATTATCAAAACGTGGTGACAAGTATGCATCTGTGATCAGAATAGTCACTATGCTTAACTATTGCTCATCTTAATGATTGATTTATTATTCCTCCAAATTGATACAACAGTGGCTTCTGATTTGTTACACTGTGTATCATGAATTATACTGAATTTCTTTGCTACCCTTCAGTATATTGGGGACAGCAGTAATCACTGCTTGAGAGCTCAATGGATATGAGATAAAACTATAATGAATTAATAAATATGTAATAAGAGCCACATACAGTGAATCTATATGTGTGTCCTATATTAAAATATTCTACATAAATACTGTTATCCAAAAATCTTGCAAAATACAAAAAGATTCCTCTGCTTCAAATATGTTATCTGTAGGATACCTTTTCCTTGTAAACTAGTCTACTAATTTTCAAAATAATACAATATTCAACAGAGACACAAATTTCAACATGTCATGCCTGTTCTTGAACTGGTGAGAAACGCATTGCATAGCCACAGTCACTTTCAATTTTGTGTGTATTTTTACTGAAGTAACATGCTGAATTTTAAAATAAAAATAAATATTTTAATCCATTCTGCATTCTTTCTCTCCTTTATTATTTCATCAAAGTGACCCTTTCACCGTGAAATCCAGATGAAATATCATAATGGAAAATGCCATCAATAATGGAGTATCTGTTTTTTCATAGAAAAGAGTAGCAAGGTATCCTAAAATTCTGAGACTGCGTTCTCATATTTGTTGTATGTCTACTAAAGCGCCTCCTTTTCTTGCTGGATAATGTTTCTCACACACATACTTACATTTTAGTATTAGAAGAATCACAAAAATGCATAATATCAATTAGTTTAAATATTGAAACAAACAGTCCAACTGATATTTAATTAGTTTTAACTATTAGGATAGACATTCATATATTCTTCTTTTTTAACATCTTTATTGGAGTATAACTGCTTTACAATGGTGTGTTAGTTTCTGCTTTATAACAAAGTAAATCAGCTACACATATACATATATCCCCATATCTCCTCCTTCTTGCATCTCCCTCCCACCCTCCCTATCCCACCCCTCTAGGTGGTCACAAAACACCGAGATGATCTCCCTGTGCTATGTGGCTGCTTCCCACTAGCTATCTATTTTACGTTTGGTAGTATATAATCATGCCACTCTCTCACATTTTCCCAGCCTACCCTTCCCCCTCCCTGTGTCCTCAACTCCATTCTCTACGACTGCGTGTTTATTCCTGTCCTGCCCCTAGGTTCTTCAGAACCTTTTTGTTTTGTTTTTTTTTAGATTTCTTATATACGTGTGAGCATATGGTATTTTTCTCTTTCTGACTTACTCCACTCTGTGTGACAGACTCTAGATCCATCCACCTCACTACAAATAACTCAATTTCGTTTCTTTTTATGGCTGAGTAATATTCCATTATATATATGTGCCACATCTTCATTATCCATTCAATTGCCGATGGACACATAGGTTGCTTCCATGCCCTGGCTATTGTAAATAGAGCTGCAATGAACCTGGTGGTACATGACTCTTTTTGAATTATGGTTTTCTCAGGGTATATGCCCAGTAGTGGGATTGCTGGGTCATATGGTAATTCTATTTTTAGTTATTTAAGGAACCTCCATACTGTTCTCCATAGTGGCTGTATCAATTTACATTCCCACCAACAGTGCAAGAGGGTTCCCTTTTTTCCACACCCTCTCCAGCATTTACTGTTGGTAGATTTTTTGATGATGGCCATTCTGACTGGTATGAGCAGATACCTCATTGTAGTTTTGATTTGCATTTCTCTAATGATTAGTGATGTTGAGCATTCTTTCACGTGTTTGTTGGCAATCTCTATATCTTCTTCAGAGAAATGTCTATTTAGGTCTTCTGCCCATTTTTGGATTGGGCTGTTTGTTTTGTTGATATTGAGCTACATGAGCTGCTTGTAAATTTTAGAAATTAATCCTTTGTCAGTTGCTTCATTTGCAAATATTTTCTCCCATTTTGAGGGTTCTCTTTTTGTCTTGTTTATGGTTTCTTTTGCTGTGCAAAACAACTTTTAAGTTTCATTAGGTCCCATTTGTTTATTTTTGTTTTTATTTCCATTTCTCAAGGAGGTGGGTCAGAAAGGATCTTGCTGTGATTTATGTCAGAGTGTTCTGCCTATGTTTTCCACTAAGAGTTTGATAGTGTCTGGCCTTACATTTAGGTCTTTAATCCATTTTGAGTTTATTTTTGTATATGGTGTTAGGGAGTGTTCTAATTTCATTCTTTTACATGTAGCTGTCCAGTTTTCCCAGCACCACTTATTGAAGAGTGTGTCTTTTCTCCATTGTATATTCTTGCCTCCTTTATAAAAAATAAGGTGATCATACGTGCGTGGGTTCATCTCTGGGCTTTCTATCCTGTTTCATTGATCTATATTTCTGTTTTTATGCCAGTACCATAGTGTCTTGATTACTATAGCTTTGTAGTATAGTCTGAAGTCAGGGAGCCTGATTCCTCCAGCTCCATTTTTCTTTCTCAAGATTTATTTGGCTATTCGGAGTCTTTTGTGTTTCCATACAAATTGTGGAATTTTTTGTTCTAGTTCTGTGGAAAATGCCATTGGTAGTTTGATGGGGATTGCATTAATCTGTAGATTGCTCTGGGTAGTATACTCATTTTCACAATGTTGATTCTTGCAATCCAAGAACATGGTATATCTCTCCATCTGTTTGTATCATCTTTAATTTCTTTCATTAGTGTCTTATAGTTTTCTGCATATACGTCTTTTGTCTCCTTAGGTAGGTGTTTTCCTAAGTATTTTATTCTTTTTGTTGCAGTGGTAAATGGGAGTGTTTCCTTAGTTTCTCTTTCAGATTTTTCATTATTAGTGTATGGGAATGCAAGGGATTTCTGTGTATTAATTTTGTATCCTGCTACTTTACCAAATTCGTTGATTAGCTCTAGTAGTTTTCTGGTAGCATCTTTAGGATTCTCTATGTATAGTATCATGTCATCTGCAAACAGTGACAGTTTTACTTCTTCTTTTCCGATTTGGATTCCTTTTATTTCTTTTCCTTCACTGACTGATTGCTGTGGCTAAAACTTCAAAAACTATGTTGAATAATAGTGGTGAGAGTGGGCAACCTTGTCTTGTTCCTGATCTTAGTGGAAATGCTTTCAGTTTTTCACCATTGAGAACAATGTTGGCTGTGTGGTTGTCATATATGGCCTTTACTATGTTGAGGTAAGTTCCCTCTATGCCTACTTTCTGGAGGGTTTTTATCATAAATGGGTGTTGAATTTTGTTGAAAGCTTTTTCTGCATCTATTGAAATGATCATATAGTTTTTCTCCTTTAATTAGTTAATATGGTTTATCACATTGATTGATTTGCATATATTGAAGAATCCTTGCATTCCTGGGATAAACCCCACTTGATCATGGTGTATGATCCTTTTAATGTGCTGTTGGGTTCTGTTTGCTAGTATTTTGTTGAAGATTTTTGCATGTATGTTCATCAGTGATACTGGCCTGTAGTCTTCTTTCTTTGTAGTATCTTTGTCTGATTTTCTTTTTTTTTTTTTTTTTTTTTTGCGGTATGCAGGCCTCTCACTGTTGTGGCTTCTCCCGTTGCGGAGCAACAGGCTCCAGATGCGCAGACTCAGTGTCCATGACTCATGGGCCTAGCCACTCCATGGAATGTGGGATCTTCCCGGAATGGGGCACAAACCCGTATCCCCTGCATTGGCAGGCGGACTCTCAACCACTGCGCCACCAGGGAAGCCCATGTCTGATTTTGATATGAGGGTGATGGTCGCCTCATAGAATGAGTTTTGGAGTGTTCCTCCCTCTGCTATATTTTGGAAGAGTTTGAGAAGGATACATGTTATCTCTTCTCTAAATGTTTGATAGAATTCGCCTGTGAAACCATCTGGTCCTGGGCTTTTGTTTATTGGAAGATTATTAATCAGAATCTCAATTTCAGTGCTTGTGATTGGTCTGTTTATATTTTCTATTTTTTCCTGGTTCAGTCTTGGAAGGTTGTGCTTTTCTAAGAATTTGTCCATTTCTTCCATGTTGTCCATTTTATTGGCATATAGTTGCTTGTAGTAATCTCTCATGATCCTCTGTATTTCTGCAGTGTCAGTTGTGACTTCATTTCTAATTCTCTTGATTTGAGTCTTCTCCCTTTTTTTCTTGATGAGTCTGGCTAATGGTTTGTCAATTTTCTTTATCTTCTCAAAGAACCAGCTTTTAGTTTTATTGATCTTTGCTATCGTTTCCTTCATTTCTTTTTCATTTATTTCTGATCTGATCTTTATGATTTCTTTCCTTCTGCTAACTATGTGGTTTTTCGTTCTTCTTTCTCTAATTGCTTTAGGTGTAAGGTTAGTTTGTTTGTTTGAGATGTTTCTTGTTTCTTGAGGTAGGATTGTCATGCTATAAACTTCCCTCTTAGAACTGCTTTTGCTGCATCCCATAGGTTTTAGGTAGTCGTGTTTTCATTGTCATTTGTTTCTAGGTATTTTTTGATTTCCTCTTTGATTTCTTCAGTGATCTCTTGGTTAATAAGTAGTGTATTGTTTAGCCCGCATGTGTTTTGTATTTTTTAAAGTTTTTTCCTGTAATTGATATCTAGTCTCGGTGTTGTGGTCAGAAAAGATACTTCATATGTCAATTTTCTTAAATTTACCAAGGCTTGATTTGTGATCCAAGATATCATCTATTCTGGAGAATGTTGCATGAGCACTTGATAAGAAAGTGTATTCTGTTGTTTTTGGATGGCATGTCCTATAAATATCAATTAAGTCATGTTGTTTAATGTGTCATATAAAGCTTGTGTTTCCGTATTTATTTTCATTTTGGATGATCCATCCATTGGTGAAAGTGGGGTGTTAAACTCCCCTAATATGATGGTGTTACTCTAGATTTCCCCTTTTACGCCTGTTAGCATTTGCCTTATATATTGAGGTGCTCCTATGTTGGGTGTATAAATATTTACAATTGTTATATCTTCTTCTTGGATTGATCCCTTGATCATTATGTAGTGTCCTTCTTTGTCACTTGTAATAGTCTTTATTTTAAAGTCTATTTTGTCTGATATGAGAATTACTCCTCCAGCTTTCGTTTGATTTCCATTTGCATGGAATATCTTTTTCCATCCCCTCATTTTCAGTTTGTATGTGTCCCTAGGTCTAAGTGGGTCTCTTGTAGACAGTATATATATGGGTCTTGCCTTTATATTCATTCAGCCAGTCTATGTCTTTTGGTTGGAACATTTAATCCATTTACATTTACAGTAATTATCAGTATGTATGTTCCTATTACCATTTTCTTAATTGTTTTGGGTTTGTTATTGTAGGTCTTTTCCTTCTCTTGTATTTCCTGCCTAGAGAAGTTCCTTTAGCATTTGTTGTAAAGCTGGTTTGGTGGTGCTGAATTCTCTTAGCTTTTGCTCGTCTGTAAAGTTTTTAATTTCTCTGTCTAATCTGAATGACATCCTTGCAGGGAAGAGTAATCTTTGTTGTAGGTTTTTCCCTTTCATCACTTTAAATATGTCCTGCCACTCCCTTCTGACTTGTAGAGTTTCTGCTGAAAGATCATCTGTTAATGTTATCAGGATTCCCTTGTATGCTATTTGTTGTTTTTCCCTTGCTGCTTTTAATATTTTTTCTTTGTGTTTAATTTTTGATAGTTTGATTAGTATGTGTCTTGGCGTGTTTCTCCTTGGATTTATCCTGTATGGGACTCTCTGCACTTCCTGGACTTGATTGACTATTTCCTTTCCCATATTAGAGAAGTTTTCAACTATAATCTCTTCAAATATTTTCTCAGTCCCGTTCCTTTTCTCTTCTTCTTCTGGATCCCCTATAATTTGGAGGTTGGTGCATTTAGTGTTGTCCCAGAGGTCTCTAAGACTTTCCTCAATTCTTTTCATTCTTTTTTCTGTATTCTTCTCTGCAGTAGTTATTTCTACTAATTTATCTTCCAGATCACTTATCCGTTCTTCTGCCACAGTTATTCTGCTATTGATTCCTTCTAGAGAATTTTTAATTTCATTTATTGTGTTGTTCATCATTATTTGTTTGTTCTATAGTTCTTCTAGGTCCTTGTTAAATGTTTCTTGTATTTTTTTCCATTCTGTTTCCAAGGTTTTGGATCATTTTACTATCATTTCTCTGAATTCTTTTTCAGGTAGACTGCCTATTTCCTCTTTATTCCTTTGGTCTCGTGGGGTTTTTTTTGGTCTCAACTTACTGTGTTTGGGGTCTCCTTTTCACAGGCTGCAGGTTTGTAGTTCCCATTGTTTTTGTTGTCTCCCCCCGGGGTCTAAGGTTGGTTCAGTCTGTTGTCTAAGCTTCCTGGTGGGAGGGGATGGGTGCCTCTGTTCTGGTGGATGAGGCTGCACCTTGTCTTTCTGGTGGGCAGGACCGCATCCGGTGGTGTGTTTTGGGGTGTCTGTGACCTTATTATGATTTTAGGCAGCCTCTCCGCTAGTGGTTGGGTTTGTGTTCCTGTCTTGCTAGTTGTTTGGTGTAGGGTGTCCAGAACTGCAGCTTGCTGGTCGTTGAGTGGAGCTAGGTCTTAGCATTGAGATGGAGATCTCTGGGAAAGCTTTTGCCGTTTGATATTATGTGGAGCTGGGATGTCTCTGGTGAGCAAATGTCCTGAACTCGGCTCTCCCACCTCAGAGGCACAGGCCTGAAACCCGGCTGGAGCACCAAGACCCTGTCAGGCCGCTCCTGTAACTGACAGGTCCTACTCCTGTAGAGTGGGATGAGGGCTGGGGGAATATGGCATCGGGGTGGGCAGCCAGCAGCCGTCATGGGCACCGAGAGCCTCCACCTCTTCTTCCCCAAGTGGCTGCAGGTGTGGGCCGAAGGACCATATATTCTTTTTGTTATTTTTCATAGTTTGCCAGATTTTGTTCAAAAATGAAATATTCATCAGTTTCCTTTGTAGGATTTGTATTAATACTCCCTAAAGTGGATCCTACAAAATAATTCTTATGATGAATTTCATGTGCTGTAGTGAACAGTTAAGATATTCTGGAGACTTGAGTTCAAGTAACACACATCTACATCATATGTAATAAGATATGACTTTTGAACCCCCAAAAAAGATGATATTAGAAACCTTGCCTGGAACAAAATATTTTTGCCTGATGTCGTTCATGATCTTTTCCTGGACAGAAATTAACTTCCTGTTAAAAAGCTTAAACAAATATATAATGAATTATAAGGGGAATAAAACTTGTTTTAGGAAACTACTCAGTCATGTAATTGATTCTCAGTTGACTATGAAACAGACTAAATATCTTTAAAAATGCATTAATTTCTTTTTGTATGTAGTTTAACAATGACTACTGAATAATTCTCTTTTTCCTAACACCAAAAAATGAGTCTTTGAATTAGTCTGTCAGTATTTTTTGTTTGTTTGTTTGTTTTAATTTTGAGAGCAGCTTTAGGTTCATAGAAATATAGAGAGGAAGGTACAGAGATTTCCTATATGTGCCCTGCCCCAACACAGTCATAGTCTCCCGGTTATTAATAACCACCACCAGAGTGGTACCAGAGTGGTACATTTGGTATAATCGACGAACCTGTACTGACACATCATCACTCAAAGTTCATTGTTTACATTAGGATTCACTCTTGGTGTTGTACACACAAATGTATAATGACATATATCCATATTAAATATCATGCAGAGTATTTTCACCATCCTAAAAACCCCTGTGATCTTCCTATTCATCCCTCCCCCTCCCCCAACCCCTGGCTATCATTGACCTTTTCACTGTCTCCATAGTTCGGCTTTTTCCCAAATGTCAGGTAGTTGGAACCATGCATTATGTAGCCTTTTCAGATTGACTTCTTTCATTTAGTAATATACATTTAAGTTTCTTCTCTCTTGATGAAGGAAGTTTCATGGCTTGATAGCTCACTTCTTTTTAGCACTGAGTAACGTTCTATCGTCTGAATATACAATAGATTATTTATCCATTCACCCACTGTAGGACATCTTGGTTGCTTCCAAGTTTTGGCAATTATGAATAAAGCTACTGTAAACATCCATGTACAGGATTTTTTGGGGGATCATAAGTTTTCACCTTCTTTGGGTGAATACTAATGAGTGTGATTATTGGATCATATGATAAGAATATGATTAATTTTGTAAGAAACTGCCAAACTGTCTTCCAAAGTAGCTGTACTATTTTGCGTTTCCACAATTAATGAATTGAGAGTTCCTAGAGCTCCACATGCTCACCAGCATTTGATGTTGTCTAGTGTTCCAGATTTTGGCCATTCTGATAGGTGTGTCATGGTATCTCATTGTTGTTTTAGTTTGCATTTCCCTGATGACATATGCTTATTTGCCATCTGTATATTTTTTCTGGCGAGGTATCTGTTTAGGCCTTTGACTCATTTTTTTATTTGGGTTGGTTGTTTTCTGATTATTGAATTTTACGAGTTCTTTTTATATTACAGATAACAGTTTTTTGTTTGTTTGTTTGTTTTCCGGTACGCCAGCCTCTCACTGCTGTGGCCTCTCCCGTTGCGGAGCACAGGCTCCGGACGTGCAGGCTCAGCGGTCATGGCTCAAGGGCCCGGCCGCTCTGCGGCATATGGGATCTTCCCGGACCGGGGCACAAACCTGTGTCCCCTGCATCGGCAGGCGGACTCTCAACCACACTGCCACCAGGCAAGCCCCAGATAACAGTTCTTTATGAGATGTGTATTTTGCAAAGATTTTCTTCCAGTCTGAGGCTTGCCTTCTCATTTCTTGATGTTGTCTTTCACAGAGCGGAAGTTTGTAATACTAATGAAGTCCAAATGATCACTTTTTTCTTTCATGAATTGTGCCCTTGGTACTGTATCTAAAAAGTCATTGCCATGCCTAAGGTCATCTAGGTTTTCTCCTATGCTATCTTCTAGGCATTTTATAATTTTGCATCTTAAATTTAGGTCTATGATCCATTTTGAGTTAAGTTTTGTGAAGGGTGTTAGATCTGTGTCTAGAGTCATATTTTTGCATGTGGATATCCAGTTGTGTTACAGCATCATTTGTTGAAGAGATTATCTTTGCTCCATTGTATTGCCTTTGCTCTTTTGTCAGAGCAGTTGACTATATTTGTGGGCATTAATTTCTGGGCTTTCTATTCTGTTCCATAGATCTGTGATTTAACTGTAGCTTTATAATAAGTCATGACATCAGGTAGTGTCAGTCCTCCAACTTTGATATTCTCCTTCAGTATTGTGTTGAATATTCTAGATCTTTCACCTCTCCATGCAAACTTTAGAATTGGTTTGTTGATATCCGCAAAATAACTGGAATTTGTTAATGGATTTTAGCATTAAATTATACTGAAGAAATACCTAAATGGGCCAAGACAATGGGAGAAAAGATCAATTATACCCATAACTCATAATTCAAAGCTATTAATACATAAATTATAGTTGAACTCTTTAAATTGAATGTGCCTGGCTAAAGCATGAATTGGTAACTTGCATCAGCTCAGAAACTGAGGCAAAGTTTTCTGGTGAACTTATGAGGTGAATATAACCAGATATTTGTCCTGTATTTGTTTTTAGTAGTGCATTTATTAAGCAATTTAGAATGATAGGAAGGAGATTAAGAGAAGTCTAGTGGGAAGAATTTTAAAATGTTTATACTATTTTTGAAATGTATAGAGAAAGAAAATATGACAAACGTGAAAAATTAATCCACCAGAGAAAAGATTTTGCCTTCTAATTATGAGGAATATAATTTATTGTGAGATATTAAAATATTGGCATATTGTTAATGTTTGACTTCTGCAATGTATAACATTTAATACACATGAAGAAAATGTAATAGCGAAATGAAAGCAAGGCATAATATGGTATTTTTGCATATATATTAAGTTTTGGGAAGAATCTGTATGCAGAAAAGACCTCTTCTAGGTCTATCATTTATTTATTTAATGTACAGATTAATAAAGCTACAATTCAAAATCTAATTCTCTTTTATACTCTTGAGTTCAGCATGGAAATATTATTATATTTTATAAACCTCACAGATTTTAGTAATTATTTACATTTGAACATTGAATTTTGTCTGGTCTCATTTAAAATTTGATTTAAACACTTTCCAACACTTTAAGTTGCATTTATAAGTTTACTATTCAGTTTATAAATATATAGGTATATATACGTGTATATATATATATAATGTATACTTCTTTTGAGATTCCGTTCCCTTATAGGTTATTACAAAATACTGAGTATAATTCCTTGTGCTATATAGTAGGTTCTTTTAGTTATCTGTTTTATAAATAGTAATGTGTATATGTTAATTCCAACCTCCTAATTTATCTCTCATCCCACCCCCCTTTCCCCTTTGGTAACCATAAGTTTGTTTTCTATGTCTGTGAATCTCTTTCTGTTTTGTAAATAAGTTCATTCGTATCATTTTTTTAGATTCCACATGCAAGTGATATCATATATTTGTCTTTCTATGTCTGGCTTACTTCATTTTGCATGATAATCTCTAGGTCCATCCATGTTGCTGCAAATGGCATTATTTCATTATTTTTTATGGCTGAGTAATAGTCCATTGTATATATATGCCACATCTTCTTTATCCATTCCTCTGTCGATGAACATTTAGGTTGCTTCCATGTCCTAGCTATTGTAAATAGTGCTGCTATGAACATTGGGGTGCATGTATCTTTTGGAATTATGGTTTTCTCCAGATATATGGCCAGCAGTGGGATTGCTAGATCATATGGTAGCTCTATTTTTAGTTTTTTAAGGAACTTCCATATTGTTCTCCATAGTGGCTATACCAATTTACATCTCCACCAACAGTGTAGGAGGGTTCCCTTTTCTCCGCACTCTCTCCAGAATTTATTATTTGTAGACTTTTTGATGATGGCCTTTCTGTTTGGTGTGAGGTGATACCTCATTGTAGTTTTGGTTTGCATTTCTCTAATAATTGGCGATATTGAGCATCTTTTCATGTCCTTCTTGGTCATCTGTATGTCTTCTTTGGAGAAGTGTCTTATTTAGATCTTCTGCCCATTTTTTGACTGGGTTGTTTGTTTGTTTTGATATTGAGCTGTATGAGGTTTTTTTTTTGGAGTTAATCTCTTGTCAGTTGCATTGTTTGCAAATATTTTATCTCATTCTGTAGGTTGTCTTTTTGTGTTGTTTATGGTTTCCTTTGCTGTGCAAAAGCTTTTAGGTTTAATTAGGTCTCATTTTTAAATTTTTGTTTTTATTTCCATTACTCTAGGAGACAAATCCAAAAAGACAATGCTGTGATTTATGTCAAAGAGTGCCCTGCCTATGTTTTCCTCTAGGAGTTTTATAGTATCTGGTCTTCAATTTAGATCTTTAATCCATTTTGAGTTTATTTTTGTGCATGGTGTTAAGAAGTGTTCTGATTTCATTCTTTTATGTGTAGCTATCCAGTTTTCCCAAAACCACTTATTGAAAAGACTGTCTTTTCTCCACTGTATATTCTTGCCTTCTTTGTCATAGATTAATTGGCCATATGTGTGTGTGGGTTTATATCTGGGCTTAAATACCTTTCTACGTACTTAAGTAATACTTATAATAAATTAAACTTGAATGAAGCATAAAATCTCTGTAATGGGGGCTTCCCTGGTGGCGCAGTAGTTGAGAGTCTGCCTGTTGATGCAGGGGACACGGGTTCATGCCCCGGTCCGGGAAGATCCCACAGGCCGCAGAGCGGCTAGGCCCGTGAGCCATGGCTGCTGAGCCTGTGCGTCCAGAGCCTGTGCTCTACAACGGGAGAGGCCACAACAGTGAGAGGCCTGCATACCGCAAAAAAAACAAAAAAACAAAAAAACCCAAAAAACTCTGTAATGTTTCAAAATTGTATATAAATATTTTGTATTTGTAATCACAAATTCAAAATAGTTACTTTACTACATATTGGAACTTGAAGTTACAGAATTCTACTACTTGTCAGGAAAAATGTCAAATGTTTGGAAAGGACATGAGGAATTACTGGGTATGGAGTTCTGAGCCATGTCAACTAAATTTTCTAGGCATTATAGGATTCCATAGGGGGAGTGCAATTTTGATTGATTGGTTTACAACTTGGTAGAGAAAGAAGTTATATTGTGGAAACTGATACCAATGCAAGATTTGTTGACCATAGAAACACAAATCACTCCTGTAGATGACAGTACAAATGAATTTTATATTCTGATAGAGAATATAAATCTCTGCAAGTCGAATTCTTATTTTAACCAGTTTTAACATCTTGCCCTCAGTAATTAGTAAGTTAAATACAATCTTTGACAGTGTTCATTTTATATTTGTATGAGATTCAGGGTTTTACTCTTTTGAAAATTCATCTTTACCACCCTAATAGGCCAAACTATCTAAAATATATTCAAATACATAAAATATTTTTTTGAAAAGGAACAGCTTCCTTCTTACCACAAAACTATAAATACTAGTGTTTTATTTTAAACTTTACTGTAGTTGGTTTTCTTCCCAGAGTTAAAAGGTGAATACACACTAGAAGGGACACAAAGGAATCCAGATAAATCATGTATCACCAGAAATTTCAGCCTAAAGCTGAAAGTATACATGATGCTTCTCAACTCCCCAGCCATCACATTGAGCTCCTTTTTAGAGTTATAATATCCTGGGCTAAAAAATCTTAACCTACTAACATTACCTAATTGGTTCTTTCTCCTCAGTTTGCAACTCTCACCCAAGTTATTCACTTGATGGGATTATCTATTGTGTCTTCTCTTAAAGATGTAAATGTCTTTTCTGAGTCTAAAGACCTTAGAACTGATGAAATCCTAAACTCTTCCATGTATTCAGTACTAACTTCTGAGGTTATTTAAAATATTATGTAACTGATTTATGGATATTTCACATTATTTTTCTTTGTTAGGTTATCCTACTGACAGGCTGAACTCTTCATAAACACCCACATGCATTTTTTTTTTTGCGATATGCGGGCCTCTCACTGTTGTGGCCTCTCCCGTTGCGGAGCGCAGGCTCAGCGGCCATGGCTCACGGGCCCAGCTGCTCCGTGGCATGTGGGATCTTCCCGGACCGGGGCACGAACCCGCGTCCCCTGCATCGGCAGGCAGACTCTCAACCACTGTGCCACCAGGGAAGCCCCCACGTGCATTTTTTTTTACAAATATTTGACAAAATAATTTTAGGGGAGATGGTTAAACTTTTAAACTTTACAGTCTAGTTGAGTGTCTTTAAAAGGAAATGACATAAAAATGTATGTGTTTTATGAACATTTTCTGGAATTAAAATTGTTGCTTTTTATTATAATTGTATATTATATATTATAGAAATGCTACTTTATTCAAACTTTCAATCAGGAAAAAATTTTCACACTGAATTAAATAAATTTTCAATGATCTATTATTCTACTATTATTAGCCAAATAATATGAAAGAAATCACAGATAGATTACATTAAAAATTGAAAGGCCATTTGATATATTTAAGATATTTAAAATATTTATTTCCCATTAACTCAGGAGATTTTCACAAATGTTTACAAAATATCAGTAGTTGACCTTGACTGGTGACTTAAACCCTTATTTTAAGCCCAGAAAGGGACACCTTTTTTCAGCATGGGTTTGGAAATCACAGGGCACTCCAAGGCCCTTTTCTTTGGGGACCTTCAGGGCAATTGCACTGGTTTGAAAAAATAATGAGCTCTCTATAAAGCTGACTATGAAAACTTATCCATCATTCTGACAAGTTAGAAGAAATCTACTGGAAATGTTGGTGGCAAGAACATGAAATGGACTTGTTGAGATAAAAGATATCCAAAAGGAGATACATTTAAAGACATCCCATTAATCAAATTGACAGTGGAAAAGCCCAAACAGAGACCAAAAAAGTACAGATGTCTTACTAAATCATGGCTCATTAGTCTTTCTTTTTTCCCCTTTCCTTCTCTATATTTTCCATTAGAATGTTTCTGAATATAGTCAGTTTCACATGGATGATTTAAAGCTTGGCAGTTACATTACATAGCAATTTATTTTAGAAATGTAAATATTTTTTAAAAATTCAATCTTACTCTTGAAATTCAAATTTCTTTTTTCTAATCTAGGATGAAAAATAGCATATAACAATATGTTAGATGGGAGATCCGTGAATGTTTCCACACACAAGTGGAGTTCAAAGTGTTAATGAGCCACGTGCTTTGCAAAGTGTCATAGCAAATATTAGTCAAAGTGCTGACTTTAACATTAGCAGTAACTAAAGTCTAAACAGGATGTCTTTTTTTTTTTTTTTTTTTGTGGTACGCGGGCTTCTCACTGTTGTGGCCTCTCCCATTGAGGAGCACAGGCTCCGGACACGCAGGCTCAGCAGCCATGGCTCACGGGCCCAGCCGCTCCGCGGCACATGGGATCCTCCCGGACCGGGGCACGAACCCGCGTCCCCTGCATTGGCAGGCGGACTCCCAGCCACTGCGCCACCAGGGAAGCCCAACAGGATGTCATTTTTAAATGACCTTTAAAAACTTATCTTTTAAAAGTTTTATTATTTTAATATAATAATATAAACTATTTCTATAATAATTATATAAATATGGAATATAGTTATCAATACATATGATATAATAATTCAACAAGCATAGCTCATGAAGTGTGAATATAAAGAATCTTTTTTTCCCACTGCCACTTTATTTTTTTATTTTTTTATTTTTGTTGTTGTTGTTGTGGTACACGGGCCTCTCACCGTTGTGGCCTCTCCCGTTGCCGAGCACAGGCTCCGGACACGCAGGCCCAGTGGCCATGGCTCACGGGCCCAGCCGCTCCGCAGCATGTGGGATCCTCCCGGACCAGGGCACGAACCCATGTCCCCTGCATCAGCAGGCAGACTCCCAACCACTGCACCACCAGGGAAGCCCCACTGCCACTTTAGATTTCATAGTTCCAGTTCTTCCCCTAACTAGATAAAAAGAGTACTTTGTCTTTTCTTGTGAATATTAAGTATAAGAAAGTTCTTTGACCACTGACTCACAGAAAACAGATTCTACTGGGAACTTAATATGCCTGGTCCAGTGCAATAGTAATACAAATTCAAATTCCATTTGAGTCTCCACTTTTTGAGCTAAGTCAAGCTGTAATGGGACAGACCTGGCAACGTCCGGCTCTTCTCACTCTGCTTTGTCAGTTCCAACCTCCCTACTCAGTTAGCCATGACTTCTGATCCTTGAAAATAAAAGGAAACAAAGGGACAGGAATAGTCATAGTTATCTGGCACTGTGCTGGCATTATTCTTTTTGAACCTAGTAGACTCTCATCAGGTGCTTTCATTTTTCTTTTGAAAATGTTCCCGTCTGCCATCCCCCAGTTTCAGTGAATTGGTCAACCATGGTTTTCTTGATAGAGTAAATGTATCAGTGTTTCCCCTGGTTCCTTATTTGTTCTTCATTGGCTGTGCATCCAGTATCAACTTCAGCTTATTTTTGCTAAGGTTTTTTTTTTTTTGCTTTTGTCTGGGTATCTGTCTTGAAGTATCCAACATGTTCCCAAACCAACTTTTTCATCTAATTAGGACCCATATTTGGTCCAAGGAAACACTAATTCTCTCTCCTAGCTAATTCTGGGAATGAAATTTTCCTAAAACTGTGGCTCATGTTCTGCTCTCACAAAGACCCTCAGCCAGTCCCTCTGTCTATTTAAATTTCTAAAGAATGACTCAGACACTAGTTTACTGATCATCTCACAAATAACTGGGGGTGTTGACCAAGCTTTCTACTGAATAGCTTTGAAGCCCTTTCACTGGGCATGAATTCAAGAGGTACAGAATGGTGAGACTCATAGAGAAACTCTATTCAAATAAATCCTCTTTGAATTTCAACCTAACTTTCTAGCAACTTTTAGACGAGAAGCATGTGGTTAACTAAGAATACATGACTGATTTTCTTGCAACTTCTTTGCAAGCCCTGCATCTTGGTCTCAAACCTTATTCTGGAAAGAGGTCTCAATGGTCTCAGCAACTTAGCTGAAACTTAGACTAAGATAATTCCGTTTTAAAATTCTGACCAAGATACCGTTAGGAGACAAAACAAATATGGATGGTCCTGAGGCTCATTTCTTCCCATCTCTGACAATTTAACAGAGTTGGCCCAATAGAAGAACAGGAAATTATAAGCTATTGAGAATACTCCTCCACCAGGAGGCTTCCATTGCTATATAGACACATAGATGTTCCCTGCTCCTCATCCTTATAAATAGTAGGGCATTTCAAAGATCAGGTTCCTCTCTATTGGAATATTTGCCAATATTACAGACAGTCTAACTTCATCTGGTCTAAGTATATCTCTCTGGAAGAAAATAAAGCCTGGAGGTTAGAGTGTGCTCTGCTATTTCACTAATTATTTTTTCTTAACAAACCCTATTTTTATATTTCTACTAGCTGGATGGGTATAACATTTGCAAGAGAGTTGGCAACAGTGGAAGGACAAACATTACTCTGTCCCTGTGCAGCATGTTCTTGGAAGTGGTGGTGTTTAACTGGCTGATCTTGGAGATGAGAAACATTCCTTCCTAGTGACAGTGGCTGTAGGGAGACTATAAAAAAGTGGCAGAATTGCTGAGACAGACACTTTTCCTGCCACAGGTAGGGGACCACAGTGTTATTTCATAGCCTGGGATCAAGCTGGGTGGCCCCAGTGCTCAGATGCCTTGGAGTGGGCAGGGTAACCATGGAATCCAGAAGCTCAGGAGCCTGTGGTGGCTATTCAGTTATCATATCCAAGGACTGGAAGGGGAGGTACTCGGCCACTATAGGCCCCAAACGAGCAGGTGTTTCTAAAGAGAAGTAGCTATGTTACAAAAGGAAATCATGGGTAATTGGGAGTACAGTTAGCTGGTGAAAAGGAGGCTAGATTTTGCAGAGTCTGGGGGAAATTTGCATGAATAATAATGTGTTATGGCTGAAAACTGGGAGAAGACACAATTATAAGGATGAGTCACCTTAGCTATTGTTGCAGACTTTTCTCATAATATTAAAGGGACAAGTAGATTGAGTTGAACTGGATCTTACCAGCTCATGGAAAAAAAACAAAACAAGCAAACAGACAAATACCCCTGGACTTCTTCTTTCTGTCTCTCTCTCTCTTTTTTTTTTTTTTTTTTGAGCAAAGACTCAGATAAACCAATTGGTTGAACAAAGATCCATGCTTCAGAGAATTATGTTGACAGAAATAAGCTAGAACAAGTCTAAGATGTAATACATACAATCTCAGCTCCCTAAAGGAAGCCCTCCAAATCTCTAACTTACTGGATACCAGAGCTAAGGTGGCTATGATTCTAACATTCGTTTTTGGGTTTGCTTGCTATTTTTTATGTCAGCTTTATATAACTGATAATGATATCTAGGTATATGAATGTGTGTTATTGTTGATTAGATAAATGCATTTACAACCCTGTTGTTGGATTCCTAAAATTCATATATAACCACAAAAGACCCCAAATTGCCAAAGCAATCTTGAAAAAAAAAAAAAGGACAAGGCTGGAGGGTATCACTGGCCCAGACTTCAGACTATACTACAAATCTATAGTAATCAAAACAGCATGGTACTGGCACAATAATAGACAAACAGATCAATGGAATGAACAGAGAGTCCAGAAATAAGCTCACACTCTTACAGTCAATTAATCTACAACAAAGGAGGCAAGAATATACAATGGAGAAAAGACAGTCTCTTCAATAAGTGCTGCTGGAAAAACTGTACATGTAAACAATGAAATTAGAACATTTCCTCACACCATATACAAAAATAAACTCGAAATGGATTAAAGATCTAAATGTAAGGCCTGAAACCATAAAACTCCTAGAAGAGAACATGGGAAGGACACTCTTGGACATAAATTGTAGCAATATATTTTGGGGTCTGTCTCTTAAGGCAAAAGAAATAAAAACAAAAAATAAACAAATGGGAACGAATTAAACTTAAAAGCTTTCACACAGCAAAGAAAACCATCGACAAAACTAAGAAACAGCCTATGGAATGGGAGAAAATATTTGCAAATGATATGACCAACAACGGGTGAATATACAAAATATATAAACAGATCATACAACTCAGTATCAAAAAAAACAACCCAATCAATAAATGGACAGAAGACCTGAATAGACAATTTTTCCCCAAAGAAGACATACAGATGGCTAACAGGCACATGAAAAGATGCTCAACATAGCTACTTATAGAGAAATGCAAATTAAAACCACAGTGAGGTATAACCTCACACCTGTCAGAATGGCTATCATCAGAAAGTCTACAAATAACACATGTTGGCAAGGATGTGGAGAAAAGGGAACCTTTGTATGCTGTTGGTGTGTATGTAAATTGGTGTAGCCACTGTTAAAAACAATATGGAGGCTCCTCAACCATATGATCCAGTAACTCCATTTCTGGGTATGTATCTGGAAAAAACAAAGACACTAATTTGAAAAGATACATGCACCCCACTGTTCATAGCTAATCCTTTCTTTTTGAAACACTTTTCCAGAAATATAGTCCATGACAGTTTGCCTTCATTTGGAAAGTCATTCCATACACTTTTGCTACTTGAAATCCCAAACTATGTCATCAGCTAGTTGGATCAACTCTAGAATACTGTATACTGCTGGTTGAAATTTAAACATTCCATTATACTGATGATATATTTATGGTCTTAGAAATACTGATAAAAATACCTCATTACATTATAAGACATCCAAGCCAGCTGACAATATTATGGGCCATGAATGGGGTCAGTATTTAAGGTTCTGCATTCCAATGATTGCCTCAGAGCCCAAGGGGACATTCCACATCCTTTTCCTTCTCCTCATAATCATCATAATAATAACAATAATTATAATAATTCTATGCCTATAGCCACTAACTGCAAAGAAAAAGGCCTGATCCTTGATTAGGCTTTTACATTTTGGAAACAGTACATTCCAGACCTGGACATTTTATTAAATCCTCTCTACCAACTCACCAAACAAATTTGAGTGAGTGCCCTACAATAAGAAACTTCGGAACCAATCTTGAGAGCAATAAAACAAAGGCTTCTCTGGAACAACATATTTCCATCAAAATCCATAAAATTATAGGTGTTTGTGATCACAGAGTTTAGGTGTTTGGTCACAAAAATTTCACAATGTCTTCGGCACTGATCTTCACCTGTACTTTAGGTTTGGAGTACAGCCCTCCTCCCCTCTGCCCACTGTTCTGTGGTAAGTGTGAATCTGTGACTAAGCCCTAGTAGAGGAAGATCATTTACCTGATAGGAAGCCAGGACTTTCATGAATCTTACCCAATATCCTAACTCTCTAAGGCATCCTTTCTAAATCACACCCACATATGCTGGACAAGTCCCAAAGAATTTCATTGTGAAGTGAAAATTGCACCTCTGATCAAGGGACAGCCTACATACACTTTAAACAAAGCACATGAGGAGATCATAGAATAAAACCCAAGAAAAACAAAAGAAAATTGAGCCAAACCTACAGGGACTCTAATTTAGATAATTATCTTTACAATATTTACAATAATAAGTAAATGTTTGTCAGTGGGGACCTCCTCTGTAAGACTTGCTGCCCAATGAAAAGCTATTCTTTGCTTTTTAAAAAATTTTATTGAAGTATAGTTGATGTACAATGTTGTATTAATTTCTGCTGTACAGTAAACTGACTCAGTTATACATATATATATTCTTTTTCACATTCTTTTCCATTATGGTTTATCACAAGATATTGAATGTAGTTCCCTGTGCTATACAATAGGACCTTGTTGTTTATGCATCCTATATATAATAGTTTGCATCTGCTAACCCCAAACTCCCAATACTTCCCTCCCCCACACTCCCTCCCTCTTGGCAACCACAAGTCTGTTCTCTAGGTCTGGTGAGTCTGTTTGTTTCATAGATAAGTTCATTTGTGTCATATTTTAGATTCTACATATAAGTGATATCATATGGTATTTGTCTTTCTCTTTCTGACATACTGTGCTTAGTAAGATTATCTCTAGGTCTATCCATGTTGCTGCAAATAGCAATATTTCATTCTTTTAATGGCTGAGTAATATTCCATTTTGTGTGTGTGTGTGTGTGTGTGTGTATCACCTCTTCTTTATCCATTCATCTGTTGATGTATATTTAGGTTGTTTCCATGTCTTAGCTATTGTAAATAGTGCTGCTATGAACATAGGGGTGTGTGTATCTTTTCAAATTATAGTTTTGTATGGGTATATGCCCAGGAGGAGGATTGCTGGATCATATCGCAACTGTATTTTTAGTTTTTTGAGGAACCTCTGTACTGTTTTCAGTAGTGGCTGTACCAATTTACATTCCCACCAACAGTGTAGGAGGGCTTCCTTTTCTCTACATCCTCTGCAACATTTGTTTTCTGTAGACTTTTTAATGAGAGCCATTCTGACCAATGTGAGATGGTACATCATTGTAGTTTTGATTTTCATTTGTCTAATAATTAGCCATGTTGAGCATCTTTTCATGTGCCTATTGGCCATTTGTATGTTTTCTTTGGAGAAGTGTCTATTTAGATCTCCTGCCCATTTTTCAACTGGCTTGTTTGTTTGTTATTGAATTGTATGAGCTGTTTGTATATTTTGGAAGTTAAGCCCTGATTGGTCACATAATTTGCAAATATTTTCTCCCAGTCCATAGGTTGTCTTTTTGTTTTGCTTATGGTTTCCTTTGCTGTGCAAATGCTTATAAGCTTGATTAAGTCCCGATTGTTTATTTTTGAAAAGCTATTATTTTCTCAATGGGTAGAATTAAGTAATTAGGAAAATTTCAGTAGAGATCTAGAAGCTACAAGAATAACCAAATATGACTTCTACAACTAAAAGACACAGTAACTAAAGCATAAATAAATAGGGAGGGAGGGAGGGAGGGAGATAGATAGATAAAATCAAGAACTAAAATTAAGCAGAGTAGACACAGAAAAGAGAATAAGTGAAATGTGAAATAGATAAGAAGGAAATAGCCAAAATATAGTATGGATGGATACATGTCTGAAAAATACAGAAGAGAAATTACATTTCAGAAAAGACAGAAGGACACACAATCAGCTTCTGTAAGGGGAAGGATCGAGATTTGGGGCAGAAGTAATACTTAAGGAAATAAGGGCTAAGAATTCATTAAAACATTACATATAACAAACTCTCAAATTTTTTCTGAACTCTATACTGGTTTCTGTGGGTCTGGAGGTTCACCACCAAATGGAATGATGTGTCTACCAGGGAAAATAATAATGATTGCAATAAATTTGGAATAAAACCTTGGAAATTTGGGCTCCTTATTACATATGAGAACACAATTTTGTGTTTGTTTTATATAAAGTTAGACATATTACATTGTTGGATGAATAAATGATTAATTTTCAATAGTAAATAGTATTTCTACTGCATAATGGAGGCCAAATACACTAAGTATAGAATGCAGACGATTCTCGAAGTGTTTCATTACCTTGCCATTTGTAAGGTTAACTGAACCTTAGAGGACACCTTCAACATGGACTTCATCTGTAATAAAGATATCTGACCTGAAGTCTTGTCAGAAGTACCGGCTCAATGCCATAGACCATAGAAATGAGTACAGGAAAGGCCTGTTAACTAGCTGCAGAGACTAGCACCCACTAATAAAATTCATAGTAATTTCTTTGTTTTTTAAATTTAAATAGGAATTATGATTATTGAATGTGTTTGCTTTCCCCAGTCATTCTGTATTGGATATGTCAGTAACGTCTCAGAAGTCAAAGGTCACAGAATTGCATTAACATCAGGATTGGAATTTTGATACTGAAAACAGCATATACCATGGTTCCATGTATTGTTAGTATAGCATAAATTGTCTGAATGTCTGTGTGAGTAGAGAGCAGGCATTTTTAATTATACATGAGACAATATTACCTATATGAGTAATACCAGAAAATATTAGTGATCATGGTACTGGATGTATTATTTCTAATTCCTGCTTGCTTTTCATCCCTCCTGTCTATTCAGCCATGTGAAAGGAGCAATAATTTATACCATGTAATGATACTTCCTTCTCACTTTCATTGCTGACCAGAGCTGATTGAATTTGATCTAAGAAAATCAATCTATAAACTGATTAGATGCATATAATTTATGCACTGATTGAATAAAAACATTCAGGAAATATTTCTCTTTTGGTTGACTAGAGATTTGGGAAAATAAAGAGTCAATGGTAGAACTATAGAACTAGAGTCTAAATATAAACTAAAGATGGGTCTGGGGAAGCAATTATGGTCAAGCTGCTGGCTCCATGAGTTATTATTGAATGTTTATTCATATCCTTAAATTTTTATACATTAAATATTCCTAATAAGGTATGGAAATTTTAGAGGAGCCCATCTCTATTTCACTGGAGGAAAACTCTGAAGATAGTGCTGGTGCATTTATATATCCTTTCAGGATCAATATTCACAGAATTGAATATAGGCTAATAATATTGGGAATTTCTAACTTTAATAGAGGCAGTGGTGAAAATACAAACTGATTTTTCCCCACTGAGACTGGATTCATGCTTCTCTTTAAAGTTAGAATTAATATATTACACCTTAGAACTTTGAGATGAGGATAAACTAAGAGGTAGAAAGCAAAGCAAACCCATTCTTTCTCAAATCAGACCAAACCCTAGCAAGACTTTTTGTTTAGATTTAAATACTATTTAAGTGTTCAGCAAAGTGCAAAAAAAGGGAGACTAAAAAGAAATTGCGATGGTCAAATCAGGAAACGCAGAGTAAAGCTGAAAGAAGAGAGAGAATAAAAGATGGCAGGCTTTGGTTTTGTCGTTGTTTGGTGTTTTTGTTTTGTTTTTGTCTTGAAGGAGTCAAGAACTGAAAATCAAAAGTTCCCAGCCAAGCACAGAAGCCATTTTGTAATCACATTTCTGATAAACTTAATTCCTTCATCCATCCCCAACAATTACACGTGTACATACACATGCCATAAGCCCTTCATCAGTGTACTGTTTATTCTTCTTAGGTTGCAAGTAACTTTACGTAAAAGGGTCTGTGTTAAGTGTATTTGGGGACTGTGTTACAACTGAAAAGTTCCCAGGAAATGAGGAATCATTAGGCACTTTCTTATCTCAAGAGTCCCATAATTTCTCTCTATGTCTCTCTCTCTCTCTCTCTCTCTCTCTCTCTCTCTCTCCCTCCCTCCCTCCCCCTGTCCCCTCAATCATTCTCTCTTGCAAAATCCTGGCAAAACCACCATGGTGCTCACCTCCCACCACATATAGAAATATTGCTTTTGAAGCACATCATTTGCATCCTGTTCTTACCAAACCCTCTGGGAATCTGATATTGTTGAGAATCTCCTTAAAAACTACTTTTCCTTTGGTTTCTGATTTACCTCTTATCATTCCAAGTAATTCCCTGTATTCTGGAATACATACCCTATTTCCTCTTATGTAAGGAATTCTCAAAGCTAGATCTTCAAACTCAGTTTCCATAGTTCTTTTCCACAGCCTTAACTTTCACATCAATGTGAATGTTTCACAAATTCTTACTCCCATTTCAAACAAATCAAATGTTTATTTTAAATTTCTAAAATGTATTTTATCTCATAATTACTTTATCTCTTAATACGTGTTTGGTGCTTGAGGAATTCAAAAAATATCACTCATTTTCCTTTCCTGAGTTCTGAACTCATTGACAAATAGGACAAAAGAATAGGCAGATTGAGAAGCCAAATATAAGCTTTATTAATGGTAAAGCTGTTTTGGAAATGTGACTTATGCCTAAACCTAATATTGAGACCCAGAATCAGACAGATTTAGCCATCTCATCCCTGACAGCTCTGGCCTGGGTCAGGGCCCTCACTGAGAGGTTCAAGTTTAATCCTTTAGAACTAGAGGCTTGGAGGTGGGACAGAGCAGAATACTCTCTAGAGACAGTTCATCTCAAAGGAGACAGAGAGGAAGGGACAGGGATATTCTGCCAAGAGCCTCCTTAAATCATTCCTCCATCCTTTGGGAGAAGTGAGTGAGTGAGTAGAGAGACCAGGAAGGCTATACTAAAGACACTCCCTCCACAGGGGAGGAAACTCAAGGAGGGAAAGTAATGGCTATTCCAGATATAGAACTGAATTCATTCACTACCAGTTCTTCCTTTCAGCCTTTTTCATTTAAGGCCTAAGGTGTTTTGTTTTCTGCCAAAGAAACTGGGTATTTGCACTTCACATTTTTCGGGGTATTTATTTATTCTTACATTTCACTTCATGTTCTCTTGTTTTGGCCATCTACTCTCTTCTTTCTTTTGTTTCCAGTCAACACTAATACATTCTGTACTCTTCAGCTTGTGCCTGGGTTGTTGTAATAACCTTTCTGATTTATTTTTCTCCCTTCATTACATCTGCCTTCAATCTCTATTTCAGGCTAACTAGTCGTCTTCTGTATACAAGATTTTCACTGTGTTTATCTATTTAGTACCTCCTTCATACTCCATATTTAGGGAGGATATTTTCTAAAGAAGAAAAGTCTGTATGATAGTTATCACAGTGGTTAAGAGCATAAGCAATGGAATCAATGAAACCTAAGCTAAAATTTTGTGCCCGTCAGTACATGGCAACAGAAAATTAGGTAAATTACTTTTCTCTCTGAGAATGAGAAAAAAGAATTTGAACAGATCAATAAGCAGTAAAGAAACTGAAATGGTCACTGAAGTTTTCCTTTCTCAAAAGGCTACAGCCTGAGGAGGTTTTACATGGGAGTTCTAGCGAACTTTCAGAAAAGAGCTACTTTCTATTTTATATCAGTGGAAATACATGCAAAATTCATAAGTAAATAAGTAAATTAGGGCCTCCCTGGTGGCGCAGTGGTTGAGAGTCCGCCTGCCGATGCAGGGGATACGGGTTCGTGCCCCGGTCTGGGAGGATCCCACATGCCGCGGAGCGGCTGGGCCCGTGAGCCATGGCCGCTGGGCCTGCGCGTCCCGAGCCTGTGCTCCGCAACGGGAGAGGCCACAACAGTGAGAGGCCCGCATACTGCAAAAAGAAAAAGAAAAAAATAAAATAAAAAAAAAAAATAAGTAAATTAAAACCAATAAGTAAATTATTGGGTAAATGAATTTAATAATAAATTTAACGTAATAGATTATGAAATATAGGTTTTATCATGAAATATGTTTTTTGTTATCCTAAAATTGATTAATGTATTTAAGATATTAACAGACTAACTGAGAAAAATCATAAATTACTTCAATGTAGAAAAAGCATTTGATAAAGTTAAACATTTATTTTTTGTTAAAAATAAAACTTAGCATATTAGGATAAGGAAAAAACTTCCTTAATTTGAAAAGGTTTTATAGCCCAAGCCCTAATGAAATATTGCATTCATTCCCTTTAAGATAGGGGACATGACAAAACTACCCACAATCTTCATTAATATTTAAAAGAATATTGAAAATTCTCTCCAGTTGCAGAAGAAACGTAAAAGTGTGGCATAAGAATTAAATAAGAGATGCAACTTACTCTTTCTTCATAGATTGCTTGATCATCCACCTAGAAAAAGCAACAACAAACTCAGCAAACAATTAGAATGAATTAGGACTGTCTATTAGTCCTGGAAAGAAAAACAATTTACAAAGCAAGAGAAAACAATAGCAAACTCACATGCTCTTTATAATGACACACTATAAAATACCAAGAATTTAGCCTAATTAAAATTACAAATGCGGGGGTGGGGTGTGGGTGGTGGTGTGATGAATTGGGCGATTGGGATTGACATGTATACACTGATGTGTGTAAAATTGATGACTAATAAGAACCTGCTGTATAAAAAAATAAATAAAATAAAATTCAAAAATTCAAAAAAAAAGATTTTAAGATTTGGCAGGCTGGTGTGAAGATCTGTTCATCTTGCAGCTTCCCAAGACAAGCCTCATAAGTAACTTCCCTTGTTATTAAGTCTGCTACCTACCTACCTACCAACCAATAAATAAGTAAGTAAGTAAATAAATAAATAAATAAAATAAAATAACAAATGAACTGTCTGGGGACATGGAAAGGCAGTAAGATCTGGCATTATAGGGAAATATTCCATGCACTTCTCTGATGAGTTAGTACTATATTCATGCCAATTCACAGCCATTGCCAGGCTCTGCCCAGGGTCACTGAGCATCCTCCTGGATAATGCCCACATAGCCACTCCAACATAAAACTGAGCCTGCGCTGAAACACACACTCCAGGATTACGGGAAGGACATGAAAACCTACTGGAGAAAATCTATACACTGTTGTAGAAAAAAATCTATGAACTTTTCAGCTAAAGCGATTAATAATAATAATAATATAATATTATTGTGGGCCTTGGTGACAAAAAAAAAGCTGTTTGTATTTTCTTATGTGCGATGCTTTGAAAGAGCAGATCTCCCAAATGCCATAAAGTAGATATATGGAATATGTGATTGGGGAGGATAACAGGGATCTGAGGGGATTATTTGTGTGCCATTTCTAAAGCTGGTGGTTATGCACAGTAGTTCATTTTATTATTCTTTTAAAAAATACAGGGCTTCCCTGGTGGTGCAGTGGTTGAGAGTCCATCTGCCGATGCAGGGGACACGGGTTCGTGCCCCGGTCTGGGAAGATCCCACATGCCGCGGAGCGGCTGGGCCCGTGAGCCATGGCTGCTGAGCCTGCGTGTCCAGAGCCTGTGCTCCACAATGGGAGAGGCCACAACAGTGAGAGGCCCGCGTACCGCAAAAAATACATATAAGTTACATATATTCTCTGTGTACTCCTCCATGTATATTAAATACGCCATTTAGATAAAAAGGGAAATATATATACATGTTTTCACATATAAGTATAAAGAAGTTTTAGAAGTGTATTTAAAATTTTATAACATTAGATGCTTTCGGTTGAGGGAAAAATGTTTTAGAGAAGAGAAGTAAGAGAGAGATTTGACTTTTGAACCATGTAATTGTATTATATGTTAAATAATAAGTTAATAAAATCATTTAAAAATACATTTTGAAAAAGACTACTAAAAGAGCATCAACTTTAGACAACTTAGAAATAAAAGATTGAAAAAAGCATGAAAGTACAGAAAAAACTATGAAAATAATGTCAAGATGTAAAAGGACTAAAAGATCTAATTGTACAGGAAGAATCAGGTAATCAGTATCTTAAAGATGTCAGTTTACTAAATTATTCTATATAGTCAATCAAAACCCAACAGAATTTTTAATGGAACTCACTAGGTCTGTTTTTCAAGTGTGATGGAAAGGTGTAATATAGCCAGAATAATTTGGTGGACCTGTCCTACCAAATATCAAGAGAAATTAAAGAGATAATAATTAGGACAATATGGTTGGCTTAAAGATATAGAAGGAGACTCATGGGAAAGAAAAAGAAAACCAAGAAATAGGCCCACATAGTTAAAGAGTGGTAATAAATGACAGGGCTGCCATTGCTGATCCGGCTGCAAGCAGGGACAATTTGATAAATCGTACTAGGACAACTGATAAACTTATAACAAAAACCCCTTCTAAAGATTTAAAGATATAAATTTGAAAGTAAGAATTATAAACATTAGAAGGGCATTTAGGAAAATACCTTCATGAGTTGGGGGTAGGGGAAATTTTTCTAAAAACGTTAAAAATGAAAACTTTAAAAAGAGATTGATAAGTTCAATTAAGCTAAAATTTAAAAAATGTGTACATCAACAGATAACAATACAAGATGAAAAGACAACCTACAGACTGGAGAAAATTTTCACAAATACTAATATTGAGAATTTGTAATGATTTCCTATAAATCAATGAGAAAAGGGCAGTTCTACAGAAGAATACTCAAATATATATACAGACATTTCTCAAGAGAGGAAACCTGAATTATTATAAAGAAATGAAAAAATGCTTTACCTCATAAATAACCAGATAACTGCAACATGAAACCTCAACGATACCATCACACACTCGAGAAATTAGGAAACATTAAAATATTAGAATATCGGTATTGACAAAAGTGTAGAATATTGTGAACACATTAACTTCCCTTGTAATACTGTAAATTGCTTCAACTACTTAAAAAAAAAAACACTTTGGCAATTAGGTTAAAATGCATACACAATTTTCCCTAGCAGTTTCTCTCCTGGGAAGAGTCAAATCTAGATAAATATATTCAGGCACAAGAATGCTCATAGCTTCAATTTTTTGTAGTTAAGAAATTTTAAAAATCCTTGAAATACCATAAATTAAGAAATCTAGTGAAATGATTAGAGTGTTATATATATATATTTATATACATATGCTTAATGTATATAAAATTAAAATGTGTATAATTCTCAGAAACTCTAAGAATGAGAAAAGAGCAGCTAGTTGCTGGATGAACTCACTGGTCTGGCAAAGGTGATCTGGGTGGGGTACCCAGAGCCTCTATTATAGCTTACAACTTGCACCACCCAGGTCCTCTTGCTTCTCACATTTAGTTCACTACATTCAGGCACAGCTTATTTAGGTTTCTGGTTGTTCACAATTTCTAGGAAACATATGTAAGAGGAGGGTTTTATACTCCCTCACTCCTTTGGCTAGCATTTCTGCTTATCTGGATGGCTTGCCTGGTGGGATGACCTTCTGATGGGTCAGGGGTTATGAGGCTCTTATCAGGCTGTGGCTGCTACGCTTGTGCATGTACAATTCAGACTGGACATTGGAGTACCATGCTTCAGTAGACCATCTGAGTACCAAACATATTTGTTCCTGCCCCCAGTTTGTGGCAGCAGTCTTACATCGTCATGAGGATCAGGGTCAGTTGGCCCTGCCAGTTTGGCAACTCCTTTTGGTGCCTACAGATCCACTGACACAAGGAACTCAAAATGGCCAGGCAACAGCTCTTGCTTTAACTTTGGTGGGACTCATACTGTGTCCACTGGTAGAAACATCCCTCTTCTGGGACCTAGTTCCTCCAGGAAGTCAGAACCTAAAGCTGCAGGGACAAAAGGCATAAATTCCCCAAGTTGGTTACTGTGAGGTCATCACAACTATTTCCACCCCTTGTTTCCCAGACCTTTTTTTCTTGACATTTACCTATTGATAACGCAGAATCATATAATGCTTATTGGTTTAGGGTATATGCCTCATCCTGAAGGATAACTCCCATCCTTCCAAGGTGTCCTCTCTAACTTAGTGCTTCAGCTGTGCTTCCAAGAGACTAATACTCTCTCAAGTCATCAGCTTCTGAGTAGTGTGGTAGATGGTAGAAACAGTGGGTAGCATGGTCATGTGCCCATCGACACACCTCCTTTGCTGTAAAGTGGGTCCCTTGGTCTGAGGCAATATTATATGGAATCCTATTATGATAAGCCAGGCTCTTCACAAGTCCTCTGATAGTGATGATGCCTAAGGTTTTGTGAGCAGGAAAGATAAACCCATACCCAATGTATTGGTCAGTTCCATCAGGATGAAAGGTTGTCACTTCCAATGTGGAAGGAGTCCAATATTGTCAACTTGCACCAAGTAGCTGGCTTATCTCCTCAAGGGACAGTACTCCATTAGGGTTCAGCTTTTGCCTCTGTTGTTGGATAGTCGGGCATTCATCTTTGGCAGTGCCTAGCTTGGTCGTGTTGAGAGTTCATGCAGTTGGGCACATGCAGAGCCTCTGCCTCAATAACATGGCTACTTTTTCTACGAGCCCACTGCATAAGCACTGGGGACAGATGCCATCTGACATCTACTGCCTTCCTTATTTTATACAATGACTGTACACCTTGTACCAGGAGCTGCTCTAGTGAAATCATATCTGAAACAACAGTGACAATTGGGATTAATCTTGGTTAGGTTTGCAGTAGTCTACTTTCATCCACCACAAAGTACCTAGTTTTTCCAGGGGCCAACCTGATGATTTAAAAAGGAATATGATGAGGACCATTTCCCCTGCATCCCTGTGTCATTAAAGGTGGCAGTTATTTCTGCCATTCCTCACGAGTTGCAATTGTTTATTTATTGTCTTGGCTGGTGGTAGGCAAAGTTTTAAGATGTCCCCTATGGTAGACAGAATAATGGGCCCCTAAAAATGTCAAAGTCCTAATCCCCAGAACCTGTGAATCTGTTAGGTTACGTGGCAAAGGGGAATTAATGTTGCAGATGGAATTAAGATGGCTAATACTTACCTTAAAATAGGGAGATTAACATGGATTATGCAGGTGGGTCCAATATAATCAAAAGTTCTTAAAAGGGAAAGAGGGTGGCAAAAGGAACCAGAGAAATGGCAGGGTGAGAAAGACTGGGTTTCACATTGCTGGCTTTGTAGGGACCGTGACCCAAGGAATCAGGACAGTCTCTAGAAGCTAGAAAGGCAATAAACAACAAGGATCTATAATATAGCACAGGGAACTGTGCTCAATATAATGTAACAACCTAAATGGGAAAATAATTTGAAAAAGAATAGATACATGTATATGTATAACCGAAGCACTTTGCTGTACACCTGAAACTCACAACGTTGTTAATCAACTATGCTCTAATATAAAACAAAAAGGTTAAAAAAAAAAGGCAATAAAAACAGATTCTCCCTTAGAGCCTCCGGAACTAATGCAGCCCCGCCACCACCTTGATTTAAGCCCAGTGAGACCCATTTGAGATGTTGACCTCCAGAAACCATAAGATAATAAATTTGTGTTGTTCAAGCCACTAAGTTTGTGTTTGTTGGCACAGCAATAGGAAACTGATACAGCCTGCAAGATCTTTGGCCTCAGGCATTTACTTCCATGATCGGGCTATATCACGTGGCAAAAGAGATTATATGGGTGGGCCTAATCAAGTCACTGAGCCCTTTAAAATGAGTGTTTTTGCCAACTTGTGGCAAAAGAAGTGAGAGAGATTCCTGTAAGAATCACTCAACCTGAGGGAGGCTCTCCATTGCTGAGATAGAAGGGGCAAAGGGCAAGGCCAAGATGGCAGCCTCTGGGAGCTGATGACAACCAAGAAAACTAGACCCTCAGTCCTACAGCTGATGGAAAATGAATTCGTCCCCAAACTGTAATGAACATGAAAGTGGCTACTTCCCCAGAGCCTTCTGATAAGAGAACAGTTCAGCCTTGTGAGACTCACAGCAAAGAACCCAGTTGATCCCACCTGGATCTCTGACTTACAGACTTGTGTTTTTTTAAGTCTCTGGGATAATCTCTTTTAATGTAGCATAGAAAACTAATACACAGAATTTCCACTTTGCCTCTCCAACTATAACAGCTCTTAAGGGGGTTCTACAACTGTAAGTCTGTCCATTTCAATCATATATATTTGAGAACCTGGGAGATTACTACTGGTTGGGTCTGCACATCCAGTGGACCTGTGATGAGATGGACCCAAGCCTAAGCCAGGACTCCACTTGTTGCCTGACTCCGTATACCCTAACTTTAACATCGGAGCCAGGAGGGCGCTTTGTCTTCCCAGATACTAATGTCAGATCAGGCTGTATTCAACAGCCCTAGAAAGATCTGAACATTCCTCTTCTCAATGTATATTACCTAAGTACATGGCTATAGGTCCCTTGGAGGAAAAGAACTGCGGAAATTACCACCATATGTAATTGACATGGTGTTTCATAGTGCTTCTTGATGGGGACTTGGTCACTCCTTCAGTTAATGGGCTCTGAGTTTGGGGACTGGCTCAGGTTTGGAAACTGGGGGAAGGATCATGATTTTCCATTTGTATTGCTGACCTCAGGCTTTTCATCTATACTTGATTTGTTTTTATTGTATATGTTATGAAATATCCTTGTTGGTGGCCCATCTAACATGCCCCTAGGAAAATTACGTTCTATTCTCCATGACAATAGATCCCTGCAGATTGACCTTCTTTAATTGTGTTCTGACCTTGTTGCTTGTTACAATAATTATGTCCATGGCTGTTTGGGGATACTAACATCTCACTGCTACTCGGAACCTTGTTCTTTAACAGCATCTCTTACCCTCAGTGCCATCCTGCAGAGAGCAGCCATTGGTGAGCTTCCCAACAATGCTACTGCCTCTTTGCAGTCTGCTTTTCTTACCGCCATGGTATAAGGAGTGTGTTCCAGATTCTTCCAAGAAGTGCAGTCAATTATTGTTTTGTTTATAGCTAAGTAGTAGAACCATTCTAGATGCCCACTGCTCTGAGTTTTTTTATCTCTTCCTCCATAGTCTGACTTGGCAGGCCTGGCATGTCTACCTTATTTAATTTAAGCCATTATGCTTTATAAGTTTCTAGAAGCCATACCCAGAAGTGTATTTGGCCCATCTCCTCAAGGATGTTAAATCTTGTTTCATGGAAGAGTGTCTCTTATACTGACAAACTCTCCCCTATCTAGTATAATATTCTACCTCTCTTAATCCAGCAGCCTCAACTCCCAGGCATTTTCTGGGAGTACATGTTACTAGCTACATTTCCTGCTAGTACATGTTAGCAGGACTCTGCAGCTCCTTCGATATATAATCTCTGTCCTCTCTTAGTGGGCCTAGAACACTGACAATCAGATTTCGATGCAATTTGACCCAAATTGTGGATCCAGGGGCCTGAGAATGGAGGTGGGAGCAAATCCTAAGGAGAATAAGTATTGTCTTATGGGGTATCTATGGAGTACCTGCCATATTAAGGAACTCTGCATGGTCTTTAAGTAAGCGTTGCCCCTATCTTCAAATGAAGGAATGTGGGCTCCTTCCCTTATCACACAGGGTTCAGGGGAGTCTGAGAGTTCAAGTACTATCCCAGATATGTCCATCCCAAGTCTCAGGGTTCCCACTTCTTGCCTAGCAGGGCTGTGACTTTGTCATGAAATACTTGGCTAAGCCAAGAATGCAACCTTCTTTAAACTTCTGCCTCTCTTACAATTAAGACCTATGCCTGAACTTCAGCTCTACTGCCCTTCAGCTACAGTTGAATTGTTGGCATTTTAAGTGTTGCCAAGAAGACTCCCGGACTCATACTTTGCTTGAGAAGTTATTATTCAATCTGAGTCTCTCATTTTCTCTTTCCAATATGACAGAGCACTTTGCCATAGCCACCTAACTCTACAGTACTTATAGTTACTACTTCCTCCATATCATTGCACCAGCTAGTACGTCCACTTCCAGATACACGCTGTTTCAATTCACCCAGTTCAAAGGAATAAAGATTGTGAATGGGGCACCAGCAAATCTCAGTGCGGCGGTATGCTAGAGACTTTCAACTCTCTACCTATCACTAGTGATGGGTTTCCACTGCCAGTTGATTGATGAGTAATCCAACTTGAGATTCCTATCACTAGTTTGCTTCCTCTGACTCCTTCTGGTACCAGCAGCCTGAGCTCAGTTTTCCTAGGAGCAGAGCCTGAATTACTGTACAAGTGAATTATTGCGAGTGCCCTCAGGAAAGGCGTTATGGAGATAAACCAATATATCATACAAAAAAGGCCAATGGTATGGTTCCTGCTGGAGGCAAGCTTCAGACTGGTCCCATGGAGGATCTGGAGCATGAATGGCACCATGGAGTTGGTCCCACTTTGAGGTACCCTACGTAGGTCAGTTATTGGCTACTGGTTGCCACCTCCATCATGGAGGCTTAACCTTCTGGGCAAGATGGCTCCCATTTGGCCATGGGCAATTCTCCATAGGAGGAGGGATCTGTGATCTGTCAGCAGCTAATATTCACAGCAGCTGGGGGACGGGCTGCACCTGTTCTGTGAATGGGACGTGTTTGTGTCCACATTTCCTCTACTTGTAAGGACACAGGTCATATTGGATTAGGGCCCACCATGATGACTTCATTTTAATTTAATTACTTAAAAAATTTTATTGAAGTATAGTTGATTTACAATGTCGTGTTAATTTCTGTACAGCAAAGTGACTAAGTTTTACATATATATATATATATATATATATATATATATATATATATATATATATATGTTCTTTTTCATATTCTTTTCCGTTATGGTTTGTCACAGAATGTTGAATATAGTTCCCTGTGCTCTACAGTAGGACCTTGTTGTTTTATCCATCCTATATATAATGGTTTGCCTCTGCTAATCCCAAACTCCCATTCCTTCCCTGCCCTACACCCCTGCCCCCTTGGCAACCACAAGTCTGTTCTCTGTATCTGTGAGTTCTTTAAAGGCCCTTTCTCCAAATATGGTTGCGTTCTGAAGTACAGGGGTTAGGACTTCAATATATGAATTTTAGGGAGGACAAAATTTAGCTCATACAGCCCCTAACTTAACTTATTATCTAAAGTTTTTCTGGTATTAAAAATCGGAGCTCTTTCAGAACATAAATGATTTCAAGGACGTTTTTCATTTTGGAAATGGAAAGGATGAGAACGATTCCAATTTAGTTCTAATTTTCCCTTTTGTACTACAAAGGAATCATCTTTGAGTACTAAAATTAAATTAATGTGAAAATGAATAAATGGTACAATCTTGTCTTTTCTTGACATAATTAAGTAAAAGAATAATATCAGGTACAGACTTGTATTCTAAAAAGCTGGTATAGGAATTATTTTTGCAGGGATTTAAGTAGCAAGAACCAAACATGGTTTATCTTTATTTAAATGAAAGGTTCTAGTTAATTAGAAATTGAATGAGAAGGAAATACATTTCCTACATATTAATAAAATATTACTTAGTTCAAATTTGAATACAATTTTCCTAAACTGCATAAATTCAAAGCTTGAATTAACTGAGATCAATACTGTATAAAACCTCAGGGGCCTATTCTTGAAGACAGTCCTTTGTACAGCAGTGACTAGAGTAGTGTTCCAATGGACAAATTTTTATTAGCAAATAAAAACCTTGTTGTTTTTAAAAAAATCTATCCACGTTAATTTCCACAAATACCATTTCAAAAAAAAGCTTATAGTTATGTAGGATAAGAAGAAAAACTGTTGACAGAAAGAAATCAAAGTGAACTCATACACCAAGGCAGGAGAAATAAGAACTAATGAAAAGTATTTTACCCAAGAGCTACATGAATAAAGAACTAATGATAAGAACGTTTATAGTTTACAAAGCATTATCGCATACACATTTAGAGATTGCTCCTTTAAACTATCATATGAAACAGCAGGATTACTTTTGTTATCTTTTTACAAATTAGGAAATTAGAGTTCATGCTAGTTCATGTGTTTCCAAAATCTGTGAAGGCAAATGACAGCTTAACTACCCTTTGCTAAGTAGGAAGAACCGGTTTACATAGGGATAATGAGGGTACTAGGTGATCTTCTAGTCACTGGGAATAAGGCGATGAACAAAAATGACAAAAGCCCCTACTCTTTTGGAGCTTAGAGTTGATACTAAGAGCAGACTCCCACCTTCCCTCTTCCCAGGAATTGATGAAAATATACAGAGACAAAAAAGGGGGAATTAGAGCCATCAGCATTTAAACAGATAGGTGATAAACACAGAGATCAATACAATGTAGAAAAATTTTTTAAAAGTTTTAAAAAAGTAACAAAATCAATTCAGCCTTATAAGAAACAATAAAAGTGGCCAATGAAATGGGACAGCTGCAAATTGATAGGTTCTGAGGTCACAGCGGGAGATGGAAGGTAAACTGGAAAGAGAAGTCTCCAGCAGGGAGATTTAGCACCAAAAGAGAGTTTTCTGCTTGGACAGCCAACTTACATAATTCAGGAGAATGCTCTGTATGACATCATGATGGGACTCTGTCTGTAAAGGATTGAGGTCAGCTAAGCAACCCGCAAGAGAAATCCTTAGACATGGGTACAGGTTATATGTCTATTCAATCAAATATTTTCCACACACATGTTCCCTTTTGTTTATTTAATGTTTTATTTGGACTTTAAGTAATCCCTTGCAAAGATATCGTGGACCTTTTTGGGAGTAGGAAAAACAAACACATCATTTAGATTACTTTGCAGAGATTTTTTTGGAACTATTGATATTCTATAAATAATTTAACTTTAAAAATGTTATATGTATTTTTTAAATCTATTTTTTTAAACTCTATTGAAGGACTGCTACTTCTATAGTTATATATTCCTAGGGATAATAAATGGTTACTAGTGTTAATTATACCCCAGTTTGGGGTCTGCCTTGTCAATTTCCATAGAATTTTTCAGTATTTTTTCAACTTGGATTTTGAGAAGGTTTTCTGTTTCTAGTTGGTTGATTCCTTCTAAAACAGACCCAGATAAAAATGTTTAAATTTTGTAAGTGCTCCTAGGAACTGACAAGAAAAGACCCAGGATTACTCTGACTTCATGTTGACATCTAAGGGAAGATGAGCCTATTCATCCAGGCAAGGTTGAAAGTTGATATTAAATATGTTGAAGTGCAGATACAGGGCTTACACTCAGAGAACCTCAGACCTGAAGATAAACATGGGAAAAGTGCCAAGAAAGGGCAGAGAATTGGCCAATACTTCTACATTTATTAGCCAGCTGGAAGAAAGAGAGTCATATGGATGGCAGTAGCTGATGCAAATGGTGAATAGATTCATTACCTCATTACTTGAAACTTATCAGCAATATGAAACAATCTGAGTGGCCATAAGTAAGAATGCTGGTGACCTAGATCTACAGTGTCACAGGGCTCTGGTAATCAGTAGTCCTGAGACCTTGGGCAAGTTAATCTCTGTCTCAGTTTCTGCTTTGCATCATGGGGATAATACTGTCCTCATTAAGCTATTGTGAAGATTAAATGAGACGATGGGTGACAGGCTTTAACACAGTGCCCGGGCAACGATTAGCACTTGAAAATGATAATTTAAAATTTTAATTGCACCATTCTTTTTCTCTCAGTCTGGCTGCAATGCCAGCTAGACTTGAGCCGTTTGGAGCTGTTAAAAGAACTCTATGTTATGATATTCATAGAAATTCTTGTTAAAAGTAACAGAAATTGACTCTCACTCATGAAGCAAAATAGGCATTTTTTGTTATTTTTTAAATGGGTAACTCATAGAAGCTAAGGTGACTAAATAACCAGGCTCAAGACTCAGCTTCCAGCAACATTGCCCAAAACCATGCCATAGAACTGGCTTGCTGACTCAACTGCTGCCACCCCCACGCTTCACAACCCCCTACCAAACTCCAATTTGCTGCCACCCCTTCTGGAATGATTTCAGAGCCAGAATGCAATCTTGCAAGCACTGCCAGTGAGAGAGCTAGCTGCCTCTGCTACCACCCTTGCAGCAAAATGGATCCTGTGCACATTTTCCTTCGACGTGTGGCTCAGTTCTGAAGTGAGGTCTTGCATTCGTGATCTCTGATCTCATTAGTTGAGCCTGAGCACCAAAGATGAGGGAATCTAGTTTTGTAGGTTCTGCCTTGGAGAAGCTCAAACCAGCAAAGTGGAAATTCTCCAAAATAGCAAGGATGCTCAAAAGTTGTGAAACAGGGCTTCCCTGGTGGCGCAGTGGTTGAGAGTCCGCCTGCCGATGCGGGGGACACGAGTTCATACCCCGGTCCGGGAAGATCCCACATGCCACGGAGCGACTGGGCCCGTGAGCCATGGCCGCTGAGCCTGCGCGTCCGGAGCCTATGCTCTGCAATGGGAGAGGCCACAGCAGTGAGAGGCCCGCGTACCACAAAAATAAATAAATAAAGAAGTTGTGAAACAGCCAGAAAGACAGAAAATTGTCCATTGTAAATCACTGGAGAGGGATTATTTTTGCTTTGAGAAACTACTGTGAAAGAAAAAGCTATGTTCCTGTTCCTAAGTGAAAGGTCTGCTTGATTTGTGGTGCTTTGCCTCTGATCCAGCTTAGAACATTTTGGCTACTTGTCTTGTGATGTATTAGAATCTATTTCTTCCATTTGCATCATTCAGTAGCATATTTAAAACCCTATGCAAAAGCAGCATGGCTGATATTGTTAGCTTCTAAACTGTCTATTTGTATACATTGTGATCAGTTTGGCTAATACATATTTATATTAGGATGTTACACTTAGAGTAATGATTCCATTCAGCATGGAATAAAAGAAAATGACTTAAAGATAATGGCATGATGAGATTGCTAATAATAATGATTTGGTGTTAGTTAAAACTTCATTTGGTTCAGCATTATGAAATATCCAGGGAATGAGTATTAGATGAGAAGCTCTGTCACAGTAAATGCTACACAATGGAATGAGGGACCCAGAGAAACGTGATGTTAAAATTTCATGACCAAAGGAGAAATAGTAGAAATAGTTAAAAATGTAATCTTCCAGTTAACAGAGTTAAGATAACATAATCTATGTTTAAAAGACCATACATAGGGAAAGAATCTATAAAATCATGTCCAGAGCCATAACTTCCAATTCTCCTGAGAGGCAATCTAAAAATAGCAAGAGAGTAAATATTTTACCTTTACTCTACAGAAAAAAAGAAATTGCATTTTTTCCCCAGATAGCTCTTCACAGGAAGATACTTTTCATTCAAGTTACTGTTCATTTTAATTTCTTAAACTTGGTACTCCTGGGCATTTGTACATAATGTGCATTGTAGGTTCGTCTGTTTTTTTTTTTTTTTTGCGGTAGGCGGGCCTCTCACTGTTGTGGCCTCTCCCCTTGCGGAGCACAGGCTCCGGACGCACAGGCTCAGCGGCCATGGCTCACGGGCCCAGCCGCTCCGCGGCATGTGGGATCTTCCCAGACCGGGGCACGAACCCGTGTCCCCTGCATCGGCAGGCGGACTCTCAACCACTGCGCCACCAGGGAAGCCCTCGTCTGTTTTTAATTACAGTAAGTGATAAAGATTTTTAACTGAGGTTAGATTTTTAACTGAAGTTCATGTCAGATTTACCGATGCTACAGCTTTTTTTTTTTTTTTTTTTTTTTTTTTTTTTGCGGTACACGGGCCTCTCACTGTTGTGGCCTCTCCCGTTGCGGAGCACAGGCTCCGGACGCGCAGGCTCAGTGGCCATGGCTCACGGGCCCAGTCGCTCCGTGGCATGTGGGATCTTCCCGGACCGGGGTATGAACTCGTGTCCCCTGCATCGGCAGGTGGACTCTCAACCACTGTGCCACCAGGGAAGCCCCGAATGCTACAGCTTTAAGCAAACAAGACTTCAACCTAAGCAAGAAGTTTTTCTCTCTCCCAGTTCAACTATTTAATATAGCCTAACATTAACATTAGTTGATTTGTTTTTACTATGCACGTTCTGTCCCCCTTGTTTTATGGAGAAGAGGAATCTGACACTTTGCAAAGTTGAGTCAGTTGACCAAGATGACAAGATTGTAGCGTATCAAAGCAAGACTTTGAACACAATCTGACTCTACATTTTCCTGCTTAAAATATTAGGAATAGGGCTTCCCTGGTGGCGCAGTGGTTGAGAATCTGCCTGCCGATGCAGGGGACACGGGGTTCGTGCTCCGGTCCGGGAAGATCCCACATGCTGCGGAGCGGCTGGGCCCGTGAGCCATGGCCACTGAGCCTGCGCATCCGGAGCCTGTGCTCCGCAATGGGGGAGGCCACAACAGTGAGAGGCCCGCGTACTGAAAAATTAAAAAAAAAAAAAAAAAAAAAAAAAAAATATATATATATATATATATATATATATTAGGAATAATAATATTTAGTGTAGGTTTTTAATGTTCCAGGCACTATTGTAAGCACTATATAAGTATTTTATCATTTAACCTTCACAATAAAACTATGAGGTAAGTATGATTATCTTCATATTACAGACCAGCAAACTGAGGCACAGAGGTGTTTAAGTAATTTGCCCAAGGTCCCACCGCTAGTAAGGGGCAGATCTAAATTCTAAACCAGCTGTCTGGCTCAGGCTGCTGAATACCCACCTCCCCCAAATCTAAGTTGACTTTGGAAAAATATTTCAGTTTCTAATACATCTAAAGTCTGAATCTCAAGCGAGAAATTTCTGCTTTAAAATCACACGTGTGATAGAGACTGGCATGAACAAGGCAGATAGAGCCACATCTACATGAATTTAAAAGCTCCCAAGAGATAAGTAGGAGAGACCAGAGAGGATGTGGGAAAGAGTGTTATTAATATAGGGGAGATACAAGGACTTCGGGAAGTCAGTCAGGGACATGATTCAATCTAACAGGTCAGCATAGGTCTCCTGACTTATGTAATGTTTAAACTGATACACAAGTGATGGACACGTGTTATCCAAGAGCTTGTGGGGTGAATTTCAGGCAGATACTGCAGAAAGTCTAAATATATGATAAGAAATTATAATGTTTTAGAGAAACTGAAAGCTGCTTAATACACGACCTGTGAAGGGATGGTAAGCATTCCAGTACTGGAGGGTAGAAATTGTGTTGGGAAGAATTCATGTAGGGAATTTAAGAAATGTGGGTCTTATCCTAATGGAAATGGGACATCCTCAAGGGATTTTTAGCAGAGTAGTGAATCATCAGTTTTGTGTTTTAGTAAGACTGGCCTGCAGAATGGAGGCTAGATTGTAATGGAACAGAGAGATACGTTCTAGGGCTGTTCCAAGTGCCCAAGCAAGAGAAGTTGGTGGTTAGACCAGGAGGCTTTCACCTGGGGGATAGAGAAGTAGACAGATGACGGAAACATGCAGGAGGTAGAATTTGTAGGTTATGGCCGAGTAGATGTGAAAGATGACAGAGGAGACGATGCTCAGGCTAACACCCAGATTTCTTTCTCTTTTCTTTTCTTTTTTTTTCCCCAAAGATGTTTTTGATGTGGACCATTTTTTTCAAGTCTTTATTGAATTTGTTACAATATTGCTTCTGTTTTATAGTTTGGTTTTCTGGCCCTGAGGCATGTGGGACATTAGCTCCCCGACCAGGGATCGAACCCATACCCCCTGCATTGGAAGGTGAAGTCTTAACCACTGGACCGCCAGGGAAGTCCCAACACCTAGATTTCTAACCTGAGTAACTGGGATAAATGGCAGTGCTATTTACTAAGACAGGGAGCATGACGGTAGAGCAGGTTTGCGGGGAGGGTGGTGAGCTCAATTTTAGAATGAGAAGTAAATGGATGTGCCAATAGGTAATAGAGGTTGCAAACCCAGGAGAAAAGTTTAAGCTGGGAATGGACATTTTGAAGGCATCAGTCATATAGGAGGTATCAATAGGGAAAACTTTTAGAGAAGTTACCCATTTCTTTTTAGAGAACTACAAAGATGAAATGTTTTAAAGGGTCCCCAAACCTGGAATTTTAGTCAATTAAATGCAGAATGTATTTATGAAATTATAAATGTTGCAATGACATTTTTGTAAATGATTTTTTATAAATATAGGAAAGTAAATTATTAGAAAATTGGTTATATTTTTGATATTGTTGGTATCTTCTCCATTTTGAATTATTGATAATGTTTTATGTTATATAGCATAAAGGCAAGGCAGAAGTTTTAGCATTGAGATCCAAAGACAGAAATTCTGATGAATAAAGGTGACAATTTCCTTGTACTGAAGAAGGAGTATGCTATCCTTGTGATGGCTTTGCTTGGTTGCAGTAATGAGTGAATGACTTTGAATTATACGAAGGTTAATTAACTGGTCATTCTTGATGAGAGTGTAACTCTGTGGTGGGTCATTTGTGAGGCGCCGTAAATTCATGGCAGATTCAACTTGCAACTCCTTTTTCAGGCCATCCTTTGTTCTGAACACAATTCTAAATGCGCTTTCTGTTAAATTTTGACTGCTACCATATGTATGAATTAACAAAGTCTAAACAGCTGGGTAAATACACAAATTAGCTGTGTTAGGTCTATTCAAAGGCATAAGTGTCGGGAGGGATAGGGGTTTGAAGTGTCTCTAATGGAAAAATGGCTCTAAGGGGTCTCTGCAGAGGCAGCCAATGCAAGACTAATTGAGGAAAAAGAAGCTTCACAAAAAGTCAACCACTCAGCGGATAAGAGAGAGGGCAAAACCATTTGAAATGCCATGAATGATTTTTTCAAAAGATAAGGAAGTATAGTAAGCTAGAAATTAGAGATGACATATTATTCGCTTAAATAGTGGATTCTGGAAATGATTCCACCCAGAGGCACCACATGTGGCTGTAAACTGCACAGCTGTCCAGTGAGAATGGCGCCTTCCAGAGGTGAGGCCAGCCTGAACATTCACCTTTTCCTTTATGAATCTGTGAAGGATTCTGCTTCCAGCAAACAATTATTTTTTGCTTTAGACAAACATTTCACCTTAAAAAAACAAGATAAAAAAGAAGTAAATTATGTTTTTCTAAAGCACTACCATATTATAATATATTGATGATTTTTATAAAGCATGTAGTTTAGTGAATTACAAATTTATGACTCACTGTGTAAATCCCTAATATATGATTCTGAGAAATCTAAAACATATTAAGTATATTGCTATATGTATATAATATAAAGTGTTATCTTACAATACTTTATATATATAGGGTTTTTAATTATTCCATTTAGTCAATTATAGCTAGCTGAAATTATTCTAGAATTGTTGAAAAAGCCGTTTCAGTTTACGGTGACAAAACGACATTTGACTGGAATCTATTATAGCAGACACTGTGGCTTTTTTGCTTTATTCTCAGTGCCGAATGCAGATATCATTTATTTTAATATTCCTCTTCTCTGGCAATGTAATAAGGGCCTAGTAAGCCAAGACTTATAAATAAATAAAACATGTGCTTATTTCATTAATATTTTCATGATTAGCTGCTTGGGGATTTATGGATATGTTGTAGTGAACTGAGATTGAACTAGGGTATAGATTCCCTCCATATAGAGCCAGATGCCATGTATTTTTGTAAATATGAATCAGTTGTGTTGATTGCCACATTTTTTTGTAATAATTATAAATACTCAAATTCCAAGGATAACGAAACAAAGCAACATACAAGATTGCTTTATTTAAAGGCATATCATAATTATTTTGTGGTAGAGAAAAAGATTATTATGTAAATGTTTTTCTGTGTATGTCTGTGAGTAAAATGAAAGTACAGAAAGAGGAAAAGAAACTGCCACTTGCTACCTTAATGCTCTGATACGTTTTTGTGTCCTCAAGTACACACAAACACGCTTCCGCATGTCAGAACTATTACCTTGCTATTATCAGGACTACTTCACTGTTTGTGGGTTTGTGTTGTGCTAGTCTGCTTATGGTAAAGGAAGAGTCAAAGCGTATACAACATCAGACACACTGCACTCAATTTTTATAACAGTGGATACACTATGTTCTCTCTGGCTCTGATAATGTGTGGTCTCTCATTTTGATAATTAAACACATGTTTAAATGAGTTGAAGGGTTTCCCTCATATGTTACTCAGATTTTATTAAGTTATGATTTAATAAGTGAAATACAACAATAAGTCTTTGAATCAGTACAGATTGCAAGCTATTTTACAAGGGTATTCAATAAAACATGTTATAAAGACTCTGTGCTTTGGATTTTGATATATTTGTGTCTCTCTGTCTTTTACCACATATGCATCTCAACATTTATCAGTGGTTATCCCACAATCTGCTTTTCTTTTATTCTTCTTTTTATTTTATTTATTTATGTTTAACAGTCTTTATTGCAGTATAATTGCTTTACAATGGTGTGTTAGTTTCTGCTATATAACAAAGTGAATCAGCTATACATATACATACATCCCCATATCTCCTCCCTCTTGGGTCTCCCTCCCACCCTCCCTATCCCACCCCTCTAGGTGGACACAAAGCACCAAGCTGAACTCGCTGTGCAATGTGGCTGCTTCCCACTAGCTATCTATTTTACATTTGGGAGTATATATATGTCTATGCCACTCTCTCACTTCGTTGCAGCTTACCCTTCCACCTCCCCATGTCCTCAAGTCCATTCACTATGTCTGCATCTTTATTCCTGTCCTGCCCCTAGGTTCTTCAGAACCTTTTTTTTTTTTTTAGATTCCATATATATGTGTTAGCATACAGTATTTGTTTTTCTCTTTCTGACTTACTTCACTCTGTATGACAGTCTCTAGGTCCATCGACCTCACTACAAATAACTCAATTTCATTTCTTTTTATGGCTGAGTAATATTCCATTGTATATATGTGTGACATCTTCTTTATCCATTCATCTGTCGATGGACACTTAGGTTGCTTCTGCGTCCTGGCTATTGTAAATAGAGCTGCAGTGAACATTGTGGTACATGACTCTTTTGAATTATGGTATTCTCAGGGTATATGCCCAGTAGTGGGATTGCTGTGTCATATGGTAGTTCTATTTTTAGTTTTTTGAGGAACCTCCATACTGTTCTCCATAGTGGCTGTATCAATTTACATTCCCACCAATAGTGCAAGAGGGTTCCCTTTTTTCCACACCCTCTCCAGCATTTACTGTTTGTAGATTTTTTTGATAATGGCCATTCTGACCAGTGTGACGTGATACCTCATTGTAGTTTTGATTTGCATTTCTCTAATGATTAGTGATCTTGAGCATCCTTTCATGTGTTTGTTGGCAATCTGTGTATCTTCTCTGGAGAAATGTCTATTTAGGTCTTCTGCCCATTTTTGGATTGGGTTTTTTTTTTTTTTTGATATTGAGCTGCATGAGCTGCTTGTATATTTTGGAGATGAATCCTTTGTCAGTTGCTTTGTTTGCAAATATTTTCTCCCATTCTGAGGGTTGTCTTTTCATCTTGTTTATGGTTTCCTTTGCTGTGTAAAAACTTTTAAGTTCCATTAGGTACCATTTGTTTATTTTTATTTCTATTTCCATTCCTCTAGGAGGTGGGTCAAAAAGGATCTTGCTGTGATTTATGTCATAGAGTGTTTTCCCTATGTTTTCGTCTAAGAGTTTTATAGTGTTTGGCCTTACATTTAGGTCTTTAATCCATTTTGACTTTATTTTTGTGTATGGTGTTAGGGTGTGTTCTAATTTTATTCTTCTACATGTAGCTGTCCAGTTTTCCCAGCACCACTTATTGAAGAGACTGTCTTTCTCCATTGTATATTTTTGCCTCCTTTATCAAAGATAATGTGACCATATGTGTATGGGTTTATCACTGGGCTTTCTATCCTTTGATCTATATTTCTGTTTATCTGCCAGTACCATACCGTCTTAATTACTATAGCTGTAGTCTGTAGTGTAGTCTGCAGTCGGGGAGCCTGATTCCTCGAGCTCCGTTTTTCTTTCTCAAGATTGCTTTGCTATTTGAGGTCTTTTGTGTTTCCATACAAACTGTGAAATATTTTGTTCTGTGAAAAATGCCATTGGTAGTTTGATAGGGATTGCATTGAATCTGTAGATTGCTTTGGGTAATATAGTCATTTTCACAATGTTGATTCTTCCAATCCAGGAACATCATATATCTGTCTGTTTGTATCATCTTTAATTTCTTTCATCAGTGTCTTATAGTTTTCTGCATACAGGTCTTTTGTCTCCTAGGTAGGTTTATTCCTAGGTATTTTATTCTTTTTGTTGCAGTGGTAAATGGGAGTGTTTCCGTAATTTCTCTTTCAGATTTTTCATCGTTAGTATATAGGAATGCAGGATATTTCTGTGCATTAATTTTGTATCCTGTTACTTTACCAAGTTCATTGATTAGCTCGAGTACTTTTCTGGTAGCATCTTTAGGATTCTGTATGTATAGTATCATGTTATATGCAAACAGTGACATTTTTACTTCTTCTTTTCCGATTTGGATTACTTTTATTTCTTTTTCTTCTCTGATTGCTGTGGCTGAAACTTCCAAAACTATGTTGAATAATAGTGGTGAGAGTGGGCAACCCTGTCTTGTTCCTTATCTTAGTGGAAATGGTTTCAGTTTTTCACCATTGAGAACGATGTTGACTGTGGGTTTGTCATATATGGCCTTTATTATGTTGAGGTAAGTTCCTCTATGGCTACTTTCTGGAGGGTTTTTATCATAAATGGGTGTTGAATTTTGTTGAACGCTTTCTCGGCATCTATTGAGATGATCATATGGTTTTCCTCCTTCAATTAGTTAATATGGTTTATCACATTGATTGATTTGCGCATATTGAAGAATCCTTGCATCCCTGGGATTAAATCCCACTTGATCATGGTGTATGATCCGTTTAATGTGCTGTTGGATTCTGTTTGCTAGTATTTTGTTGAGGATTTTTACATCTATGTTCATCAGTGATATTGGCCTGTAGGTTTTTTTTTTTTTTTTTTTTTTTTTGTGTCATCTTGGTCTAGTTTTGGTATCAGGGTGATGCTGACCTTGTAGAATGAGTTTGGGAGTGTTCCTTCCTCTGCTATATTTTGGAAGAGTTTGAAAAGGATATGTGTTAGCCCTTCTCTAAATGTTTGATAGAATTCGCCTGTGAAGCCATGTGGTCCTGGGCTTTTGTTTATTGGAAGATTTTTAATCACATGATCAATTTCGGTGCCTGTGATTGGTCTGTTTATGTTTTCTATTTTTTCCTGGTTCAGGCTTGGAAGGTTGTGCTTTGCTATGAATTTGTTCATTTCTTCCAGGCTGTGCATTTTATTGGCATAGAGTTGCTTGTAGTAATCTCTCATGATCCTTTGTATTTCTGCAGTGTCACTTGTTACTTCTCCTTTTTCATTTCTAATTCTGTTGATTTGAGTCTTCTCCCCTTTTTTCTTGATGAGTCTGGCTAATGGTTTATCGATTTTGTTTATCTTCTCAAAGAACTATCTTTTAGTTGTATTGATCTTTGCTATCATTTCATTCATTTCTGTTTCATTTATTTCTGATCTGATCTTTATGATTTCTTTCCTTCTACCTTTGGGGATTTTTTGTTCTTCGTTCTCTAATTGCTTTAGGTATAAGGTTCGGTTGTTTATTTGAGATGTTTCTTGTTTCTTGAGGTAGGATTGTATTGCTATAAACTTCCCTCTTAGAACTGCTTTTGGTGCATCCCATAGATTTTGGGTCATCACATTTTCATTTTCATTTGTTTCTAGGTATTTTTTGATTTCTTCTTTGATTTCCTCAGTGATCTCTTGGTTATTTATTTATTTATTATTCTTTTTTTTTTTTTTTGCGGAATGCAGGCCTCTCACTGTTGTGGCCTCACCCGTTGCGGAGCACAGGCACTGGATGCCCAGGCTCAGTAGCCATGGCTCACGGGCCTAGCCGCTCCGCGGCATGTGAGATCTTTCCAGACCGGGGCACAAACCCGTGTCCCCGGCTTCAGCAGGCGGACTCTCAACCACTGTGCCACCAAGGAAGCCCCTCTTGGTTATTTATTATTAGTAGTTTTTGTTTAGCCTGCATGTTTGTGTATTTTTTACAGATTTTTTCCTGTAATTGATATCTAGTCTCATAGTGTTGTGGTTAGAAAAGATACTTGATATGACTTCAGTTTTCTTAATTTTACCAAGGGTTTATTTGTGACCCAAGATATGATCTATCCTGGAGAATGTTCCTTGAGAACTTGAGAAGAAAGTGTAATCTGCTGTTTTTGGAGGAAATGTCTTATAAATATCAATTAAGTCCATCTTGCTTAATGTATCATTTAAAGCTTGTGTTTCCTTATTTATTTTCATTTTGGATGATCTGTCCATTTGTGAAAGTGAGGTGTTATAGTCCCCCACTATTATTGTGTTACTGTCAGTTTCCCCTTTTATGGCTGTTAGCATTTGCCTTATGTATTGAGGTGCTCCTATGTTGGGTGCATAAATATTTACAATTATTATATCTTCTTCCTGGATCAATCCCTTGATCATTATGTAGTGTCCTTCTTTGTCTCTTCTAATAGTCTTTATTTTAAAGTCTATTTTGTCTGATATGAGAATTGCTACTCCAGCTTTCTTCTGGTTTCCATTTGCATGGAATATCTTTTTCCATCCCCTCACTTTCAGTCTGTATGTGTCCCTAGGTCTGAAGTGGGTCTCTTGTAGATAGCATATGTACAGGTCTTGTGTTTGTATCCATTCAGCCAGTCTATGTCTTTTGTTTGGAGCATTTAATCCATTTACATTTAAGGTAGTTATTGATATGTATGTTCCGACTACCATTTTCTTAATTGTTTTGCGTTTGTTATTGTAAGTCTTATCCTTCTCTTGTGTTTCCTGCCTAGAGAAGTTCCTTTAGCATTTGTTGTAGAGCTGGTTTGGTGGTGTTGAATTCTGTTAGCTTTTGCTTGTCTGAAAAGGTTTTAATTTCTCCATCAAATCTGAATGAGATCCTTGCTGGGTAGAGTAATCTTGGTTATAGGTTTTTCCCTTTCTTCACTTTAAATATGTCCTGCCACTCCCTTCTGGCTTGCAGAGTTTCTGCTGAAAGATCAGCTGTTAACCTTATGGGGATTCCTTTGTATGTTAATTGTTGTTTTTCCCTTGCTGCTTTTAATATTTTTTCTTTGTATTTAATTTTTGATAGTTTGATTCATATGTGTCTTGGCACCTTTCTCCTTGGAATTATCCTGTAAGGGACTCTGTGAGCTTCCTGGACTTGCTTGACTATTTCCTTACCCATATTAGGGAAGTTTTCAACTATAATCTCATCAAATATTTTCTCAGTCCCTTTTTTTTCTCTTCTTCTTCTGGAACCCCTATAATTCGAATGTTTGTGTGTTTTATGTCATCCCAGAGGTCTCTGAGATTGTCTTCAATTCTTTTCATTCTTTTTTCTTTTTTCTGCTCTGCAGTAGTTATTTCCACTATCTTATCTTCCATGTCACTTCTCCGTTCTTTTGCCTCAGTTGTTCTGCTATTAATTCCTTCTAGAGAATGTTTAATTCCATTTATTATGTTGTTCATCATTGTTTGTTTGCTCTTTGTTTCTTCTAGGTCTTTATTAAACGTTTCTTGTATATTCTCCATTCTATTTCCAAGATTTTGGATCATCTTTACTATCATTAGTCTGAATTCTTCTTCAGGTAGACTCTCTATTTCCTCTTCATTTATTTGGTCTGGTGGGTTTTTACCTTGCTCCTTCATCTGCTGTGTATTTCTCTGTCTTCTCATTTTGCTTAACTTACTGTGTTTGGCGTCTCTGCTTCATAGGCTGCAGATTCATAGTTCTCATTGTTTTTGGTGTCTGCTCCCAGTGGGTAACTTTGGTTCAGTGGGTTGTGTAGGCTTCCTGGTGGAGGGGACTGGTGCCTATGTTCTGGTGGATGAGGCTGCATCTTGTCTTTCTGGTTGGCAGGACCACATCCGGTGGTGTGTTTTGGGGTGTCTGTGAGCTTATTATGAGTTTAGGCAGCCTCTCTGCTAATGGTTTGGTTTGTGTTCCTGTCTTGCTAGTTGTTTGGCATAGGGTGTCAAGAACTGCAGCTTACTGGTCTTTGAGTGGAGCTGGGTCTTAGCATTGAGATGGAGATCTCTGGGAGAGCTTTCGCCATTTGATATTATGTGGGGCCGGACGGTCTCTGGCGAACCAGTGTCCTGAGCTCGGCTCTCCCACCTCAGAGGCTCTGGCCTGACACCTGGCCAGAACACCAAGACCCTGTCAGCCACACGGCTCAGAAGAAAATGGAGAGAGAGCGAGAGAGAGAGAGAGAGAGAGAGAGAGAAGGAGGGAGGGAGGGAGGAAGGAAGGAAGAAAGAAAAAATAAAGTTACTAAAATAGAAGAAAATTATTAAAAATTAAAAAATTAAAAAGTAATACAAAAAGAGAAAGAAAGAAAGAGAGCAACCAAAGGAAAAAATAAGTCAACCAATGATAAAAGTGCTAAAAAGTATACTAAAAAAAACAAAAACAAAAAACAGACAGTCAGAACCCTAGGACAAATGGCAAAAGCAAAGCTATACAGGCAAAATCACAAAAAGAAGCATATACACATACACACTCACTAAGAGAGAAAAAGGAAAAATATATATATATACATAAAATTTAAAAAAGGAAGACAGCAACCAAATCAATAAACAAATCTACCAGTGATAATAAGCTCTAAATACTAAGCTGAGATAAACATAAAACCAGAAACAAATTAGACTCAGAAAGCAAACTCCAAGTCTACATTTGCTCCCAAAGTCTACCGCCTCAATTTGGGATGATTCGTTGTCTATTCAGGTATTCCACAGATGCAGGGTACATCAAGTTGACTGTGGAGGTTTAATCCACTGCTCCTGCGGCTGCTGGGAGAGATTTCCCTTTCTCTTCTCTGTTCCCACAGCTCCTGAGGTTCAGCTTTGGATTTGAATCTGCCTCTGTGTGTAGGTCACCTGAGGGTGTCTGTTCTTCACTCAGACAGGAGGGGGTTAAAGGAGCAACCGATCAGGGGGCTCTGGCTCACTCAGGCTTGGGGGAGGGAGGGGTATGGAATGCGGGGTGAGCCTGCAGCGGCAGAGGCCAGTGTGACGTTGCACCAACCTGAGGCATGCCATGCGTTCTCCCGGGGAAGTTGTCCCTGGATCACAGGACCCTGGCAGTGGCAGGCTACACAGGCTCCCAGGAGGGGAGTTGTGGATAGTGACCTGTGCTTTCACACAGGCTTCTTGGTGGCTGCAGCAGCAGCCTTAGCGTTTCATGCCTGTCTCTGGTGTCCACGCTGAGAGCCATGGCTCACACCCATCTCTGGAGCTCATTTAGGTGGTGCTCTGAATCCCCTCTCCTCGCGCACACTGAAACAGTGGTCTCTTGCCTCTTAGGCAGGTCCAGAGCTTTTCCCAGACTCCCTCTCAGCTAGCTGTGGCGCACCAGCCCCCTTCACGCAGTGTTCACACAGTCAACCCCAGTTCTCTCCCTGGGATCTGACCTCCGAAGCCTAAGCCTCAGCTCCCAGCCCATGCCCGCCCCAGCAAGTGAGCAGACAAGCCTCTCGGGCTGGTAAGTGCTGGTCGGCACCGATCCTCTGTGCAGGAATCTCTCCGCTTTACCCTCCACACCCCTGTGGCTGTGCTCTCCTCCGTGGCTCCGAAGCTCCCCCCCACCCACCGCCACCCGCGGTCTCTGCCCACAAAGGGCCTTCCTAGTGTGTGGAAACCTTTCCTCCCAGAGGGGCAGGTCCCGTCCCTATTCTTTGTCTTTGTTTTTTCTTTTTTCGTTTGCCCTACCCAGGTACGTGGGGAGTTTCTTGCCTTTTGGGAAGCCTGAGGTCTTCTGCCAGTGTTCAGTAGGTGTTCTGTAGGAGTTGTTCCAAATGTAGATGTAGTTTTGATGTATTTGTGGGGAGGAAGTTGATCTCCATGTCTTACTTCTCCATCATTTTGAAGGCACCCCTGCTTTTCTTTTAAAATGCCTATTTCTATAAAATGGGATAGCAATTCCCAGAGATGATACTTCAAATATTTAATTACTAGAAAGGCAAGGTCCAGTCAGAAGGAAAGGTGCTAATTAAGTCACACTGGACAAAGCACTTAAATGTCAGTCCTTATAATACCCATCTTACATAGGAGGTGTGATAAATTTGAGACATAAAACAAATACCATATATGTAATGCACAAGGAGAGAGTGCTTACCAGACATTAGCCAAGTTAACAAATGTTAGCTGAGAGTTTTACCTCCTTCTTTGGCTGATCTCTCAACATTAATTGAACAAACTATATAAATTAGAGGGCAAGTTATTTTTAAATGTTTAAGATTGAATTAAGGACTGATAAAATGGATGAATAATTCTCAATTCTTGTTTAAACCCGACCAAAGACAAGGTGAACAATCACAAAAGAAAAGGTTTCTATGTACTGTGATGAAATTTATAATGTAAATTCCATGATAAATGGAGGACACAGGAATCAATACATTTTCTGCTTAATTGTGACCTCTCCTTGTGCTTATTTGCAATTCCTTGGTTGCTAAAATAAAGCTTGATAAGTTAATACCTGTGCAGAAAGCACATTCTAATTTCCCCAGAAAATCTTAGTGAAAGACACAGTGATTAGGACTGCATCCTCAGGGTTAGGTATATCCTTCAACACTAGTGGGTAAGTTTCAAAAGCATAATAAAATAAATTGACTGAAAATGACAGTTTCTCTCAAAAGCAACTGCTTAGGATTGTTTAGCATGGCATATTCAAATTAGGTATTAATCACAAAGCATTTGTTTAGCTTTTGAAAAGGGTTAATGCCCAGAATGCCATGAGAACTTCTATTTTAAGGCTTCCATTACTGGCTGTGAATACCCATCCTACACAGCAGTTTACAATCTTTAATAGCTACTTATATCATTTGTTTTTTAACTTGTAGAATTTCCTTCTTTTTGTAACAAATTTATCATTGGTGTTCATAAAGTGAGAACTGAAGGAGTATCTATTAAATTTTCCTGTTAAATCAGCAAAAAGCTTGAGGAATGTTTTGAACCTAGACTTTTTTTTTTTTTTTTTTTTTTTTAGTATACGGCACCTACCCACTCTAAGAGAATGGTGTTCATAGAGTAATTTTACTTGTATGCAGTAAAATAAAATTAAGATGTGAAATATCTACTAGTCATTTTTTATGTCAAGCATTGTTCAAGGAATGCTATTTTATATATGTGTAAATGATGAGAAATGGGCCATGGCAGAGACTGGCTGGCTATTCATCAAATAAATTTAACTGCCTCTAGGGTTCAGAGCTAAATTCCCCTTGCAATGGAAGGTGGTCATATAATTGAGTTCCTGCTAATGGAATGTGGTTGGAAGTGATATTGACCACTTATAAGGCCTAGCCCATACAAGCCTTCTGTTTTCCCTCTATAATCTCTATTACCCAATCTTCAGTGGAGTAAGAGGTGAATTCCACTTGGAAGCCACATTTATTTTTTAAAGCAATTTATTTTATTGACCATGCTGAGCAGCATGCGGGATCTTAGTTCCCCAAAGCAGGGGTTGAACCCGTGCCCCCTGCAGTGGAAGCACAGAGTCCTAACCACTGGACCTGGGCCAGGGAGTTCCTGGAAGCCACATTTTGCAGATGTTAAGGCCACTGGCAGCCTGGATCCCCGAGTGACTTCGTAAAGCATAATCTCCCTGTACCAAAACAAATACCCATTCTTGTTCTGCAAGGTCATTGGAAGAATTTACATTCCCACTAGTATTGCGTGAGAATTTTCCTTGGGTCTCAACTGAAAGCAGGGCGTCTTCTTCTGGAAGCCCAAACTTTAATTTTTGTTTCCCTAGCAATATAAGGTTGCTAGAAGCTCTGCCTAGATTTTTAGCCTCTTTGCCTCCATTTTACTAATCTCAGCTTCTCATCCCATGAAACTTCAGCATCTACAAATCTCAAATGAAAATGCAGCTCAGAATATTCTCTCTCTTCTCCATTATTTCCTTGTTTTCCTAGGATCTTGGCCCCAAAAGTCCTGGCTGCTTTAATAGCCCAAATTCCAACTATTCTTTCCCAGTATTGTGAGATTCCTGAAAGCTCTGCTTAACTCAGTTTCTTAGATGCCACTTTAATTTTGGATTCTTCTCTTAATGCATGTGGATTAAGAATAAAGAAATACTTCAAGGAAAATGAACAGAAAACGTCAATTCACTTCAATGATTTTGCCTGTTCTCTGAGATTGTGGCCCCTCCAATTCTGAAGCCTTGATTGCTTTGTAATGCCATAAAAGTCTGTGACTGTCATTGCTTGTTTGCTATTTTGTTTTATTTTTATTTTATTCAACGACTATGGTTATTCTTGATAGGAGGGCTACACTGAGAGCAGCTGCCCTATGTGTATTATCTAGTAGCAGTAGTTTCTCGGTTTCCTTTCAAATATGTGTGACATTCTTTTTGTAGACTGATGATAATTTACTTTAGTGCTGATATTATGAAATGCACTTTTTATTGTTTCATCTGTGGCCCTAAGATTTATTCCCCAAACTGTAGGCCATTCCAGTGACTGTGAGGTCGTGCCTCTCTTCATGTGCAGCTCTTCATCTTCCTCAGTATTACCTTGTAGTATCCTCCCAATTTCAACATTCTTTAAAATAACAAACAATGGATTCTTTTCTTTTTTTTTATTTCTACCTTTTAAAAAATAAATTTATTTATTTATTTATTTTTGGCTGCGTTGGGTCTTCATTGCTGCGAGTGGACTTTCTCTATTTGTGGCGAGCAGGGGCTACTCTTTGTTGTGGTGCATGGGCTTCTCACTGTGGTGGCTTCAATTGTTGCAGAGCACAGGCTCTAGGCACGTGGGCTTCAGCAGTCGTGGCACGCGGGCTCGGTAGTTGTGGCTCGCAGGCTCTAGAGCACAGGCTTAATAGCTGTGGCGCACAGGCTTAGTGGCTCCGTGGCATGTGGGATCTTCCCGGACCAGGGATCGAACCCATATCCCCTGAACTGGCAGGTGGATTCTTAACCACTGCACCACCAGGGAAGTCCCCCCAAAATGGATTATTTTTAACAATGACAATCTGGAAATACAATGTACACATTTGCAGTTATTCAGGATAAAAATATTATGATACTCAGAACAGTGATCTCAAAACTCTTTTGGTGAGCCTCAACTCTTTAGGAGGTAACGTTCCCTCCATTTGAAGAAGACAATAATATTGTTTAGTTTGTAATATCACAATTATTATATGGTCTTCTACAAAGAAGAATTGTGCTTGAAATGCACATCTTCAAGCAAAGTCCTTGAGGTTTACTCATTAAAATATTTTCATAATTTTATTGGCAACATTTTTATGTTTATGTAAAACTATGCATATAAACTTTTCTGGGCAAATCGAAGGCATGGGGCAAAACATGACTGTTGATATCTTCCTTTCTTTTGTTAGGTGAAGTGTTAACTATATACAAATAGATGATTACAACACAACATGTGTGAAATAAAGTAGAATATGTAGTTTCTGACTTGCTGAAGGGACGTTGATGAATCCTAGAGAAAACATACTTTTCATTTTCACCTAGGTTAGATACCCTCCTCTCTTTCAACCTATCCTTGACTATACAGCTCTCCTGTGTCTGTATTTTACTGTATTTATGAAACATCTGCTACATTTCAAAGATTGTGCTAGGTGGCGAAGATAAAATTTTACTTTGACTTATGTTTATTAACTTTCCCCAGATACATAGATTTGATATCTTATATTCTTCTTCATTATTTAAAGTCCTAAATGTATATTACTGAGTGTTTTAAAGCATATTGTTTATATTGTTCTTGTTATCTATTACCAGGTAATAAACCATCCCAAAGCTGAGTGACTTAAAACAACAATTTACAGTAAGTCTCCTACATACACAACCTTCAAGGTGCGAACTTTCAAAGATACAAATGTGCGTTGGCATGTCCAATCACATAAGTTAGTTCACGTGTCTGACATACATTATCACATGCATGCATCCTCTACAAGTGGTTGTGCTTTTGGGTACTTTAGTGTACAGTACTGTGTAGAGTACAGTAGTACAGTATCTTTATTTCAAGCCCAGGATGTCTGGAAGCACGCGTAAAAGCAGTGGTGATATAGCTGGTATTACTGTACTTTTTGAGGTACTGTACTGTAAGATTAAAAATGTTTTATTTTTTGTGTTTGTTTTATATGTATTATTTGGGTGAAAAGTATTATAAACCCATTACAGTACAGTACTCTATAGCCAATTGTGTTAGTTAGGTACCTAGGCTAACTTTGTTGGACTTACGAACAAATTGGACTTATGAACACACTCTCGGAACAGAACTTGTTCGTATGTAGGGGACTTACTGTATAATTATCTTTCATAATTCTGTGTGTTGACTGGGCTCAGCTGGGCAATTCTTGTTTGCAGTCTTTAGTGCTATTGTAGTCATATGTTGCAGGGTCATCTAGACTGAATATCCAAGATGGCTCATGTACATGGCCTGCAGTAGATATTGACTGTTGGCTGGGGACTCTTGACGCCCCATGACTTAGGCTTCTCACAGCCTGTTGGCTAGTTTCACATAGGAAACAACCTGAGAGCGAGTGTTCCAAGAGAGCAGAAGTGGAAGTGGCCAATGTGTTAAGACCTGGGCCTGGAAACCGTTTCAGCAACAGTGCTGCCGTATTCTATTATTCAGTACAGCTCAATAGACTGAGCCCAGAACCAAGGGAAAAGTACACAGCTGCCACCTGTCAAAGGGGGGAATGTTAAAAAAATTTGTGGTCGTTCTTATTCCACCATATATATGTATGTCTGTGTTTGTGCATTTATAATTATACAATAAATAAATCCACAATTATTTTAAAATTTCAAACATACAAAGTAAGAGTGAAAACTTCCTTTTCCTCTCCCCTAATTGCACTTTCTTTTCAAATATTATTAGTATTAGTTGGTCTTTATCCATGTGAATCTTTTTCTACTTACTAAGTATATTTTGATTTTGCTTACTTTTACATAAATAGAATCAAGTCCCTATTTTCTGAAAATTACTCTTTTTATTTAACAATATATTTTAGATAATTTATCAATATATGTATGCACATATAATTTAAAATTACCTAGTATTCTATAGTGTTGATATATTTATTATATTTCTAGATGATGATTTAGATTGTTTACAACCTTTGGTTATTTCATACAGGTTATTGTTTCATAAGGTTATTGTTCCTTTTCATTCCTCTTTGTACGTATGCAAAAGTTTCACTAAGATATATAGCAAAAGTGGAATCACTAAATTGATGGATATCAACATTTTTTAAAAAGATGCTGTTTAAGTAGGCATTACCATTTTATACTTTCTTCAGCTATACTGTATGAGAGTGCTTCTTATTCTTCATCATTGTCAATTCTGGTTATTACATGTCTTTTCAATTTTTTAAAATCTAATGGATGAAAATGCTTCTAAGTGTAGGCATTTCAATTTTCAATCCCTTAGTTTTTGCTTATGCCTATTGCCATTGAGTCAATTTTGTATTTTTTTCTGTGAATTGCCTGTCTTTACAATTTACCTATTTTCCTACTGGTTGTATGTCATTTAAAAAAGTGATATAAAGATACTCTTTACAAATTCTCTACGTCCATTAATTCTTAGTTCATCATACATCACACATAAAATGGGTACATGGGGGCTCTATCTTGCTCCACATCTTGTAACTCACTCTTGGAGATGTGTTCTCGTGGTTCTCCATCCCCTTTGGGAGGCCAGAGTCAGTTTCAGGTTGGTGAAGTTTTGTGACCTGCAATGTGTTCACTTGGAAAGCAGGCTGTGCGTGGTGGAAGGTCAGCTTGCACATGCTGCTGGGATGCTAAGACCGCCACATGTTGGGTGCACCTCAGCAGCAAATGAGTCAGGCACCAGAAGCCCAAATCACAGATATCTGTGAACTTTTGTATGTATTTGTGCTTATTTTTCAGTAGTGAAATGAAAGCATATACAAACAAATCTCAGTCATCATTTTTAGTATCTGAACTTAGACTGGACTTTGTGATCTGGCCAATTTGTTTGATACAGTCCACAAGATAGGCAAGAAGGACATCACACTTTTAGTGGAGGGCAAGTGGAGAAAAATAACAACATTAGCAGGAAATCCAAAGATACTGGACCTCACCCTTTTGCTCACATCCATTACTGTATCCCCACTTGAGCTCGAGCAGAGAGCTCTTTGTGAAGGCATTTAGAGAAAGACTTTGATGGGGGAGGCTGATGAAGTGCTACTGAGTCACCCTCCAGAGTGTTGTGAATGACAGAGAAATTTTAGTGGAAAAGTGTTGGACCCTGCACCTCTAGCCACGTGGACTGTTCAAGACTTGGCTTGGTGGCCTACAGCAAAGAGACGACACCTGGGTTGTCTCAGGTATGATAGTCTCATGGACACATCCAGAGGCCTGGGAGGCTGAGCTGGCCTCCACGGTGAGGCCAGTGCATCCTCCATCGTCTGCCATCAATTTGTGGCAGGTTGGTTGCAGTAGAAGAGTAGCTCCTATAGTTAGAATCCACCTCCTTCTAGGTGTACCGCTGGGTAGAATTAGCAGAGAAAATAGAGGACTCCTAGTTAAATCTGAATTTCAGATTTCAAACAATGAAAATTTTTTAGTATAAATGTGTCTCCTGTAACATTTGAACATACTTATATTAAAAAAAATTAGTCATTGCTTATCTGAATTCCAATTTTAACTGGGTGTTTTAGATTTTCATTAGCTAAATTTGGCAACCCAATACCTAGCTGTCAATTTCATGTAGTATCTTCTTTTGGCCTGCACCTTACAGCTGAGTTTGAACTGGTGTAGAACAGAGAATTATCTGCCAACATTATCATTCTGATTCTTTAATAGAAGTCTGTGGAACTTACCAAGTCCACGTAGGCCTTTGGCTATGTTCTCTCCCATGGGGTGGGGAATCCTGAGAACACATCCTGGTCAGTGAGTCCTACAGAGTAAAGGTCGACAAATAAGTCTTGAGGAACTGTCTGGTGAGGGCAGGCCAGATAATCACTACTTCATAACTGAGGACCCTGAGGTAAAACATAGCAAGTCGCTGAAATGTAAAGCCTTATGAACTGAGAGTCATGTAACGTAAAAGGCAAGTATGTTTCTGCCACATTATAGAGTTGTCATTCCCATGCCCAGTCAGGAGCTAGAGGTTGGTTGTCCACAAGGGCTGGTCACCCATGTTCACAATCAAGGGTAGGATCTTTGAAGAGTACGACAGGCCCACTGCCAGTAGCCTTATGATGTAAGAAAAACACTGAGTGTGGAAATAGGTAATTTACATTTTCTTGTATAGTAAGAGGATGGATCCTGGCATACCTCATCCCCAGCCACAAGAAACCCCATGAGCAGGCTTCCCTGGTGGTGCAGTGGTTAAGAATCCACCTGCCAATGCAGGGGACATGGGTTCGAGCACTGGTCCGGGAAGATCCCACACGCTGCAGAGCAACTAAGCCCGTGCGCCACAACTGCTGAGCCTGTGCTCTAGAGCCCGTGAGCCACAGCTACTGAAGCCCGCGTGCCACAACTACCGAGGCCTGCGCACCTAGAGCCTGTGCTCCGCAACAAGAGAAGCCACTGCATTGAGAAGCCCTCGCACTGCAAGGAAGAGGAGCCCCTGCTCGCCGCAACTAGAGAAAGCCTGCGCACAGCAACAAAGACCCAACGCAGCCAAAAAACTTAATTAATTAATTAAATAAATCTAAGAAAAAGTAACCCCATGACTTCCTCTTAACTGCCACCTCCCTCACTCCATGCAAGCTAAGACTACAGAACTTAAGAGAGTTTAGATTAGCGTCCCCAGACAAAGAGCCTGAGGTGGGGATTCTTACTCAGGTGGTTTACTAGGAGAGTTCTCAGTCGAAGGGAAGTAGGAAAGGGAGAAAATGTTAGTAAATAATGTGAGACTAGCTTTATTCTGGTCCCAGAGGGGACTCTGGAGCTGAATGATGCCATAGACTTGATCCAGCTTTGAAGCTGGTGAGGTGAGGAGTTGAGGATAAGGGGCAGCCTTTTTGTCTCCTGTCAACTGAACTGCTGGGAAGGGGAGATGAAGGGTTGATGAACATTCCAAGACCTAGGTCAATTCTTTGGAGAAAGGGGTGGCTGTGAGCCATGAGTAAGCAACATTCACAGCTGGATATGGGTACATCAGCCTGGTAAAGGGGACCTACGTGGGCATCGACAGCATCTATACACCATCTCATTAGTTATTTCCTTGGTTTTATGTATGCCTTTTGCTATGGGTTTTGCTGGTTCAGTTTTAAACCAATTCTGCTCATTATCTCCAATATTAAAACTAATCTACCCTTGTCTTCTGGCCCAGCTCTACCTTAATTCACTCAAATAGCTTAATTCTCTTGCCAATAACATAAGGAGATTTTATACATTGGTTGGATTCATGTGTCTTTTAGTAAATGAGAAATTCCATCTACCAATTACATCTCTAGAAACCTATATACATTTATAACTCTTCTTTCCCAATCTCTTATATTTTTTCTTTCCCAGTATAGTTAAGATCTGCTCTTACCTGTGTCTTTAATCATTCTTGTACTTTTTTCCCCCTTACAAGAAGAGAAATATGCTTGTTAATCATTCTACTCAAAATCACTAGATGTTTAGGCTTGCTAATAGATGAAGATGAATTTTTCACCATAAGAATCACAATAATTGATAGTGTTTGCTTCCTTGTTAACATGTTTGAGATATGAAGACAAGAATTAAATCATAGAGCATAGCAGGGGAAAAAATCCTCAAAGTGAATGGTAAACAGAAATATCTGAGCTAGGTTTAAGCATGTGTATAAAGAATTAGTTTTGAAAAAAAATAGTCTCTTTCAGAAAACTGAACTAAATAATAAAATATGTCTAAAACTGTATGTCTGTGCTAAAAAAGTATCAGCTTAACCTTTTTGAAAGTGCCATAAAATAAGCAAATGAATGTCTCAAAGAAAATAATAGCCAGCTTATAATTTAAGTATAAGAAATATGTGGACACGGGGAGGGGGGAAGGGGAGGTGGGATGAATTGGGAGATTGGGATTGATGTATATACACTACCATGCATAAAACAGATAGCTGTGGGAACTTGCTGTATAGTGCAGGGAGCTCAGCTTGGTGCTCCTTGGTGACCTAGACGGGTGGGATGGGGGTGGTGGGAGGGAGGTCCAAGAGGGAGGGGATATATGTATACATATAGCTGATTCACTTCGTTGTACAGCAGAAACTAACACAACGTTGTAAAACAACTATACCCCAATTTAAAAAGAGAAATACGCCTATGTGTAAATACAGAAGTCTAGTAATGCAGGTATCTATAGTTGGTGCCCACAGACTTTTGGTTGATATTGTATAATGCAGTTAGGAACTTACCTTCTAACAATACCACATCAGTAAGGACAATAGAATGCATTACTAAGATACTCTTCTATGTGAACTGTTTTTGTTTTTCAGAGAGTCTGTGTAGACCTTGTCCTCTATGAATGGAGTAGACCCACTACTGTTTTTCTGCCTGTTTGGTGCACTTCTCATGGAGATTGAATGAAGAGTGCTTTTCAGACATCATTGTGAATTGTAGGTAGTTTCATGACTATGACATGATCGTTCAGGTCTCTGTGGTAGGTGAGGGCAGTGCACGCTGATATAATACTTTTTTGACTGATACTGTCCTCAGTTGTATGACTCTACACAGGATTTTAACCTCAGGTGAAACCACAGGTTCCACAGTGGTTTGTTCATTTTCTGGTCTTTAAAGGCTTTACCTTAATCTATATACCAAAAAAAGAAAAAGAAAAAAAAAAAACAACAACGAACCTTTAGAGCTTCAGACTGTCAATTCTAGACTAGCTAGCTTATCAAGGGTCAAGTAAAATTATGCCCACGTGGGGCACTGATTGGGTTTTTCAAGGTAGAGTGATGGGGACTTGTACTAACATGGTGGTTCTCAATCTTGGCTGCATTTTGGAATCTCCTGCCAAGATTTTCAAGTGTACTTCTTCCTGGGTTCCATCCCAAGAACTTGATTAAACTGGTGTGGGTATGGCCTGGGCATGAGAATTTTTTTTTTTTTTTTAACTCCCAGGTCTTTCTAATGTATAGCTAAGGATGCAAAGCACTGGGGACATTCATCTGCATGTGCCTGAGATTGTCAGGGATTCAGCTTCCTAGCAGGTAGTCATATGCTTGAGTTAATGTACCAAACAGAAGGGCTTCATTAAGCTCTGCTATAAAGACTATCCTCTTAGTCTCACAGGTTGTGAAATCTTTTGGGGTGGTGAGCTTGTGGCATTTGCTCAGTAAATGATTGTAGTCCCCTCAATTCTAAGAACTTGCTTGTACTTCTTTGTGATAAGTGGAGTTAAATACTGTACTTTCCCAGCTCCTAAGTTTAGTTTTACCAGAATTTTTTGTGCCACAGATAGATTTGCCTGTCAGGGTAGTTTACAAAATAATTTTTCATTACAAATTTAAAGGTCATGCCTAACAAATATTTTTCTCAAAGCTAACAGGTGTATCCTTTGATTAATATTGTTTTAAAATGATTTTTATTTCTCCATGCAAGCACAGCTAACATTTATTGAATGTTTACTGCATGACAGTGTTCTAAGTTCTTATTTTACAGATAAAGAAACTGAAGCAGAGAGAGGTTGTGGGTGTTCCCAAATTACACAGCTAATTAGTGAAAGGGCCGTGATACAAACTGAAGCTGTCTGGTTTCAGTGTCTTTGCATCTGTGTAAGCCTGTCTGTTGAAAGAAAACTAAAAAAATTTTAAACTTCACCTTTAACAGAAAAGCACCAAATTGACTTCCAAAGTAGTTGCACAATTTACCTTTTCCTAGCATTATGTAACAGTTCTAGTTACTCTGCATCTTTGCCATTATTTGACCTTGTGAAATTTTGAAATCTTGTTTAGCTTAGCTGGTGAGTATAAACTCTGATCTCACTATGATTTTAATTTTTAATTCCTTTGAGAGCTCATAATGTGATGCATCTTTTATATATTTATTGGTCATTTGTCTTTTCTTATTTTCTCTTTTTATAAAAGAAGTATCTTTTCCCATTTTTTGGGGGGGGGATTGTCTGTCTCGTATTCATTTGTAGGTTTAAAAACGTTATTTTCTACATAACCGTCCTTTTCAGTTTTATGTGATGCAGATGTTTCACCAAGTTTGCCTTGTCCTTTATGAACGTAAGTTCTAATTAATGTAGTGGAACTTGTAAGTTTTTTTTTTGTTTATGTGTTTTTACATTTATTTTATTAACGTTTTCTCTGCCCCCAATATCAGATGCACCTTCTACTCTATTGTCTTTTAGTAGCTTTATGGTTTTGTATTTTTACATTGATTTTAATCCACCTGAAATTGATTTGGGGGTATGGTATGAATGGGGATCCAGTTTTTCTTTTTTTAAAAAATTTATTTATTTTTGGCTGCATTGGGTCTTCGTTGCTGTGCGCAGGTTTTCTCTGGTTGCAGTGAGTGGGGGCTACTCTTCGTTGCGGTGCGTGGGCTTCTCATTGTGGTGGCTTCCCCTGTGGTGGAGCATGGGCTCTAGGCATGCAGGCTGCAGTAGTTGTGGCACATGGGCTCAGTAGTTGTGGCTCGCGGGCTCAGTAGTTGTGGCTCGCGGGCTCTAGAGTGCAAGCTCAGTAGTTGTGGTGCACAGGCTTAGTTGCTCCACGGCATGTGGGATTTTCCCGGACCTGGGCTCAAACCCATGTCCCCTGCATTGGCAGGTGGATTCTTATCCACTGTGCCACCAGGGAAGTCCCCAATTTATTTTTCAACATGGCTAATTACTTGTTCAAACACCACTGACCATGTTTCCATATATTTGTGGGTCTTTTTTTCTGGATACTCTGTTCTGTTGCATTAGTTTATTTGTCTGTCTCTATATTCATAACATTTTAGGTTCATTTCTGTGGTGCGGTACTTATGAGAAGTAAATCTCTTCTCTGTGTGTTACTTCTTCGGGAGTGTTTTTGCGACATTCAACTGTATTTTCTCAATCCATTAATTAGCGAATCACTTTCTAATGTTATACCAAACATGGATTCCCTCGATAAATCCAACTTGCTTATGGTATATCTTGATTTGATATGTTGGAAGATTCACCTTCCTGATTATTTACTCAGGATTTTTGTTTCTGTATTGATTAATGGAATTTACCTCTATTCTTTCATTCTCTTATGTCCTTTCATGGTGTTGATAAGATTATGCTGGATTTATACAATGAGTTGAAGATATAGAAGATATATCTTTTTTTTTCTATTCTCTGAAAGAGTCATAATAGAGTTGAAGTTATGTGTCTTTTGAGTATTTGGTAATCCTGGTAAGTAATATCACTTAGGTCTATGGGTTTTGGTGAGAGAAAGATACTTAGTTATCGATTCATTCTTAAATGCTTATTGTACTATTCAAGTTGTCAGTGTCTTCTTTAGCCCGTTTTGATGCATCTTATATTTCTAGGAAGTTGTTCATTTCTTACAGCTTTCAAATTTATAAGAATACATTTCTCTTTATCACTCTCATCATAGGTTTTTAAATATTAGTCTTTAAAAAAACGTTTATTCTTTTGACTTTTATTCTTTTGGTTGCTATGTCATGAATTTTTGTTTTTCTTTTTTTATTATTCCTTGTTATATTCTCCTGATGTATTCTGATCTTTTTCTTTCTTCTTATATTAGTGGATTAGCTTATTAATTTTAATCCTTTATACATTTGTATTCTAAAATTAGCATTTAAAATATGCTTTTGACTTAAAGTTTATTTTATCTCAAGTATCTCATAAGCTGAATTCTATAAGTATTTCTTTATGATTTACATCTAAAATTTGTTGCTTCTCAGTATGATTTATCTTTGAATGAGGATTTATTTAGATTTGCATTCTTAAATTTCTAGCTAGGTGGGAAGTTCTACTTTTCTTTAAATTATTTTAAATTAATTTAGGGCATGGAGTTTTATGATAACAGTCATTTTGAATTTGTAGAAATTTATATGAATTTTCATAAATGCCTTATCTGTGCTTAAAATAATTCTCGAGGAATATGTTCTTTATATGCCTATTGTATTAAGCTTATTAATTTTGTTCTTTAATTTTTCTATATACTTTCTGGCTTGGGCAAATGGATCTATCCAAGAAGCTGTGTTAAAATTCTCTTGGTGTGGTGAATCTGAGACCTTCTCTTCGTAATTCTATCAGCTGGTGTTTACAAACTTTATTATTTGATACATAGGAGTTTAGAATTAATTTTTCTAACTGGAAAAACAATTATCAATATATGACTCTATTTTTAATATTGCTTTTTATTTAAAGTCTAGTCAACACCAACTTTCTTTTGGATAAAGTTTTCCTGCTATGTTTGTTTGGTTTTTTTTAAATTGGGTTTTGTCTCTTCTACTCCTATCCTTGTCAGGCATGTAAATGCAAAGTTCACAGCTTACTTATCCAAGCTACCTGAAATTGCTGAGAAATACAAAGAAGCCAGCAAATGTGTTGACAAGTATTTCATCTTACCTAAGATTTACTTAGTAAACTCTTAAGTACTTTAGTAAGCTAAAAGATGTTAGTAAAAATATTGGGGTTAGAATATCTAACTGCTTTGGGATACCGAGAACTTGGGCATGGTTTTATGAAAAGGGCATTTGAGTTATCGGTTATGTGTCCATGATTTGACTAAGAACCATTATTTGTGTTTAAGTTTTCTTAGTAGCTTTTGAAAGTGGAAATGTTGCTGGTCGCCCTTCCTGGCATTCAGTTCTCTGCCATCCTTGGGCGCGCTGCTGCTGTTGTCCTGGTTTTATGGCCGTTCTACTACATGCTGCCGGTTCTGTGCAGCTCTTCCTTTCTTCTGTGCCAATAGTAACAGCTGTTCCTGTTTGTTGCCTGCTTTCCCAAATGTTTTTTATGTTTAGGATGGCAATAGGAGTAAGAAAAAGCTGTGGCGATTTCAGAGGGTTGATAAAGAACAATGGAAAGCTAGACTTTGAGTATTTTGCTAATGTTCTCACCACTTATCAGTGGCCCTTGGGGTGATTTCCAGTTTCCCACCCTCTGTGGAATCTTACTCCATGACTTGGCCTCTTTTCATTCACTCAGTACACAACTGTTTCCAATTCTATTGATGAGCTACAATTCTAAAACTCTACTGTAGGACAAGACAGATATTACCCTTTTTCACTTTCTCTTTTTAAACAATATAGTGATTTTATTAAAATACACAATGACTAAGTATACAGCTTGATACATTTTTACATATATGCACACCTGTAATTAGACACAGATTAAAGATAGAGAAAATTTCATTTCTCCAGAAGGTTCCCTCGTGTCTCTTTCCAGCCTATACCTATACCCACTCATGCCTACACCCATTCACCATCAGAGGTAATCACTATTCTGACTTTTGTTACTACCGATTAGGTTTGCTTGTTTTTGAATTTCATATAAATGGAACATACAGTATTTTTGTGTGTGTGTGAAGTTTCTTACCCATATCAAACTACAGCCCTTAAACTTTGATGTGTGATGATGGGGAAATAGAAAAGAACAGATAAAACTAAGATGAGTTTTATTTAAATGTGCTAGTCAGGATATAAAGGTAGATTATTTCCTTGTAAAAGTATAAAAGTACTACACATGAAAGGAGCTATGGACTTGTCAAAGTTACTGTAATAACACAACAAATGTATATGGCTTAAGAAATTAAACAAACGGAATTTATGACTATCACTTTAATCTCAGATTGCTAACAGTGTTGCAAGTGAAAAAGAAAATTCCATGAATATTATCACATAACTTTATTTTTTTAACATCTTTATTGGAGTATAATTGCTTTACAATGGTGTGTTAGTTTCTGCTTTATAACAAAGTGAATCAGTTATACATATACATATATCTCCATATCCCCTCCCTCTTGTATCTCCCTCCCACCCTCCCTATCCCACCCCTCTAGGTGGACACAAAGCGCCGAGCTGATCTCCCTGTGCTACGTGGCTGCTTCCCACTAGCTATCTGTTTTACATTTGGTAGCGTATATATGTCCATGCTACTCTCTCACTTCGTCCCAGTTTACCCTTCCCCCTCCCTGTGTCCTCAAGTCCATTCTCTACGTCTGCGTCTTTATTCCTGTCCTGCCCCTAGGTTCTTTAGAACCTTTTTTTTTTTTTTAGATTCCATATATATGTGTTAGCATATGGTATTTGTTTTCTCTTTCTGACCCACTTCACTCTGTATGAGTCTCTAGGTCCATCCACCTCACTACAAATAACTCAATTTTGTTTCTTTTTATGGCTGAGTAATATTCCATTGTATATACATGCCACATCTTTATCCGTTCATCTGTCGATGGACAGTTAGCTTGCTTCCATGCCCTGGCTATTGTAAATAGAGCTGCAATGAACGTCGTGGTACATGACCCTTTTTGAATTACGGTTTTCTCAGGGTATATGCCCAGTAGTGGGATTGCTAGGTCGTATGGTAGTTCTGTTTTTAGTTTTTTAAGGAACCTCCATAGTGTCTGTATCAATTTACATTTCCACCAACAGTGCAAATATAAAATTCAATTTTCAATGCCCATAAATACAGTTTTATTGGAACACAATCATGTCCATTCATTGACATATTTTTCTATAGCTACTTTCATACTACAACAGCAGAGAAAATATTTACTTGCTTGATGTTTTACCAGAAAAAAAGAAAGAAAAAATGTGCTGAAGCCTGTACAACAAAAAAGTTTCCCAACCCTTTCTCCACACCCTCTCCAGCATTTATTGTTTGTAGACCTTTTGATGATGGCCATTCTGACCGGTGGGAGGTGATACCTCATTGTAGTTTTGATTTACATTTCTCTAATGATCAGTGATGTTGAGTATCCCTTTCATGTGTTTGTTGGCAATCTGTATATCTTCTTTGGAGAAATGTCTATTTAGGTCTTCTGCCCACTTTTGGATTGGGTTGTTTGTTTTTTTGATATTGAGCTGCATGAGCTGCTTGTATATTTTGGAGATGAATCCTTTGTCAGTTGCTTTGTTTGCAAATATTTTCTCCCATTCTGAGGGTTGTCTTTTCATCTTGCTTATGGTTTCCTTTGCTGTATAACATAACTTTAGACTGAACCTAAAACCAGAAGGAAAATATAAATATGTAAATATATTTATGAATTTGAGCAAATTTATGCCAACTCAACCAAATTCATATCTAACCTTAAATTTCCTAGAAAGGCTAGAAGTTGGTGCTCTTTGAATCTATTTTTTATTAAATATCTAAACTGTTAACTTGCCTGCAGAAATCTTATAAAAACTTGGAGAAAAAATATGAAAAGACTTTATATACTGTTCCAGGAGACTCTTAACTACATGCATTGGTAAAATCCTTGTGTTCAACTAATTTAATATATTGGAGAAAATGTTTTCTCTTATTAAAAACATTAAATTCTTAATATATATGGGAGGGAAAAATGTAAAATGTATCATATTTCTTCTCTATATTCCAGCATCTGAAATATATTACTTTTGTTAGTGGATTTTAAGGGTTAAGTCAAAAGGGTTCAGGAATACACAGACTATAGACTCATTTTTTGTGTCTAAACTTAACCCCTCCACTATAGTATTAGGAAGAAATGCTATTATTTTCCTGTTATTTTTAATTTCTCAACCACCACATAATTTTTTTCTCTTATCCTTCCCTATGCTTTAAGTAATATTTTCAGGATTAAGACTATCTCTGTCACTGCCCCTTAATCTTTCATTGGGATTTAATATAAACAAAGTTATGAATTAATTTACATTACTAGATTGTTGTTATATAATATCTTTGAATTTTGAGAGTTATTTTTGTTTTTCTGGAGATCAATGTTGAAAATAACATGTATGTTTAATGATACTACACAATTTAAATTAAAAAGTAAATATAAAAAGAAAAAATGCTAATTTTATTGTTAAGCAGTGGTCTAAGGGCCTGCCCTATAATAACACATGGAATTCTCACAACCCTCTGAATTGTGTCCTATTATTATTACCAATCAAATATTGCTGTTCAGAAATAGTATGTCAATTTCCCAAGATTACAGAGTTGGTAAATGGAGGAGCCAGGTCTCAGGCTTCAGAGCCTCTGCTCTTAGCAGCTATCCAGCCTCTAAATAATAAAATCTTGGTTTGGGAAACTTTTTTGTTTTTTGTTGAACAGGCTTCAGCACATTTTTTCTTTCTTTTTTTCTGGTAAAACATCAAGCAAGTAAATATTTTCTCTGCTGTTGTAGCTATAGAAAAATATGTCAATGAATGGACATGATTGTGTTCCAATAAAACTGTATTTATGGGCATTGAAAATTGAATTTTATATAATCTTCATGTTACAAACTATTATTCTTTGGATTTTTCCCCCCAACCATTTGAAGATATAAAGCCATCCTTTGCTTGTGGGTCATGCAAGAATAGACAGTTGGCTGACTTGGCCTGCAGGCTCTGGCTGACTGACCCTGTCTATAGTATATACTAGTGACAGCAAGGAACCTGAAACTTGGAAGGTAAGGTTACAGACATTATGAGGATGAATTTAGAAGCAATTGGCATGTCTTGACTGGGATCAATAATGGCTAAGGTGCAGCAAGTCCCACACTAATAAATAATCTGTCAGTGGTAAAGCTAAGGGGCAAATTTGTTAAGATAGCCTGACCATTATTATAACAAATCAACCCTAAAATCTCAGTGGCTTACAGAAGTTAATATGAGGAAGAGTGGAGGAAAAGACTGATAGATGGTTTTCCTGTTTCTTTTTATTTCGAAACAATGGTCAGTTCAGTTCCAAGAATAGCATTAATGTTTTGGTGTGCATTTTCTACAAACAAGGACATTTTCCCACATAATAATGATGCAATAAAAAATCAGGAAATTAACTCATATACATTACTGTCATCGAATCCCCACACCCATTCAAGTTTTGTTGTCCCAATAAATGTCCAGGATTATACATTACTTTAGTTGTCAGGTCCCTTTAGTCCTTTTTAATCTGGAACATTTCCTCAGTCCTTGACCTTCGTGGCCAGGGAATCTTTGAAGATTACATGACTATTATTTTGTAGAATAGCCTCTATTTGTGTTTGTCTAAAGTTTGCTCATGATTAGATTCAGGTGATACATTTTTGCCAGGGATACCTTAGAAGTGATTTTTTTATTTCCTTACATTTTATTAGATGGTACATGATTACAGTGTGCCTTATGAAAGCTGATGTTTATTTTTGTTTTTTTCCAGTTTCATTGAGATATGATTGACATATAGCACTGTATAAGTTTAAGGTATACAGCATAATGATTTGATTTACACATATTTTGAAATTATTACCACAGTAAGTTTAGTTAACATCCATCATCATATATGTGTAAATATATATTTTTCCTTTGTGAATAGAACTGTTAGAATTTACTCTCTTCACTTTCAAATATACCATACAGCAGTGTGAACTAGAGTCACCATGTTGTACATGACATCCCTAGTACTTAACTGATTTTATAACTGGAAGTTTGTACCCTTTGACCCCCTTTATCCAGTTCCCCCTCTTCCCACCCACCTTGTCTGGTAACCACAAATCTGATCTCTATTTCTATGAGGTTTTGTTTTGTTTTGGTTTTTTGAGATTCCATGAGATCATACAGTATCTGTCTTTTTCTGTCTGACTTCACTCAGCATAATGCCTTCAAGGTCCATATATGTTGTTGCAAATGGCAGGCTTTCCTTCTTTTTTAATGGCTGAATAATACTTCTTTGTACTGACGTATTTATACCACAACTTCTTTATCCAGTCATCCACTTATGGACACTTACTTTGTTTTTATGTCTTGACTATTGTAAATAGTGCTTCTATGAACATGGGTGTGCAGCTATCTCTATGACATAGTGTTTTCAATTTCTTTGGCTATATTCCCAGAAGTGGAAATGCTGGATCATATGGAAATTCTATGTTTAACTTTCTGAGGGACCTCCAAACTGTTTTCCATAGTGTCTTTACCAATTTACATTTCCACCACCAGTGCATGAGGGGTCCCTTTTCTCCACATCCTCTCCAGCATTTATCATCTCTTCTCTTTTTGAGGACAACATTGGTGAGGTGGTGAGGTAATACCTTATTGTAGTTTTGATTTGTATTTCCCTTATGATTAGTGATTTTGAGCATCTTTTCGTGTATGTGTTGGCTTTCATAAACCTTCTTTGGAAAAATGTTCAGGTCCTTTACCCATTTTTTAAATCAGATTGTTCCGGTTTGGTTGGTGGGTTGGTTGGTTTGATATTGAGTTGTATAAGTTCTTTATTTTGGATATTAACCCCTTATCAGATATATGGTTTGCAAATATTTTCTTCCATCCCATAGATTCTTTTCATTTTGTTGATCCTTTCTTTTGTTGTACAGAGGTTTTTAGTTTGATGTGGTCCTACTATTTTTTGTTTTGTTCCTTGTGCTTTAGGTGTCATATCCAAAATATCACTGCCAAGACCTGTGTAATAGAGCTGACCATTTGTTTTCTTCTAGGAGTTCTGTAGTTTTGGCCTTATATTTTAGTCTTAATGCATTTTGAGGTAATTTTTGTGAGTGATGTAAAATAAGGGGTCTAGCTTACATGTGAATATCCAGTTTTTCTGGCACCATTTATTGATGAGACTGTCTTTTCTCCATTGGATATTCTTGGCTCCCTTGTCAGATGTTAGTTGATCATACATGTATGGTTTAATTTCTGGGTTCTAAACTCTGTTCCATTGGTCTATGTGTCTGCTTTTGTGCTAGTGTCATAATTCTTTGATTATTATACCTTTATAATATAGCTGGAAATAAGGAAGTATGATGCCTCCCACTTTATTCTTCTCAGGATTTCTTTGGCTATTTGTGGTCTGTTGTTTTATATAAATTTTAGGATTGTTTTTTCTATTTCGGTAAAAAAATGCCTTTGGAATTTTGGTAGGAATTGCTTTGTAGTAGTATGGGTATTTTAACAATATTAATTCTACCCATTCATGAACTCAGGATACCTTCCCATTTATTTGTGTCTTTTCTGATTTCTTTTATCAGTGTCTTGTAGTTTTTGATGTAGAGATCTTTAACCTCCTTGGTTAAACTTATTTCTAATATTTTATTATTTTTAATGCTATTATTAATAGGATCATTTTCTTTGTTTCTTTTTCAGATAATATATTATTAGTGGAGAGAAATGCTATTAATTTTTGTATGTTAATTTTGTATCCTGGAACTTTACTGAATTCATTAATTAGATATAACAGTTTGGTGGAGACTTTAGGATTTTCTATACATAAAATCATGTCTGCTGCAAATATAGCCAATTTTATTTCTTCCTTTCCAGTTCTGATGCTTTATGTATTTTTCTTGCCTGGCTGCTCGAGCTAGGACTTCCAGTACTATAATGAATAGGAGTTGTGAGAGTGGGCACTCTTGTGCTTTCCTGATCTTGGAGGAAAAGTTTTTCAACTTTTATTATTGAGTAAGATGTAAGCTGTGGGCTTGTTATATATAGGCTTTATTACGTTGAGGCACTTTATTTCTATACCTAATTTGTTAAGTGTTCTTATCATGAACAGGTAATGAATTTTGTCAAATGCTTTTTCTGCATTTATTGAAATATTTTTTTCATTACATTAATACAATATAACACATATACTGAGTTGTATATGTTGAACCATCCTTGTATCCCAGGGTTAAATCTCACTGATCATGGTGAAGGATCCTTTTAATGTGCTGCTGAATTCATTTTGTTAGTTTTTATTGAGAATTTTTATATCTATATTCATCAGGGTTATTGGCCTGCAGTTTGTTTGTTTTTAGTAGTATCCCTTTCTAGCTTTGGTCTCAGGGTAATGCAGGTTCTGAAAAATAAATATGAGAGTGTTCCTTCCTCTGGGATTTTGTGGGAGATTTTGAGAAGGATTAATGTTAATTCTTTAAATGTTTGGTAAAATATATCAGTGAAGCCACTTGGTCCTGAGTTTTTCTTTGTTGGGAGATTTTTGATTACTGATTCCATCTCTTTACCAGTAGTTGGTCTTTTCAGATTTTCTATTTCTTTTCAGATTTTCTATTTCTTCCTGATTCAATTTTGGCATATTGTATGTTTCAAGAATTTTTCCATACCTTCTAGATTTTCCAGTTTGTTGGCATATATTTGTTCACAGTAGGCTCTTATGATCCTTTGTATTTCTGTGATGTCACCTGTAATGTCTCTTTTTTCAGTTGTAATTTTGTTGATTTGGGTCCTCTTTTTTTTTCTTGCTAATCTTTTCAAAGAACCAACCCCAGTTTTGTTCATCTTCTCTATTGCTTTCCTGTTCTCTGTTTTACTTATTTCTGCTCTAATCTTTATTCTTTCTTTACTTCTGCTAACGTTGGGCTCAATTTGCTCTACCTCCCCTGTAATTTCTTTTTTGTTCTATTGGTTTTTCAGGAGAATGTTGTTTAATTTCCATGTATTCGTGAGTTTTCCAGTCTTCCTCCTGTTATTAATTTTTATTAATACCACAGGATCAGAGAAGACATTCATATGATTTCAATCTTCTTGAATTTGCTAAGGCTTATGGACTAACATATGATCTATCCTAGAAAATGTTCCATGTGTACTTGAGAAGAATGTGTCTTCTGCTGCTGTCAGATAGTGTTCTGTATATGTCTGTCATGTTCATTTGATCTATAGTGTTGTTCAGATCTGTTGTTTCCTTATTGATTTTCTGTCTGGATGATCTATCCATAGTTGAGAGTGGGATTTAAAGTCCTCAACTATAATTGTATTACTGTTTATTTCTCCTTTTAGCTTGGTTAGTTTTGTTTTATATATTTAGGTGCTCCAGTGTTGGGTGCATAAATATTTACAATTGTTATGTCTTCTTGATGGATTAACCCCTTTATCATTATAAAGACCTTCTATGTTTATTTTTACCATTTTTAGTTTAAAGTATATTTATGTCTGACCTAAGTATAGCTATTCCTTCCTTATTATGTTTACCATCTGCTTTCCAGCCCTTCACTATCACTTCATTCTCATTCTATGTGTGTCTTTAAGGCTAAAGTGAGTCTCTTATAGGCAGCATATTGTTGGATCTTCTTTTTTGATTCATTCAGCCATTCTATGTCTTTTGATTGGAGAATTATATCCATTTACATTTAAAGTAGTTATCCATTTGTAAGGACTTAGTTTTGCCATTTTGTTCATTGTTTTCTGGCTGTTTTGTAGATTCATTGCTCCTTGCTTCTTATCCCGCTCTCTTTTCTTGTGTCTTGATGTCTTTTGGCATCAGTATGCTTTGATGTATCATGCTCTTTTATGTAATTACTACAGGTTTTTTCTTTGTGGTTCCCATGGCGCTTATATTAACACGCTATTTTAAGCTAATAGCAATTTAACATGGATGGCATTTCTAAACATTCACCTCCCCCTCACATTTTAGGATATTGATGTTACACTTTACATACTTTTATATTGTGTATCCAATAACAGATTATTGTAGTTACGGTTATTTCTACCATGTTTGTTTTTAACTTTTAAACAACTTGTAACTAAATTATGCACCATCATTACCATATTACAGAATCTAATTTTGACTAAAAACTTACATTAGTTTCTTCTATTTTTTGTTGTTGTGCTCTTAATTTAATTTCTATTTTATATTGGATTATAGTTGATTTACAGTACTGTGTTAGTTTCAGGTGTACAGCAAAGTGATTCAGTTTATATATATATATATATATATATATATATGTATGTATATATTTATATATATATATATATCCATTGTTTTACAGATTCTTTTCCATATAGGTTATTACAGAATATTGAGTAGAGCTCCCTGTGCTATACAGTAGGTTCTTATCGGTTATCTATTTTATATATAGTAGTGTGTATATGTTAATCCCAAGCTCCTAATTTATCCCTCCCCTCAACCTTTCCCCTTTGGTAACCATAAGTTTGTTTTCTAAGTCTGTGTGTCTGTTTCTCTTTTGTAAATAAATTCATTTGTATCATTTTTTTAGATTCCACATATAAGTGATATCAAATGATATTTGTCTTTCTCTGACTTATTTCACCTAGTATGGTAATCTCTAGGTCCATCCATGCCGTTGCAAATGGCATTATTTTGTTCTTTTTTGTGGCTAATAGTCCATTGTATATATGTACCACATCTTCTTTATCCACTCCTCTGTCGGTGGACATTTAGGTTGCTTCCATATCTTGGCTATTGTAAACAGTGCTGCAGTGAACACTGAGGTGCATGTATGTTTTCTAATTAAAGTTTTCTCCACATATATGTTCAGGAGTGGGATTGCTGGATCATATGGTAGTTCTATTTTTAGTTTTTTAAGGAACCTCCATACTGTTCTTCATAGTAGCTATACCGATTTACATTGCCACCAACAGTGTAGGAGGGTTCCCTTTTCTCCACACCCTCTCCAGCATTTATTGTTTATTTTTTTAATGAGGGCCATTCTGACTGGTGAGGTGAGATTTCATTGTAGTTTTGATTTGCATTCCTCTGATAATTAGTGATGTTGAGCATCTTTTCATGTGCCTCTTGGCCATCTGTATGTCTTCTTTGGAGAAATGTCTATTTAGATCTTCTTCCTATTTAGATCTTCTGCCTATTTTGGTAGTATTGTTTGTTCTGACGTAGAGCTGCATGAGCTGTTTGTATATTTTGGAGATTAATCCCTTGTTGGTCACTTTGTTTACACATATTTTCTCCCATTCTCTGGTATGTTTTTTCATTTTGTTTATGGTTTTCTTTGCTGTGCAGAAGCTTTTGAGTTTAATTATGTCCCATTTGTTAATTTTTGTTTTTCTTTTCATTACTGTAAGAGGTGGTTCAAAAAATATCATACTGCGATTTGTGTCAAAGAGTGTTCTGCCTATGTTTTCCTCTAAGAATTTTATAGCATCTGACCTTACATTTAGGTCTTTGACCCACTTTGAGTTCATTTTTGCATACGGTGTTAAAGAATGAAATTAGAACACTCTCTAACATGTAGCTGTCCAGTTTTCCCAGCACCACTTATTGAAGAGACTTTCTTTTCTCCATTGTATATTCTTGCTTCCTTTGTTGTAGATTAGTTGACCATAGGTGCGTGAATTTATTTCTGGGCTTTCTATCCTGCTCCATTGATCTATGTTTCTGTTTTTGTGCCAGTACCATACTGCTTTGATTACTGTAGCTTTGCAGTATAGACTGAAGTCAGGGAGTCTCCAGTTCTGTGTTTCTTTCTCAGGATTTCCTTGGCTATTCAAGGTCTTTTGTCTTTCCATATAATTTTAGAATTGTTCTAGTTCTGTGAAAAATGCCATTGGTAATTTGATAGGGATTGTACTAAATCTGTAGATTACTTTGGGTAGTATAGTCATTTTGACAATATTGATTCTTGCAATCCAAGAACGTGGTATATCCTTCCATCTGCTTGTGTCATATCTGATTTCTTTTATCAACATCTTATATAGTCTGCAGTGTATAGCTCTTTGGTCTCCTTAGGTAGGTTTATTCCTAAGTATTTTATTCTTTTTGATGTGACGGTAAATGGGATTGTTTCCTTAATTTCTCTTTCTGATCTTTCATTTTTAGTATATAGGAATGCAAGGGATTTCTGTGTATTAAGTTTGTATCCTTTACCATATTCATTGATGAGCTTTAGTAGTTTTCTGGTAGCCTCTAGGATTTTCTATGTATAGTATCATGTCACCTGCAAACAGTTACAGTTTTACTTCTTCTTTTCCAATTTGGATACATTTTATTTCTTTTTCTTCTCTGATTGCTGTCTAGGACTTCCAAAAAACTGTGTTGGATAAAAGAGGTGACAGAGGACATCCTTGCCTTGTTCCTGATCTTAGAGGAAATGCCTTCAGCTTTTCACCATTGAGAATGATGTTAGCTGTTGGTTTGTCATATATGGCCTTTATTATGTTGAGGTAAGTTCCATCTATGCCCACCTTCTACAGAGCTTTTATTATAAATCGGTTTTGAATTTTGTGAAAAGCTTTTTCTGCATCTATTGAGATGATCCTATGGTTTTTATTCTTCAATTTGTTTTTCTTTTTAACATCTGTATTGGAGTGTAATTGCTTTACAATGGTGTGTTCGATTCTGCTGTATAACAAATCAGCTATACATATATCCCCATATCTCCTCCCTCTTGCATCTCCCTCCCACCCTCCCTATCCCACCCCTCTAGGTGGACACGGAGCACTAAGCTGATCTCCCTGTACTATGTGGCTGTTTCCCGTTAGCTATCTGTTTTACATTTGGTAGTGTAAATAGGTCCATGCCACTCTCTCACTTTGTCACAGCTTACCCTTCCCCCTCACCATATCAAGTCCATTCTGTACATCTGCATCTTTATTCCTGTCCTCCTCCTAGGTTCTTCAGAGCCTTTTTTTTTTTTAAGATACCATATATATGCGTTAGCATATGGTATTTGTTTTTCTCTTTCTGACTTACTTCACTCTGTATGACAGACTCTGGGTCCATCCACCTCACTACAAATAACTCAATTTTGTTTCTTTTTATGGCTGAGTAATATTCCATTGTATATAGGTGCCACATCTTCTTTATCCATTCATCTGTTGATGGACACTTAGGTTGCTCTCATGTCCTGGCTATTATAAATAGAGCTGCAATGACCATTGTGGTACATGACTCTTTTTGAATTATGGTTTTCTCAGGGTATATGCCCAGTAGTGGGATTGCTGGGTCATATGGTAGTTCTATTTTTAGTTTTTTAAGGAACTTCCGTACTGTTCTCCATAGTGTCTGTATCAATTTACATTCCCACCAACAGTGCAGGAGGGTTCCCTTTTCTCCACACCCTCTCCAGCATTTCTTGTTTGTAGATTTTTTGATAATGGCCATTCTGACTGGTGTGAGTTGATACCTCATTGTGGTTTTGATCTGCATTTCTCTAATGATTAGTAATGTTGGGCATTCTTTCATGTGTTTGTTGGCAATCTGTATATCTTCTATGGAGAAATGTATATTTAGGTCTTCTGCCCATTTTTGGATTGGGTTGTTTGTTTTTTTGATATTGAGCTGTTTGTATATTTTGGTGATTAATCCTTTGTCAGTTGCTTCATTAGCAAATATTTTCAACCATTCTGAGGGTTGTCTTTTCATCTTGTTCATGGTTTCCTTTGCTGTGCAAAAAGCTTTTAAGTTCCATTAGGTCCCATTTGTTTATTTTTGTTTTTATTTCCATTTCTCTAGGAGGTGTGGTTTATGTAAAAGAGTGTTTTTCCTATGTTTTCCTGAATGAGTTTTATAGTGTCTGGTCTTACATTTAAGTCTTTAATCCATTTTGAGTTTATTTTTGTGTATGGTGTTAGGGAGTGTTCTAACTTCATTCTTTTACATGTAGCTGTCCAGTTTTGCCAGTACCAAACTGTCTTGATGACTGTAGCTGTGTAGTATAGTCTGAAGTCAGGGAGCCTGATTCCTTCAGCTCCTTTTTTCTTTCTCAAGATTGCTTTGGCTATTCAGGGTCTTTTGTGTTTCCATACAAGTTGTGCAATTTTTTGTTCTAGTTCTTTGAAAAATGCCATTGGTATTTTGATAGGGATTGCATTGAATCTGTAGATTGCTTTGCATAGTATAGTCCTTTTCACAATGTTGATTCTTCCAGTCCAAGAACATATATCTCTCCATCTGTTTGTATCATCTTTTATTTCTTTCATCAGTGTCTTATAGTTTTCTGCATACAGGTCTTTTGTCTCCTTAGGTAGGTTTAATCCTAGGTATTTTATTCTTTTTGTTGAAGTGGTAAATGGGAGTGTTTCCTTAATTTCTCTTTCAGATATTTCATCATTGGTGTATAGGAATCCATGAGATTTCTGTGCATTAATTTTGTATCCTGTTACTTTACTGAATTCATTGATTAGCTCCAGTGGTTTTCTGGTAGCATCTTTAGTATTCTCTACGTATAGTATCATGTCATCTGCAAACAGTGGCAGTTTTACTTCTTTTCCAATTTGCATTCCTTTTATTTCTTGTTCTACTCTGATTGCCATGACTAGGACTTCTAGAACTATGTTGGATAAAAGAGGTGACAGTGGACATCCTTGCCTTTTTCCTGATCTTAGAGGAAATGCCTTCAGCTTTTTACCATTGAGAATGATGTTACCTGTGGATTTGTCATATATGGCCTTTATTATGTTGAGGTAAGTTCCATCTATGCCCACTTTCTAGAGAGCTTTTATTATAAATCAGTGTTGAATTTTGTGAAAAGCTTTTTCTGCATCTATTGAGATGATCATATGGTTTTTATTCTTCAATTTGTTGATGTGGTGTATCATACTGATTGATTTGCAGATACTGAAGAATCCTTGCATCCTTGGGATAAAAATCCCACTTGATCATGGTGTATTATCCTTTTAGTGTGTTGTTGGATTCAGTTTGCTAGTATTTTGTTTAGGATTTTCATGTCTATGTTTATCAGTGATATTGGCCTATAATTCTTTTTTTGTGATATCTTTGTCTGGGTTTGGTATCAGGGTGATAGTGGCCTCACAGAATGACTTGGGAGTTTTCCTTCTTCTTCAGTTTTTTGGAAGAGTTTCAGAAGGATAGGTGTTAACTCTTCTGTAAATGTTTGATAGAATTCTCCTGTGAAGCCATCTGGTCCTGGAATTTTATTTGTTGGGATTTTTAAAATCAGTTTCAATTTCAATTTCAGTAATTGTGATTGGTCTGTTCATATTTTCTGTTTCTTCCTGGTTCATTTTGGAAGAATCTGTCCATTGCTTCTATGTTGTCCATTTTATTGGCATATAGTTTTTTATAGTAGTCTCTTAACAATCCTTTGTATTTCTGTAGTGTGCATTGAAACCTCTCCTTTTTCATTTCTAATTTTATTGATTTGAGCCCTCTTCCTTTTTTTTTTTTTTTTTGATGAATCTGGCTTAAGGTTTATCTTCTCAAAGAACTAGCTTTTAGTTTCATTGATCTTTGCTATTGTTTCTTTGCCTCTATTTCTTTTATTTCTGCTCTGATCTTTATGATTTCTTTGCTTCTACTATGTTTTGTTTGTGCTTCCTTCTCTAGTTGCTTTAGGTGTAAGGTTAGGTTGTTTGAGATTTTTCTTGTTTCCTGAAGTAAGATTGTATTGCTATAAGCTTCCGTCTTAGAACTGCTTTTGCTATATGCCAAAGGTTTTGGACTGTCATTTGTCTCGAGGTATTTTTTGATTTCCTCTTTGATTTCTTTAGTGATCCATTGGTTGTTTAGTAACATATTGTTTAGCCTCCATGAGTTTGTGTTTTTTACAATTTTTTTTCTTGTAGTTGATTTTTAATATCAGAGCATTTTGGTTGGAAAAGATGCTTGATATGATTTCAGTTTTCTTATATTTACTGAGGCTTGATTTGTGGCCCAAGATGTGATCTGTCCTGGAGAATGTTCCATGTGCATTTGAGAAGAAAGTATATTTGGCTGCTTTCAGATGGAATGTTCTATAAATATCAGTTAAGTCCATCTGGTCTAGTGTGTCATTTAAGGCCTGTGTTTCCTTATTGATTTTCTGTCTGGATGATCTGTCCATTGATGTAAAGTGCAGTGTTAAAATCCCCCACTATTAGGGTACTTTTTATTTCCACTCAAGGAACTCCCTTTAGCATTTCTTGTAAGTCAGAGTTAGTGGCAATGAATTCCCTCAGCTTTTGTTTGTTTGGGAAAGTATTTCTCTCTCCTTAATTTTTGAAGGATGGTTTTGCCAGATATAGATTTCTTGGTTGGTGGGGGGGGGGTTGTTTCAACATTTTAATATATTATTCCATTTTTTTCTTGGCCTGAAAAGTTGCTGTTGAAAAATCTGCCAAGTCTTAGGGAGGCTCCCTTTTATTTAAGTGTCTCTTTTCCTTTGCTGCTTTCAAAATTCTTTGTTTTTGACTTTTGACAATTTAATTGTAATGTGTCTAGGTGTTGCCCTATTTGGGAACTTTTGAGTCTCATGTGTCTGGATGTCCATTTCTCTCCCCAGGTTTGGGAAGTTGTCAGCCATTATTGCTTTAAATACACTTTCTATTTTCCTTCTGGAATTTCCATAATGCAGATATTATTTCTTTTGGCTGTGTCCAATAAGTTCCATAGGCTTTGTTCACTTTTTCCTTTTGGCTCCTCTTACTGGGTAATTTCAAACATCCTGTGTTCTAGGTCACTGATTCTTCTGCATGATTGAGTCTGCTCTTGAAGCTCTCTATTGAGTTCTTCAGTCATTTTATTTTTAAACTCTGGGATTTCTGGGGTTTTTCCCCCAACGATCTCTCTTTCTTCATTGAACTTCTCATTTTGTTCATGCATTGTTTTCCTAATTTGGTTGTCTGGATTTTCTGGTATTTCAGTAAAATTTAAGAGGATTAGTCTGAACTATTTATTTGTCTGACACTTCATATACTTCTTTCTTTAGGGTCAGTTATTGGAGCCTTATTAGTTTCCTTTGGTGGTGTCATGTTTACCTCATTTTTCGTGGTCCTTGATTTCTTTCATTGGTATCTGTGAATTTGAGTAAGTGTGTGTTATTCTCTTCCAGACTTTACAGGTTCACTGTGGCAGAGACAGTTTTGTTTTGTTTTGTTTTTTAACCAGTCAGCTCAGTTTGAGTTTCTGGATGTGTCCACAGGTAATTCCCTTGGGCAGGTTTGGCTTGATATCAGGGACTATTTTTAGGTGAGGCAACTGTCTGAGCTCTGAGGTCAGAGTGGGATATCTGCTAACTGAGGAGATTTAGATAGGATTGCTGGCTTTCTTCCCTGCCCAAGCAAGGCTGAAGTATGGTTTCTGCATTTGCTTGGTGAGATTTAGACAGTTGGGACTGGGTTCTATATTTATTTAGTAGTAGTTGGGGGCTATGAATTAGCTTACCTGCCCTGGCAGGGCAGCAGAACTGTCCCCAGGACCTGCACAGCTTCTTGTTTGGGGACCCAAATCAGGCAAAACTATGCACTGAATTCCCTGGCCAGAGAAACCACCAGTTTTGCTCTGCAGGTGGGGCAAGCCACAGGCTGTGCTCTCTGTTCATCTTATACTTTAAACAGATCTGCTGGGTGGGCTCTGGTTAGATCACCTGGTTGGGAGGCCTGAAGCTGGGTTTAGCAATGAACATGGCTATGAATTAGTTTTCTTGCCAGGGCAGCGTGGGAGAACTGGATCCAAATCAGTAAGGCTCTTTTTGCTCTTGACTGAAGTTGACCTGCACCCGAAGTTCCCTGGGCAAGTGGGGCCACTAGCTTTGCTCTGTGGACAATTAACTCTGCCTGCTGGACTCTTCAGTTGAGCATTATTGGGCTACATGGCTTTACAGTCAGATGAGGCTGGGAGCTATACTCAGCAATAGATGGGGCTATGAATTAGCTCCCCTGCCTGGGCAGGGGCCGAATAGGCTCCAGAGCCAAGAGGCTCTTGGTTTGAGGACCCGAATCAGGCTGACCTGCACCCTGCCAAGTTCCCTGGTCAGACTGCACCACCATCTTGGCTCTGCAGATGAGCAAAGCTGCTAGTCGGGATTACTACTTGGGCGCTGCAAGTAGGAACTTGGTCTGCCAAGATCTGAGTGCTGATTGTTGGAAGCCCTTTCCTCCTCCTCTGTCATAATTAGATTCCCAGCAGTAAAGCCTGTCAGATTCCCCCATGGGGCAGTACCAGAATGGGGGCTCCCAAGAAGTGACCGACAATGCTGGGGGAGATGGATGTTTACCCTGGGTACTCCTTCTCCTCTGGAGGAACCACAGGCTCAGGGACAACCATTCCGTGTGATGCTATGCTGGCCTGAGGGAGGGGCAACGTGGTCAGCATACAGCTACTTTTCTTACCTTCTAATGCAATCTGTCTTGGTCTCTGGTGCAGGGGGTGCTTCCTCCTCAGTCTCATGTTCTAGGATTTTTTTCATTAATGTTTTGCCTATGAATAGTTGTTAGTTGTTCTTCTTGTGCTGGGGAGCAAAGTCAGGAATGACTAGGTCACAATCTTGGTGATATCACTCTCTAGAAGCATTTCTTTATATGTTCATTTGGGAACCCAAATGATGGGGGATCTACCATCTTCAGCAGAAGCTCCAGATGTCACCTTGGAAGGCTTGATTCTGAGCAAAAATCAGGATTATAGGATCTTATAAGAGGTTTTTATTGGCTAGGGCTAGAATTGCTATAAGAACTTTGGCCCACGTTCCACTGTTCAGAACCCAGTCACATGGACATAAGATGTTTAAGGAAGATTGGAAAATAATATTGTCTACTCAGGCAGTTGCTATCAGTAGGAATTGTACACAATGATAAGGGAGCAAAAGTTTTGGGCAGACAACTAGCCATCTTTGCCACAGGAGATTTAAAAATATATAAGCCCAAATTAACACAACATTGTAAAGCAACTATTCTCCACTAAAAATTAATTTTAAAAATATTTATAAATCCTATTCATGTTGTCTAGTATGTAGTTGAAAAGATATAACTCTCATAGAAGGTCCGCTTATGTAGCATGTTCAAATATATTATACCCTGTCTGAAGAAAGATTCCTTTACCTGAAGGGAATGATTTGAATATTTACCTAGAAGCTAGAAAAAGGGTGGCAAAGAAGAAAATTTTAGTATCTTCAGCAGTTCTAGTGAAGAACCTATAATGACCAGTAGAGTTAAGCATCTAGACCTCTTGACAGGCATATCTTTTTAAGAAAATAGATGCATCAAACTTGTGTGTTGATGATGGTAGCCATCCAGATTACCCAGTAAGCCTTACCCTGATTGTTTATTTATTTAACATAAAATCATGTAATAATCATAGGATTTCCCACATAATTTTTCTTATAGGAAAAGATGATACCAGCTAACAAGCATTCTCTTTTGCCTGGCTGTTTTATTTCTCTCTGTAAGAAAGACAATTAATTAGCATTTTGGTTAATACATAGGTTTTAGAGTTTTATAGCACTAATTTCATCATCCAATTTCTAATCAATTGGGAAATAAGACCAACAGAGTGAGGCAGATGAGAGATCAAATATGACTTTTTTAAATTAATAAAGTTAGTATTGGAAAATAGGGCATATATCTGTAGTCAAGTGGATTACTGTATTTTGAAAAATTACACAGGTTTACCCTTCCAGTTAAGGCAATGGTGTCAGGATGCAGACCATCCTCTATAGAGCTTCCCCTGCATAGTTTATGGCAAAAAGAAGCGAAGGATAGCATTGGACACATGCTGGAAGCTCAAAGAAAGTGGCACAAGCATGCCCAGCCCCTCAAACTAGCAAGTCAGAGAAGTCATCTATTTTCCATGAAGCAGAGAAATGTTAGAAGAACTAAACTAGAAGAGCTCATGTGAAACTAATTTGATTGGGGGCAGCTGAAGACAGCAGCGTTAACATATTATAAATGAGTTAGCCTCCTAGAGATAACCAGTGACCTATGGCTGTATGTAATTTTTTTTATTTGTAGGTCTGAGAACCAAGGTTTATACCACAGAAAACAGTGTGTTTTCTAAGTGCTTAGGCATCATTTTCAAATAATGTTTCTATCTCATTGCTCCTTACCTTCAGCAGTTTCTAATATTTATAGTTTCTTATAACACTTGTTAATGCAACATTCTTATTTTGTCCAGCCACTTTTGATACAGAGCAGTCTTAACATATAAGTAGACGCTCATTTTTTATATCAGAGCATTTGTGTATTTCCAAAAGTTAAAATCGTACAGCTGAATGAAAATAGGAAACAACTGAAAACATGTAAGATGCTGTTATATTAAGGATGATTTCAAAGTTATATTGCCAGGAAGAAATTTCTTAAGATAGATAGGAAGAAAAAAATTAGTATCATGATATACTGAATGAGAGCACAATCAGATTTTAAAGATCTATTACTGAGGGTTTACAATTGAAAGGCAGATGTGCTCATGCAAAAATCAAAGAAAATGGTCTGATATGCCAAGAAAGCAAAACACTACTTCAGCAAAGCTGAAAAATTAAGCATTGACTAATGGAAATAAGACACTGAGGAAACATTTTTGTACCTTTTGCCTTTAAAAGATACAAGGAAACCTTTGAGAAAGGAATAAAGTACATTTCACATTGTTTGGGCAAATGATATTTAGAAGTTGTATATTTTAATTTTAGCATGCTCTCCTTTTCTTATGGAAGACTAATGCGATAGCAGATAGTTGCTAGTTCATTTAATCATATAGTAACTCAGTAAAAGAGTGTGAATATTGCTATTAGTATATCCAGAAATAATTTTTCTTGCTTTAAACAATTTGGAGTTCTATTTTAAACACTTTTCATAATTTTGCATTATGGCATGTAAGTCGCAACTTCATTTAAACCTACTGTGAACAATCCATTGCAGTGAAAGTGACACAGACCTTTCCCCAATGGTCGTCAGGTAATTGATGCTTTATGTGAAAGAATCAATGCAAAGCAAGAAGTTTACTTCTGGTTTCATGGAAATAGTAATTAAACTGTGATTTATATATACAACCAAGTGAGTTAGATTAAATTTATAAAGTGAAATTCAGAAAAGATACATTCAGTGGCCAAACTGAGAAAGAAAGAAAATTGTTGGTAAAGCAGTAGCCTGTTTATACTACATTTCTTCTGAAACCCGGTAAAACATTATGGATAAAAGAAGGAAGGATATTGTTGATGCACCATCTCTATTTCTAGGCCAAGAAAAGCATTATGGTGATGAATTGTAATAGAGGCTAGAATATGAGTAGCATCCAATTTTACAGCAGGGGATGGAATTGACTAAACAGAAATCAACACTAACCATCATACAAAATACCCAAGCACTACAAGCTTCACTGAGAAGTAACATCTTCTGTCTGGGTGACTGCTTGTCCTGAGGGTGGAATGCCAAAAGCTGAATTCTCAGCATTTTCTTCCTGAAGTTGTGATCACAGATCAATATCCATCTACTTGCCTTAACCACTGCTGAACAAACAGCTGTACCATATAGAATTATCTCATTCAAAGATGAAGTGGAGACAAAGAAGAACATATGCACAGATACAGTAGAAAAGGGAGGAGTGACAATGAAAATTCAGATGAATTGTTAGATTTAACACACCTCAGAAAAAATAATTCTGTCCAGGTAACAGAAAACATTTCACACAAATACATCTACATACCCTTAAATAAACTAAAGGAAAAATTCTAATATAAAAAGGAGATTGCAGTAGTGATTAAAAAAGAGAGGAGACATACTAGCAGATAAAATATGAATTAGCAAAACACAGAAAACAGAGAAATAAAATAAAACCACTACAGAAATGAAAACTACATTTGAACCAGAAAGAAACAGAATAAATACTACTGAAGAGAGATAGGAATAAGGACAAACACAAGGTGACTATGAAAAACAAACAAATTACTTAAAAACATTTTAATAACTGTGCTTAATGAGATGATAGACATGGAAAAAACATAGGAAAACAAATGAGTGGATTTCTAAAAGAAGAGAATATTTTAAAAATCAAAAGGAATAAGATATTTCCTGAAATAATAGAAGAATTGACTTTCTAAACCAAAAATGCAAAATTTGTTCCAGGAAAAGTTGATTTAAAATGATGAACACTGACACATATGTTGATAACATTATTGAACTTGAAGGATCAAGAAAGAAACCTATGGTATTCAGACAGAAAAATTAAATTACTTGTAAAGATGAAGCATAAAATAACTGGCTCCAGGATTCTCCTCAGTAAATTTGATGTAAGCCAACCATTGAGCTATATAGAGAGTGTTCCTAAAAATTTTATAACACTCATATTTTTATTCATTTAAACTATGACTGGAAGTTCTGGTTCAAGATGACGATGTATAAAGACCCTGAACTCACCTCCGTCCACAGACACACTGAATCTATGCTACATATGGAGCAATATCCTCTGAGGAAGAAGAAAAAAACCTAGCTGAGCAGCTCCTGCGTAGCAGGTAAGTGAGAAGGAAAACACATCGAAGTGGGTAGGAGAGGCTGAGTCAAACTCAGCATAATCCCCACCACCCCACCATGGTGACTCACAGTCAGGAGGGGATTCCAAACCCCACCTTCTGCCTGAGAAGCAAAAGGTGTGAACTACACACTGAGCACCCCAACTTTGAAGACTTCCACCTGAGAAACAAGACACCAAAGCATCTAGTTTTGAAAGCTAACGTGGCTTGCATCCATGAGAACCAGAGGGCTAGAGTGAACGCAGAAAGGGTTCTTAAAGGGCTCTCACACTCAGACTCACCTGCCCTAAAGCCCAGCATCGAAGCAGCCAATCGAAAAGCACCCAGACTTTCTGTGAAAGAGGTTATTTGCTTCTAGCATTGATGTGAGGCGCAGGCATCTAATTGACACACATTTAGGAGCCAACTGAAATACTCTCCAGGGATAAAGTCTCACAGGCACCATTCTTACACTCTCCCTGTGCCTCACTCCAGCTCACTGCTATCTTCCAGAAAGAGCTTGTACCCTTGTTGGTACCCTGATTTTTGTGGCTGCTGCCCAGGGGACACCCCTATGTCGCCTGGCTCTGGTGGCCAGAGGGGCTTATGCTCTCAGACCCCCACAGGCCTGTAAGAAACTGAGAAAGAATTCTTAACTGGTTACCAACTCCAGGACACAGCAAGAGGCAGCAGACAGAAATGCCCAGTTTTTCTATGAAAGAGGCTTAGGAGCTGATATTCCTAGGTACAGTTTGAGGGGCAGGGTTGTACTTCAACACATGTGTAAGGGCCAACTTTAATCGTCTCCAGAGGCCTCAGAGGATGGGCGATATCTTTGTCCTCTCCCTCTGCCATGCCCCAGAGTGCCAACATCTCCCAGAAGGGAACCTGTACACGTGTCTGGTGCCCCAGTTTGTAGCTGCTGCCCAGGGGATGCCCTGTGAATGTCTGGCTGTGGTGGCCAGTGGGGCTTGAATTCCTGAGTCCCATGGCACTGTACAAATGGAAAGACAGTTCTTGGCTGGCTGCCACCTCCATGGCACAGTACAGATGGCAGACTGAAACACATCCAAAGTCTTTCTATGAAAGAGGACTATTATTGACTTGTCCTGGAAGCCTGAAGGGCAGGCATCTCCTTTGGCACACAATTAGATGCCTACTGAGGTGCTATCCAGGGATGAAAGCTAGTGGGTGCTGTCTTTGCTCTCTTTCCCTGAATCACTATGGCTCACCAGTATCTCACAGAAAGGAGCTCGTACACTCTTCTGACACCTCAATTTTTGTGGCTGCATGCAGGAAACACCTCTAAATTACTTAGCTCTGGCTGCCTTACGCTTGCAGGGAGCTAAGAATATACAACGGGAACAGGGTAGTCTCTTCAATAAATACTGTGGGAAAACTGGACAGTCACATGCAAAAAATGAACCTGGATCACCATCTTATACCATTAACAAAAATTAACTCAAAATGGATGAAAGGCTTGAACATAAGACCTGAAACCATAAACTCCTAGAGGAAGACATAGGCATTAAGCTTTTTACATTGGTCTCGATATTTTTTTGAATTTGACACCAAAAGCAACAAAAGCAAAAATAAACAAGTGGGACTACATCAAATTAAAATGCTTCTGCACAGAAAAGGAAACCATTAACATAATGAAAAAACAGCCTACTGAATGAGAAAAAATATTTGCAAATGATGTATCTGATCTATGAATTCTTTACTTATTTTTTGCATATATAACTCAATAACAAAGAAACAGGCAATCCATTAAAAAATAGGCAGAGGATCTAAACAGACATTTTTCCAGAGAAGACATGCAGATGGCCAACAGGTACATGGAAAGATGCTCAACATCACTAATCATCAGGGAAATAAAAATCAAAACCACAGTGAGATATCACCTCACACCAGTTAGAATGGATATTATTGAAAAGACAAATGAAATAAATGAAATATGAAATAACAAATGTTGGCAAGGATGTGAGAAAAAGGAATGTGCACTGTTGGTGGGAATGTAAATTGGTGCAGCCACTATGGAAAACAATATGGACGTTCCTCAAAAAATTAAAAATAGAACTACCGTATAATTCAGCAATTTCACTTCTGGGTATTTATCCTAAGAAGACCAAAACAGTATCAAAAAGATATCTGCACTCCCCATTCACTGAAGTATAATTACCATAGCCAAGATATGGAAGCATCCCACGTTTCCATTGATGGATGAATGGATAAAGAAAGCATATAGAGATATAGAGATAGATAGGGATATAAACACACACACACTGGAATATTATTCAGCCTTGAAAAAAAGAAGAAAACATTGCCATTTGCAATAATCTGGATGGATCCTAGGGCATTAATGCTAAGTGAAATAAGTCAGAGAAAGACAAATACCACATGATCTCATTTACATACAGAATCTAAAGAAAACCCCACAAAAGACACAACCAAACCAAGCTCATGGATACAGATAACAGACTGGTGATTGCTAGATGTGGGGTATGATGGGTGAAATGGATGAAGAAGATCAAAAACTTCCAGTTATAAAATAAATAAGCCATGGGGATGTAATGTACAGTATGGTGAGTACGGTTATACTGTATTGTAGATTTGAAAGTTGCTAAGAGTAAATCTTAAAAGTTTTCATCACAAGAAAAACTTTGTAACATGATGAATATTAACTATACTTATTGTGGTGATCACTCTGCAATATATGTAAATATTGAATCATTATGTATACCTGAAACTAATATATTGTTATATGTCAATTATATCCCAATTAAAAATAATTAAAATTTAAAAAACATGAATATAAAGTATTTCCTAAGTATATACATTTAACAAATGTAGACATGTATAAACCTTTCTTGATAAAGAAAAATTATTTGATAAAGATATTCAACCAAGAGATAAATTTAGCATATACAAATCAGGAATGATGAAACCATGATTTTAAAGGTGTTGTTTCTATAGAAATATATGTATGTGTATATATATATATATATATATATAGAGAGAGAGAGAGAGAGAGAGAGAGAGAGAGGGAGGGAGGGAGAGAGAGAGAGAGAGAATAAATATAAAAATAAATCTAGGAGAACTTCGGGGATTATTGATACAGAGATGACAATGGTTTAAACCTTATTGATACAGAGATGACAGTGTCTTGGGAGAATCTCTCTCTTTCTCTCTCAAAGGATCCTTTCCCCCTCCTCCTCCTCAATATTCAATGAGTTATAGAAGATGCAAATTTTCATTTGTGCTGTGTAAGAGCCAGTAATATCTTTTACTATGTTTAGTGGCTGTTTAAACAAATCGTTCTATAACTCTGAAAGAATAAGAAATCTTTAACTACATTCTTTGTTCCTCGTTTGTAATGGTACCTGTGAAATGGACATTTACAGACTCTGATTTGTACTTACCTTTCTTCATGCAATGCCTCTATTCAACCTTTTTCAACTTACCCTTTTTGTGTATCATAGATTTCTTTCCAAAGAATCATTTCTTTGTCCTGCATGTCACCAATAAGTTCTTCAAAGTTTCTAAAATTTCATGAAATACACATGAAACAGGTGCTAAACTGAATTCAGTTTAATCATATCAGACCAAAAAATCTTTATCGAACTAACTCAAAATGGCTTTTTCTGTAGGTAAACCACAAGAAAGAAGAAAATATCAGTTTTACAGCTCATTCATTCCAAAATATTTATGGAGAGTCTTAATTATCAGTGACAATTTGATGTCTGGCAAATTATGTATCTATGCTTCTTTATTTGTTAAACGTTAAATTAAGTAGTGATAATGCTATCAGTAAAATTTTTTAAAGGACATTAACTCACAGAATTATTACAATTGAATTAAATGATGCAATGAGAAATCTCTCAAGTTAGTGCCTGCGATTTATCAAATGCTCAGTAATTATTCAGTTTGCTTCTCCCAGAGAATTGGCCCACCCAATGCATTCACATAAAACAGCCCTACTCTCTACAAGGTGTAAAGCCAAGCACTCCCAACAAAATAGCACTCCCCAAACAAGATATTTCTAGCCAGAAATCACTTTGGGGAATACAAAACTGTATTGCCTCTTTCCTTTCAGGTCTGAGAAATGTAGCTTGGATAGGTCTACCTTTCACAGAGTGACTTTTTGGCCTTTGCTTTGTCTTCCTGCTTGTCTAAATCCTGTTTTCTGCCAATTCTATTTCAAGATTGACATGATTCCAGGTGCTGTTGCTGCCAGTTCTACAACATCTTGCCTGTTTGCCATCACAGGACTGGAAGGACAGTTTATAAGAGAGAGAGATCCTTACTGCCTGCTGTGGCAATGAGCCTGTTACTGTGGTCTCCTTGGCTGTTCACTTTCTCTATGTGGGATCTGGCTGTCCTTTTGGATTACCCTGTCTTGGACTTGGACGCAGAGCTTCTGAGACTAATACCATGAGTCTTCCCTGATATACTACCCAGACTATTTTGTCCATTATATAAATGCTCACAGCTTGTCATTTATCAGACACTGACGAAGCAAAAATTAATTATCGAGTACCACACTAAGTATTAGGGACATAAAGATAACTAAAGATAGCTCCCTATCTTCAAAACCTTCTGCTAATAAAATAATCCTTAGTAATTTTTTCTGGCATCCCTAAGAGAACAGAGATCCAGGATCACAACTCCTCATTTCATCTGGCCACACTGCTCTACCAGATTCCTCAGCATAGATGGTCAGGGGATATTATAGGCAAAAAGCTTCAACAAAGTAATAATAAAAATAGCAACCAACATTTCTTGAGAGTGTAAAACTAGCAAAAGGGTTTTACATATATTCATTTATTTGCCTAACAATCATAGAAGTGTGGTACCATTATTATCTGTTTTACTGATGAAATGGAAGCATAAGGAAATTAACGCAGGTTACATAGTTAGTAAATTAGAGCTATATTTTGAACACATAAAATAAAAATTTGTATTCTATGGCAAGTCAAGGAAGATTTAAACATAAAAATTTTTCTCTGCCCTTTGGCCTCCTCTCTCCCCTCTACTGTGCATTAGGTATCTGTATTATGCATCGACCAGACCTCCCCATCAGCAGAAATACTTGCTCAACTATAAAGAACAACATTCTCCTAGCACCAACAGGACAACTCCTTAGGAGATAACCTTCCTTCTTAATTTTGTAAGGGGCCACGGTGACCCATAACCCACTATTCGTTTCGTACTTGCAGACCTGGATTGTGCAAAGTATCTACATCATTTTAATGTATGGCCCTTTGTCTCAAAAACCTGTATAACTGTGCTTTGACCTCCCAGGAGCAGGACAGTTCTCAGAGCTTTCTGAGAGGCTCTTCCCAGGTTATAATCCTCAACTTGGCTCAAATACAATTTTCTATTTCTTTCTTAGATCGACTGATTAATTTTTTTCATCAACAGAACTCAGCTCTCGAGTACTAGAAAAATCACACATACACACACAAGATCATTAGTAACAGATATAAATACACGTAGAGATACCACTAGACATCTGGAATGCTAGAATATTACTTTACTAGATCACTGCATTGCTACCCTAGTATTCTGAGATTCAAGTGCTGTAAATTGTACTGCAGCCATTCCACTAAATATATATGGGCTTTGATTTCAATAAATCTTTAAATTATACAGCATAAACATTTCCTTAACACAAACTAAAAGACCAGTAGCATACAAAGGCTGACACGTGCACGCATACCTTACACATTCACTGAATTATTTTCCTAGGTTTATACTTTTTGTTGTCCCAATTAGAAGATTACTCTTTTATAGCCTATTCTTCTACTTATGTTTAGACTTTCTTCAATCAAATATCAGACTTTAAGCAAGAATGCAAATTTCTTAAAATACTTGAGGGTGCTGTCAATTTAGGTATGATTTGTTAATCCTGTGAGTATGAATTTTGTTCTTGTAACCAATATTACATTTTCAGGTGCATATATCTCACCTAGTAAACTAGGAAGGAAAAAATTTCATAAACTCCATAAGCTTTAGCACTGGAATGGAACAATTTCAGAGGATAATGGTTGTTATTTTTAGTGCAGGGATTATTTCAAAATACCAGACACATACAGGTAAAAAAGAGTTTACTATAATTTGTGAAGCAGCTTTTTATGTATTTTTACATGCTTTTATTACTAGAAACTTATTATTACATTTACAGTGCTCTAAGGGTGTGTTCCCATTGTAGGGACAGCAATGTTTTTAGCTATTGTAGCTATTCTGGGATCATTGTCAAGCTTTATAGGTTGCTTCTTCCAGAGTTTTTCAGGGTGAATCAAAGTAGTCTTTAAAATCTGTGGCCTGACACATTGTGTATATTAGCCCTGTCAATATTGTGTGTTGATCTGAATCCTAGCTAAATTGAAAGTGCTGAATTCCCAAACTTTAGAAGAAATCAGAGCTATCTAAACTCGATTTTCTATAATCTCTAGAAAACACATAGTGGCAGTTATCTTTTTTTTTTTTTTTTCTCTCTCTGAAAGTCATTTCTTCAGCTCATTTTCCTTCCAGTATCTGTTAACGAGCTTTCTATGCCTGGCTGATTTTGAGCAAGTTAAAAATCTTATTAGGTATAAAAAAACTCATGTCCCTTGGACTTTTATCCCTGTAATGTGGAAGCATGGCACTTCAAATGTGAAAGTACCCATGAATAATTGAGAATTTACAGAGCAATGGAAAATAAGACCCTTTAAATATAAAAACAACTTGAGCAAATTAAAGCCTTACCAACACCTGTATGTTGACTGCTGATTCATAATGAATGTTGGAGCAATCATTGCCAGATATTAAGGTGCCCCTAACGATAACTCGAGGTACATAGAAATTATAAGTTATGAGATGATTCTCATTGACGCAGGTGTTAGAACCCATGTTTTAAGAAATAGTTTATTAGAAGACTGGGATATCCTGGACAAATTTTTAAACAACTAAAAAAATATGGAACATGCTAACAAAACCAAGAGGGAGAATGGAAACTAATAACTTTCTTTGACAAAAAGGTGCAGTGAAAAAGAGTCTTTAAAGGTACAACACTGCAGTATGCAGCTAATTGCAGAAATGCTCTATACATTTACACTTGCCAGAAAAGATTGCATATGATGTTTGATTCTTTTAGAGAATTTGTAAATTTCTCTAAAATTTTACAACTGGCCTGATTTGTAAATGTGTGATTAATTTACAGCCTATTATTTAAGAGTGGAACTGGCCTCTTTCTTTCAACTTACTCTGAAGGTTAAGCAGTGTGGTTGAGTTTAGCCCAGATGTTAGCTATCACTTGCTTTCATGGAATTATCATGCTGTATGTTGGCAGAAATATAGGTGTTTTGTAGCTTGCACTTAAATGGCTCACTTTTCAAATAGGAAAAATTAATGACCAATAGATGTGACATAAGCCTTAAAAAATCCACTCAGCAGTCAACTTTAGCTACAAGATTTAACAAGCTTGGGCAATACTAAGTTTTAGACAGTGTTGTCTATAATTTGCACATAATCTATATAACCTTTTGAGCACAACTTTAAATATTGTAGCATACTGGCATCACAGCAGAGCACACTAATCATTAGAATCTCAAGGAATGCAAAATGAAATTCAGTGTGGGTTTTTGTTCTTACTTAACCTTAAAAGTGAATAGACTATTTTAATCTAATAAATGAGCCATGTGAAGGTGACTTAAAACGTTCAAAAACTCACTTTTTTCAAGATATATAATTAACTCTTTAAGATATTTTATTTAATAAATGCTTGGTATGGCTTAATTGCCCTTTAATAAGATAATGAGCCTTTTATGAACATCTCCCCTGTTTTGTGTCTCATAAAAAAAATCTCCTGAAGCATCTGCTGTCGACTTTATATCCAAGAGACTGTCTTTACATAGAGTAATGAAGAGCCATCTGTCTCAGTTTTAGAGTCATTGGCATTATGCTACCTAAGAATGAGACTCAATACCTATTTTACAATTATTTTTTGGAATATATGATTACGTCTTCTAAATGGGAAGACAGAATTTTTGAAAAAAATTTTTTAAATTATTTTTTTGGTCTTAATGTTCCCCCTATATTTTCGTGGTTAGAATAATGGGAGAGTTACAGGGAAGGTGCTATTATTGGGAAAAACCCTGTCTTTACATAGCAAAGTTAACAAAAGCTCATACTTATTATATTCTTAAAATTATAAAACTTGTCTTATTGTGGAATTTTGTAGTCCCATATCAGCAAACACAAGTGTATGTTATAGAATATATTTCCCTATATAGAAGAAGCAACAAGTGAATACATATTAAAGAGCTCCTGTTTTGCAGAATGTGTCCAGTAATCTTAAAGATATGCCAAAGCGATGAATCAGATAAGAATACACCTGGCGGTTGAGGTTGAAGATGCAGTTCTCAAAGATGTTGCTGTTTGAGTAGGGAGAAAAAGAACCGGGTAGCAGGACACATTTTGCTCACTGGAGGCTAAGGAATCAATTCTAGAAAGGCACCTAGCTCTCAAAATTAGACCTGACGGACATACCTGAGCTGTGTGAATCCAGGCGACCTAATGGTATAATAAACAAAAGAGGTCAGTTACATGGGTAGGACTGAGGCCTTAATCCGAAAGATGGAGAATTACTGCAAAGCCAATCTAGGGGAGGATGAAAACACAGGGGAGTAATTTACTTTGGAGATTTGCCTATAACAGAGGATGGCAGGGCACATGGGGGAAAGGTCCAGTGCTTCAAGGAAAGAAAGTAATGGAGAAGTATTCTTTCTGACTACTGTAAGATTAGCCATTCTTCTCAAATACATTTAAAATTTTTTGTTTTGTTTTGTTTTTGTTCTTTTCTCTTTGGATATTTTGCAGAGTTATCTCTGTTGTTTTTAATTTGATTTGTCAAATCTTTTCTGTGTATTTCTTTACTTATTTATATGTGTAACAAATATCTTTTCCCTGTGGATGGATTTGCTTTTAACTCGTTTATGCTGATTCAGGTGTCCAGAAGATTTTAATTTTAATTATAAAGTAGTCAAATGTATTAAATGTTTCCTTACTGGTTTATGCTATCTTGATTCTTGCCAATAGAGTCCTTCTTTGCCCCACTTTCAGAAAGATATTCTCCTATATTTTCTACAATTTTTATACTTTACTCTAAATATTTAGGTTGAATTTTACTGCGATTATTTGTATACATGCATGTGTGTACTGAATAATCCACTTTGATTTTTTAACTATTAATCAATTTTCCCAGCACATTTACTAAATGATTTAACTGTTCCCCACAGACTTGGAAAATCATCTCTATCACACATTAAAACCTCATTCACTATTGGGTCTATTTCTGACTCCTTAATCTGTTTCATTGTTTCTTTGTTCCTGCATTGTCCTAATTCCTTAGCTTTCATCCTTATTTCCCTTCCCTTTCACATTTTTAACTGAATTCATATGAATTCTTATTTTTTAAATGACTACATAAATGCTATTTTACTGTTGATCCAAATGGGGTACTGTATTTATTTAGCTTTGCTTATACTATCTCCTAATCTTTTCTCTGGCTTAATTTCCTATTGGTTTTCTCTTTCTTAATTTACATGTGTTAAATCTCTGTTAAATTATGGATATTCTCTGACCTTTATGGAAATCACCTCTCAATCAAATATTTCTCATATTTATATCTTTGTTATTCCACTCTGAGAGGGTAAAATAAGAGAGCAGATAAATAAAATTGGAAAGTGGAAGGCAAGGAGGGCAGAAGAGAATGAGGGCATCAAGTGATCATGCATTAGGAGTATTTTCAGCTGAAAGTAAGAGACTAGTCAAATGAACCTGACATAACCCATACGGTCATTTATTATTTTCTTTAACAAAATGTTTGGAATTAAGCATCCCCAGAGTTTTTTTTTTTTTTTTTTTTTTGAGACTCATTCAAGTTATCAAGGACCAGGGTCTACCTTTCTTCATGGCCATCCTTAGTGCATTAGTGGTTTACCCCACAAGGTCAGCCATAGCTCTAGCAGCATCCTTACATGGGATAATCCTAAACAGAATGAAAGGGTAGTAGGGAGATCAGTAGAAAATATTATCCTGTAAACCAAGCAAGAAAGGGGGAAATAGCTGCTATCTAGACATCCAATAGTGTCTTCCATGATACTCTGCATAATTTATTGAATAAGAAACAGATGTGCAAGTACATTACATATAGGTACCAAGTAAATTTACTTGAAGGTTTTAAAGAGTGGAATTACAAATACTGACATAACTATATTGAAGGAATGGAGGACTCAGGACAAGACGGCAGAGTAAAAGGACACTGAGCTCACCTCCTCTCAGGAGCACACCAAAACCACAACTAACTGCTGAGCAACCATTGATAAAAAGGGCTGGAATCTACCAAAAAAAGATATTTGACATCCAAAGACATAAAGAAGAAACCAGGAGATGGTAGGAGGGGCGCACTCATGATATAATTAAATCCTATACCACCTGGCTGGGTGACCCCCACACTGGAGAATAATTATATCACAGAAGTTCTTCCACGGGAGTGAGAGCTCTGAGCCCCACACTGGGCCCTTCAGCCTAGGGGTCTGGCATGGGGAGGAGGAGCCCCAGAGAAACTGGCTTTGAAGGCCAGTGGGGCTTGATTGCAGGAGCTCCACAGGACTGGCACAAACAGAGACTCCATTCCAGGAGGGCGTACAAAAGGTCTTGTGCACACCGGGACCCAGGGCAAAAGCAGTGACTCCGTAGGAGCCTGGGCCAGACCTACCTGCTGGTCTTGGAGGGTCTCCTGGGGAGGTCGGGGGATGGCCGTGGCTCCCTCTGGGGACATAAAAGCTGGTGGCAGACATAGCAGGGACCTACATGACCACCGGCTGGAGGCATATATCTTGGGTCCTTGGCACAGAGACCTGGCCTCACCCAACAGCCTGTAAGTTCCAGTGCTGGGACGCCTCAGGCCAAAAAACAACAGGGTGGGAGCAGAGCCCCACTCATCAGCAAACAGGCCACCTAAAGACTTCCTGACCCCAGAGCTGCCTCTAGACATACCCTTGACATGGCCCTGCCCACCAGAGGGCCAAGACCCAGCTCCACCTACCAGTGAGCAGGTACAGTCCTTCCCACCAGGAAGCCTGCACAAGCCTCTAAACCAGCCTCACCCACCAGACACCAGAAGGAAGGAAACTATAATCCTGCAACCTGCAGAACTGAGTCCACAAATACAGGTCAAAACCTACCCTGGGACCAGCCGATCCCTGGCCCTTGGGTGACAAAATGGGGGTGCACTGCTGGGACACACAGGACATCCCCTACAGAAGGCTACTTCTCCAAGCTCAAGAAATGTAACTAAGCTACTACATACATAAAAATACAAATAGAAATTTAAACAAAATGAGATGGCAACGGAATATGTATGTTCCAGACAAAGGAACAAGATAAAACCCCAGAAGAACAACAGCTAAGTGAAGTGGAGATAGGCAATCTACCCGAGAAAGGGTTCTGAGTAATGATGGTAAAGACGATCCAAGAACTCGGGAAAAGAATGGATGCACAGGAGAGCTTCAAGATGGCAGAAGAGTAAGATGCAGAGATCACCTTCCTCCCCACAGATACATCAGAAATACATGTACATGTGGAACAACTCCTACAGAACACCTACTGAATGCTGGCAGAAGACCTCAAGACTTCCCCAAAAGCTAGAAACTCCCCACGTACCTGGGTAGGGCAAAAGAAAAAAGAAAAAACAGAGACAAAAGAATACGGACAGGACCTGCACCAGTGGGAGGGAGCTGTGAAGGAGGAAAGGTTTCCACACACTAGGAAGCCCCTTCACGGGCAGAGACTGCGGGTGGCGGAGGGGGGAGCTTTGGAGCTGCGGAGGAGAGCACAGCCACGGGTGCGGAGGGCAAAGCAGAGAGATTCCCACACGGAGGATCGGTGCCGACCGGCACTAACCAGCCCGAGAGGCTTGTCTGCTCACCCGCCGGGGAGGGCGGGGCTGGGAGCTGAGGCTCAGGCTTCGGTCGGAGCGCAGGGAGAGGACTGGGGTTGGCAGCGTGAACACGGCCTGCAGGAGGCTAGTGCACCACAGCTCTCCGGGAGGGAGTCCGGGGAAAAGTCTGGACCTGCCGAAGAGGCAAGAGACTTTTTCTTCCCTCTTTGTTTCCTGGTGCGCAAGGAGAGGGGATTAAGAGCACCTCTTAAAGGAGCTCCAGAGGGGCACGAGCCACGGCTAACAGAGCGGACCTCAGAGATGGGCATGAGATGTTAAGGCTGCTGCTGCCACCAACAAGAAGCCTGTGTGCGAGCACAGGTCACTCTCCACACCTCCCCTCCTGGGAGCCTGTGCAGCCCGCCACTGCCAGGGTCCTGGATTCCAGGGACAACTTCCCCAGGAGAACGCACGGCATGCCTCAGGCTGGTGCAACGTCACGCCGGCCTCTGCCACTGCAGACTCACCCCACATCGTGCCCCTCCCTCCCCTCGGCATGAGTGAGCCAGAGCCCCCAAATCAGCGGCTCATATAACCCCATCCTGTCTGAGCGGGAACAGATGCCCTCAGGCGACCTACATGCAGAGGCGGGGACAAATCCAAAGCTGAACCCCGGGAGCTGTGCGAACAAAGAAGAGAAAGGGAAATTTCTCCCAGCAGCCTCAGGAACACAGGATTAAAGCTCCACAATCAATTTGATGTACCCTGCATCTGTGGAATACCTGAAGAGACAATGAGTCATCCCAAATTGAGGAGGTGGACTTTGAGAGTAAAGATATATTATTCTTTCCCCTTTTACTCTTTTTGTGAGTGTATGTGTATGCTTCTGTGTGTGATTTTATCTGTATAGTTTTGCTTTTACCATTTGTCCGAGGGTTCTGTCCATCTTTTTTACTTAAAAACAAATTTTAATAATTATTTTTTAATTTTAATAACTTTATTTTATTTTATTTTATCTTATCCTCTCTCTCTCTTTCTTTCTTTCTTATTTTTTCTCCCTTTTATTCTAAGTCGTGTGGATGAAAGGCTCTGGGTTCTCCAGCCAGGAGTCAGTGCTGTGCCTCTGAGGTGGCAGAGCCAACTTCAGGACACTGGTCCACAAGAGACCTCCCAGCTCCACGTAATATCAAATGCCGAAAATCTCCCAGAGATCTCCATCTCAACACCAGCACCCAGCTTCACTCAATGACCAACAAGCTACAGTGCTGGACACCCTATGCCAAACAACTAGCAAGACAGTAACACAGCCCCATCCATTATCAGAGAGGCTGCCTAAAATCATAAGTCCACAGACACCCCAAAACACACAGACAGATGTGGTCCTGCCAACCAGAAACACAATATCCAGCCTCACCCACCAGAACACAGGCACTAGTCCCCTCCACCAGGAAGCCTACACAGCCCACTGAACCAACCTTAGCCACTGGGGACAGACACAAAAAAACAATGGGAACTACAAACCTGCAGCCTGCGAAAAGGAGACCCCCCAACACAGTAAGTTAAGCAAAATAAGACAGGAAAACACACAGCAGTTGAAGGAGCAAGGTAAAAACCCACCAGACCAAACAAAGAGAAAACAGGCCATCTACCAGAAAAATAATTCAGAATAATGATAGTAAAGAAATCTGGAAATAGAATGAGAAAATACAAGAAACGTTTAACAAGGACCTAGAAGAACTAAAGAGCAAACAAACAAGGATGAACAACACAATAAATGAAATTTAAAATTCTCTAGAAGGGATCAATAGCAGAATTACTGAGGCAGAAGAATGGATAAGTGACCTGGAAGATAAAATACTGGAAATAACTACTGCAGAGCAGAATAAAGAAAAAAGAATGAAAAGAACTGAGGACAGTCTCAGAGACCACTGGGACAAGATGAAATGCACCAACATTCGAATTCTAGGGGTCCCAGAAGAAGGAGAGAAAAAGAAAGGGACTGAGAAAATATTTGAATAGATTATAGTTGAAAACTTTCCTAATATGGGAAAGGAAATAGTTAATCAAGTCCAGGAGGCACAGAGAGTCCCATACAGGATAAATCCAAGGAGAAACACACCAAGACACATATTAATCAAACTATCAAAACTTAAATACAAAGAAAACATATTAAAAGCAGCAAGGGAAAAACAACAAATAACACACAAGGGAATCCCCGTAAGGTTAACAGCTGATCTTTCAGCAGAAACTCTGCAAGCCAGAAAGGAGTGGCAGGACATATTTAAAGTGATGAAGGAGAAAAACCTACAACCAAGATTACTCTACCCAGCAAGGATCTCATTCGGATTTGATGGAGAAATTACAACGTTTACAGACAAGCAAAAGCTGAGAGAGTTCAGCACCATCAAACCAGCTTTACAACAAATGCTAAAGGAACTTCTCTAGGAAGGAAACACAGAGAAGGAAAAGACCTACAACAACAAACCCAAAACAATTAAGAAAATGGTAATAGGAACACACATATCGATAACAACCTTAAATGTAAATGGATTAAATGCTCCAACCAAAAGACATAGACAGGCTGAATGGATACAAAAACAAGACTCATATATATGCTGTCTACAAGAGACCCCACTTCAGACCTAGGGACACATACAGACTGAAAGTGAGGGGATGGAAAAAGATATTCCATGTAAATGGAAATCACAAGAAAGCTGGAGTAGCAATTCTCATATCAGACAAAATAGACTTTAAAACAAAGACTATTACAAGAGACAAAGAAGGTCACTACCTAATGATCAAGGGATCGATCCAAGAAGAAGTTATAACAATTGTAAATATTTATGCACCCAACATAGGAGCATCTCAATACATAAGGAAAATACTAACAGCCATAAAAGGGGAAACTGACAGTAACACAATCATAGTAGGGGACTTTAACACCCCACTTTCACCAATGGACAGATCATCCAAAATGAAAATAAATAAGGAAACACAAGCTTTAAATGATACATTAAACAAGATGGACTTAATTGATATTTATAGGACATTCCATCCAAAAACAACAGAATACACATTCTTCTCAAGTGCTCATGGAACATTCTCCAGGATAGATCATCATATCTTGGGTCACAAATCAAGCCTTGGTAAATTTAAGAAAACTGAAATCATGTCAAGTATCTTTTCTGACCACAACACTATGAGACTAGATTGCAATTACAGGAAAAGATCTGTAAAAAATACAAACACATGGAGGCTAAACAATACTTAATAACCAAGTGATCATGGAAGAAATCAAAAGGAAATCAAAACATACCTAGAAACAAATGACAATGGATACATGAAGACCCAAAACCTATGGGATGCAGCAAAAGCAGTTCTAAGAGGAAAGTTATATAGCAATACATTCCTACCTTAAGAAACAGAAAACATCTCAAATAAACAATCTAACCTTGCACCTAAAGCAATTAGAGAAAGAAGAACAAAAAAAACCCAAAGTTAGCAGAAGGAAAGAAATGATAAAGATCAGATCAGAAATAAATGAAAAAGAAATGAAGGAAATGATAGCAAACATCAATAAATCTAGAAGCTTGTTCTTTGAGAAGATAAACAAAATTGATAAACCATTAGCCAGACTCATCAAGAAAAAAAGGGAGAAGACTCAAATCAATAGAATTAGAAATGAAAAAGGAGAAGTAACAACTGACACTGCAGAAATACAAAGGATCATGAGAGATTACTACAAGCAACTCTATGCCAATAAAACGGACAACCTGGAAGAAATGGACAAATTCTTATAAAAGCACAACCTTCCAAGACTGAACCATGAAGAAATAGAAAATATAAACAGACCAATCTCAAGCACTGAAATTGAAACTGTGATTAAAAATCTTCCAACAAACAAAAGCCCAGGACCAGGAGGCTTCATAGGCAAATTCTATCAAACATTCAGAGAAGAACTAACACCTATCCTTCTCAAACTCTTCCAAAATATAGCAGAGGGGGGGAACACTCCAAAACTCATTCTACGAGGCCCCCATCACCCTGATACCAAAATCAGACAAAGATGTCACAAAGAAAGAAAACTACAGGCCCATATCACTGATGAACATAGATGCAAATATGCTCAGCAAAATACTAGCAAACAGAATCCAACAACACGTTACAAGGTTCATACTCCATGATCAAATGGGGTTTATTCCAGGAATGCAAGGATTCTTCAATATATGCAAATCAATCAGTGTGATAAACCATATTAACAAACTGAAGGAAAAACATATAATCATCTCAATAGATGCAGAAAAAGCTTTTGACAAAATTCAACACCATTTATGATAAAAAACCCTCCAGAAAGTAGGCACAGAGGGAACTTAACCTCAACATAATAAAGGTCATATATGACAAACCCACAGCCAACGTCGTTCTCAATGGTGAGAAACTGAAACCATTTCCTCTAGGATCAGGAACAAGACAAGGTTGTCTACTCTCAACACTATTATTCTACATAGTTCTGGAGGTTTTAGCCACAGCAATCAGAGAAGAAAAAGAAATAAAAGGAATCCAAACTAAAAAAGAAGTAAAACTGTCACTGCTTGCAGATGACACGATACTATACACAGAGAATCCTAAAGATGCTACCAGAAAACTACTAGAGCTAATTAACAAATTTGGTAAAGTAGCAGGATACAAAATTACTGCACAGAAATCTCTTGCATTTCTATACACTAATAATGAAAAATCTGAAAGTGAAATTAAGAAAACACTCCCATTTACCATTGCAACAAAAACGATAAAATATCTAGGAATAAACCTACCTAAGGAGACAAAAGACCTGTATGCAGAAAATTATAAGACACTGATGAAAGAAATTAAAGATGATACAAATAGATGGAGAGATGTACGAAGTTCTTGGATTGGAAGAATCAACATTGTGAAAATGACTCTATTACCCAAAACAATCTACAGATTTAATGCAATCCCTATCAAACTACCACTGGCATTTTTCACAGAACTAGAACCAAAAATTTCACAATTTGTATTGAAACACAAAAGACCCAGAATAGCCAAAGCAATCTTGAGAGCAAAAAATGGAGCCAGAGGAATCAGGCTCCCTGACTTCAGACTATACTACACAGTTACAGTAATCAAGACAGTATGGTACTGGCACAAAAACAGATATATAGATCAATGGAACAGGATAGAAAGCCCAGAGATAAACCCACGCACATATGATCATGTTACCTTTGATAAAGGAGGCAAGAATATTCAGTGGAGAAAAGACAGCCTCTTCAATAAGTGGTGCTGGGAAAACTGGACAGCTACATGTAAAAGAAGGAAATTAGAACACTCCCTAACACCATACACAAAAATAAACTCAAAATGGATTAAAGACCTAAATGTAAGGCCAGACACTATAAAACTCTTAGAGGAAAACATAGGCAGAACACTCTATGACATAAATCACAGCAAGATCCTTTTGGACCCACCTCCTAGAGAAATGGAAATAAAAACAAAAATAAACAAATGGGACCTATTGAAACTAAAAAGCTTTTGCACAGCAAAGGAAACCATAAACAAGACAAAAACACAATCCTCAGAATGGGAGAAAATATTTGCAAATGAAGCAACTGACAAAGGATTAATCTCCAAAATTTATAAGCAGCTCATGCAGCTCAATATGAAAAAAACAAACAACCCAATCCAAAAATGGGCAGAAGACCTAAATAGACATTTCTCCAGAGAAGATATACAGATTGTCAACAAACACATGAAAGAATGCTCAACATCATTAATCATTAGAGAAGTGCAAATCAAAAGTACAATGAGATATCACCTCACACCAGTCAGAATGGCCATCATCAAAAAATCTACAAACAAGAAATGCTGGAGAGGGTGTGGAGAAAAGGGAACCCTCCTGCACTGTTGGTGGGAATGTAAATTGATACAGCCACTATGGAGAACAGTATGGAAGTTCCTTAAAGAACTAAAAATAGAACTACCGTATGACCCAGCAATCCCATTACTGGGCATATCCCCTGAGAAAAGCATAATTCAAAAAGAGTCATATACCAAAATGTTCATTGCAGCTCTATTTACAATAGCCAGGACATGGAAGCAACCTAAGTGTCCATCAACAGATGAATGGATAAAGAAGATGTGTCACATATATACAATGGGATATTACTCAGCCATAAAAAGAAACGAAATTGAGTTATTTGTAGTGAGGTGGATGGACCTAGAGTCTGTCAGAGTGAAGTAAGTCAAAAAGAGAAGAATCAATACTGTATGCTAATGCATATATATGGAATCTAAGAAAAAAATAAAGTCATGAAGATCCTAGGGGCAAGACAGGAATAAAGACACAGACCTACTAGAGAATGGACTTGAGGATATGGGGAGGGGGAAGGGTAAGCTGTGACAAAGTGAGAGAGTGTCATGGACATATATACAGTACCAAACATAAAATAGATAGCTAGTGGGAAGTAGCCACATAGCACAGGGAGATCAGCTCGGTGCTTTGTGACCACCTAGAGGGGTGGGATAGGGAGGGTGGGAGGGAGGGAGACGCAAGAGGGAAGAAATATGGGAACATATGTATATGTATAACTGATTCACTTTGTTATAAAGCAGAAACTAGCACACCATTGTAAAGCAATTTTACTCCAATAAAGATGTTTAAAAAAAAAACAAGAAAAGGAATGGATGCACAAATCGAGCAGTTACAAGAAGTTCTTGGCAAAGAGGTAGATAATATAGAGAACAACCAAAGAGAGTTGAATACAATAACTGAAGAGAAACATACACTAGAAGGAATCTAACAGGGGAACAAATGAGGCAGAAGAACGAATCAGTGAGCTGGAAGACAGAGTGCTGGAAATCACTGCCATAGAACAGAATAAAGAAAAAAGAATGAAAAGAAATGGGGATAGTTTAAGAGACCTCTGGGACAAAGTCAGATGCACCAACCTTCACATTATATGGGTCCCAGAAGAGAAGAGGGAGAGAAAGGGTGTGAAAAAATACTTGAAGAGATAATGGCTGAAAACTCGCCTCTAATGGGAAAGGAAACAGTCACCCAAGTCCAGGAAGTTCAGAGTCCCAAATAGAATTAACCAAAAGAGGAAGACGCTGAGACATAGTAATCAAATTGACAAAAATTAAAGACAAAGAAAAAATATTAAAAGCAACAAGGGAAAAGTAACAAATAACATACAAGGGAATTCCCATAAAGTTATCAGCTGACTTTTCAGCAGAAACTCTACAGGCCAGAAGGGAGTCACATTATATATTTAAAATGATAAAAGGGAAAAACCTACAACCAAGAATACTCTACACAGCAAGGCTCTCATTCAGATCTGACGGAGAAATCATAAGCTTTACAGACAGACAAAAGCTAAAAGAATTCAGCACCACCAAACCAGCATTCCAAAAAATGCTAAAGGAACTTCTTTAGGCAGAAAAGAAAAGGCCACAACTAGAAACAAGAAAATTACAAAGTGGGAAAACTCACTGGTAAAGGCAAACATACAATAAAGGTAGGAAATCATCCACACACAAATGTGATGTCAAAACCAGTAATCAAGATTGGAGGAGAGTACAAATGCAGGATATTTGAAATGCATTTGAAATTAAGAGATCAGCAACTTAAAACAATCATGTATACATATAGACTGCTATATCAGAACCTCATGGTAACTGCAGTGGAAAAATTTATCATAGATAAACGAATAAAAAAGAAAAAGGAAGAATGGAGAAGGGAAGGGAGGATAAGGAAATTTGTAGTTGAGCTATATTCTCTTTTTTTTTAGAGTAAAAAGTCTATAGGTAATGGTTAAAATTGATTTTAAAATATCTTTAAGAGAATACACTTTAGATAAAATTAGGTTTCAGAAGAAAGATCCAAGAGAATACAAAGTATTCTTTTCCTGCAAGGAACAGGACAGAATATGAAAAAAATAGGGAAGGGACAGTTGCTTTTATGTCAAGTAAGTATGCTCCATTTTTTTAAAATCATGTGCATACTTTATTTGATCAAAACTTAAAACATTTCATTTATTTCTCCACAAGGTCTTCCACTAAGATAAAAGATCTATTATGATGACAGTTAATCTTCTATTTCCTACCCTAGGTATTTTTAAAAATCTGTCTATCTCAAAATCGATTCCTGCCTATTTTAGTCTCTTTGAAGCATTTAGTAGTATCTCAGAAATTGCCACATCTTCAATTATACTATAATTCAATGAGAACTCCGTACCGCTTGACTTTGAAATAGACTGTTACATTCCCCAAACACCAATTCTGGAGCTAACTGGCAAGTCTATAGTGAAACACTGTTACATTAATTGTTCTCTCTCTTTGTAATTTTTTTGGCTTCCTAACTCTAGGTCTCTCTCCACACACATGTGTGGGTGCGCACACACACACACACACACTTTTTAAGTGATATAATTCTTTAACTCATTAATCCTTTCAATCCTCTATAGTTCCTTTAAAGCATTCCTTGAAAATTAACTGGGTCATTGAAGCTCCCCCGTGGTGCTCGTGCCCCTGCCTTAACCACCACACAGACATCTTGTAACATCCTCAACGGAGTCACAGCAGTCCGTGGGTTTCATCATGTCAGAGTGCTTTTAAAGAACTATAGTTGTCAAACAAGACATTTAGTAGGATTTTCAGGGTTTCCTCAATTGGCACTGACTCCTGAGGACAAAGAGGACTTATGTGCCTCAGTTCTAAAATGAGCCTCAAAAATTGGGACCAGACAAGTCTTTATAAAGAAGCTGAACTAGTCCAACCACAGTCAAGCACTACCATGACTGCCTTAAGAGTGGCACTCCTATGTCTAGGAACTACCTTAGGATCTTTCAAAGGAGTAACAGGAACTCTCCAAGATAGAGCCAGCATTTTATATTTGCCACATGGAGGTCATCGATGCCCAGACAGTATTAGCTAAAGACAGTGACAATGAATAGAAGCGTCCTTCAATGGGCAGTTGAATTGAGATAGTTGCCACTTCTGCCCCATCTCCCTCCTGTTTCACTTTACCAATGTAGCAGGAGAAGAGAGATTGTAGGGCCAGTCCAGGCATCAGACTCTTCTGCTTTAAGGAGGTAGACTGGGAAAAAGAGTAAAGAGCAGAGCAGGTTGGCTTTCACCAACCTGGATGGCACTTGCCAGAGGTAGCAGGGTAGGGATGGGGATGATGGACATCATTTTAACCTGATGAGACTCTTAAGAGCCACAATATTATAAAGCACTTCATAAACAATGGACTCTATGCCAAATATAGAGCATTAGCATTTAATTATGTACTATTTAGCATTCCTTGATACAGATAAGTTCAATGGTTCACATGGTTTCCTGGAATTGAGATGTCAAAACACTGTATTTTGAGCTGCCTTATCAAGACTTAAGCATATTCCTAGAATATAGTTATATAGTCATAGGCAATACACTTCTCCTTAACTAGCCCTACAGGCATTTGCAGAAGGATTATTTTTGTGAAGTCACATGTAAACACAACCCAACAATAGGTTAGTAGTCTGAGTTAGAGAGAAAGAAATTGAGGAAAAGACAAATGTGAAAAGAAGGAAAGGGGAAAATGAAAAGATAACTAGAGCTTAAGTTGATGGATATGTAGATTGTAAGTGAAGGAATCTGAGTTTTCCAAATGTCTGTATTTATCTATTTATTTTAGTTTGCCAGGGTAAAATTCTGATTAAGAAAATGGACAGGTTTGATAATATATAGTAGTGGCTATGTCTAAAACTACGAAAGTTTCTTTATGCCACTACTTCTGTTGTAAGTATGAGGAGTCCTTAACCTCCTGCTAAAGTCAGATTAAATTCCACTTACCATCTCCTAAATGGCAGAGCATTTGTTCCTGCTCCCAGAGCATTTTGTGCTAGATCACAGAGGCACATTTTATATATAATACTTAATGATCAAGTAATTGTAGTGTAAGATTCTATCTGTTCAAAAGTCAGAAGTAGTGTTAAAATATTCAGCCCAGCTATGCACATGGTAAAAGTCTAAAGAAGCTAAAACTTTTCCTTTTTTGAAAAAATTATTTGAAAAAGAATACAGCAATCCATTATTCGTTAGACATATGCATTATACAAAGCAGCTGTTTTAGTTTTACAGAACATTTCATTTCTACCAAAGCTATCTTCCTAATTCAGCTCATCTATGGAGTTTAGCAGTGTCTGAATACTTGCTTTATTTCATCAGTATTTCACAGATTCTTTGTTAAATTTAACTAGATCTATGGTGTGTTTCTGAAAATAAAGCTTTATAAGATTCAAATTTTATGGTCAATGTGTTCTTTCACTGGGATAACTACTCAACTGTTTAACTTAACACAAGCTATAATGGTAAAGTTATGTTCTGTCATTTGAATTATCAAAAAAGAAGAAAAATTTAACAGCTCAAAGTTCAACTAAGCTTTGGTGAGTTTGCCTTTAAAGCAGCATTTATCACTCTTACTGATAAATAATGTGCTCCACATGTAAATGCTGTATAATCCATTTCCATGCCTCACTTGATTCAAGTGCTCAACTCCCTAATTAGACTTATGTTAGACAATGAAACTTTGTTTTCCCACACATAATATTGGTCTCTTTACTAGTGTAGCTTGAATAACAACTTCTTTCTCAAGAGATTAATTTGATGCCTAAAGTATCAGGAGGAAAGATTCAACGTTTTCATTATATTAATTGTTAGGTTGTGAATATGACATTGTTATTACAGAAAGCCACATATTTTAAAATTCAGTCATGGAAACCAAAACCCGACAATTGTGAACACAGGAAATACTGCCACATCAATGAGATATCAATGAATATGGTTTCCATGACTGTTTATTTTATAGGCTGTTATATTCAAATAGACTAACTGACATATCATTCTTCTTTGCTTTGTCTATAAATATGAGTCTAGATAGCCAGTAGTTTTATCTGTATTCTTAGGAGAGGACATTTTCGCCATTAGAAAATTCAGTGTATAAAAAAGTCTGTGTTACTTGGTCATTAGTTTCATAAAAAGAAAGTTGTCTAAGGAAAACCACCCAATGAACAGAGAAGAGTTATGAGCATGTGGAGCTCTCAGATGTCAAAGTGGTCAGTTAGGATACCGAGTCAAACAGGAGGTAACAAGCACGCCTATTGACTCACTGTAACAGCATAACAAGAGGCAAAAGTAGGTGCCAGTTCCCCAGTGTTCTATGTCTCATAGAACAGCAAGGCAAGTGTTCAGTGACGCACAGTGCAGACAGGAGGCATCGTCTAACTGCCAAGGATCCCCAAACAGACAGCCCCTATCTCTTTATGGAACTGAGGGGCTTGGGAGAAGGGAAGGGCTAAGAGTGGAGAAGTACTGAGCCACTGGAGAAAAGTGTCTTAGTCAAGGTTCCCCACTAAGAAGGTCCTGGCAGAGACACCTGAAAAGTGCCTCGGCCAGTTGCCCCAGTAAAGAGGCTTCTGAATGGAGGCACCAAGGCTAGGAAGCAGGTATGTGTCTGAACATGGCTGGCCTGTGGGACCTCGAGTCCTGAACTTGACTCTCTCCAGCAAACTCTAATATGCGGGCTGCACACCAAGTCTGGTGAGGAGGGAGCAGCTTTCCCCATGAGACCTGTAAGGCAGAGCCTGTGTAATTGCCTACAGTCGGGCCTGAAAGGTCACACAGAGATCCCTGGCCTGGAACCAGACACCTCAAACCAATGCTGTCAGATTCAAAAAATACACCCCATACTTCTGAAGACCTGTCGCCTTCACAAATAGCACGGTGGAAACCGTTTTTGCTATTTTTCATCATTAAAATTAAAGTTCAATTCTTCATTCAAATTTTCTATTGTATAAGAAGAGAATGGCTTACTTTATTTTGTTGAGTTTGGTATGTTGAAGTGTTATATAACTATAATTTCAGTGTTCACAGAATGCCTGACCTCAGATGCTATGGCATGTGACATTTACAACGTGGATGAAATACTAAGCCTGTGAATGACTGCTTTCTTGGGTTGGAATTTATTGCAGCAATGGTACAGCTTCTCTGAAAGGAAAACTGTATTTTTTTCAAGATGCATCATTGTGAAGCAAAAAATATTGGCTACAATGATGCAGTTATATACCAGCAATAATGAGGAAAGCAGAATTACTGTTGAGCTGAAGTAATAGTTAAATAGTTTTTCATTCACTTGAACGGTACATGAGATGTAATAAAGATGAAAATTTTACTGAAGTAATTTTCTCTTCATTATGGAAACATTTCTGACAATATTGAAAAGCAATGTGAAGGAAAAAAACAATCCTGTTTAGCTTTAAAGAACTGTTTGAAAAAGTAATGGATAAATAGAGAAGTTCTACTGAGCTGAAAATCCAAACAATTATTTCCTTACCAAGAAATCCCAGCATTTAATCAAATACAGTTCCCATCTCATTTTTAAAATTTTTTTTTTTAAGCAAAAAGAAATGTATGAGCTATATAGAATAGTGAGGACAAAAAATAAGCAGGAAAATGAACATAGTTAATATCTATGTATTATAAATAGATACCCCATACATACACATAAGCCCTAATCCTTGAAAATGTATTATTTAACAATTTTTGAGCATTAATTTTGCTTTAATTTTTTAAATTCGTTTTAAGTCAGAGTTTCCTCTGATTTATCAAATGATATGAATATGCATATAAAAGTACTGGGCAAAACACTGAAAGTAAGTACTACAAAAATACATACATGCAAAACATATGGCATGAAAGGATGTTATATACACTATTTTATAGTTCCCTTTATAAAACCATATGACATGGGGTGATGATCTGCAGCCTAGAAACTAGGTTTGTCTAATTCCCAGCTATCCCTGGTTTGCCACTTGGCTAGTCACTTGACATAAAGCATTGATTTATAACAATCCTGACAGTTAAATTCACTGAACTAATAGGTCTATTGTAAGTAGCACAAGAATAATAAGTATAAATGACTTGGGAATTATGTAGGACTGTTTAGACTAATCTTAAAGTAATAACATATTTGGCAGAAAAGTGAGTCATGAAAACAATATTTTTCCTAGAGCTGAAAAATCAAATTTAGTATGTATAAAACAATATAAACAGGATTCAAGTATCCTTGGATTGTCACAGGTTATATTTCTTTATATTTCCCTTCTCAAAGTAATGTGGTGGTGCTATGTCAAATTTGCAACATTCATATCTTTAAATAAGTTCCTTCACTCTTTATTTATGGAATAATTTTGTAACTTATGGTTATATGATCAATAAATGTCAATATTTCACAATGTTATTTTTTCAAATATATTTGCCTACCTGATAATTTGAATTAAAATGAACACATTCATAAAATTGGAATTGTAGTTACTCAGTAGAACTAAATACATATTGTCTTATCAAATGCAATATGGGTGCTCAAAAACAAAGACTTCATTTATAGCAAACAAAATCATATTCTTGTCCTGATTCCTGTTTGTGTTTCACTTAAACATTAACCATGTTAAAACGAAACCGACAGGGCTGTAACAGTTTTTGTTGTTGTTCTGCTAGCACATTTTTGCTTTCCTAAGCAGGCAAATAGCATAGTGAATTACATGGATCTTCTTAATGCCAAGTCAAAGACAACTGCTTTTCAGTACCAAATTATCTTTGATATTTGAATTGAAAACTCAACATAAGCAAGCATAGCATTCTAAAGATGATTGATAAAGCAAAATTCAATTAGTCAGATGTATCTCAGCTCCTTCTTCCTTGCAGCTTAATCTTTATAACTGTATAACCTGTGCGACTTGTAACTTTTGCAGGGTCATACTGTCACAAACTACTTTAAAATAAGAATACCTGGACAGAATCAGGATTATGATATAGAAACTAAAACTGCTTCTGGTAGTTTTACTTTACAAAATAGCAGGACTAATTTAGCTATTTTACTGAGACTATATTCATTTTTGTTTCATCTAGCTTATCTCCTATAAGCATAATGGAAAGCCATGTGCAAGGGTAAAGAAATGCCTGCTTACGAGGGTAGAAAAATAAGGATTCAATAGTCAAATAATAATACCATCATGTCTTCGTGTCTTTGGCATTCGTGGAGATTTTCACCTTGACCTGAAAGTATATACAAACTACAAGTTGCTTTCCAACTATGTAGATTTGAGTAACATGTTTTTGTGTATGCCTTCAGTATAGCTCTGACCAATCTTCATACATAATCTTAACATAAAATCCCAGGCTCGACAACCTAGGTAGAGTAATTCTGGCTTTGGTAATATGGTGAAATAGATAACATGGCTTCAATCTCTGACCGCGACTGACAAAAACTAACCCTGCTACAAATGGATAAAATTTAAGAGGCATTCTCACAGGGAAGAAAGGGAAATCCCCAAGCAAAAGAAACAAAATAGAACCTCAACATAGATTATAAGAAAATGAGCTGGCAGTGGGCTGCAGGGAGATCTTAGTTATTGCTCTTTGTAACCTAAGCAGGGATTTAGTACTTAGACTCCCATGTAAAGCTGAGACCCTCAGAGCCTCCATTCATGTGAAGAGGGTACACAGAGAAAGTTTGCCTAATTGCACATGCAGATGATGAGGAAGATACCTGGATAATGATCCAAAACAATGGATCTTTATCTGCTGGGCTTTTGGTTCAGTGTATAGCAGTGGTCCCCAACCTTTTTAGCACCAGGGACTGGTTTCCTGGAAGATAATTTTTCCACAGACGGTGGGGGGCGGCAGTGGTGGGGGGTTCAAGTGGTAATGCGAGCGATGGGGAGCGGCAGATGAAGCTTTGCGCGCTTGCCCGCCGCTCGTCTCCTGCTGTGCGGCCTGGTTCCTAACAGGCCACAGACTGGTACCGGTCCATGGCCTGGGGTTGGGGACCCTTGGTATATACTAACCAAATGGTTCTGGAAACCCTACAGTAAGAAACCTACACTATGACATAAGTGTTGGCCCAGAAGACAGTGGTAGGCTTGGGGTACTAGGGAAAAGCAAGTGCAAAATCTCTTTGACCCTACAGGATCCCTATAAATAAAGCCCAGAAGGCAAGCTTTCACAGTCCAAAGTTATAACACACTCAAACAAAACTATCCCATATAAGAGAGTCACAGCCATGACGAGCCAGTTGAATAGAACCTCAGAAATTTAGGTAATAAAGCAAACTGTTAGACATTATGAAAATGTATGTTTAAAATGATTTAAAAATATATAAAAATGAAGTTATAAAACTAAAAAGCAAATTTAAGTAATAGGAGTATTTGAAAAGAACTAAGTATAAGTTTCAAAAATTAAAAATTGTCATTTAAACATTTATGAAGTTAAACAATTGATTAGAAACAGCTGAATAGGAAATTAGTGACCTGGAAGCTACATAATAACTAATGCCTATAGAGTGCTTACCAAGCCTACAAATGCTAAAAAGGTCATTGCTATACTATGATTTTTTATTGTTGTTTGTTACTAATTTTATTATTATAAGTATGTTCATTAGTATAGTCTTGCTGGCTGGAATTTGTTAGTGACAAGCAAACTGGCTCTGTGACCTGTGCTATCAACCACTCTGCTGTACTGACCCTGAGGAAATTATCTAGAATTCAGCATAGAGTCATAACTAGATGGATAATATGAAAGGGATTAGGAGATGTGGAGAATGAAATTTAACAATCTAACATGTGACTCTACTCAGTCTTCCCTGACACTCTTGTGAGACGTACACACTCCTGGATTTCTGGCTTCTTCACTGGCTACTGCATCTCAGTGACTTATACTGGTTCCTGCTCATGTCTCTGACCTTAGCAGTGGAACACCCAGGGCTCAGTCTGCAGACCTTTTTCCTCCCTGGATTGCTCACTCACTAGATGGTCTCACACAGTCTCATAGTTTTAAACATCTCCAGGCTGTTAATTCCCAATTCCTATCCTATGTATAGCTATATCATATATACAACTGACTTAGTAGTACCCCAAATTAATATGTTCAGAATTGATATGATTTCCCATCCCCCCAGTCTGGCTCTAAAAGTGTTCCTCATCTTAGTTCCTTCCAGTTCTTTAAGCCATATTTCTTCTCTTTCTCTTACAAACCACATCTAAGTCATCAAAACATTCTGTTGGCCTGAGAGTCTAACCCTGCTTCCCACCTACACCATTAACCACTCTGGTCCAAGCTACCATATCATTCTCGTGGATAACTGCAATAGTCTCCTAACTTGATCCCTTTCAGTCTATTCTGAATACTGAAGCCTGTATGATCCTACTTCAACGTAAGTCAGACGATGTCACATCTTTGCTCAAAGCTATCTAATGGCTTCCTAGTACACCCAGAGAAATAAAAGTGTATAAGGTGGTAAATAATCATGCTGCCATTAGCAGTGTTCTCATAATTTTCCACTCTTCTCCTTTTTTACTGTGCTCCAGGCACATGGGCCTCCTCTAATAATCTAGGCATGCTCCTACCTCAGCATATTTGCACAGGTTCTCTCTCTGCTTGGAACATTCTTCTTCCCAGGGATGTCCACATAGCATTTTCTTACACCTCCTTTTTCATTCTCTTTATACAACTATCACCTTCCCTCACCATCTATATGAAATTACAACCCTAAACAACTCATCATTTCCTCTACCTGCTTTAATTTTATTTATTTATTTATTTTAAAATTTTCTCCTTAGCACTCACTACTGTACGCAAAATATGTCCTTTTAATTTTTTTTCAGTCTGCATCTCACAGAAGGTAAACTCCGTAGTCACTGCTGAGTCCCCAATGCCCAGAAGAAGAGGAGGTCCTGAAGAATGTCCTGAAAACATGACTAGGTTGCATGAGCAGGTAGCTTGCACTCCCAGTGCATGTATTCATCCCTGTTTTATTGCCTTGTCTTTTTCAACCCTTATCAATGGCCTCATGGAAAGTTCCTGTGACTGGGTGACTAAGGAAAAAAAATGTACCTGTCCTCTGGATGGCGCTACGTGATACGCTATCACCAAACGAAAATGGAAGTCTGTAGCATTAAAACCTTTAAAGGGTCGTGGGAAGAGAAATCTTTGCAGCGGGTAGAATTTGGACCAGTGCACCTGGCTGTCCACTTTGTCTATATTGATTATACTTATTTATGAATGACAAATAGTGGTTGAATGGTGAGGAACTTTGATGAAGTAAGATTAGTGGATTGGAGTAAAATACAGCAAGCCCCTGACTCTGGACTCTTTAGGTCTATCAGATTCTTCCCACCACATAGGCAGTCCTGACCAAACTTTGTGCGCACCTCTGTGAGGCTCTAGGAAGAAACTGGGCACCTGCCTCCAGTCATGTTGATTCTTCCCTCATAAATCCTTTGCATGGCTTCTGCTAGTTCGATAATAACAACCTTGAACCTGCCTGAAGGTCTCCTTCCAGTAACCTTGGTAATCTAGTTGGCCCTGAAAGGTGTGGCATAGCTTGCTGTTTGTTGGAAGTATTTCAGAATTAAAATCTAGGTATTTATAAATAGAAATGAAAACCTATATTTCAAAAGTGGCACAGTGGCCAAAGTAGGTGGCTCTAGACAAAATAGTTATGAGAGTTATTTCACTCTCACTTATATATTCTAGATCTGTTTGTCTCCAAGACCTTCAGTAACTTTCACTTTACTGTTCTCTAATTGACCACAGCCCTACCATGACATCCTATCCAGATTTTCCCACCTTTCTACTGTCCCACACTTCAAAATTCCTTCTATGACTTTTCTTTTCATAACTCTTATTCCTAATATTTAACATATACAATATATATAACTCATATTTCCTAATATTTAACATTTCCTGAAGCCTTCACAACTAAATCTTCATAAATATATAGAAGATTCCTGTTCCCCCTAATTTCTGGGGATTATGAAAGAGGATGCTGTTGATCCTTATGGATTATTCTCTCTCAAATTCCACTTTCTAAAATGAGGGACCTATTTTTACCAGGAGAGAAGGTAAGATCAACTTTGGTTGAGGGAAATCTAGAAGTAGTTACACTTTTTGCACTTCTTCTTTTCTTACTGCCCCTCTCTTCCAACCCCTGTCTCACTATCCCATTTTTCTATTTTTTTTATCATAGGGAGAAGTTCCTCTCACTTTTAAAGATTTTTTATAAAGTTAGTAATTAATTATATTATGTATTTTCTTTGTATACAACATAATTATTTCTTGCTTAGACATTCAGAGCCTGTAATTTTTCAGTTATATTTCTTTGGTTTATACTGAATGTGGAGGATTTTGTTTGCTTGTTTGTTTGTTTGTTTTTCAGTACGCGGGCCTCTCCCTGTTGTGGCCTCTCCCGTTGCGGAACACAGGCTCCGGACACGCAGGCTCAGCGGCCATGGCTCACGGGCCCAGCCGCTCCACAGCATGTGGGATCTTCCCGGACTGGGGCACGAACCCGTGTCCCCTGCATTGGCAGGCGGACTCTCAACCACTGCGCCACCAGGGAAGCCCGAGGATTTTAATTTGACTAAATTGTTACTCAACAGTATTAAATTTCAAAATAACAAGCATAGACTGGTTATAAAATTTTTATAATTAGCTTATTTAAATATTAAAACAAAACCATAAAGTAAAAGGCAAGATAATTTTCAATTTTGAAATAAGGCAAGTTAATTAATTAAATTCCACCAATAAATAGGGCTTAATGTTGACAGCTCCTTGTCGAAATATGCAAGTATTTATCTGTTCCAGTTGCAATCATGGATTTAAAAAAAAAAAACTGACATTTTTACATTTATATAAAATGTTTACATTATCCAGAAAAACAGGTAAAATTTAATTTATTAACCTATTTTTCCCCAAATTTTAATGTTCTAGGTATCCTTGGAACTCCATATATTTAACAGGACTTCACTTTTAAAGTATTTTCAAACCATGGAAAGAGAGTTTTCTATTATGTAAATTAATTTTATTTTGGAAGATTAGAGCATATTTCTGTAACTGAAATACTCATTCGATCTTTAAAAAAAGTCTTAAATAAAAAAGCTAAATTGTTAAAGGATAATACCATGACTTATATTGTGGAAAGGCATTGAACCTGACTGTCTAACTAGGTTTTTGAGATGTTTTGAAAGGAGAATTTATTGAAGATAAGAATTGGTTGGCTAGATATTTGTATGGTTAGACCTAGTGTACCAAGAGATGATTATGAATACCTTAATTTATGATGAAAAGTGGCGATTCCAATGACTTTACTGCTGTTTTTGGATGGCATGTAGAACTTAGGTGTGCAGACAACTAGGAGCTATCTCTGTTCCTAGTCCCTCCATTCCTGATAACTGTCTGTATCTTAATAATCAAAGTGCTGGGTTCTGGTTCAACATGGCAACATAGCAGAATTCTGAACTCACCTCCTGCCTTGAACACACCAAATCTGTGACTACACATGGAACAAACTTCCTCTGAAAAATCTTAAAAACTGGCTGAGCAACTCCTACACATCAGGCAAATGAGAAAAAGCCCACATTGAAGTGGGTAGTAGAGGCTGGAACACAATCTCACTATGAATCCCACCCCCAGTGCTATGACCCACAATCAAAAGGGAACTCAAAACCTGAAGGTTCCCCTGAGGAGTAAAGGGTTTGAACTACACACTGGGTGGCCCATCTTTTAAGACCTGCATCTAAGAGATGAGATTCCAAAATATCTAGCTTTGAAACAAATGAGACTCATATCCATGAGAGCAACGAGACCATAGTGAAGTGAGAAATGGCTAATAAGGGGCTCATGCACAAACTCACCCAACTCAGGGATCAATGCAGAGGCAGTCGATCAAGAGATGCCCAGACTTCAGGTGAAAGAGGCTCATTTGCTAATCCTAAAGTTTCAGCTTGAGGAGCAGGAATCTAATTTAGTACACATCTGGGTACTTGATGGCTGGCAGGCACCATCTTTGCACTCTCCCTCTGTCTCACTCCAGCCAGGGGGCACCATCTAACCACCCACCCCCAGTGGGTGCCATTTATATGCTTTCCCTCTGCCTTGCTCCATCTATTTTTCCCCCCCGAGTAGACACAGCCTTCACACTCTCCCTCTGCCCTGCTTCAGCCTGTGGGCACCATGTTCAGGCACCCTCTCTGCCACACTCCATAGCACAAGTATCTCCCAGATGGGAGCTTTCACATGCATCTGGTTCTCTGGTTTTTATATCAGGTGCCCCAGTTTTTATGGCTGCCACTAAGAGCATATGCTTTGATATCTGGCCCTGGAGGCCAGGGAAGCTCGTGATCCTGGGTCCCATGGTACTGGAACAATCAGAGAGACAGTCCTTGGCAGACTACCAGCCCAGAGCCCTGCACAGACAGCAGAGAAACATACCCTCAAACTTTCTGTGAAAGAAGCCTATTTGCTTGCCCAGGGACTTTGGTCTGAGGGGCAGCCTTCTACTTTGGCACATGACTAAGAGCGCTATGGTGGTGCTCTCAGGGAAAGGAGGCTTGTGGATGCAATCTTTTCACTCTGCCTCTGCCTCACTCCAGCACACTGGTATCATCCAGAAAAAAAGTTATACCTTTGCCTGGCACCCCGATTATTGCCTGTGGCTAGAGGACATCTGTATATCACCTGGCTCTGGTGGCCAGTGGGGCTTATGTTTCTGGCTCCCACTGGGCTGTAACCAATAGAAAAAAATCTCAGATAGCTACTACCCCCTAAAACAACTAGAGAAAGAAGCACAAACAAAACCCAAAGTTAGCAGAAAGAAAGAAATTGAAAAGATCAGAGCAGAAATAAATGAAACAGAAATGAAGAAAACAATAGCAAAGATTAATGAAACTAAAAGCGTGTTTTTTGAAAGGATAAACAAAATTGATAAACCTTTAGCCACACTCATCAAGAAAAAAAGGGAGAGGGCTCAAATCAATAAAATTAGAAATGAAAAAGGAGAAATTACAATGGACACCACAGAAATACAAAGGATCATATGAGACTACTACAAGCAACTGTATGCCAATAAAATGGACAACCTGGAAGAAATGGACAAATTCTTAGAATGGTACAATCTCCCAAGACTGAACCAGGAAGAAATAGAAAAATATGGACAAACCAATCACAAGTACTGAAATTGAAACTGTGAATTAAAAAATCCCAGAAAACAAAAGCCCAGGACCAAATGTCTTCACAAGCAAATTCTATCAAACACTTAGAGAAGAGTTAACACCTATCCTTCTGAAACTCTTCCAAAAAATTGCAGAGGAAGGAAAACTCCCAAACTCATTCTATGAGGCCACCATCACACTGATACCAAAACCAGACAAAAACACCACACACACAAAAAAAATTACAGACCAATATCACTGATGAGCAAAGTTGCAAAAATCCTCAACAAAATACTAGCAATCCAAATCCAATAATACATTAAAAGGATCATACACCATGATCAAGTGGGATTTAATCATAGGGATGCAAGGAATTTTCAGTATCCGCAAATCAATCAGTGTGATACACCACATCAACAACTGAAGAATAAAAACCATATGATCATCTCAATAGATGCAGAAAAAGCTTTTGACAAAATTCAACACCCATTTATGATAAAAACTCTCCAGAAAGTGGGCATAGAGGGAACCCACCTCAACATAATAAAGGCCATATATGACAAACCTATAGCTGTCATCATTCTCAATAGTGAAAGGCTGAAAGCATTTCCTCTAAGATCAGGAACAAGGCAAGGCTGTCCACTGTCACCTCTTTTATCCAACATAGTTTTGGAAGTCCCAGCTATGACAATCAGAGAAGAAAAAGAAATAAAAGAAGTCCAAATTGGAAAAGAAGAAGTAAAACTGTCACTGTTTGTAGATGGCATGATACTACACATGAAAAATCCTAAAGATGCTACCAGAAAACTACTAGAGCTCATCAATGAATTTGGTAAAGCTGCAGGATACAGAATTAATACACAGAAATCTGTTGCACTTCTATACACTAACAGCAAAAGATCAGAAAGATGAAAGAAAGAATTCCACTTATCATCGCATCAAAAAGAATAAAATACCTAGGAATAAACCTACCTGAGGAGACAAAAGCCATGTACTCCGAAAACTATGAGGCGCTGATCAAAGAAATCAAAGATGATACAAATAGATGAAGAGATATACCATGTACTTGGATTGTAAGAATCAATACTGTCAAAACGACTATACTACCCAAGGCAACCTACAGGTTCAATGCAATCCCTATGAAATTACCAATGTCATTTTTCACAGAACTAGAACAAAAAAATCTTAAAATTTGTATGGAGATACAAAAGACCCCAAATAACCAAAGCAATCTAGAGGAAAAAAAAAATGGAGCTGGGGCTTCCCTGGTGGCACAGTGGTTGAGAGTCCACCTGCCAATGCAGGGGACACGGGTTCGTGCCCCGGTCCGGGAAGATCCCACATGCCATGAAACGGCTGGGCCTGTGAGCCATGGCCACTGAGCCTGTGCGTCCGGGGCCTGTGCTCCGCAATGGGGGAGGTCACAGCAGTGAGAGGCCCGCATACCGCAAAAAAAAAAAAAAATGGAGCTAGAGGAATCAGGCTCCCTGACTTCAGATTATACTACAAAGTCACAGTAACCAAAACAGTATAGTACTGGTACAAAAATAGAAATATAGATCAATGAAACAGGATAGAAAGTCCAGAGATAAACCCATGTACTTATGGTCACCTAATCCATGACAAAGGAGGCAAGGATATTCAATGGAGAAAAGACAGCCTCTTCAATAAGTGGTGCTGGGAAAACTGGAAAGCTACATGTAAAAGAATGAAATTAGAACACTTCCTAACACCATACACAAAAATAAATGCAAAATGGATTAAAGACCTAAATGTAAGACCGGCTACTATAAAAGTCTTAGAGGAAAACATAGGCAGAACACTCCATGATATAAATTGCAAGATCTTTTTCAAGCCATCTCCCAGGATAATGGAAATAAAAACAAAAATAAACAAATGGGACCTAATTAAACTCAAAAGCTTCTGCACAGCAAAGGAAACCATAGACAAAATGAAAAAACAACCCACAGAATGGGAGAAAATATTTGCAGACAATGCAAACTACAAGGGATTAATCTCTAAAATTCATAAACAGCTCATGTGGGTTAATATCAAAATAACAAACAACCCAACCAAAAAATGGGCAGAAGACCTAAATAGACATTTCTCCAAAGAAGACATACAGATGGCCAAGAGGCACATGAAAAGATGCTCAACATCACTAATTATTAGAGAAATGCAATCATAACTACAATGAGATATCACCTCACAACAATCAGAATGTTAATCATCAAAAAATCTACAAATAATAAATGCTGGAGAGGGTGTGGAGAAAAGGGAACCCTCCTACCCTGTTGGTGGGAATGTAAGTTGGTACAGCCACTATGGAGAACAATATGGATGTTTCTTAAAAAGCTAAAAATAAAGCTACCATATGATCTAGCAATCCCACTCCTGGGCATATATCTGGAGAAAAACATGGTTTGAATGGATACATGCATCCCAATGTTCATTGCAGCACTATTTAGAATAGCCGGGACATGGAAGCAACCTAAATGTTCATCAACAGAAGAATGGATAATGATGTGGTACATATATACAAAGGAATACTACTCAGCCATTAAAAAGAATGAAATAATGCCATTTGCAGCAACATGGATGGACCTGGAGATTATCATACTAAGTGAAGTAAGTCAGACAGACTTACATATGATAAAATTAAAAAATTAAAAATTAAATTAAATTAAAAATTAAAATTAAAAAAATGATACAAATGAACTTATTTACAAAACAGAAACAGACTCACAGACTTAGAGAAGCAATGTAGGGTTACCAGGTGAGAAGGAGGGATAGATTAGGAATTTGGAATTGACATGTACACACTGCTATATTTAAAATAGATAACCAACAAGGACCTACTGTATAGCACAGGGAATTCTGCTCAGTATTCTGTAATAACCTAAATGGGAACAGAATTTGAAAAACAATACATACATGTATAAGTGAATGAATCACTGTGCTGTACACCTGAAACTAACACAACATTGCTAATCAACTATGCTCCAATATAAAATAAATTTTTTTTAAAAATAGAAAATACTAGACATGACTTGAAGTTATGGTGGACAGATGAGAATCATAATGGAATACAATGGAGCAGAAACATGAAATGTTGAAAACATATGTAATGATTAAAAATAGAAAGGCCTGTAATAAAGTAAAAACTTAAAACACTTTAAAAAAATGGCTACTACCCACAGGACACAGCAAGAGGCAATGGACCCAGGAATTCAGTCTTTCTTAGCTTAACATCACAGCTGTAGCCTGAGGGACATGTTCTAATTGAACATACAGATAAGAGCTAATACAGTCCTTTCCAGGGACCTTATAGAGTGGGCACTGTCTTTGCATTCTCTGTCATGCTCCAGAGCAACTGTACCTCCCAGAGGAGAACTTGTACAGTGTCTGATGCCCTGGTTTCTGTGGCTGCCACCCAAGCTATGCCACATGAATACCTGGCTCTGGTGGCCAGGGGAGCCTATGTTCCTGGGTCCCATGGGACTGTAACGATCAGAGAGACTGTTCTACACACCCAAAGTCTTTCTGTGCTTGTTCTGGAGTTTCAGCCTGAGGCACAGGCTTCAGGTGTGGCACACATCTAGAGGTCTTTGGAGCTACTTTCAGTTAACATAGACTAGTGGAAGCCATCCTTGCACTCTCCTTCTGCTTTGCTACAACTCATGTGTATCACCTGGAAAGGGGCCCCAATTTTTGTCACTGGTAACCAGGCAACACCCTTGATTGCATGGCTCTGGTAGTGATACTCATACTTGCTGCCCCTCAGGTTTGTATATATTTGCATACCTTAATAGCTGTTGCCTGGCTTCCTATCAGCCTGAATCTAGATGCTGAATGAGATCTTCCCCTCTGGGACAATGACAAGTCTTGCACAACCTCAACTAGTGAGAGCCATTAAAAATAAAATAGACTGCATTGGCAATCACACAAGTCTGAGGGAAAAATAAGAGCGAGGGCAGGATAGAACAATAAGATTAATCTCCTACACAAAGCCACTCTTTCAAGACTGGGAGAGGCAGCTGTTTTATCTAATGCATAGAAACCAACATAGAGAGTCAAAGGAAATAAAGAAACAGAGGAATATGTCCCAAGGGAAAGAAAAAGATGAAAACCAGGTGCAGGGGAGGGGGGATGAATGAAACAGGGATAAGTAATTTACCCAATAAAGAGTTCAAAGTAATGGTCAACAAGATGGTCACTAACTATGGAAAAGAACAGATGACTACAATGAGAACTTAAGCAAAGAGATAGAAAATATAAGAAAATAGCAAATAGAAGTCACAGAGCTAAAGAATACAGTAAATGGGGCTTCTCTGATGGCGCAGTGGTTGAACGTCTGCCTGCCGATGCAGGGGACACGGGTTCGTGCCCCGGTCCGGGAGGATCCCACATTCCGCGGAGCGGCTGGGCCCGTGAGTCATGGCCTCTGAGCCTGCGCGTCCAGAGCCTGTGTTCCGCAATGGGAGAGGCCCCAACAGTGAGAGGCCTGCATACCGCAAAAAAAAAAAAAAAAAAAAAAAAGAATACAGTAAATGAACTGAAAAATACAATAGAGGGGTTCAATAGCAGACCAGACAAAGCAGAAGTGAGGATCAATGAACTTGAAGACAGGGCATTGGAACTCACCCAGAGCAGCTAAAAGAAAAGAAAAAAAAAATTGCAAAAGCACAGATAGATTAAGGAAATAACGTGACAATATCAGATGGATTAACATTCACATTATAGGTGTCCCAGAGGAAAAGAGAGAATGAAAGTAGCAGAAAACTTATTTCAAGATATAATAGCTGACAACTTCCCTAACAGGGGGAAGGAAATAGGCATTCAGATCCAGGAAGGACAGAGAGTTCCAAATGAGATGAACCCAAAGAAACCCACACCAAGACACATTATAATTAAAATGTCAAATTTAAGGGGAGAATCTTAAAATCAGCAAGAGACAAAACAACTTGTTATATACAAGGGAACCCCCATAAGATTATAAGCTTAGTTTTCAGCAGGAATTTATAGGCCAGAAAGTGTGACTTTTAATTTTAATTGTATGTGTATGGCAGAGGGGAGTTTACCATAAACACATACATACTGTACATTTTCTTATCTACTGCTCATTCTATTTACCTTAGGTCAGGAGTATAATTTTTTTTCAGAATTCTGAACACTTGCCAAAGCTTTCTGACAATAAATATCCTATCTGTCAACATACAGTAGACATTCATTTATGATTCTTTGACTTCCTTCATTTATAAAACAGGAACCAAGAGTTTTCTTACTGTATTGAATGAAGTACAGAAATCTCATTTCAAAAATCTGTTAATTATAAATGAAGTAAATCAAAATCATATTTTACAGATTTACTAAAAAAGATAATGTACATTGTCTATGTGATCTTGACTTCTCCAGATGACATCTACCAGAAATCTTTTTTTCTAAAACATGAATTATAAAATTGGAGGATTTATTAGGAATGATGTCAGCTTCATGGTGGTCTAAGTCATTTCTCTTCTTTTCTCTCCCTTTTTTAAACAACTAATTAGATATCCATAACCAAACAAAAATGCCTCTGCATTTTACACCACGGGACCTAGGAGGTTCCTAGCCCACAAAAGCATCCAAAGCTAAACAAGAACTTTGTACAGGCTGTGGATCCAAGGGATTCAGTGAACTTGCTCCACCCCCCCACCCCAAACTGGGCTTGAGTAGGAAAAAAAAAAAAAAAGAAAAAATTGGAGAGCGTAAAACTGGGCAGATACCTATGGACAAGAGAGAATTTATAAAAGTATAGCCTAGCACCCCAATGCATCAAGATAGAGGTCAGTTTGGACACACAGGAGAGGGAGGAACACACCACCCTGCTACCAGGGCAACACTGCAAGGGGCTAAGCTTTTGGCTGCTGTAGTGGTGACCCCTCCTGCAGAGGAGGTGGGAAGCAAAAGTTGTGAGTGATTGCCCAGCCACCCCAGGTGTGTGGGTTACATCTGGAGAAACCTGTTTGCTTCCAGAAGCTCTTGATTTCTGAGGAGGAACCTCCATGACTGAGGGGAAGGAGGAGAAAGAGAAGGAAGCCGATAAGAATATTGAAGGGCATTTAAAGGAATATATTTCCTGCGGTCTGCTTCAGGACTTCAGCAGGAAGTCTACCCACCAACCTCTGGGAGTATCACACTCAAGGATCTCCCTACCAGCCTCTGGGTACCCCCACATCACCAAGTGTTAAACCCACATCTCCCCACCACTGCACTCTGTTGCTGGCTCTTTCTGCAAGCTCTCAAGTGCATCCTTAAGAGGGAACTGGAGTAGACACATAGGGTGATCAGATAATAGGCAAGGGAGAAACTACAAAACTGAGCTATAGCACCACCTTCTGGAATACAAAAGAAAGGTTTCTAATAGCCAGCCTGTTGAATTGTAAGAAGCAAAAAAGTCATAAAAGCTTAGTTACGGAGATCTCTGCTACCTACAAGAAACACATTTCAGCTCTAAAGACACACATAGGCTCAAAGTAAACGATAGAAGAAGGTATTCCATGCAAGTGGAAACCAAAATAAAGTGGGCATAACCATACTTACGTCAGATAAAATAGACTTGAAGCCAAAAATGGTAACTAAAGACAATGGTCATTATATAGTGATAAAGGATTCAATACATCTAGAAGATATAACAATCATAAACATATACACACACAACATTGGAGCACCTAAATGTATTTAGCAAATACTAACAGATCTGAAGGAAGAATTAGAGAGCAATACAGTAATAGTAGGAGACTTCAATACCCCACTGCCAGCAATGGATAGGTCACCTGGAAAGAAAATCTAAAAGGAAATATTGGAATTTGAACCATGCTTTAGACCAAAGAGATTTAGCAGACATATATAGAACATTCTCAAGTGGCTTGATCATCTGATAGGGAACAGATCAAGTCTTAGCAAATTTTAAAAGACTGAAATAATACCAACTATCTTTTCTGACAATGGTATGAAACAAAAAATCAAAAACAAAATGAAAGCTGGACAGTCTATAAATACGTGGAAACTAAACAACACATTTCTGAACTACCAATGGTTAAACAAAAAATAAAAATGGAAATTTAAAAAAACCTCTTGAAACAAATAAAAATGGAAACACAACTTACCAAATCCTATGAGATGCTGCAAAAGCAGTTCTAAGAGGGGAGTTCATGGCAATAAATGACAACTTCAAGAAACGAGAAAGATCTCAAGTAAACAACTTAACTTTATACCTCAAGGAAGTAAAAAAAGAGGAACAATGTAAGCCCAAATTTAGCAGAAGGAAGGAAATAATAAAGATCAGAATGGAAATAAATGAACTAGAGATGAGAAAAACAATAAAAAGGATCAATGAAACAAAGTGCTTGTTTTTCAAAAAGGTAAAAAAATTGAGAAACCTTTAGCCAGACTCACCAAGAAAAAAAGAATGCTCAAATAAATATAGAAATTAAAGAGAAAAGTACAATTGATACTATATAAATACATAGGGACATAAGGGACTATAGGCATACCTCAGAGATATTACAGGTTCAGTTTCAGGACATTCCAATAAAGCAATTATTACAATAAAGTGAGTCACATAATTTTTTGGTTTTCCAGTGCATATAAAAGTAATGTTTACACTATACTGTAGTTTATTAAATGTGCAATAGCATTGTGTCTGAAAAATGTGTATACCTTAATTAAAAATACTTTATTGCTAAAAAATACTTTAGCAATAAATCTTAATCTTTTTAAGATAGTAACATCAAAAGATCACTGATTACAGATCACCATAACAAAGATAATAATAATTAAAAGTTTGAAATATTGTGAAAATTAACAAAATGTGACAAAGAGACATGAAGTGAGCAAATGCTGTTGCAAAAAATTGCACTGACATGACTTACTTGACTCAGAGTTGCCACAAACATTCAATTTGTAAAAAAAAAAAAAATGTAATATCTGGAAAGTGCAATAAAGCAAAGGGCAATAAAATGAGGTATGCCTGTACTATTAACAATTATATACCCACAAATTAGATAACCTAGGGGAAAAATGTTTCTATTCCTAGAAGCGCACAACCCACCAAGACTAGATCAGGGAGAAATAGAAAATCTGAACAGACCAATAATGAGTACTAAGATGTTAAATGAGTAATCAAAAATCTGCCAACACAGAAAACCCCAGGACCAGATGACTTCACGGGTGAATTCTATCAAACATTTAAAGAAGAATTAATGCCAGTGCTTCTCAAACTCTTCCAAAAAATTGAAGAAAAGAGAAAATTCCCCAACTCATGCTATAATTCAGCATTACTGATACCAAAACCAGATAAGAACACTACCAAAATCAAACAATAGAAATAAAAACTAGAGACCAATGTCCCTGATGAAAATAGATGTAGAATTTTTCAACAAAATATTAGCAAACTAATTTCAAGAACACATTAAAAGTATTATACACCATGACCAAATGGGATTTATCCTTGGGATGCAAGTATGTTTCAACATACACAATTCAATACATATAATACATTACATTAACAGAATAAAAGATAAAAATTGCATGATCACCTCAGTAGGTGCAGAAAACGTATAAGGTATAGAAGAAACATACCTCAACATAACAAATGTCATATACAACAAACCCACAGCTCACATTCTCAGTGGAGAAATATTGAAAGCTTTTCCTCTAAGATCAGGAACAAAATAAGAATGCCCACTCTCACCCCTCTTATTCAATACAGTACTAGAAGTCCTAGCTAGAGCAATTAGGCAAGATAAAGAAATAAAATGCATCCAAATTGGAAAGGAAGAAGTAAAACTGACATTTTTATCTGATGATATGATTTTGTATATAAAAAATTCCAAAGACACAACCAAAAAATTATTGGAATTGATCAGTGAATTCATTAAAGTTGGAGGATGTAAAATCAACATACAGAAATTATTGTATTTCTATACACTAATAACAAATCTTTCGAAAAATTTAAAGAAACTATCCTATTTACAATATTATCAAAAACAATAAAATTACCTAGGAATAAATTTAACCAAGGAAGTGAAAGATATGTAAAATGAAAACTACAAGACTTTATTGAAAGAAACCAAAGATGACACACAAAAAAATGAAAAGACATCCCACATCCATGGATTGAAAGAATTCATATTATTAAAATGTCCATACTACCCAAAGACCTCTATATATTCACACAATCTTTACCAAAATTGCAATGGCCTTCTTCACAGAAATTAAATAAAAAGTCTAAAATTTTTATGGAACCACAAAAGACCCCAAATAGCCAAAATAATTCTGAGCAAGAAGAATAAAGACAAAGGTATTATACATCCTGATTTCAAACCATACTACAAAGCTACAGTAATTAAAACAGCATGGTACTGGCATAAAAATTGACACATAAACCGATGGAATATGAATAGAGAAGCAACAATTAAACCCCCAAATACACAAAAAATTAATATTTTACAAGAGAGTGAAGAACATCCAATGGTGAAAGGACAGTCTCTTCAACAAATGGTGCTGGGAAAACTGGGTAAATACATGCAGAACAATGAAATTTGATCCCTTATATAACTCACAAAAATTAATTCAAGTGCATCAAAGACTTAAACATAAGACCTGAGGCCATAATACTCCTAGAACATAGAGAAGAATTACTCAACATTGTTCTCATCAATGACTTTTTGTATATGTCACCAGAAGCACAAACAACAATAGCAAAAATTAACAAAAGGGACTGCATCGACTTAAAAGCTCTACACAGCAGAAGAAACAACAAAATGAACAGGTAACATATGGAATGGGAAAAAAATTTGCAAACCATATATTGGATAAGGAGTTAACATCCAAAATATATCAAGAACTCATACAACTCAAAATCAAACAGACAAATAATAAAAGAATCCAATTTAAAAATGAGTAGAGAAAGTAAAGAGACATTTCTCCAAAGAAAACACCCAAATGGCCAAGAGGTACATGAAAAGATGCTCAACAGAACTAATCATCAGGGAAATGCAAATCAAAGCCACACTGAGATACCACCTCACAACTGTTAGAATAGCTATCATCAAAAAGACAAGAAATAGGGCTTCCCTGGTGGCGCAGTGGTTGAGAGTCCGCCTGCCGATGCAGGGGACACGGGTTCGTGCCCCGGTTCGGGAAGATCCCACATGCTGTGGAGCGGCTGGGCCCGTGAGCCATGGCCGCTGAGCCTGGCGTCCGGAGCCTGTGCTCCACAAGGGGAGAGGCCACAACAGTGAGAGGCCCACATACAGCCAAAAAAAAAAAAAAAAAAAAAAAAAAAAAAAAAAAAAAAAAGACAAGAAATAACAAGTGTTGCAAGGACATGGAGAAAAGAGAAAACTTGAACACTGTTGGTGGGAATGTAAACTGGTGCAGCCACTATAGAAAACAATATGGATATTCCTCAAAAAATTAAAAATAGATTTACCATATGGTCCAGCAAAGGAAATGGAAATGGAATATAGATGGAATATATGCACTCCCATTTACTGCAGCATAATTCAAATTAGCCAAAATATGGAAACAACTTAAGTGACCATCAATGGATGAGTGGATAAAAAAAGATGTGGTATGTATACACACACACAGGCCCACAGAGAAATATTATTGAACCATGATAAAGAAGGACATCCTGCCATTTGCACCAATATGGATGGACCTTGAGGACACTATGCTAAGTGAGATAAGTCAGACAGAGATAGACAAATACTGTATTGTATCACTTATATGTGGAATCTAAAAAAGCCAAACTTGTAAAAAGAGAGAGTAAAACGGTGGTTACCAGGAGGTAGGCGGGTGGGAGTGGAAGGATAGGACAAACACTCTTTAAAGGTTCAAACTTGCAATGAGTAGTAAATAAATCCTAGAGATCTACTGGGTTGGCCAAAGAGTTCATTCAGTTTTTCCATAGCATCTTACAGAAAAACCCAAATGAATTTTTTGGCCAACCCAATAAATCAGCAAAGTGTATTATAATCATCAAACTTGGTAAGAGAGTAAATTTTAATTATTCCATCCAATAAAAAGAAATAACTAGGGACTTCCCTGGTTGTCCAGTGGTAAAGAATCCACCTTACAATGCAGGGGATGTGGGTTCGATCCTGGGTCATGGAACTAAGATTCCACAACTAAACCTGCACCACAACTACTGAGCTTGTGCGCCTCAACTAGAGTGCCTGCGTGCCGCAAACTACAGAGCCCATGCGCCCTGGAGCCTGCGTGCCACAACCTAGAGAGAGAAAACCCACATGCCGCAACCAGAGAGAAACCCATGATCTGTAAAAAGAGAAGCCACTGCAATGAGAAGCCACACACAACTAGAGAAAGCCCGCATGCAGCAACAGAGACCCAATGCAGCCAAAAATAAATAAATAAATATATTTATTTTAAAAAATATACTGTCACTTTTTTTGGCTCATCGAGAACTCTGGTTCACAGAAGTGGAAAATTTAAATCATTAAATATTTCAAAGAAAATAGAGCAGTACAATTAATTCAAATAAAACTCAACAAGTAGTATTCATTCTGGGTGCTGGAATGTGGGGTTTGGAGAGCAGACCTAAGGGAGAGAACTGCTGTTGGCTGTGAGGAGACAACCTGAGGGGACTGGAGTGAGGAAATCAGCTACTGGGAATGCCTGTGGAGGAAACCCGGACCACCACAGAAGTGAAGCACCAATGCTGAGTGTCATGCAAGGGGTGGGGCCACCACTGCAGCTTCTCTCCCCATGCACCAGCCGCTGCCTCCCCAGGCACTAGGAAGGGCCTCTGCTGGGGCCAGCTCTCTCGTGCCTGCAACTGGGCACTAGGAAGGGTCCCCACCAGGGCTGCCTGTCTCATGCCCATGGCTGCCTGCTACCTCACATGCCCCATCCCCACTGGGGCTCCCACGGCCAAGGTCGCTGACACCTCTGTACCCCTTCCTCACCAGGGTGGTCTCGTGTGATCCTGGGCAGCCTCGGGAACAGATCCCTGTGGGTGGCCCACAAGCAGAGGTGGGGCTGAAACCACAACTGAGCCCCAGGGGCCATGCAACTAAGGAAGAAAAGTTGAAATCTCTCCTTGCAGCTGTGCAGACCATGCACTGACCCCCGCAACCGGCTTTGTAAACTCAGCGCATACAGAACATCTGAATGGACAAGTACTCCCACAGCCAAGACTGGTCTAGCTTTAGCAGCTGTAGACTTTATGGGCACATACACATGGGGGGTTGGGCCAGGCCAGAGCCTGAGCTGCCCTATAGCATCAACAGCAGGTCCAGATCCATAATTATTGCACTCCTGGGACCTGAATTCAGTGGATCTATGCTGGTGCCCTCGTGAAAATAATGTCTGAGAGACACCAGGGCCAATTGCCAGCAGACCCACAGTTAAGGTGGGCCTGAGAGCAGTGTCAACAACAACATAATCTGAGAGCGCACACAATGGGTGAAAAGTGACACAACAGAGCACACCCACAGGTGAACGGCTCCAGAGGAATACTCAGTGTCTTCTCTCCCAGTGGGAGTGCTCCAATCGCATCTACCTTGCACCACAGATCAGAAACACAGCTAGAAATAGATCTGGGGCCTCTACTCCAACAACTAGGGAGGATACCCCGCCTCTGACAGGGCAGTAACAACCATAGAGAAAAGGGGAGGCCCTGCTCAATAACCAGTACAGGCTCTGGTCATCACACCTCCTATAAAGAGGATAAAGGCCACCATACACTAAGGAAAGAGATAGCAGACATGTATACTAAAAACAACACTTGCACCAAAAAATATTAAACTCACGTAGGCTACACAGGGACATTCCCACATAAAATGGCCCTTGAAGACCCTCTGAGGGTCTGCAGTTGGTGGGAGAACCTCCAGAGCATTTAGCCATGAAGGCTAGCAGGGATGGAGTGCAGAAGATCCACAGGGTTGGGAGAACAGAGACTGCACTCTTGGAGGGCACACACAAGGTCTCATGTACACTGGGACCCAGCATGAAGCAATACCTCCATAGGAACCTGGGTTCCACCTACCTAGGGGTCTTGGAGTGCCTCCTGGGAAGGTGAAGGTCAACTAGAGCTCACTGTGAGGGCAAGGACATTGGCAGCTGAAGACCCAGGGAATACTGACCAGAGTGAGCTCTCCCAGAGGTCCACATTTCAGCACCAAGACCCAGCCTCATCCAAAAAACTGCAGACTCCAGTGATGGAAGGCCTCAGGCCAAACAACCACCAAGATAGGAACACAGCCCCACCCATCAGAAGACAGGCTGCCTAAAGTCATACTGAGCTCACAGCCACCTCAAAACACAGCCCTTGACATGGCCCTAGCCATCAGATCAACAAGACCCAGCTCCACCCACCAGACGGCAGGAACCAGTCCCTCCAAACAGGCAGCCTACACAAGCCTCTGGAACAATTTCACCCACCAGGGGGCAGACACCAGAAGCAAGAGGAACTACAATCCTGTAGCCTGTAGAAAGGAGACCACAAACACAGAAAGTCAGACAAAATGAGACAACACAGAAATATTGGATTCGCCAAAAGCTTCATTTTTTCCCCGTAAGATGGCTCTAGTAGCGCTTAGTTGTCTTTAACTTCATTCAAAACAATTTTGTTAGATTATATTGTGATAGCTGTCATATCATTATGCATTTTTAAAAACATTATCAAAATTGGTGAATTTTTGTGTAGCCATTTTAATATTGAAGATGGAAGGGAAAAAATCAACATTTTTGGCATACTATGCTTTATTATTTCAAGAAAGGTAAAAACCCAAATGAAACACAAAAAAAGATTTGTGCAGTGTATGGAAAAGGTGCCATGACTGATTGAACGTGTCAAAAGTGGTCTGCAAAGTTTCCTGCTGGAGATTTCTCGCTGGACAATGCTCTATGGTCAGGCAGACCAGTTGAAGTTGATAGTGATCAAATCCAGACATTAATTGAGAACAATCAATGTTATACGACACAGGAGATAGCCGACATACTCAAAATATCTAAATCAAGCACTGAAAATCATTTGCACCAGCTTGGTTATGTTCATCATTTTGATGCTTGGGTTCCACATTAAGCAAAAAAAACCTTCTTGACAGTATTTCTGCCTGTGATTCTCTACTTAAACATAATGAAAACTTTCTGTTTTTAAAACAAATTGTGATGGGTGATGAAAAGTGGGTACTGTATGATAATGTGGAATGGAAGAGATCATGGGGCAAGTAAAATGAACCACCATCAATCACACCAAACCCCTGTCTTCATCCAAAGAAGGTCATGTTGTGTATATGGTGGGATTGGAAGGAAGTCCTCTATTATGAGCTCCTTCTGGAAAACCAAACGATTAATTCCAACAAGTATTGCTCCCAGTTAGACCAACTGAAAGCGGCACTCGATGAAAAGCATCCAGAATTAGTCAAGAGAAAATTCAGAATCTTCCATCAGGATAATGCAAGACTGCATGTTTCTTTGATGACCAGGCAAAAACTGTTACACCTTGGCTGGGAAGTTCTGATTACTCTGTCTGTATTCACCAGACATTGCAGCTTCAGATTTCCAATTATTTCAGTCTTTACAGAATTCTCTTAATGGAAAAAATTTCAATTCCCCGGAGGACTGTAAAAGACACCTGGAAGAGTTCTTTGCTCATAAAGATAAAAAGTTTTGGGAAGATGGAATTATGAAGTTGCCTGAAAAATGGCAGAAGGTAGTGGAACAAAAGGGTGAATACATTGTTCAATAAAGTTATTGGTGAAAATGAAAAATGTGTCTTTCATTTTTACTTAAAAACTGAAGGAAGTTTTTGGCCAACCCAATATGTTGCAAATGAAGAACAAGATAAAAACCCACAAGAACAATTAAATGAAGAGGAGATGGCAATCTACCTGAAAAAGAATTCAGAGTGATGATAGTAAAGATAATCCAAAATCTCAGAAAAAGAATGGTGGCATGATCAAGAGGATACAAGGAATGGTTAACAAGGAGCTAGAAGATTTAAAAAACAAACACACAGAGATGAACAATACAATAACTGAAATGAGAAATATACTAGAAGTAATCAATAGCAGAATAACTGAGGCAGAAGAAGGAATAAGTGAGATGGAAGACAGAGTGATGGAAATCACTGCCACAGAACAAAGAAAAAAGAATGAAAATAAATGAGGACAGTCTCAGAAACTTCTGAGACAATCAATATTAAATGCAACATTCACATTATATGGGTCACAGAAGTAGAAGAGAAAGAGAAAGGGCCTGAGAAAATATTTGAAGACATTATAGCCGAAAACTACACCAACATGAGAAAGGAAACACTCACTCAAGACCAGGACGTGCAGAGAATCCCATACAGGATGAATCCAAGGAGGATCACACCGAGACATATATGAATTAAATTAACAAAAATTAAAGACAAAGAAAAATATTAAAATCAACAAGGGGAAAGCAACAATTAACATATAAGGGAATCCCCAAACGTTATCAGCTGATTTTTCAGCAGAAACTCTGCAGGCCAGAAGGGAGCGTCATGATATACTTCAAGTGCTGAAAGGGAAAACCAACAGCCAAGAATACTCTTCCCAGCAAGACTTTCATTCAGATTCGACGGAGAAATCTAAAGCTTTATAGACAAGCTAAAGCAAAGATAATTCACCACCAAACCAGCTTTAAAACAAATGCTAATGGAACTTCTCTAGGTGGGACAGAGACCAGCAACTTAAAACAACTGTGTACATACATAGACTGCTATATCAAAACCTCATGGGAACAGCAAACACAAAAACTACAATAGATACACACACAAAAAAGAAAAAGCAACCCCAAAATGACACTAAAGATGGTCATCAAACCACAAGAGAAGAGAAGAGGAAGGGAAGAAAAAATACCTACCAAAAAACCCCCCAAAACATTTAAGAAAATGGCAATAGGAACATACATACTGAAAATTATCTTAAGTGTAAATGGATTAAATGCTCCAACCAAAAGACACAGACTGGTTGAATGGATATGAACACAAGACCCATATATATACTGTCTACGAGAGACCCACTTCAGACCTAGGGACACATAGTGACCAAAAGTGAGGGGATGGAAAAATATATTCCATGCAAATGGAAATCAAAGAAAGCTGGAGTAGCAATACTCATATCAGACAAAATAGACTTTAAAATAAAGACTGTTACAAGAGAAAAGAAAGGACACTACATAATGATCAAGGGATCAATCCAAGAAGAAGATATAACAATTGTAAATATATATGTATCCAGCATAGGACCACCTCAATAGATAAGGCAAATGCTAACAGCCATAAAGCAGGAAATCAACAGTAACACAATAATAGTGGGGGATGTTAGCACCCCACTTACAGCAATGGACAGATCATTCAGACAGAAAATTTATAAGGAAACACAAGCCTTTAAATGGCACATTAGGCCAGAAAGACCTAACTGATATCTATAGGACATTCCATCTAAAAGCAACAGAATACACTTTCTTCTCAAGTGCACATGGAACATTCTCCAGGATAGATATCATATTGGGCCACAAATCAAGCCGCAGTAAATTTAAGAAAATTGAAATCATATCAAGCATCTTTTCTGACCACAAAGTTATGAGATTAGAAATTCATTACAGGAAAGAAATGTTAAAAACACAAACATGTGGAGGCTAAACAATATGTTACTAAACAGCCAATGGATCACTGAAAAAATCAAAGAAGAAACCAAAATACCTAGAGACAAATGAAAACAAAAATCTATGGGATGCAGCAAAAGCAGTACTAAGAGCGAAGTTTATAGCAATAAAATCTTACGTCGGGAAACAAGAAAAATCTCAAATAAACAACTTAATTTTACACCTAAAGCAACTAGAGAAAGAAGAACAAACAAAACCTAAAGTTAGTAGTAGATGGAAAGAAATCATAAAGATCAGAGCAGAAATAAATGAAATAGAGATGAAGAAAACAATAGCAAAGATCAATGAAAATAAAGTTGGTTCTTTGAGATGATAAAATTGATAAACCTTTAACCAGACTCATCAAGAAAAAAAGGAAGGGACTCAAATCAATAAAATTAGAAATGAAAAAGGAGAGATTACAACTGACACTGCAGAAATAGAAAGATCATAAGAGACTACTTCAAGCAACTATATGCCAGTAAAATGCACAACCTAGAAGAAATGTACAAATTCTTAGAAAGGTACAACCTTCTAAGACTGAACCAGGAAGAAATACAAAACATGAACAGACCAATCACAAGTACTGAAATTGAAACTGTGATTTAAAAACTCCCAACCAAAAAAAGTTCAGGACCAGATGGCTTCACACGTGAATTCTATCAAACATTTAGAGAAGAGTTAACACCTATATTTCTGAAAATATTCCAAAAATTTGAAGAGGAAAGAACACTGCCAAGCTCATTCTATGAGGCCAACATCACCCTGATACCAAAACCAGACAAAGATATTTAAAAAAGAAAATAAAATTACAGGCCAATATCACTGATGAGCAAAGACACAAAAATCTTCAACAAAATACTATCAAACCAAATCCAGCAAAACATTAAAAGGATCATCCACCATGATAAAGTGGGATTTAACCCAGGGATGCAAGGATTCTTCAACACATGTAAATCAATCAATATGATACACCACATTAACAAACTGAGGAATAAAAAACACGATAATCTCAATCAGTGCAGAAAATCCTTTTGACAAAATTCAACACCCATTTATGATTTAAGAAACTCTTCAGAAAGTGGGCATACAGGGAACACACCTCAACATAATAAAGGCCATATATGACAAACCCACAGCAAATATCAGTCTCAATGGTGAAAAACTGAAAGCATTTTCTCTAAGATCAGGAACAAGACAAGAATATCCACTCTCACCACTTTTATCCAACATAGTTTTGGAAGTCCTAGTCACGGCAATCAGAGAAGAAAAAGAAATAAAAGGAATCCAAATTGGAAAAGAAAAAGTAAAACTATCACTGTTTGCAGATGACATGATGCTTTACATGGAAAATCCTAAAGATTCTACCAGAAAACTACTAGAGATCATCAATGAATTTGGTAAAGTTGCAGGATACAAAATTAATGCACAGAAATCTCTTGCATTCTTGTACACTAACAGTGAGAGATCAGAAAGAGAAATAAAGGAAACAATCCCATTTACCATTGCATTATAAAGAATAAAATACCTAGGAATAAACCTGCCTAAGGAGGCAAAAGAGCTGTACTCAGAAAACTATAAGATACTGATGAAAAAAATCAAAGATAACACAAACAGATGGAGAGATATACTGGTTTCTTGAATTGGAAGAATCAATATTGTCAAAATGACTATACTACCCAAAGTAATCTACAGATTCAACACAATCCCTATCAAATTACCAACAGCATTTTTCATAGAATTAGTATAAAAAAATTACGGTTTGTGTGGAAACACAGGAGACCCTGAATAGTGAAAGCAATCTTGAGAAAGAAAAACAGAGCTGGAGGAATCAGGCTCCCTGACTTCAGACTATGCTACAAAGCTACAGTCATCAAAACAGTATGGTACTGGCACAAAAACAGAAAGATAAATCAATGGAGCAGGATAGAAAGTCCAGAGATAAACCCGTGCTCCTATGGTCACCTAATCTACCACAAAGGAAGCAAAAATATACAATGGAGGAAAGATAGTCTCTTCAATAAGTGGTGCTGGGAAAACTGGACAGCTACATGTGAACAAATTAGAATATTTTCTAACACCATACACAAAAATAAAATCAATATGGACTAAAAACCTAAATTAAGACTGGATACTATACAACTCTTAGAGAAAAACATAGGCAGAACACTCTCCAACATAAGTCATAGTAAGATCCTTTTGGATCTACCTCCTAGAGTAATGAAAATAACAAAAACAAACAAATGGGACCTAATTAAACTTAAAAGCTTCTGCAAATCAAAGGAAACCATAAACAAAATGAAAGAAAACCCACAGAATGGGAGAAAATATCTGCAAATGAATTGACTGACAAGGGATTAATCTCCAAAATATACAAACAGCTCACGCAGCTCAATATCAAATACAAAATTAATCCAATCAAAAAATGGGCAGAAGGGCTTCCCTGGTGGTGCAGTGGTTGAGAGTCCGCCTGCCAATGCAGGGGACATGGGTTCGTGCCCCAGTCTGGGAAGGTCCCACATGCCGCAGAGCGGCTGGACCCGTAAGCCATGGCTGCTGAGCCTGTGCGCCTGGAGGCTGTGCTCCTCAACGGGAGAGGCCACAACAGTGAGAGGCCTGCGTACAGCAAAAAAAAAAAAAAAAAGGCAGAAGACCTAAATAGACATTTCTCCAAAGAAGACATACAGATGGCCAAGAGGCACATGAAAATATGCTCAACATCACTAATTATTAGAGAAATGCAAATCAAAACTACAATGAGATATTACCTCACACCAGTCAGAATGGCCATCATCAAAAAATCTACAGACAATAAATGCTGGAAAGGGTGTGAAGAAAAAGGAACCCTCCTGCACCACTGGTGTCATTGTAAATTGGTGCAGCCACTATGGAGAACACTATGGAGATTCCTTAAAAAACTAAAAGAGCTACCATATGATCCAGCAATCCCACTCCTGGGCATATATCTGGAGAAAACCAAAATTCAAACAGATACACATACCCTAATGTTCATTGCAACACTATTTACAATAGCCAGGATGTGGGAGCAACCTAAATGTCCATTGACAGAGGAATGGATAAAGAAGATGTGGCATATAAATATATATATATATATATATATACACACATATATATATTCATACATACACACACAATGGAATATTATTCAGCCATAAAAAAGAATGAAATAATGCCATATGCAGTGACATGGATGGACCTAGAGACTGTCATACTGAGTGAAGTAAGTCAGACAGAGAAAGACATGTATGATATTGCTTATACGTGAAATCTAAAAAAATGGTACAAATGAATGTATTTACAGAACAGAAAGAGTCACAGATGTAGAAAACAAACTTATGGTTAGCAAAGGGGAAAGTGGGGGGAGGATAAGTTGGGAGATTGGGATTGACATATGTACACTACTATATTTAAAATAGACAACTAAGAATCTACTGTATAGCACAGGGAACTCTACTCAATACTCTGTAATGACCTATATGGGAACAGAATCTAAAAAAGAGTGGATATATGTATTTGTGTAACTGATTCACTTTGCTGTACAGCAGAAACTAACACACCATGGTAAATCAACTATACTCCAATAAAAATTAATTTTAAAAATCTAATTAAAATTAACAGCTTTTGTGTTGCAAAAAACACCATCAAGAAAGTGAAAAGATATCCCACAAAACTGGAGGAAATAACTGCAAATCATTTATATGATAAGGAGTTAACATCTAGAATATATAAATAATTACAACTCCACAAGAAAGAGACAAGCAATCCAATTAAAAATGAGCAAAGATCTGAGTAGCCACTTCCCCAAAAAAGATATACAAGTGGCCAATAAGGACATGAAAAGATGTTCAACATTAGCCATCAAGGAAATACAAATCAAAACCACAATGAGATACTACATCACACCTATGAGGATGGCTATAATAAAAAAGATATAATAACAAGTGTTGATGACAATGTGGAGAAACTGGCACCTTTACATACTGCTGGTGGGAATTTAAAATGGTGCAGCTCCTTTGCAAAACACTTCGGCAGTTCCTCGCAAAGGTTAAACATAGAATTACAATAAGACCCAGCAATTCCACTTCTAGGTATATACTTGGAGATTTGAAAACATATGTCCACACAAAAACTCGTACACAAATGTTCATAGCAGCATTATTCATAACAGTGGTGGAACTCCCAGAAAGTGGAAACAATCCAAATGTCTATCAACCAATGAGTGGGTTAACAGAATATTATTAGGCAATAAAAGGAAATGGGGGCTTCCCTGGTGGTGCAATGGTTTAGAATCCGCCTGCCAATGCAGGGGACACAGGTTCAAGCCCTGGTCCGGGAAGATCCCACATGCTGCAGAGCAACTAAGCCCGTATGCCACGACTACTGAGCCTGTGCTCTAGAGCCTGAGAGCCACAACTACTGAGCCCATGACCCACAACTACTGAAGCCCACGTGCCTAGAGCCTGTGCTCCACAACAAGAGAAGCCATTGCAATGAGAAGCCTGTGCACTGCAACAAGGAGTAAACCCCACTCACCGCAACTAGGGAAAGCTTGCGCGCAGCAACGAAGACCCAATGCAGCCAAATAAATAATTTTTTTTAAAAAAGGAAATGAAGTATTGACACAGTCTACAACATGGATAAACCTTGAAAATGCATATTAAGTAAAAGAATCCAGTCATAAAAGACCACATATTATATGATTCCATTTATACACAATATCCAGAACAGACAGATCTACAGAGACAAAAAAAGTAGACCAGTGGTTGCCTAGGACTTGAGGAGGCGGGGAGTGTATGAAGGGGAAGAGAGAAGTGACTGCTAACAGATACAAGGTTTGGGAAGAGGTAATAAGAGTGTTCTAAAATTGATTGTGGTGATGGTTGCAAAAACTTTGTTGTACAATTTTGGTTGTACCAAAAATCACTGAATTATACACTTTAAATAGAAAAATAAAATAAAGTGCTTAGCTTTATATATATATACATACATATATATATATATATATGTATATATATATATATATACACACACATATATACACACACACATAAATACAGGCTTGGCCAAAAAGTTTGTTCGGGTTTTTCCGTAAATTGTTACAGAAAAACCCAAACAGACTTTTTGGCCAATCCAATACCATCTCCCACTATGTGTGAATTGTTTATTTGGATATATTCTCACCAGAGAATATACCAGGAGAATATACCAGTGCACTTTTGATAACTGCCATAGTTAAGACTACACGACCTACAGAGGAAATTTCTTTCATCTTTGGATAGCTCTGCAATGAGGAAAGTTTTGGTCATTTCGAACCCCAAATCAATATTCTGGAATCTTGCAATCTAACACAACTACAATTCTATTCAATTAGGCTAGCATTGTATTAGTTATACAGGTTGGTACTTTATACCAATATGTTGGGTATTAATTGAGATTGACATTGAGTTTAGTAACTAACATTCAGATGTCATGCCTTCTCAATTCCCAGGTACTGTTTCCCAATCAAATTTTATTTTCTTCCATCCTTTTGGGAACCAAATGCAAGAATTTTTATTTACCCACTTTTAAGTTCATTCTACTAGGCAGATTGCTCTATTGCATTGCACCTCCTTTGGATTTAAATTACTGTCACTAATGACCATTATTATTTGCAAATTTTGCAAAATGTATTCAATGTCTTTATTCATATTATTGGCTAAAATGTTATGAAAAAATGCCTCTCTAAACTTCTGTGTCACCCATATTTCTGTTCCTATCCACTAGGTTATATGACAAGCCTTGACAAATGTCTTGCTAATTTCACATAAGAAAAAAGAGAAAATTAGTCATAATGGCATGTACTAAATGAAGCCATTAATACTCCTAGTGATTAATGGTTTCATTTTCTAAGCACACAAATTTTAAGTACCTAATTCTAAAACTTAACCAGGTCCTGTATAATCACATCTGCTAATAATTAACAGAATTTAATTTCTTTGTCTTTTGGAAAACACAAGCTACATCTTTTCTTCTTTCTCTTCTTCGTGATTCTTCCAATAGTAATGCAACCACTTAGTAACTTTATCTGAAACTTTACTTAGTATCCTGGTATATAATTCATCAGAATTTTTTTGTCAGATGATTCCCAGATCAGGTTCTTCCTGTCTGGGAGACTTATCTCTTCTTCTCTAATAAACCCAGGAACCTTCCTTAAACTTGAGGAAGAGCCCAGCAGCAAGGCATGCACTGTGCTTGAGGCCAACTTGCCTTCAGATGCTGGTGCTGACTCCTATTGGCTGAATAAACTGAAGGCCAGTTTTTTAGTTTTACTGAACATAGTTTGTCCTGGTTACATAATTACATAATGAAATCCACACTGCTGGGATATAGGGATTTAGAAATTTTGCATTCAAAGCACGCTGCATAGCACTAACAAAATTTTCAATCAATTTCAGCTTTTATGATCATTCAGTGCCCAGTTTCTAATTCTTACATTTCCCTATTCTTTGTGCTGTTCTCTTTTATTCTTTCTTGTCTATGTTCATATTAACTTATCTATAGACTCAGAAAATCAGAGATTTTCAAAGGTTTGTTGTTTGGTTTATAAAGCTGCATTGGGTATTGGTTTTTGTAATCAATGCTCTTTTTTTTTCTTCCTCAAGATATTTTGTAAATTCCTTTTGTTTTTACAGTGAGTATAGTCTTGGATATTCTTTCATTTTAACATAAATATAAGTGAAGCAAAAATAATCATGTGTGATAATATTAAGAATTAAATATAGAAAAATACTAATAGAAAGTAAGAACAGGGTATTATATGAATGGCTTCAATTATTCCTATTTTTTTTAACTTTTACCCCCATTGATGACATGAATTGCCTAAAATAAATAATAAGCTAAAAAGACATGCATTCTTAGGAACCAAGGGTGAAACACATTTCTGTACTGCTTATTACTCTTGCTTTATTCTAAGGATTGGATATGTGATTTAAATATTTACACTGATGCCTTGAGGAACATCTGTCTTACCTGTGTGAGTAATGTGCTTACACAGAATTATTCAATTCAGAACTAGGCAATTAATTCCATAAGTGCCTTCATGACCCTCTACATATTTCATGAAGCTGCTGTTACTACATTTGCCTTTGTACTTTGTGTTTGCAGATTATATCATAATTATTTTATCTGTAATTTATTATTTCCATCAGTTCTTAATATCATTATTTTCCACATTTGCAATGTAGAGTAACTGAAGCGTAAAATAGGTTGTTGTCCACACTAAATAACAAAAGCAGCATCCAAACAACCTGTTTCTTTGTTTAAATTAAAGCAGCAATGTTGCCATTTTAACTAGTAATTTCTTTTCAACTGTAAGAGGCTAGAGTGTGTTGTTTTTAGGAAGAGAAGATGTGACATTTATGTCTTCATGGTCTATATGTTTATTACAGTAAATAAAATACATGAAGCAATAAAAAAGTGAAAATTCATTTTGACGTTTGACTTTATGTCATAAGTTATGTCTGGCTCTGAGTCTAGATTTTTCTGGTTCACTCAGCAGCAATAATAGCTTTATTCCTCATAAAGCAAGTGATTGCAAAAACAAGATCACAGGAATCAGAAAGTGTTGAGTTTTTTTTTTCTTCTAATCAAAACTTCTGCAACACATAAGTACTGGCTCAGAGTTTCTAAAGTTGAAAGCTGTAGAATGTGAACATTTTTCTTTCTCAAGGCTATAACTTTATTTTTCCCACCTAGCTCTAGAAAGAGGTTACAGAGAAAGAGGGGTATGCAGTCAAACCTTAGTACTTTGCAAATTGCTCCTGGAGCCTAATTGGTGTCTCAGCTGCCGGTTCAGCACTGTAACAAAAGACTTTGCCTACAGGCAAATGTCCATAGAAACCATTTTTTCCCTAACTTGCCTAGAAGCTCTGCTCCAGGCTAAATTTAGGGCATTAAAACTCTGCATTTCCAATGATTTTATCTGAATACCAATTCACATTGTAGGTTTCTTATATTTAAAAAAATTATCATTAACACACTCCTGCTCCCCAGCCCCACAGTCCAAATATTCAAATGACTTCAAAAAATCTTTTGGGGCTTCCCTGGTGGCGCAGTGGTTGAGAATCTGCCTGCTAATGCAGGGGACACGGGTTCGAGCCCTGGTCTGGGAGGATCCCACATGCCGCAGAGCAACTAGGCCCGTGAGCCACAACTACTCAGCCTGTGCGTCTGGAGCCTGTGCTCCCCAACAAGAGAGACTGAGATAGTGAGAGGCCCGTGCACCGCGATGAAGAGTGGCCCCCGCTTGCCACAACTAGAGAAAGCCCTCGCACAGAAACAAAGACCCAACACAGCAAAAATAAATAAAAATTAATTAATAAACTCCTACCCCCAACACTTTAAAAAAAATCTTTTGGAGTACTAAAGTAGGACTAGACCCTCACAGATCTCATCAATATTAATGTCTACTTATTCAAAAATTCTCAAAAACAATGAGAAAAACAAGTGTTTTAAAGTATTTATAGAGCTGACATTTGAGACTGACTCAAATCAAGGGTGTGGTAATAATTAAAGTCTCTGTGATGGAGCATAATGCTCTCCTGTGTACTCTGTAGTAGGAAATAATCTGATATTTTAGTAAAGATGAGTTAAATGATAAATTAGAAAACACAATTGTACACAAGGGATAGAAAGGTGGAAGACAACCAGAAAATCCTTAAGACCGGCCAATATTTATACCAGATTCCAATGGGGAAACTGGTAGTTGACATTAGAACCTCCCAAAATACTGCATTTTAATGATTTTTTTAACATAATAAATAAATAGACATCATAAATGTCTCAAAAATTCCTTTTCACATCTTCATTAATTCCCAGGTGACACAATGTGGCATATGGAATGCAAGACTGGGTGGTTCCTATCAGGGCTATGAAAGTCAAGGTTAAATGTCCACAGTAAACAAGAACAGGCAAACTGCACTCCTGACAGATGCTGTCTTAGGAGATACAGTGATGCCTCCTATCACTTCCATCACATATTCTGTGGCATCATGAAATTTATGCAACTTCCTGTGGGTGTTTTTACATATACTATTTTCAAATATCTGTGTATGTTTCTGAAACCATTAAAAAAATCCTCCCAGAGAATTAATTTTTGCCTGAGGGTGTTCCTGATTAGGTTGAAATTCTACTGGGATTCTCATTTTGTTTTTATTATCACCATCAAGTTTTCTTCTTTTTTTGTGTACTCAGAAACATATAGGTAGTACTTTAAACTTTAAAATCAAAAACAACAAATGACAACATATTCATGACAGGCATGTAATTCATGTGTGCATATACACACACACACATTTAGCACTATTTACCTTGCTAACGTTGATATGTTGAAATGGCACATTTACATACTTTTATTAACATTCTAATGGAAAATTAATATATGCATATGATAAACAAAGAGAGGTTAAAAGGAAAGATTCTTTTCTATAGAAGACTCCACAAGGCTCTTTTTGATATGCAAACATTGTTAGTATTATTTTGTGTATCTTACCATAATTTGCCTATGAATATGCCCAAATACATTTATATTTTTTAACAAAAATGAGATCATGTTATACACACACACACACACACACATAAGTGTTTCCTCTCATGCAGTTTTCAATTTTCAGTAAATAAGCCAATATATATTTTGGCTCATTCTACATCATCAAATTAGATCTACTTCATTATCTTAGCAGAAGCAGAGTCAGTATTTCATTAGACAATTGTCTTTTGATACATTTAATGAGCCCTATATTAACCGGCATTTGATTCGTTTCTAGCATTTTGTTAATACAAACTATGCTACTAGGAGAATCTTTTTTCAGGTGTGTTTGCACAATTGTAGACTGTAATGTACTTTAACTAAAAGAATGTGGAGGACAAGGCATTTGTGCTGCTTTTGTGTTACCAGAAGCAGGTTACCAAGCAAGAAATGCAACTTCAAGGGACTGCCATACCCTCCCTAATTTCACAATTGTGAGGAAATAATACAATGTTTTAAGTTGCTAATTTTTTTTTCTTTTTTCTTTTTTTTTTGCACTACGCGGGTCTCTCACTGTTGTGGCTTCTCCCATTGCGGAGCACAGGCTCCGGACGTGCAGGCTCAGCGGCCATGGCTCACAGGCCCAGCCGCCCCACGGCGTGTGGGATCTTCCCGGACCGGGGCACGAACCTGTGTCCCCTGCATCGGCAGGCGGACTCAACCACTGCGCTACCAGGGAAGCCCTAAGTTGCTAATTTTGAAGGTAGGTACTCTCACATCAATAGCAAACAGAAAGAGGCTTTGTTAAATTTAAGTCTTTCTGTTCATCAAAAGATATCGTTACCAGAATGGAAAGGAAGTCATGCATTAGAAGATATTTACAATACATACAACTGAAAAAGGACTTATATTCAGATTGTATAAAGAAACTCTATGAATAAATAAGAGAAAAAATCTAAATAGTAAATGGACAAAAGACTTGAGACACTTCACAAAAGAATATATTGAAATTATAATAATTATATAAAAGGTGCTCATTATTAGTAATCTGAGAAATACACATTAAACTGCAAGGATATATCAGTATACATCCATCAGTGGCTAAAATAGAAAGTTTAACAATACCAAATGTTGGCAAGGATTTCTGTAGCAAGTGAAATTTTCTTTCATAGTTAGTGACTGTAAACAGGTAAAACCATATTGTTTAGTAAGTATTGCCAAACATACTTCCTCTCTTAGGCAGATTATCAAGGGAAATGAGTGCACATGTCCACCAAAGACACATAAAAGAATATAATAACGAGTGCACATGTCCACCAAAGACACATAAAAGAATATCATAACAGCTTTACTCAGAATAGTCAAAAATTAGAAGCAACTAACCATAGAATAAGTGTTACATTTGTGCAGTGAATACACACCAGTAAAAAAAAGTACTCTACCACAATCTACAATTACATGGATGAATATTGTTTCTCTTTTTTACTTCATACCTGGCATCTTTTCATCTAAATTAAAAAATTTTTGCTTATAAAGGACTTCCTCAACTAAGAATCTTTTAAAAATATATTGTTTTATTCTAGTACTGTTATAGATTCCATTTTAAATATTTAAATCTTTGATTCATTTGCAGTTAATGTTTGTTTCAAGAGGAATTAAAAATCAGCATTATTTCTTTCTAATGGCTAGCCATGTATCCAACATTTACAGAATATCTGTATTTTCTTCACTAACTGGTAATGGCAGTTTATCATATGTTATGTTCCCATACTTGTTTGTGTTTACTTCTTAATTGTCTAATTGGTACCATTAATGTCTGTAGATTTTTTTGCACCAATATGAAGGTGTTTCAATTATTAAAGCTTTAAATATCTTTCAGTTATCTGATGAGACCACTTACCCTTTACTCATTTGTCTCTTTAGACTATCCTGGCCTTTTTTAAAAATATATATTTTTTGTTAAGAATTTTAACATTAGAACTGTTGAGTTCCAGAAACTATGATACATACATTTCAGATTAATTGAGGGGAGAAATGACATACTTAAATATGAAGAACTTATAAGCAAAAACAATGTTTATGATTCCACTTACTCAAATCTTATTTTATGTCTTACACAAATATTTCAAGTTTCCTTTGTAGATCTGCAATTCCTAAGCACATCCACAATATATTATCTATTGTCTTTTTCTCTTCCTTCCTCCCTCCATCCCTCTCTTTTCTTTCTTTAAGGAAATGTTGCAAGTGAAATCTTTTTTCTTGTTAGATTTTCTCTGTTACAGTATACAAATGGTTGACTTTATTACTTGTGTAGCTAACCATTTTAATACAATTTCTTATCGTTTCTAACCATATTCTGGTTGAGTCTTCAGAGTTTTGGACAAATACAACAACACTATCTGCCCAAAGTGTTCTTATTTATATACTGCATGTGTAATTGGACTACCTAGTCCTATCAAGAATATTCAAAATAATTATATTTTTGGAGTAGTCTTCATGATGATATTAAGCTGAAATAATGTATTTGAATTTCTTATATACTGCCCAATTATTTTTTAAAGACATCACAAGCTATTTTCCCAAATCTTACCCTTATTTTAGGTGGAGTGTCTATATTTATTGTGTTTGTTTTCATTAACAAATGCAGAAAAGCACCTAGTGAGTTCGCTTTTTTTTTCCTTTGAATCAGTAAATCTAATAAATGTCCTAATACTGAAGAATTTTTACATTCCTTAGATAAAATTCAATCAGTTGATGATACTTATGTATTAATACATTTTTCATTTAGCATTATTGGACTCATATTCTTAAGTAACATTGGTCAGTAATCTTCTTCAATTTATTCTTTACCATTTTTAAGTTTTTGGTGACAGTATTTTCCTACTTTTCTGAAAAACATTTTACAAATTTTTCCTTTTTTCTATGAGCTAGATGAATTAGTTAATTCATCTAGATCATAGATTGATTTATAATGTTATATTAATTTCACATCTACAGCATAGTGATTCAGTATTTTTACAGGTTATACTCCATTAATAGTTATCAGAACATAATGGCTATAATTCCCTGTGCTGTACAATATATCCTTGTTGCTTATCTATTTTATACATAGTAGCTTGTTTCTCTTAATCCCATAACCCTATTTTGCCCCTCCCCCTTTCTTTAAATATAATTGGAGCTGTTTGTTTCCTAATGAAAAAGAGTGCACCTGTAAAAGATCTGGACATAAGAGTTTTGGAGAATAGTTCCTTAACAATTTTCTCAAACAGTTCCTTAGAATTTTCTTTTAGATTTCCATCTCTTTTAGACACAGTTTTTCCAATCCAGCTTTTCAAATTAACTCATATGGAGCTGAGAGAAGTGGTCAAAAATAAGTCTTTTGTATTCTGCCGTTCATTTTTCTAATATCATTTGTGCTTAAACTTTGCCATTTTTCTGATTTCTATTTTATAAATTTTTGCTTGCTTTTATCTTTTAAAGTTACTTTCTTCTCCATTCCTTTGTTATGTTTTGTTGTTCTTTTAATTATTTTATAAACTCAATGTTTTCCTTTGTTTCCATTTTTTTCCTTTTTCTTGTAAGCTAAGTGCATAATAGTATTCATTTTTCATTTGAACATTTTTGCCAGATACTACAAAAGAGCTGATAGTGTTACTGCCTTTATATTTTGTGAAGTGTATTCTATGCGTTCAGTATATATAAGTACAAACATGTATCTTTTTCTTTGTATCTTACTATAAATACACTATTTATTTCTCCTATATACTTGATTTTATTGAAACTATTTAATCTATTATTGGCTAATAGATAAGTAGAAGTTCCTGGTATTTTTCCAGAGAGTTCTTGCTTTATTAATTTTAATGCTCCTTAACTATTTAACATATGTATAATACTCACCTGACTTCATACTAAGTCTTTTATAAGTATTAACTAATTAAATACTAGAAATAACTTTTTTGAAAAAAAGACTATCGTCTGCATTTTAGAGATGAGGAAATTGAGATATTGAGAACTTAAGTGACTTGTTCAAGTTCATATAGCTATAGCTGGTGGACCAAGAATTTCAACTCAGTCATACTGACCCAGAGTCCCTCCTCTAAATTATGGAATTATTGGCACATACAGAGTATAAAATATTTGAGTCGTGCTTTCTGATATAGCCTTGAGAACACTGTAGACATTTGCCCCACAGTTTTTAGTACTGAATGGTGTTAATTACAAGTCTGCAATGAGCTCTATTTTTTGTCCCTTTTTTAAGTGACTTGATCTTTTATCTAAATTCCCTTAGAATTTTATTATTTGTTATTGAAGTTCTATAACTTCACCAGGATTGGTATTGATAATCTTTGGGACAGTATGGACTACTTAAGGTGATAATACAGGTCTTCCTTTTAAAATAATTTCTTTCTTTGATTATATATATGAATTTTTTCTAGGTTTATTTATTCTATCCTCTAAAAACACTGATTTGTTACATGCTGTTTTGCACATTGCTCATTATCTTTCTCTTTCTTTACAGTCTTTGTTTCTAATTTGATTTTGTATATTTTCAAACCTTTGACCAATGACCGCTTTATTGGCTAATATTATTTGAATTTTCATTACATATTTTCTTTTTCCTTTTCATTTATTTTCTGGAACCAGTTTGCTCACTTTTCATCTCTTTATGTTACCTTGTCATTGCTTTTTTGGGCAATTATTTCAGAGGGGCCATATCTTTCACTGTTCTTTGTTTCCATTGTTGATTTTTAAGATTTGATCTACTTTGTGATATAATTCGTCTTTTGTTCGTCCACTCCAGGCCATTTGTTTTGGAGTGTCTTTGCTCAGTCCTTTCTAGATTTCACTCATCCCTGAATGGAGACTGTTCTCCATGGTCCAGCTTTTTGTAGACATGATTTTAAGGGGAAAGGTCCATGAGCTGTAATAGCCCAGCTTGAACATTTTTATTCTGTGGTTTCTAAATTTCTCTGTCCTTGAGGTAGCAAGCAGTCCTCTTGATTCTCAATCTTCCTACACAGACTTATTGTATGCCGACATGGCATTTTCTTTTTTTTTTTTTTTTTAGCAGACAAGATTGAAAACTGCAGGGCTGCATGCTCCCTAAAGCTGCTTCATCCTGCCTCCTAAAAGCATGCTTCTTTCAAGGACAGTATGTATGGATGGGTCCTTCCCAGCCCCTTTTCCCCTGACACACCTCTGTGATAAATATGGTTTAAGAACATCCCCTTGTTTGTTTTTCTAGACATTGCTATTTCAATCAAGGACACCTTGCAATGGCCTCTGAGAAAGTGACACTGAATTTGTAATTCTCTGTGCTCCTCTCACTCTGACCTAGATACACAGAGACAATTTTCTCTCTGTCTCTCTTTACTGCTCTGATCCAATAATTTCTGCTGTTGGCAACTTTACTCCATGTTTAGTTCTTTTTTCTTCCTTTCTCTGTGCTTTGTCCTAATTTTATCAATTTTATTATTTTCTATTTCTCATTTCCTTGTCTTGGAGAATTGGATTCAGGAAGAAGGTGAACAAAGTGGCCTTTGTTGTCTCCAAATGGAAGTCAAAACATGCTTTAGACCTTGGTGTAATGCCTTGTAAAATACTCAGGACACAGAGTAATTAAAAGATAAAATGAACTTGATGTAAAAGTAATGGATGAGTACATTAACATATTTAACAATTCTATTCTTTTCCAAAGCCTGTAGCTGTATGTCTCATCTATATTTGGTATTATCATATACCATATTCAGTATAAAATACACCACTGTACAAAATTCAAATTCTGTATTAAATTGTGCTAATATACACTACCAATAACATATCAAATATCCCAACATCTACTGAAGAAAAAGCACATGAATGATACTAAAGGGAAAAGTACTAGATCTGTGTAATATTATCATTTAAAGTGTTTTGATTTTTAATGAAATTTTCTGGGTCACTAAGAACTAAATTATCTGTGTCCCTCCATAAAGTATGCATAAAAACAAAACATTTTCTCAAATTACATTCTTAACCCCAAGATAGTATATTTTTTTCTCATATATTTTGACTCATTTCAAATTTATTTCCAATGGTTACTCCTGACTTTGGTTACCTAATGTGGGTAACTGAATAGTGACTTCAAATGTTATTTGAGTTCGGAAGGTTTAGATGCTCTATGACAATTTGGGACAGTTGGATTGGAGGGAAGATTGTTGTGTCATTAAGACATGAAAGAGTGGGAGTGTCTAGAGATGTTTTATGTTACTGTATTGTTTATCTATTGCTATGTACCAAAATATCTCAATATTTAAAAATAACATATTTATTAGCCACAGATTCTGTGGGTCTGGATCTGGTCACAACTGATATGGGTGCCTCTGAATTTGGTCTCTCTTGAGGTTTCAGTCTAGCTCTTAGCTGAGGCTGCAGTCTCATCTGAAGGCTTACTGCGGGGAGGGATCCAATTTACAAGCACACTGATATGGGTGTTGGCAGGCCTCAGTCCCTTGCCCTGTGGGCCTCCTCATGCTGCCTTAAGGGATAATGCATCATGAAGGGATGCTTCATGATGTGGCATCTGGTTTTCCTCAAGTAACTGAAGTTATATTCTCATTACCTGATCCCAGAAGTGACACATCCTCACTTTTGCTGGTTCTCTAAGAAAGGAGTTGGTAAATTCAGCCCACATGAAGGGAAGAGGATTACACAAGGGCATGAATATCAAAGGGTGGGAATCACTGCCCCCCATCTTAGAGGCTGCCTACCACAGCTATCTTCTGAAAGGGTGTAAAAAAGGGTCAGAAATACCAACTTTAAAATACCCTGTTCTGATTTGTATCTTTTTATCCTTTCAAAGTGGCTCAAAGGGATATCTGTAAAACTCTTTCAAAAAAAGGTGCACAGTGATAGAAGAGGCTGTGTATCTGTGTCCAATGGAAATAAGGATATTTACTGATAGGTAATTGTTCCACTCCCTAGACAGTCTCAGAAATAGCTTGACTATTTGGGGTTTGTTTCAGAAGAAACAGGATAACACAGAAAACTAGATAGATTGTAAATTGTCCTGGACTTTAGAAGAGGAATATGTGTGGGATCCCCTGTAAGTTTCCAAACATCTCAACCAATGGAATCGTGGAAAGGTTATTTCAATTCTTCAAGCTTCATCTCTCAAATGAAGTGTAAAGTACCAACAATTCAGTTTTTTTCTGAATATTAATAAAGAAAGAAATATCCTGGCAGAGTAAGAATCTTTCTGCTTTCTTCTTTATCCTCATCCCCTCGTTTCCTTTCTCCCTCCATCATTTCTTTAACACTGCAGAATTTCTGGACCCATCAAACTTCATGTGATTTTTCCCTTCCTCCAAATATCTATAGCAGTTTGAGTATCTAATGCGATTGACTGTGCTTATCATTATATTTAATATTTACTATAATTGCTCATCTCTATATTTTGTAGCATTTAGCCTAGTTTTTGTACATTGTAGATGTTCAACATATATTTATTTAATTCTACTGAGTTGAATTCGTAAATGAATCCAAATATTAACATGTTTGCACTAATCAAAGTAAAGATTATGTGCTAGTTTACATTAGTATTCTACAAAAATAATGGATACCAAATTTATACATTTTTACTATTTGCAGTAGTTGTGATACTGTCCTTCAGATGTGGTCATTTTGCTTTGAGCATTGACATTAACTCAAAATCCATTTAATCAAATTTTTCAGTTTATTTTTAAAGAATCAAGATGATTTCCAATATGAAATGAATCCAGTGCAGTGGTATGAATAATATTTAAATTGTTTCATGTATATTTTGACATAGAAACATTTTTTTCTAGCTTTTGCTCCTTTGAGGGGATTTGGAATTTTAATATAAATAATAAATTCATGTACACACATATTAGAATAAACTCAAAATTACCAAGCAAGGGCTTCCCTGGTGGGGGTGCAGTGGTTGAGAATCTGCCTGCTAATGCAGGGGACACGGGTTCGAGCCCTGGTCTGGGAGGATCCCACATGCCGCAGAGCAACTAGGCCCATGAGCCACAACTACTCAGCCTGCACGTCTGGAGCCTGTGCTCCGCAACGAGAGAGGCCACGATAGTTAGAGGCCCGCGCACTGTGATGAAGAGTGGCCCCGCTTGCCGCAACTAGAGAAAGCCCTCGCACAGAAACGAAGACCCAACACAGCAAAAATAAATTAATTAATTAATAAACTCCTACCCCCAACATCTTCTTTAAAAAAAAAAAAATTACCAAGCAAAACTATATATAGCAAGAGACTTTATACTACCTTCCCCCCCCAATAAAATGCCATCTTCAAATTATGAGCTACTTATTTAGTTAAGGGAAAGTACCAAGTCTCTTAGGAAAACATAAGCCATATTTATTTGCTGTTCAGAATGGCAATTTTAGCTAGTTTGGAGAGATCAATATTGTTTCTTATGACTATGACATTGATTCAGTTTTACAATAAAGAAGAAAATTTATATTTGAGAAAAATACAACTATTTCTTCTATTCTTTTGGCATGGTAAAATATACAAGACAGGGAAAAGTTACACAATTATCTTAATTGCATTTCTTTATTCCGAAAATTATTTTCGTAAGACAATACAAATCATTCAGAAGATTGCCTGGTACCCAGTAAATATTTCTAAATGAGTTTTTATGATTATTTAATTTTTAAGAATAGTTGTATTATCTTACCATTAACAGTAATTAAAATATGCAACAATAGAAACAAACCAAAATGCAGACACTAATCCTTCCTAATTTGAAACCACATCTCTTCAGGTAAATAAATAAATGACATTCAATCTTGCCTTATTACAGTGTGCGTGTGCGTGTGTGTGTGTGTACATACTGCATGTGCAGGTGTCTGAATATTTATATGAGAGTAAGGATATATATATTTATTAACTGAAATAATTTTAAAATATTTAAAATAATTTGAATTCTAAACTAGTATTATAGCATATTCTATCATTATTACAATGTAAGTATGGTAAAATTTCAATTAAAAAATTCTCCTAAATTGCATGTTTTACTTGCCATCTTCCTTCTTCTTGTCTTTTTTCAAATATTTTGTGCATTCTTCCATGCACATTTTCTCCATGTAAGTATGTGTGTATGTATATTTATATAGGTAGATAGATAACAGGTAAATTGATAAATATGTGCAGAATGTTTTGACCATTGTTTCCAAAATTCATACCACATTAAATATACTTTTCTGAATTATGAATGTATATCACCTAATAACAGAGCTTTAAAATATATGAAGCAAAAATTGACAGTTCTTATGGGAGAAATCAACAAAGCCACAATAATGGTTGGAGACCTTAATACATTTCTGTCAGTTATTGATAGAGAAGCTTAATAAAAATAATGAGTAAGGATATAGAACATCTGATTGAGAACATTACCTACTTTAGTCAAATTGACATTTAAAGAACACTACATCCAATAACTGCAGAATGTGCATTTTTTTCAGAGTAGATATAACACATTCAATATGCTGCACCATAAAATAAGTCTCAGTAGATTTCAAAATCAAATAATGACTCTCCCAAGGAAACTTTTCTGACTATGATAGAATTAAATTAAAAAGCAATATAAATATAACATCCAGAAAAGACCCCAAATATTTGGAAGTCTGACAAATCACACTTAAATATCTCACAGGTAAAAAGAAAAAATAATTATGAAAATTAGAAAATACTTTGAAGTAGGTGATCATAAAAAACATGAAAATTTAAAGCACTTAAAGAGAAATTTATAACTTTAAATGTTTCTATTGAAAAAGAAGAAAAGAGTCTAAAATTAATTATCTAATCTCCCACCTTAAGAAGTCAGAAAATGAACTCAAATAAGTAGAGTGATAGAAAATAAAGACAAGATTAGAAATTAATAAAATATAAAACAGATGAACGGAGAAAAAAATTTTAAAGTCCAAAGCCGTTTGTTAGAAAACATCAACAAGATTGACAGTCTCCTAGACTGATTAAGAAAAAAGGAGTAGAACAAAACTATCAGTGCCAAGAATGAAACAGTGGGCCCCACTAAAGATCCTATAGAAATTAAAAGTGTAAGAGAATATTAGAACAACTTTACACCAATACTATTGACAGCTTAAATGAAGAAGATAAATTCCTGAAAGACATAAATTACCAAAACCGATAAAAGAAATAGAAAAATCTTAATTCTCCTGTATCTATTAAAGAAATTGAAATCATAATTGAAATCTTCCCACGAAGAAAACTCCAATATTAAATTGCTTCATTGTTGAATTGTATCAGATATTTAAGAACAAAGACTAAGCCAAGATGAGTACATTCCAGAAATAGATGAGTAGGAAGTACTTCGCAACATATTTCATTTTGCTAAGATTCCTCTGGTCACAAAACCAGGAAAAGACATCACAAAAAATGAACTTCATACTAATAATTTCATGAATGTCAATGTGAATTCCTTAATAAAATATTACCAAATCAAATTCAACAATATATAAAAAGAATAATATATTTTGACCCAGTGGAGTTTATCCCAGAAATGCAAGTTTGTTTAACATAAAAATCAATCAATCGGGCTTCCCTGGTGGCGCAGTGGTTAAGAGTCCGCCTGCCGATGCAGGGGACACGGGTTCGTGCCCCGGTCTGGGAAGATCCCACATGCTGCGGAGCGGCTGGGCCCGTGAGCCATGGCCGCTGAGCCTGCGCTCCGCAATGGGAGAGGCCACAACAATGAGAGGCCCGCGTACCGCAAAAAAAAAAAAAAAAAAAAAAAAAAAAAAAAAAAAAATCAATCAATCTTATATTCAGAAGATACAAAGAACTCTTAAAAATCAACAATAAGTAAACAATCTGATTAATAAATGGGCCAAAGACTAACAGATAGCTCAACAAAGAAGATATACAGATGGAAAATAAGCATGTGAAAAGATGCTGCACATCATAGGTCATCAGGAACATGCAAATTAAAACAACAATGAGATACTATTACACTATTGGGATGGTCGAAATCCAGAACACTGACAACACAATGCTGGAGAGGGTGTGGAGCAACAGGAACTCTCATATGCTGCTGATGGGAATGCAAAATGGTACAGTCACTTTGGAAGACAGTTTGGTAGTTTCTTACAAACAAACATAATCTTACCATATGATCCATCAATTGTACTCCTTGATGTTTACCCAAATAAGTTGCAAACTTATGTCCAAAACAAACCAAGAAACTTATGTCCTGCATACAAATGTTTATAGCAGTTTTACTCACAATACCAAAGCTTAGAAGCAACCAAGTATCCAAGGTGTCCTTCAATAGGTGAATGGATAAGCAAACTGTGGCATGTCCACAGAATGCACTATTATTCAGTGATAAAAACAGGTGAGTTTTCAAGCCACGAAAAGACACGGAGGGACCTTTAATGCATATTGCTAAGTGGAAGAATCCAGTCTGAAAAGGCTCCATATTGTATGATTCCAGCTATATGGCATTCTGTAAAATGTAAACAGTAAAAAGAACAGCTTCCCATGGTTTGGGGTGGGTGTTGGAGTAGAGGTCAAGTTGAATGAATAGGTCAAGTTTAGGAGATTACTAAGGCAGTGAAACTATTCGGTATGATACCATAATGGTGAATACGTGATATTATGCATTTGACAAAACCCATAAAACTATGCAACACAAAGAATAAACCCTAATTTAAACCATGGATTTTAATTATGATGTATCAATGTTGGATCATCACTTGTAACAAATGTAGCATAGCAGTGCAAGATGTATGCTACTGTGGGAAACTGGGTGGCAAGAGATGGAGCACATAGGAACTCTCTGTACTTTCTGTTCACTTTTCTGTAAACTCATTACTGCTTAAGAAATAAGGTCTATTAATAAAAATTTTTAAAAATCGATTTGAGTCCCCATGCCACTAAATAAAGGAGGAAAACTAATTATTTCAATATATGCAGAAAAAAGCATTTGACAAAATTTAACATTATTTTATGATAAATAAAACATCTTTGCAAGTTAGGAAAAGGTATATAAAAATAGATTTGCCTTCAATCTGGTCTGGGGTAGCTCCATGCTTAAGTTTGATAATGCTTGAAAATCTGGTTCTAACCCTTGGCCAAGATAAAAAAAAAAAATTGTGCTAACTAGTCCTTTTAATGTCCTGTTTAAAGTTCACAATTTCCCTGGAGACAACTCTATACTCTTGTCTCCACTGTTTACCAAAAATGTATTAATTAATGGTTTAGACCTTCTTTAACTGGTTTACACAGCCTGGTTTTAGGTACTTTACCAGCGGAATATGGGAAACCCCAGAGTCAACTTGTGCTTTGACTCCCCTGAAATCAAAACTTATCACATAGTTTGAAAATGAAGCATATTCTGTATAACTGAGAAAAATCCCTAAAGGCTGTGCTTGGACGTTTTCTTTATTAACACCATAAATGAGTTTACCCTATGGATGTTCTTTCAATTATCTGATTAATTGCTACAGCTGGCACTGTAAGCAGGTTATTTGTAATACACTTGACTCTATAATGTAAGTAATTGCTAAGGCTTGGTTTAGGAAAAAGAAGGACGAGGAATGGCAGAATGGAGAATTTGCCAAGGCAGGATGGCTTCCTGACAACCTCTGCTTTGAGGTCCTCACTCAATCACTGTGACAACTGAAAGGAAGGAACATTTATCAGTGGGAATCAGAGGTGGTAGATCCACAACAGAGGGGAATAGCTAAACGGATCTTTAAAAATTCAAAGAAGGAGGAAGTCAGCCCCTTAATATGGTACTTTGGTTGCTTTTGGTTGCTTTGGAGAAAATAAAAGTAACTGATAAAGATCTCAAGGTTGCCAGGGCCCTCAAATTATGGCCCATGAATCTGTGTGTTCAGAGGACACACATGACACCAAAGAGAGGTAGGCATATTTTTTTAAATAACATGTGGCCATCATCCAATAATAAATCACTGAAAGGAATATATAGATTATAGGAGATAGGAATTAAGAGACACTTAAAAGATGGGAATATTGATTCAAATAGTCAAGTCACTTTGTGTAACACTATTAGTACATTACTTTTAAGACATTATTGAAATAGATCATTGGTGATCAGAGAACTATTTCCCTTGTATTACATATTACCAAATGAAAAGGCATATTTGGTCTTACCCAGGATCTTCATTAATCTCAACTTCTGCAGGAAATATAGCCAGACAAACTCCCAACCTGTTGAGTGAGATAAAGTAGAGATATAGCCTAAGAAAGAAATTGTCCAAATCCATCCTAAGCTATTAAATGGAATACTGTTTCTGAGGCTGCTGAAATGTGGAAGAAGCAAACACATATGGATTAATTTTATGATGATACTGAAGTATTCCTTAATTCTATTCCTTTGACCCAAGTGATGTTAGATGCTGTGACAAAAGAGTTTCCAATTGCTTGGACTCCTTATGTGACTCTATTGTCAGAATAAAGTCACATAAGGCAGAGAGATGTGACAGATGTTGTGGAATACATCCTTGCTGAGCTTCCACAGGATGGGGTTGAATAATGGGAAAATAGTTACAATTTAAGGAGCAACTAAACAATACAAATTAAACGGATGAAATATCCTTGGGACAATTAAACTAGGTAGAAGTGTTCAGATAATTAAAAATGACATTAAAAAAGAGGAGATAGATGGAGTAGCTATTAAAAATTTAATGGATCGCCATAAAAAATAGGTGGTTTGGCTACTCTCAACCCCTAATACTGCACAAAGACCACAATGAATTTACTCAATTCGCTATAGCCTTGATTAATTTTAAAAAGTGATAATAACACAAAGGAACCTACAGTCCCTTCCAAACAGTGCCAGTTAAAAGGTGTGAAGCAAAGGAGATGTTATAATTTGAGTGGATGGCTAGGATCTCTTAGTACAACCCCAGCAGAGGACCAAAGTCCATTTGCCTTAATAAAATGGACTAGGTATTGTGAAGAAATTTTACTGGGATTTCTGGACACTGGTGAAGAAAGCACTGTCATAACTAAACCCACTAATCAAAACCTAAAGGGCAATAGAATTATGTTAAGAGGGTATAGTGATGCAACTATAATAGACTCCAAAGTATGTGTAAGACTTTAAGAATTTAAGAACAAATATTATCTCTGATTGCTGTCTTACCCAGCAGAGTATATTATTGTAATGGGAGAGATGTTTGAATGGGAGACTATGTCCTTTCCCAAACCATTGGAAAGGGGATATCATTCAAATCTGCTGTTGAACTGTTTTCAAATCTGTTCGTACTATTTTAATGTGTATGCCAAATAAGAACTTTTACAATTACCTCAACACACTCAAATGGTTAATTTAAAGCAATATCAGATACCCTGGAGAGTATCAGTAAATTTCAGCTTTAATTAAGGATATATTAGATGAGAGTCTATCAGTACCCCCCCAAAATTTTTTTAATAGTCCAGTATGGCTACTGGAGAAAAGGTGATGGATCCTGGTTAACTTTATTTATTTTCTTTAACTTTAAAAAGAAAATTAACTTATTTATTTTCACTTATTTATTTTTGTCTGCATTGGGTCTTCATTGCCGCGCACGGGCTTTCTCTAGTTGTGGCGAGCGGGGGCTACTCTTTGTTGCAGTGCACATGCTTCTCATTGTGGTGGCTTCTCTTGTTGTGGAGCATGGGCTCTAGGCACACGGCCTTCTGTAATTGTGGCACACAGGCTCAGTAGTTGTTGCTCGCGGGCTCTAGAGCGCAGGCTCAGTAGTTGTGGTGAAAGGGCTTAGTTGCTCCATGGCATGTGGGATCTTCCCAGACCAGGGCTCGAACCTGTGTCCCCTGCATTGGCAGGCGGATTCTTAACCACTGCACCACCAGGGAAGTCCCCTGATTAACTTCAGACTACAGAAGATTACATAGAGTGTTTGCCTTCAATAGCATCAGTTCTTCCCAATGTGTGGTTTATTCAAACTGTGTAAGAAACTAAGGCAGATCAGTATTCTGTGTTCAATTTGGTTAACACTTTCTTTTCAATAACTACTTCAAATTTTTTAAAGAAAATTGGAGTGGGGGGGAGCCAGACCCAATGCACAATCACATGAGACAAACTCAAATATACTTTTAGGGTTTATATTATTGTGTTTACATAGGGATATTTAAATTCTCAGGCTTATTGCCAGAGCCTAGAGATGAGATGTATACTTGATTAAATTGGAAGTACAGACAATCACACACACACACACACACACACACACACAATGTTGATGATATAATGTTGATTCTCAATTGGTAGATCTAGCTAAGATTGAGTTACAAATTCTGGTTAATCATATGAATTTCAGTGTGTAGCTGATTATTCCGGATGAGGTACACTGCTCATCACAAATGGGAAAATCCTTAGAATATTCAATTAGCAAATCAAATCCAATAATGTATAAAAAGAATTCTCCACCATGATCAAGTAAGATTTAACCCAGCTGTGGAAGGCAGGTTCAAGATTTGAAAATCAGTTAATAAAATCCATCACATAAATAGGCTAAAAAAAAGCAAAATCACATGATCATATCAATAGATGCAGGAAACAAAATCCAACACACATTCATGATAAAAACTTTCAGTAACCTAAGAATATAAGGAAATTATCTCAACTTCATAGAAAATATATATAAAAAAATCTACAGCTAATAATGTACTTACTGGTGGGAAACCTGAAACTCACCTACTAAGATCAGGTACAATTCAAGGATGTCCCCACATACCACTACTTTTAAACATCATACTAGAAATCCTTGTTAATATAATAAGTCAATAAAAGGAAATATAAGTTAGATTGGGAAGGAAGAAATGAAACTGTCTTTGATTGCGTATGACGTGATCGCCTATGTAGAAAATCCAAAATAAATTCAACAAAAAACTTCCTGGAACTAATGAGCAATTCTAGCGAGGTGGCAGCATACAAAATTACTATAAAAAAGCCAATGACTTTCCTATTTATTAGCAAGGAACAAGTGGGGCTGGAAATTTAAAATACAATGCAACCCCCAAAATTGAATTCTTAGGTATAAACCAAGATCTATATGAGCAAAACTACAAAACTCTGATGAACAAAAAGAAAAACTGAATAAATGGGGACAAATTCCATTTTCATGAATAGGAAGACTCAAGTGTTGTCAGTTCTTCCCAATTTGATCTACAGATCAATGTAATCCGCAACAAAATACCAGCTAGTTATTTTGTGGAAATTGACAAACTGATTTTAAAGCTTATATGGAGAGGTAAAAGACCCATACGAGCCAACACAGTACTGAAGGAGAAGAACATAGTTGGAGGACTGATGCTACCCAAGTTCAAGACTTACTCAAGATCTATGATAGTCAAGACAATGTGGTACTGGCAAAAGAGTAAACAAAGAGATTGATGGAACAGAACAGAGAGTCCAGAAATTGGCCTACATAGATATGGTCAACTGATCTTTGACAAAGGAACAAAGGCAACACATTAGAAAAAAGATAGATTCTTCAACAAATAGTGCTGGAATAACTAGATATTCATGTAAGAATAAACACGTAAGTAAATCTGCATACAGACCTTACACCCTTCACAAAACTTAAGTCAAAATGGATCACAGACCTAAATCTAAGATGCAAAACTATGAAACTACATAAGATAACAGAGAAGAAAACCTAAATGACCTTTGGCATGGTAATGACTTTTTAGATAAAATGCCAAAGGCACAATTCATGAAATAAAAAAGGATAAGTTAGACCTCATTAAAGTTAAAAACTTCTGCTCTGTGAAAGACATGTCAAAGGAATAGAAGATGAGGTACAGACTGAGAGAAAATGTTTGCAAAAAATATATATCTGATAAAGGACATTTATTGAAAATACACAAAGAACTCAAAACTCAGTGATAAGAAATCAAATAATCCTAACAAAAATGGGCCAAAGACCTTAACAGACACCTCAACAAAGAAGATACACAGATGGAAAATAATCATATGAAAAGATGCTCCAAATCATATCAAAGAAATGCAAATTAAAACAATAATGAGATACTACTATACATCTATTAGAATGGCCAATATCTGGCAGAATGACAGTCCCAAACGCTGGTGAGAATGTGGAAATACAGGAACTCTCCTTCATTGCTGGTAGAAATGGAAAATGACGCAGCCACTTTGGAAGAGTTTGGCCATTTCCTACAAAACTAAACACCTAATCTTACCACAAGATCCAGCAATTGCAACCCTTGCTATTTACCCAAAGGAGTACAAAACTCCTGTCCACACAAAAATCTGCACATGGATGTTTATAGCAGCTTTATTCATAATTGTCAAAACTTGGAAGCCAACAAGATTTCCTTCAGTAGGTGACTGGATTAGTAAACTGTAGTATAAAAAGACAATGGAATATTATTCATCACTAAAAAGAAGTGAGCTATTAAGCCATGAAAAGGTATACAGGAAATTTAAGTGTGTATTACTCAGTGAAAGAAGCCAATCCGAAAAGGCTACATACTGTATGATTCCAACTCTGACATTTTAGAAAAGGCAAAACTATAGAGACAATCAAGAGATCACTGGTTGCTAGCAACTGGGGGTAGAGGGGAGGGATGAAGAGGTGGAGCACAGAGGCTTTTAATTTAGGACAGTGAAAATACCCTGTATGATATCATAATGATGGAGACATGTCATTATAGAGGTGTCCAAACCCATGGAATGTACAACACCAAGAGTGAACCGTAATGTAAACTACAGGCTTTGGGTGATAATGATGTGTCAATGAAGGTTCATCAATTGTAACAAATATACAACTCTGGTGGAGGATGTGGATAATAGGGAAGGCTGTGCATGTGTAGGGGTGGGGGGTAGAGGGGAAATCTCGGTACCTTCCCTTCAATTTTTCTGTGAACTTTTAACTGCTCTTAAAAAAAGCAAGTCTTAATAAAAAATAAAAACAAGTCACAAGTCCCATCCACAATCAAGGGGTGAGAATTAGGGGGAGGTGGGCAACATAGCAGCCATCTTAGAGTCTGTCAGCCACTATAAGTTTCTTTCTCCCCTATATTATACTAGATAATTTTACTCAGTTTATTTTTCAGATAATATTTCTCTGAATTGCCTGCATCCTTTTTTTTTTTTTTTGGTAGCAAATAACACTGTCAAAATAGTGTATAGGTGTGAAGGACATTTAGCAGGTAAATGTCTATTCCATTTTCTTTTCTTTTTTTTTTTCAGTACGCGGGCCTCTCACTGTTGTGGCCTCTCCCGTTGCGGAGTGCAGGCTCAGTGGCCATGGTTCACGGGCCCAGCCGCTCCGCGGCATGTGGGATCTTCCCGGACCGGGACACGAACCCGTGTCCCCTGTATCGGCAGGCAGACTCTCAACCACTGTGCCACCAGGGAAGCCCCTCCATTTTTTTTTTTAAAGAAACTTATAGTAGTGGTAAACTGAGTATAGTCAAATGTAAAATTGACTGACTGACTTGCAGCTCTGCCCTTATGAAGCTCACAGTCCGCCAAGTCCTGATGTCAATCTGTGATAACATCAAGCTAAATAATCTCAAAAACACACTTGAACATGAAATATTTAGGGATTCAATTTACTAGCAAGAGCAGATTTTTAGATTAAGAAATTAGTGTTCAGTACTCCAAAAATGCCCACTTTGTATCCATGGACTTATTTTGGTAGATCATCAGCTGTTTGCCAATTAGGCCGTTTGTACCTATAAACTCATTATATAGACTAAGTCTGAAATTCTAGCATTTTAAAAATATTCGTAAGCACATTGGATATTATCTAAAAAGTTAAACCTTTCTTTCTCAGGGAAAATTATTTTAAAGCACAGACAAAGTTGATCTTGTGAAATTTAATTTGCATTCTAGGTAAATTAGTTTTAGTAAAGAAATTGAAAAGTCCCGTTTAACTTGTCTCTTTTCTGGTGATTAAAAAATATTCCAAAACAATGTTATTCCAAAAAAATTGATTGTTTTCCACAGTTTGAATTTTTGTCACAGACTACATGTAATATTGGTCAATTTAGATGCTGTTAGTTCATTCTTTTCTAGACTTATGGACTCAAAAATTCTCAGACATTTTAGAGAAACAGCATGCAACTTTCTATTTTATTATAATCTTGCTTTGTAATCTCTATTCTCATCCTCACTGCATTTCCAAATTAGAGAAGGAAATTATTTTTCCTACACTTTACAGATATTTCTAGAACAACATTTCCATGCAGCAGGCCAACATTTTAGCACTTTTTTATGGCGCACAACAATGAAAGCCTTCTTGTAGAAACACATCTAGGAGGACACTTGTGATTACATTTAATGAGCCTAATTGGCTAATCCAGAATAATCTCACCATCACAAGATTAATAATCACAACTACAAAATTCCTTTGCCATATAGGGTAACATTCACAGATTCCAGAGATTAGGACCGGGGTATCTTTGGGGAACATTACTAAACATACCACATTTATCCATGACTTACATTACAAAAGCCTCAATATCACAGGTGAGAAAACCACACCCCTATTTAGCAGTATTTTTTACATGTATAAGACATTAAGCAGCTAAGATGTTTTCACTGTCCCTGATATGAAATTTATAAATGGAATGGAACTTGCCAAAATTTATGTTTTCACTGTCTGCCAAATATGGAGAGAGGTAAACAAAGTCTAGTTTGTATTTTGAAAAGATATTAGCAATATTTTGATTTATGCTTTCTGTGGTTTCACTAAAATCTTCACAGAAACAAGGATTTCATTTGAAACTACATTTTTTTGAAGTGAAAGTATCTAAGAGTTAGAGAGAACATTCTTGGATGCTTATTCAACACATCACTTTATATATCCTAGAAAGCGTGATAGTTGGTGAGATCTGACAGAATGAGCTCTGTACTGTATTAGTTTCCTATGGCTACCATAACAAATAACAGTAAACTGAGTGGCTTAACAGTACAGAAATTTATTCTCTCACTGTTCTGGAGGTTAGAAGTTCAAAACCAAGGCACTGACAGCACCATGCTGCCTTGGCAGGCTCTAGGAAATAATCCTTCCTTGCCTCTTCCTAGCTTCTGCTGTTTGTCGACAATCCCTAGTTTTCCTTGATTTATAGACGCATCATTCTAATCTCTGCCTGTCCTCACATGGCATTCTTATAAGGACACCAGTCATTTGATTCAGGGCCTGCTCTAATCCAATACACCCAATTTTAACTTGATTAAATGAACCTGATTACATCGGCAAAGGCTACTTCTGAAGGGGTTCATATTTTGAGGTTTTGGAAAGATATGAATTTTCAGGGACACTAGTCATCCAAGTATAATACTATAAGACACCAACACATCTGTTATCAAAATTTCTTCTTTTGCTTGCCCATAGGACATTATAGTTACAATCTTTGACTCAGGAAATACAACTCTATCCTGTTTAAGGAAGCAATGAAAAGAGCACTATGATAACGCATGTTCACTCATGTGGTATGTCCAAGCTAATTCAGTGCTCACTATTTTGGACTGAGCATTTGGGGAAACAATAAACGTTTCCATTGCTTTAGAAGAACTTGCCCATATCATCCAAGACTTGTGAGATTCATTCTCCTTTATGTGATTTTATACCTCCTTCTCCACTCTGCCCAATTTTGAATTTTTTTTTGCACATCATAACAGTATGCTCTGTTTTGGTCCTAATGCCATTGTATGTGTCCTTACATTGCCAATAAAATAACCCAGTTGTTAGCCTTCTTTGTCAGTGATATCTGAGTCTTGCTGGCATTGGTATTGTAATCATCCATATATTCATTATCTGAACTCTCAGAAAACACTGTCACAACATTCACAATATTATAAATAAAACTAGCAGTATTGTAATAAAAGTCACAACAATTACTCCACAAGTGATCATATCACACTTAAATCACATCATTTCGAATGATTCAACAATGGATTATTTATTATTGTGAGTTGTAAATCATGGTTACCAATAGTAGCAGTTAGGTAAAATCAGTGACTGTGATTATGGAAGTTATATAATCTATACCATACCCATTTGACACCAAAAACAGTGTTTCTTTAAGTCCCTATATTTGGCCCATCATATGGGTTTTATACTTTTCCTCAGCCTTCTACAGTGACTACTGAAACCTTTTATAGCTTAGGGTGGGTTTTAGCACTGGTATTCAGTGCTAAACTTATACAGTCCAGACAAATCAGGACAGTTGATCACCCTTCTTAGGACCTAAATGTTTGAATGATATTAAAAGTGTCAGTAACTCAACATCATGCTGACTGCTAAGATTTTGGGCTAGAAAATTAATTATGTATTCTTATCATATATACCCTTTGAAAGACAATTAGTGGATTATGTTTTGGCTTTCCTTGAAACTACTTCTATTACCAGAAGAAGAGAAAATTATTTGAGATCATACCCATAATGTCATGGTTTATGTCACAATAGCATTTCAATAGAAAAGGAAATACAAAGAAGGGTTACCTTGTCAAATGGATATGGTATATTTGGGACATTGTTACAGGGGTTACACTTGGGAATAGATATTGCATTTATAAACAGGTAACTGGCATGACTTTGAGTCCTACATTAGATACCCCTGAGGAGTTAACTAACCCCAAAGCTAAATAGTTCCTTTCCTATGATCAGTATCTGAGGATGCCAAACCAGCACATGATCTAAAGATGGTAGCTCAAGAGTGGAGTAGCAACAGTTAATTTGGAAAACAGCTATATTGCCCCTGTTTAAGGGCTGTACTTTGACCAAAGAAGGAAGAGGTAAATATGCTTAATGGGCAGAAGAATTAGATAATAACAATAATTATATGGCATCCAGAAGAATTAGATAACAACAATAATTACCTGGTATATATATTTTTAGCAATACAGGTGATAGACAATGGATTAACAGTACAGTTTAAGATGAGATTTAGATAACTGGAAAATTAAATTTCAATTTGGGGCACTATGTTATAAAAATTTTTGTGGGTTTAAAAAGGAAAAATCGGGGGCTTCCCTGGTGGCACAGTGGTTGAGAGTCCACCTGCCGATGCAGGGGACAGGGGTTCATGCCCCGGTCCGGGAAGATCCCACATGCCGCAGAGCAGCTGGGCCCGTGAGCCACAACTACTGAGCCTGCGCGTCCGGAGCCTGTGCTCCACAACGGGAGAGGCCACAACAGTGAGAGGCCCGCGTACCGCAGAAAAAAAAAAAAGGAAAAATCAAAGGGGGCGTGCTGATAATCTGAAAAGAATCTTTTTCCAACTTCAGAAGTATACTGGAACTCGTGAGTGGATGCCTGTATTCATTCTTTCAAAGAAGTCTCTCCTGTACATGAGATGAGTGGTGTGGATGCATTTAATCATTGAAACAATTGGTGGATAGAAAAGCATCCCACTAATCTAAGGCACTTAAAAGCCTGAAATGTGGTAACGATTGTTCTGTTTTTCAACAGAAACGTAAGAGACAGAAGAAGGACAGCCATGGGTCACCCACTAAGAATGTCTTAGTGTGGCTGCTATAATGAAATACTACAGACTGGGGCGCTTAAACAACAGACATCTATTCTCCACAGTTCTGGAGTCTGGGAAGTCCTAGATCAAGGTGCTGGTAGATTACAGTCTTGGCTACAGACAACTGCCCTCTTCCTAGATTCTAGCAAGGCAAAAAGCAGAGGCTCTGGTGTCTCTTCCCTTTCTTATAAGGGGACTAATCCCATCATGGGATTTCCATCTTTATGACCTCATCCAAACCTAACTACTTCCCAAGGGCCCACCTCCTAATACCATCACTTTGGGGGTTAGGGTTTCAAGATATTCATTTTGGGGGGGGAAACAAATATTCGTTCCACAACAGAGAAGTTAACAGTTGGCCCAGAGCTGTACTGTTGCCCATGGCTCCAGGCGATACTAGCAGGTATCACCAGTATATTGCCAGGGGTATATATTTATTCCAGATTTGTATTTGCACACCCAGTAACTGAAGCCAGTGTTTTACACACTACCATAGGTACTGCCTGACAGAATTCATAGCATACCCTTTTCTTACGCTCTCCTTAGGAGGGATAATCATAACCAGTTCAATCTGTCTATGCCAAACAGACCTAAAATCACTTATCGCATACTCTTCTGCCAGCCACGTAGCACTTGTTATTGCAGCTATCCTCATCCAGACTCCTTGAAGTCACATAGGAGCCACCACTCTAATAATCGCCCGTGGCCTCCCATCATCTATATTATTCTGCCTAGCAAACTCAAACTACGAGTGAGTCCATAGCTGAACTATAATTTTAGCCCGAGGCCTACAAAGCCTCCGCCCACTACTAGCCACTTGGTGACTACTGGCAAGCCTGACAAACTTAGCCCTACCCCCAACTATCAATCTAATCGGGGAACTATTTGTAGCTATAACAACCTTCTCATGATCAAATATCACCATTATCTTAATAGGAACTAACACTGTAATTACAGCCCTATATTCTATATACATGTTCATTATGACACAATGCGGTAAATACACACACCATATTAGTAATATTACACCCTCCTTCACACGAGAAAAGGCCCTTATAGCCCTCCACATTCTACCCCTCCTATTCCTGTCACTAAACCCCAAAATCATCCTGGGCCCCCTGTATTGTAAATATAGTTTAAAAAAACCCACTAGATTGTCAATCTAGTAACAGAAGACTGAGACTTCTTATTTACTGAGAAAGTATTGCAAGAATTGCTAATTCATGCCCCCATGCCTAACAATATGGCTTTTTCAAGCTTTTAAAGGATAGTCATTATCCATTGTTCTTAGGATCCAAAAAATTGGTGCAACTCCAAATAAAAGTAATAAACCTATTTCCCTGTTTTGCCCTGGTCACACTACTGATACTAATCATCCCGATTATAATAACACAAATTTCTACAAAAGTGATAAATATCCATCATATGTAAAAAATACTGTCTCACGTGCTTTTATTACCAGCCTAGTTCCAACAATAATATTCCTCCACACAGGCCAAGAAATAATCATTTCAAACTGACATTGAGTCACTATTCAAACCCTTAAATCAACACTTAGCTTCAAAATAGATTACTTCTCAATAATATTCGTACCAGTAGCATTATCTGTTACATGGTCCATTATGGAGTTCTCAAGATGGTACCTACACTTAGACCCTTACATTAATCAGTTCTTCAAGTACCTACTTCTTTTCCTCATCACCATGCTAATCCTTGTTACTGCCAATAACCTCTTCCAAATTTTCATTGGATGGGAGGGGGTTGGAATGATATCCTTCCTACTCATTGGGTGATGGTATGGAGGGGCAGATGAAAACAGAGCTGCTCTTCAAGCAATCTTACATAACCCCATTGGAGATATCAGGCTCATTATATCAATAGCATGATTCCTGTTTAACTCAAACACATGAGACCTGCAACAAATTTTTATACTCGACCGAAGTCCCTCAGAACTCCCCTTTATAGGACTTGTACTAGCCGCAGCCGGAAAATCAGCCCAATTTGGACTTCACCCCTGGCACCCCTCAGCAATGGAGGGCCCCACCCCTGTATCAGCCCCGCTCCACTCAAGCACAATAGTTGTGGCAGGAGTCTACTTATCCGATTTTACCCCTTAACAGAAAACAACAAACTTATTCAAACAACAGCACTATGCTTAGGAGCCCTCAATGCCCTAGTCACAGCTACATGCGCTCTCACCCAAAACGATATTAAAAAAATGATCACTTTCTCCACTTCAGGCCAATTAGGCCAAATAATGGTAACGATCAGCATCAACAACAGCATCCTTGCACATCTGCACACATGCTTTTTTTTAAAGCCATACTATTCATATGCTCTGGATCCATTGTCCACAGCTTGAACAACCAACAAGATACTCGAAAAACAGGAGAGCTATTCAAGGCTTTACCCTTCACCACAACAGCCCTTATTATCAGGTGTCTGGCATTGACAGGAATGCCTTTCCTCACCGGTTTCTATTCTAAAGACTTGATCATTGAAGCCGCCGACACGTCTTATACCAACACCTGAGCCCTGTTAATAACTCTAATTGCCACCTCCCTCACAGCTGCCTATAGCACCCACATCATCTTCTTCTCTCTATTAGGCCAACCCCACTTCTCTCCCCAAACCCCCATCAATGAAAACAACCCCCTCTTAATTAACTCCATCAAACGCCTACTAATTGGAAGTGTCTGCTGGATTCATTATCTCCAACAACATCCCCCCAACCACAGTCCCCCTAATAACCATACCCTTACATCTAGAACTAACTGCCCTTGCAGTAACCACCCTATGCTTCCTACTAACACTCAAAATTAACCTTAACACACAAAACTTAAAATTCATCTACCCCTCAAATTCCCTTAAATTCTCTAGTCTCTTAGGATATTTCCCCACCATCATGCACCGTCTACCTCCTTACCTAAGCCTATTAATAAACCAAAAATCAGCATCCTCCCTTTTAGACTTAATCTAACTAGAAAACATTCTACCAAAAAACACATCCCTTATTCAACTAAAATGATCCACGCTAATCTCAAGCCAAAAAGACCTTATCAAACTATACTTCCTCTCATTCCTCATTACTCTCACCCTTAGCATGCTTTTATTTAATTACCACGAGTAATCTCCATAATAACCACAACACCAGTAAACTGAGACTAGCCAGTAACAGTCACCAACCAACTACCATAACTATATAATGCTGCAATCCCTATAGCCTCCTCACCAAAACAGCCAGAGTCACCAGTATCATAAATAACTCAATCTCCCAACCCACTGAACTTAAACACAATTTCCACCTCCTCATCCTTTAAAATATAAAATACCATCAAAAACTCTATTATCAATCCTGAAAGAAATGCCCCCAAAACAGTCTTATTAGAAACCCAAACCTCAGTGTACGGCTCAGTTGCCATAGCCGTCATATAATCAAACACAGCTAATATCCCTCCTAAAAAAATCGAAACCACTATCAAACCTAAAAATGAACCACCAAAGCTCAACATGATCCCACACCCAACTCCACCACTCACAATCAACCCAAAGTCCCCATAAATAGGTGAAGGTTTCGAAGAACACCCCACAGAACTGATCATAAAAATAACATTTAAAATAAATACAATATATGTCATCATGATTCTCACACGGGTCCCAACCATGATCAATGACATGAAAAATCATCGTTGTCATTCAACTGTAAGAATATCAATGACCAACATCTGAAAAACTCACCCACTAACAAAAATCATCAATAATACATTTATTGACCTCCCAACCCCATCAAACATCTCATCATGATGGAACTCTGGCTCTCTACTAGGCATTTGCCTGATCCTACAAATCCTAACAGGTCTAATACTAGCAGTACACTACACACCAGATACAACAACCACCTTCTCATCAGTAGCACACATCTGTCAAGACATTAACTACGGGTGAGTCATTCGATATATGCATGCAAATGGAGCTTCCATATTCTTTATCCGCCTTTACATTCACACAGGGCATGGCCTATATTATGGGTCCTATACCTTTCAAGAAATATGAAACATTGGAATTATTCTACTGCTTACAGTCATAGCTACTGCATTCATAGGCTATGTACTACCATGAGGGCAAATATCATTCCGAGGGGCAACAGTTATTACAAACCTGCTCTCAGCAATCCCATACATCGGAACCACTCTTGTCGAATGGATCTGAGGCGGCTTTTCCATAAACAAAGGAACACTCACACCATTCTTTGCTTTTCATTTTATTCTCCCCTTCATCATTATAGCACTTGCAACTGTCCACCTACTAGTTCTCCACGAAACAGGATCCAGCAACCCCACAGGAATCCCATCTGACACAGACAAAATTCCATTTCACCCCTATTCCACAATCAAAGACATCCTGGGCGCCCTACTACTAATCCTAGCCTCACTAATACTAGTCCTATTTTCACCCAACTTGCTAGGAGACCCTGACAACTATACCCCAGCAAGTCCACTCAACACGCCACCACACGTTAAACCAGAGTGGTACTTTCTATTCACATACACAATTCTATGAACAATCCCTAACAAACTAGGAGTCTTAGCCCTATTACTCTGAATACTAATTCTAGCATTTATCCCAATACTCCACACATTCAAACAAAGAAGCATAATATTCTGACCTCTTAGCCAGTTTTTATTTTGAGTGCTAGTGGCAGACCTACTAACACTAACATAGATTGGAGGGCAACCTGTAGAACACACCCTCATCATTATCAGACAACTCGCATCTATTTTATACTTTCTTTTAATTCTAGTGCTAATGCCAGTAACTAGCATCATTGAAAATAATTTCCTGAAATGAAGAGACTTTGTAGTATATCACATTACCCTGGTCTTGTAAACCAGAAGAGGAGAACAACACACCTCTGTAAGACTCAAGGAAGAAGCCCTAAGCTTCACCGCCAGTGCCCAAAACTGAAATTCTACTTAAACTATTCCCTGAAAATATATTATAAGACATTTACAAAATTATTAAGAACTGTGTTAGTATCAAACAGTCCATTTTATCACAAACTATTATGTACATCATACATACTTGTACTACCACATTAATAAGTACATATACCTCATACATACATATTACATTATATGTATAATCATGCATTACATTATCTACCCTATGCTTATAAGCATGTACATCTTATTATTAGTATTACATAGTACATACAGATTGTTAATCGTACATAGCACATTAAGTCAAATCAATTCCAGTCAACATGCACATCCTGTCCATTAGGTCACGAGCTTAATCACCAGGCTGCATGAAACCATCAACCTGCTTGGCAGGTGTCCCTCTTCTCACTCCGGGCCCAAAACTTGTAGGGGATTCTACTGATGAACTACATCAGACATCTGGTTCTTACTTCAGGGCCATCTCACCTAAAATCGCCCACTCTTTCCCCTTAAATAAGACATCTCGATGGACTAATGACTAATCAGCCCATGTTCCCACATAACTGTGATTTCAAGCATTTGGTACTTTTTAATTTTTAGGGGGGATGTTTGGACTCAGCTATGACCTTAAAAGGTCTTAACACAGTCAAGCAAGTTGTAGCTGGACTTCAACTGAAAGTTATTTACCAGCAGCAACAATCCATGGTGTGCAATTCAGTCAGCGGTTATAGGACATAACAATATTATATGTGTACATATGTACAATAGACATAGCATTCCACTCTCCCCACCTCATCTAAAACAAACACCCATCAAAACAGATTAGCCTCAAAACACCCCTATCATACCAATTAACTACTTAGATATTCACCACCCATATAGACAGACGTCCTCCTAGATTCAACAGCCATAGGTCGAGTCAAAAATATAATTTCACATTGGATTCCCTGCTTATATATCACCTGACCAACGCATCTGCTTTTATTAAAGATGCAGTACAACAATGGGCTAAGAAGCATCATATATACTGAATTTATCCTATACTCTATCATTTACCAAAGTAGTGTACTGATTGAAAATTGCAATGGGCAACTGAAACAACCCTTTACTAAATTAGTGTAGTGGAGGAGCAATGAGGGACTGAAAGGAAAGCTTGCATGATTGAATATATGTTAAAACTTAATTTCTATGGAAATACGATGATCATCGTTGGATAGGCTATTGAGATATTGTGGGAAAGATATGGAAGAGGGGGTGGGGGATGACTCAGGAACTTACATAAACTTCTTTCTTACCACTAAATTTTTATTTTTCTCTGCCTTGTCATATAGTATGAAATCTGAACTACATATAAAATTCCAAAGAAGGGATCAACTGCTGAACATCATGAAAATACCTCTAAATAAGATATAATAAAAACAGAGATTCCATGTACTATAACAAAAATAATATATAATATATAATACATAATAAGCCATAAATATAAACTAAAGATGGTCAGGTTTTTTAAAAAGGGCAAAGCCTTAATTATCAAAAGATCTGAAAATAAATAGACATACATCATATTCTTGGATATAAACACTAAATATTAAAAAAATATATATCTATTTCCTGAGTTAAACATATAAGTTTAAAGAACACCAAGATGACAATTTTTAAGAAGACATTTTTACAACTTGACAGAATGTTTACAAAACATAATGGAAATAAAAAGACAAATGTTGTAGGACATTTGGAAGAAAATATGGGACAGCTGGACTCTTTTCCTTTCAGAAACTAAGTTTAAAATTAAACTCTTTCAAATCAAACATTTAAAAATTTCTCTTTTGTAGAGGCAAACAGAGAAATAAATTAGCAGAATACAGAACTCGGAACGCAATCCATTAAATATAAAGCCTGATATCTGATGATTATACACAATTTTAATATAAGTTAGTGTAGGATGTTATTTAATAAAGAATTGTATTTTAATACAGTCAGTGATTTAGGGGCAAATGTTGAGTTCTATCCATCTTATGCCAGTTGTTCTCAAGTGTTCTTCAGTGTCAACTCAGGCACTTGTAAGAACATACTTCCCAAGATCTCAAGACCAGAGACTGCTTTAATCTGTATAAACAAACCACATGTGTCTGATAGCATATAGTTTTGATCTCTGCATTGACAAGTACTGTCTTATATCCTACTCCTAACTAAATCTCATGAATAAGAGGAGAAATATAAAATATAATTTAATGGGACAAATAATAGAATCAACAAAAATTCTCAACCTTGAAACAGCAGAAAATTTATGATGGAAAATATTGGCAGATTGTAACGTATAAAAACAAAACTTAGAGTGAATATAATAAAACTCAAAAAGCACAATAGAAGAGGAAAACACTTCTATCAATGGGTTAATAGGTGTTCATATATCAATTTTGTTACTATAATTTATAGGAAAGTTATAAAACTATAATACTTCAACAGTTAAGTGGGAAAAAACTAACAATTGAGCTAATTAGACAAATTTAAATAAAAAATGTTTATTCTCCATGATAAAGGATTGCAAATTAAAGAATTTTGAGAATCTATTTTATACTTATAAAATTAAAGTTATCAAAGAAAACATGATTTATTAAATGATGTTACAGAAACTTGGTAAAATATTTATAACCTTAAGATCATTTTGAACATTTTAAAGAAAATATGTAATAAAATTTATAGATCACTTAATCTATAAATACAACAATGATACCTAAAGCACAGCAACAAAATAAAAAATAAAGTGGGATTATATCAGTTAAAAAGCTTCTGCAGAACAAAAAACAATCAACAAAATAAAAAGACAACATGTGGAATGGGGAAAATATATCTGCAAATCATGTATCTGATAGGGTTAATATCCAAATATCTATAAAGAACTCAAACAACTCAATGGAAAAAATAATCCAGTTAAAAAATGGGCAAAGAACTGGCTAGACATTTCTTCCAAGAAGATATACAAATGGCCAACTGGTGCATGAAAAGTGCTCAACATCACTAATCATCAGGGAAATGTAAATCAAAACCACAGTGAGACATCACCTCACACCTGTTAGAATGATTATCATCAAAAACACAAGAAACAACAAATGCTGGTGAGGATGTGGAAAAGAGGATCCTTGGGCACTGTTGGTGGGATTGTAATTTGATTTAGCCACTCTGCAAAACAGTATGATTGTTGCTCAAAAAATTAAAAAAAAAAAACAAACTACCATACAATCCAGCAATTCCATTTCTGGGTATTTTTCCAAAGAAAATGAAAACTCTGACTTGAAAAGATATAGGCACCCACGTGTTCACTGCAGCATTATTTATAACAGCCAAGACATGGAAATAACTTAAGTATCTATCAATGAATAAATGGATAAAGAAGTTGTGGTATATATAAACAATGAAATATTTTTTAGCCATATAAAAGAAGGAAATCCTGCCATTTGTGACAATGTGGATGGACCTTGAAGATATAATGTTAAGTGAAATAAGTCAGGCAGAGAAAGACAAACACTGTATGATCTCACTTATCTTTAGAATCTAAAAAACAAACTAACTAATAGAAAAAGAAGTCAGATTTGTATTTACTGGAGGTGGGGATGGAGGAAGGAGGAATTGGATAGAGGTGGTCAAAAGGCACAAACTTCCAGTTATAAGCTAAATAAATACTCAGGGTGCAATGTACAACATAATGTCTATAGTTGACACTGCTGTGTGGTACGTTTAAAAGCTGTTAAGAGAGTAAAACCTAAAAGTTCTCATCACACGGAAAGAAAAACATTTTTTCCTTTGTGTTTATATGAAATGATGGATGTTAACTTATTGTGGTAATCATTTAATAATATATATATGTAAGTCAACTCATTATACTGTATATCTTAAACATACAACTATGTCAAATATATCGCAATAAAACTGGAAAAAAATTAAAAACTCAGTGGAAAAATATAACATAAAATTGTATATGGTATGTTGCCTCAATAGCATACTATGTACATGATAAAGATAACATACAAATGTTAACATAGGCTCACTAAAATGGTGGGATTATAAAGTTCTAATTTAACTTTTTAATATTATCTTTTCAATAAAACAAATTTAAAACAGTTACTGTATAGTAAATTCCCTCCTAATTATGAATTCATGGCATTTCAGGCATGTCCTATGCAACTTTATTACATTTGAGTACTTAATTAATAGAAAGTGTAATTATTCACTCATTTCACAATTATATATTGACTATCTACTACCTGACAAGTACTATTCTAGGCAAGGTGGGTACAGGTCTGAGGAAAACTGGAAAAACAAAACAATCCCCCCCCCAAAAAAAAAGACTTGTCCTCATATAGTTAATATTCTAGTGGAGAAAATGATAATAAATACAATGAACATTTATAAGGTATTAAAAAGTTGTACTGTGGGAAAAATAAGAGCAAGGAAAGAGAGATGAAAAAAGTGGATTTTGTGGGAGAGATAGCAATTTTAAATAGAGAGGTGAGAGTAGGACTCAATGAAAAGGAGCTTAAACAAAGTTGTAAAAGAGATAATGCAGCAAGCATGTGGAAGAACATTCTAAGAACAGAGAGCAAGTGATTCAAAGACTGAGCAGGAAAATGATGGATTAAATACTAGGAAATCCACTGCACTCAAAGGGCATGAGCAGGGGAATATATAAGAGAATGAAGGTAGTAGGAGATGAGAGTGGGGGGACAAAAATTATTAGTATTCTAACACCTCTTTCTACATACTCCTAAATGAAATAAATTTTAAGAATGGGTATAGGGAAGGCATCTTTAGCTTCTCTAAAGCAGGAGCTTGATAAATACTTATTTAAGAGAGTGGTCCAATTGTTATAGTTTATAATGTTTGGGAAAATAATGACAATATACATCTAAGATGTATTATGGGTGACAATTATGCTTCATATATGTTTGAGTTTGTAAATGATATGTTAAGAGTTATGCAGAGTCTCACTCTAACTCTGTACTTAGGTGATTATTTTCCTTTGATAACAGTGTATTTTGCATATGTATGCATTCAGATACCCACTAGCAATCCCAGACCCAACGCAAAAGGAAAATGTGTGCTATAATACTGATCTAAAAAAATATCGAGTTGCTCCAAAATGCCATTGCAACAGATACTAGACAAAGGATGCACACACCCTAAACAGGAGAGTCATTTACAAAACAAAAATGTCATTGAGGACTAGAGAGACTAAAAAACCAACTCCATTGAGAACAGAACAGGTTATAGCATGAGCACAAGGAAATTATATATGTGTGGCATTTTCCACAGGCATTTTAATATACTAAGCAGAAATCCATCATATATACATCTTACTGTGTCTTACATTCTCTAGGAGAAAATAATGGATACCTTAAATATTCTATCTCTTTGCAATACATATCAATATAAAGTTTGCAGCATAGAGATAGTCATAGTGAGTACCTGATATAAAACACTCAATGAAGTTATTTCATTTTACTTTATAATTATAGTCAATGTTACCCGTAAAGTAAAACATACTTATTTATATTTTGAAACATAAAGGTAATGTTACTCAGTGTAGCTCCTTATAATTGATATTATTAAATTCAAATAATTTGGGAGAATATTTGCAACAGATAAATGTGTCAAGTATTTTTAAAAATTTACATTGGCATCCCACCTAAAGTGTTTCCTATATTTAGGAGGGGATTCTGAAAAACAACAGTACCCTAATCAAAGTAAGATATAAAGCAATTTAACAGAAGTAAACTGTGACATCAAAACATAAATCATGGAGAGGAGTGAAAATGTAGAGCTTTAGAATGTATTCAAACTTAAGTTTCTATCTAGTTAAAATAGGTTGTTATAAATATAAGTTGTTTTATGTAAGCCTCACTGTAAACACAAAGCAAGAACCTTATAGGAGATACACAAAAGATGAAGAGAAAGGAATATAAGCATACCACTACAGAAAGTCATCAAATCACAAAGGAAGAGAGCAAGAGAAGAAAGCTGAGGAACTTAAAAACAGCCAGAAAACAATGAACAAAATAGCAATAAGGACATACCTATCAATAATGACTTCAAAAGTAAATGGGATAAATTCTCTAATCAAAAGACAGAGTGGCTAAATGGATTAAAAAAACATGACTTATCTATGTGCTGTCAACAAGACACCCACTTCAGATATAAGCACATGATCAAACTGAAAGTAAAGAAATGGAAAAGCATCTTCCCAGGAAATGGAAACCAAAAGAAAGCTGAGATACCTATGCTTACATCAGACAAAATAGACTTTAAAATAAAGACTCTAATGAGAGAAAAAGAAGATCATTATATAATGGCAAAGGGGTCAATCTAACAAGAGGATATAAACTTGTAAATATATATGCACCCAACAAAGGAGCACCTAAACACATAAAGTGAATATTAACACCTAGAGAAATAGATAGCAATACAATGATGGTAGGAGACTTTAATACACCCCTTTTATCAATAGCTAGATTATCCAGACAGAAAATCAGTAAGAAAGCATCAGCCTTATATGATACTTTACCCCCGAGGGACTTAAAGACATATGCAGAACATTCCATCCAAAAGCAACAGGCTCTACATTCTTCTCAAGTACACAGTGAACGTTCTCCAGGATAGATAGATAATATGTTAGGACACAAAACAAGTCTTAAAATAATTTAAGAAGACTGAAATTATATCAACCATCTTTTCTGACCACAGTGGTATGAAACTAGAAATCAATTACAAGAAGAAAACTGGAAAATTCACAAATATGTGGAGATAAAACAACATGCTACTGAACAAACAATGGGTCAAACAAACCATTGAAAGAGAAATCAAAATATACCTTGAGACAAATGAAAATGTAAACACCACATACCAAAACTTGTGGGATGCTGCAAAAGCAATTCTATGAGGAAAGTTCATAGCAATAAATGCTCACATCAAGAAACAAGAAAGATCCCAAATAAACAACCTAACTTTACACCTCCAGAAACTAGAAAAATAAAGACAAATAAAATCAACTTCAGTAAAAAGAAAGAAATAACAAAGATCAAAGCAGAAATAAATGCAAGAGACCAAAAAGACAATAGAAAAAAATCAATGAAAATAAGAACTGTTTATTTGAAAAGATAAACAAAAGTGACATATGTTAGCTAGACTTAACAAGATTAAAAGAAACAGAACTGAAATAAAATAACAAATGAAAGAGGAGATAATAAAACTGATACCAGAGAAATACAAAGGATCATAAGAGACCACTATGAACAATTATATCAACAAATGGACAACCTAGAATAAATGGATAAGTTTCTAGAAACATATAACCTACCAGAAACATACAACCTACCAAGACTGAATCATGAAAATAGAAAATTGGAACAGAACAATTACTAGTAAGGAGATTGAATCAGTATTCCAAAGTCTCCCAACAATACAGTCCAGGACTAGATGGCTCACTGGTGAATTCTACCAAACTTTTAAAGAAAAATTAATACCAATTCTTCTCAGACTCTTTCAAAAAACAGAAGAGGAGAGAACACTTCCCGACTCATTTTACAAGGCCAGTATCACTCTGATACCAAAACCAGACAAGGATGCCACAATAAAAGAAAATTACAGGACAATATTTCTGATAAACATAGATGCAAATATTCTCAGCAAAATATTATGACACCAATTTCAACAGTACATTAAATAGATCATACACCATGATTAAGTAGAATTTATTCCAGGCTTGCAAGTGTGATTTGATATTTGCAAATCAATTAACATGATATACCACATTAATAACATGGAGGATAAAAATCATATGATCATCTCAATAGATGCAGAAAAAGCATTTGACAAAATTCAACATCCATTTATGACAAAAAGTATTGACAATAGGGTATAGAGGGAACATATCAAAATAATAAAGCCCATATATGACAAGCCTACAGCTAACATCATACTCAACAATAAAAAGCTGAAAGATTTCCCTCTAAGGCCAAAAACAAGACAAGGATGCCTCATCTTGCCACTTGTATTCAATGTAATATTAGATGTCCTAGCAAAGAAATTAGTCAAGAAAAAGAATAAGCATTCAAATTGGAAAGGAAGTAAATTGTCACTATTTTCAGATGACCTAATATTGTATATACAAAACCCTAAAGACTCTTCCAAAATAATGTTAGACTAATAAATGAATTCAGTCAAGTAGCAGGATACAAAATCAATTTACAAAGATGTGTTGCATTTCTATACACTAATAAGAAATATCAGAAAGAAAAATTAAGTAAACAATCCCATTACAATTGCATCGAAAAGAATACCTATGAAAAAAATATAACCAAGCAGGTGAAATATCTATATACTGAAAACTATAAGATATTGATGACAGAAACTGAAGAAGTCACAAGTAAATGGAAAGACATTCTATGCTCATGCACTAGAAGAATATTGTTGAAATTTCCACACTACCCAAAGTAATCTAGAGACTCAATGCCATTTCCATCAAAATTCCAATGGAATTTTTCACAGAAAAAGAACAAACAATCCTAATATTTTCATGAGACCACAAAACACCCCAAATAGCCAAAACAATCTTGAGAAAGAAGAACAAAGTACGAGGCATTATGCTTCCCAATTTCAAACTATATTACAATGCTATAGTAATCAAAACAGTGTGGTATTAGCATAAAAACAGACACAGATCAGTGTGACAGAACAGAGAGCCCAGAAATAAACTCATACATATATGGTCAATTAATTTATGGCAAAAGAGCCAAGAATACACAATGGGGAAAGGATAGTCTCTTGAACAAATGGTATTGAAAAAAATTGAACAGCCATATGCAAAAGAATGAAACTGGACCACTATCTTACACCATACAAAAAAATCAACTCAAAATGGATTGAAGACTTGAATATAGACCTGAAACCATAATACTCTTACAAGAAAACATATGGGGTAGTTCCTTGACATAGGTTTGGCAATGAATTTTTGGATTTGACATCAACAGTGAAGGCAACAAAATAAAAAACAAACAAGTGGGATTATGTCAAGCTAAAAAGCTTCTGCACAGAAAAGGAAAGCATCAATAAAATAAAAAGTTAACCTACTGAGTGGGATAGAATATATACAACTGTATATATGACAAGGATTAATATCCCAAATATGTAAAGAAGTCATACAACGGAAAAAAAAACAATTAAAAATGGGCAGAGGATCTGAACAGACTTTTCCAAGAAAGACATACAGCTAGCTAACAGGTACATGTGAAGGTACTCAACGCATCACTAACCATCACGTAAATGCAAATCAGAGCCACAAGGAAATAGCACCTCACAGCTGTTAGAATAGCTATCTTAAAAAAGAAGGAAAGTAACAAGTGTTGGTGAGGGTGTGAAGTAAAGAGAACCCTTGGGCATTGTTGATGGAAATATAAATTGCTGTAGCCACTATGGAAAACAATATGGTGCTTCCTCAAAAAATTAAAAATAGAAATAACATATGATCCAGCAATTCTACTTCTGGGTATTTATGCAAAGGAAACAAAATTACAACCTCAAAAAGTTTATATGTATATGTGTGTGTATTATACATATATATATACACATATATGTATAACACACACACATATACATCACTATATTTATTGCAACATTATTTACAATAGCCAATAGCCAAGACATGGAAACAACTTATGTATTTACTGACTGATGAATGGATAAAGAAGATGCGGTACGTAACTATGGGTGGTGATGGACATTAACTAAACATTATAGTAATCTTTCACAATATGTACATGTATCAAATCATTATGCTGTATACTTGAAACTAATACAATGTTATATGTCAATTATATCTTAATAAACATCTTTTAATTTAAAAAAACAGGCGAAGTGTGTGGTTAAGTAATTTACAGAGCTCAATTGCACTAGAACTCAGGGAAATACAAAATAAAGCAACAATAAGATATAATTTCATACCCATCAGTATAATAAAAACATAAAAGTTTAATTATAGCAAGTGTTGGTGAGAAATATAAACTGTCCCAACCAGCTGATAAGAGTATTAAAAATTAAAAAATAATGTTTAGACAAGACTTATTGTCAAGTTGATGTGCACCATCATTATCATTATATTAACTTTTCAATATTACAACTAATATTTATTCAGAGGTTTTGATGTCTCCAATTTTCTGTTGAGCTTTTCATGGTCTGTCTCATTTATTACTTATAAAAATCCTATGAGGTAATTACTATAATACAAAGCAAATTGAATGAGTAAAAAATATTTTCAATTAATCTTTAATTTTTGTTCAACATGAATATTTCTACAAATATATCTAATCAGAAATAAACTCTAGCATAATTATTGTTCTAAGTATGGTTCTCATTGGTGACTCTAATGCATTAAACCTAAATAATGCTTATGCCTTGTAAATGATATAGAAGTTGAGTTTTTCTAATGCTAAGCAACATAAATGCAATTTTCTAATGTTCCCATTAAACTGTCCAGAATAGTGGCATTCTTGAGGAAACGAAGTCTTTCTTTCCTTGTAGTTGTTGAATATCATATATATGTATATGTACAGCAGAACTTCAACTAAATGAAAAATATCCATGGCAAAAAAATACAGTAGCCCATATTCTGGCCTGTAGTCTATGAAAAATTAAGATCTTATAGAAATACATTATATTATGTGGATAGCAGTTACAAAGAAGGATACCTTTATAAGGTAAAATCAATGTAGAAACTATTTTATCTACATATATGCAATAATAAATAATATTTGATTTAACTTACTAATTCATGAGGAGTCTTCTCAACATCAGAAATACATGGGGGAAAAATCAGTGAAGCAGAGAGTTCCCTTCAAAATAAAATCCCATGACAGCATTATTCATAGAAATAGGAGGTTTGTCTTATTAAAGGTATTAAGAATACTATAACACTTTCAACTGCATGCCTCTGTCATGAGGTTTTATACCATATCACAGCTTCAACTAATAAGTATGGTACTTATACTGTCTTTATGGTTGCAAGCCTCAGAAATCACTTTAGCTAATCTAACAAAAACAAAATTTACTTGAAGGAAAGAGGTTTCTTATAGAGTCAAAAGAGTAATTGATGTATCAAGCTTAGAAAGGTTTAGGAATCAGGGCAGGTTCAGGTTTCCAGAAAGTAAGCTGATTTTCTAAAGAACCACCATTGACATAAATCAGCCTAAGAGCAAAATCTCAGGAAAGAGAGGCCAGTTTCCTGACTCCGAGTTAGGTGTTCACCTCTTGAAAGATGAAGGCTAGGGCACATTGAATTAGATCATTTCTAAAAGACAAAATTGACTAATGTGAATGTAAATAAAGGGTAATGGTTACCATGTGGACTAAGGAATCCAGTGCCTACTATAACTTAGAAGAAAGAATGCAGAGAGAATATAGGTGTAGCAACACTGAATTAGTAATTTATCATACAGTAATCTAGTAATTTGCAGTAGAACAGAGCATGGAAAATCAATCATGATTCTTAAAGAACTTTCTATATTTCATATTTGATAGATATGCAAAGGCATTCATTGAGAAGTTAATCTCAGAGTGAAGCAGTAAAGTGGAACATTTAGAAGTCACTAAAAAATTAAAGTTAGCGGTTTGCATATTTTGAAAGCCAAACTTCATGTTTCTGGGGTAGGCAAGATTCAAAAAACTTGCATTCTTCCTAGTTTAACTTTATTCTATTTCTCTGATGTTAGCCCACTTCCAGCAGCTTTCCATCATTATCTCAGGGTAGTACTTCATAATATTTGTCACATTTTCTACCTCATACATCAAACTACAAAATTTTATCCATAAGGCAGAGCTGTTGTTCTGTACAATTTTTAGCAATGTTCTCATTTTTATCTGATATCTAGAAATACCTAAAGTAATAAAAAAATCAGTTTTATCCCATATTTGCTTTGGTTTTCATTCTGTCCCTGTCAGTCTATATACAGTATAGGAAGAGAAGATTTATATAATATCATTTTGGGTGTTCTAGAATCAGACAAAGAATCCTCACTTTAGCTGGGTTTTTCCCACAGAATTTTATATAAAAACACAAAATCTATACTTAAAATACTATGCTTGTCTTAAAATTTTACCTTTTGCAATGAACACTTTCCACTAAGTTTTGCAATATACATATATATGATAATTTACATATAAAATATCCAACAACTACAAGGAAAGAAAGAATTTCCAAGAATGTCACTATTCTAATGAAAACATTAGAAAATTGCTTTTATGTCACTTAGTATTGTCTCATGATAGTTTTCAACTATCAAGATAGTTAAAAAATAAGATTTTGCCAAACATCCAGGTTTCAATTCAATTCTGAGAATGCAAACTAAGCACTAAAATAAGATCCTTATTTTCAAACAACTTATTTCCCTAAGTGGTTTAAATAAAAATGTAGATTCTATCCTTAACACGTTAAATTCATTGTATAAAACCTTGAAATTATTTAAGGCAGCAAGAGATATTAATTACCTGAAAAATCTAAAATGCTATACACTCTCCTTAAAGATGATCATGTATTAGTTTTTGTAGTTTCATTATGAAAACTATGTATTTTACTGAGCACTTTGTATGTGCCAAATACCATGCAAATGTATTAACGCAATGGACCCTCAAATAAGACTAGAAATGATTAATTTTCTTATTTAATACTGAGGAAACTGAGGCTTAGGAAGGCTGACCAGTTTGTTCAAGTTCATTTGGCTGGTAGGTAGTGGAGCTGGCATTTGACACCAGCATGAAGACTTGGGCCCTCTCCCTCCAGCCCTCTGCTGTACTGCTTCTCACAAAGTGGTTTCATTGTACAAAAAACAAAGAATGCCAGAATGAAGATATTCCAATTTATTTTAATCAAGTGTATACTTTTCATAGTCATGACTTCATAACTGGGACAAAAAGGATGGTATAGATAATGTAATTCATCATTCCACTCAACAATCTCAGTTTTGACATAAACTTCAGGACAGAAGTACAAAAATAACTCATCAGTGTGCAATATTTTAAAAATGAGCCTTTTTGCATGTTTTTTCCAATCTGTGTACTTTAGAGGACTAGTTGTGTGTTCTGGGGAAAGGAGATGGAAGCAGAATGATCCAGAGAGTTTGGGAAGTGATGCATACTCTCTTCTTCTCAATATACATCACCATGTTAATACTACAGAGAACACTGAGAGCTGCTTATCTTTATTTAGTATGGTGTTTTCCAAACATGTTTGAGACAATTAATGAACAAGGTTCTTTAAAGTTTTTATTTAGCCTGTCATAATATACAAAGCAAAAAGTACTTTCACTTTTTATTTTAAAATAATAATATTGAATAGTTTTCTTCATGTCTGAACAACTTTTTAATCACAGCTAGGTTTTATAATAATGCCTACATATGCCTCAAAATTAATTGTAAAATGTCCATGATAAAAAATTATTTCCTCTTTGAATAATAATTTCACAAAAAAGACAAATACTATATGATCTCACCTCTGGAATCTAAAATAAGTGAATTCACAGAAACAGAGTACATTAGTGGTTGCCAGGGATGAGGGGGTGGGGAAAACGGGTGAAATTGTTCAAAGATTACAAGCTTTCTTTATAAAAGAAATACGTTCTTTTTATAAGATGAATAAGTTCTGGGGATCTAATGTACAAAAGTTACTAAAGATAATACTGTATTGTATACTTGAAAGTCGCTAAGAGAGTAGAACTTAAATGTTCTCACCCCCCAACACACACACAACTGGTAACAATGTGAGGTGATGGACATGTTAACTAACCTTATTGTGGTACTCACTTTAGTATATCAAATTATTACATTGTATACCTTAAAGTTACACAATGTTTTATGGCAATTATGTCTCCAAAAAGCTGGGAAAAAAACTATACATAAAAACAAATCCCAAAAGAATTTAGTGTTCATATTTTCAGACATGATTCTGAAATTTAAGTATTTGCCAACAAGTGAAGTAGTGTCTGCATTGACAAATCAAAACAGACAGCATTGCTCCTAGTAGCCAATCAACAAAACACTGCATTGTGTCTCTATTCATAAAAATATAATTTTTATTATATGGCTAATACAGTAGCAACAAATAGAACAAAGAGAATATCTATTCTCTTGACTACTGATACCTTTAGCTGTGTGTTTTAAAAGGTAAGAAAGGAAATGATCCTTTACTGAGATGAACTAGCAAATGGAGTTTTGGATATTCATTATATAGGTAATTTCACTCATAACCCTAATAACTGGATGGCAAAGGAAGTATTTCACTTTTGATATTTTATTGATGAGGAAACAGCTTATAAAACTCCCAAAGTGATGGATTTGAGATACGGATCTAAAAACAACAGAAAAAGAAAAACCTGTCCTTTTTCCATGCTTTGTCAACTTTATCAACTAATGCCAAATCCCAGGTGAGAATAAAATTACAAATCTCCACTTTCAAGAGTCCAGCTCTTCAATACGCATCTACCCATGGTTCTTTGGGCACATTATCACTTCCTAATGCAGTGACATCCACTCAAACATTATTGCAAGAATCTCTGTAGGGGCCAAGAAAAATGGTTCATTCTCTTCACATTGTGTTTAGCCTGTCTTTATTCTTAGGTACCACTTGCCTGATTTTATCCAATGATAACTATCTCTGACATAGGTGAACATGTTGTGTTTTCCTGGCCTAGTATCCTGATTCCTGAACCTTAAGGGCTAGTGATATATCACGGGAAAAATCACTGACATTTGGTGTTCTGAGTCAAATTCCAGTCTCTGTTACCTAACAGCTATAACTTTACCTCTTTTGGCATCTGGTTTTATAAAATTCTGAGCTTGATCTGAATGATAATGTTTCTTTCCAGTTTTAATATTCTATGATTCTAGTTGTCAGTAGCTAAAATATTCTATGATTATAGTTGTCAGTGACTATATTATAACACTTGTGAATTGGATGTGTTAGCTTACTTTGACAATAATACAAGTTTTAATAATAATGATTATAACCATGTTTTTGAATAGAATTCTTCAGGTATTTCACCAAAGCCATTTCTCTAAGCCCTCAAAGTCTCTGAAAATGTTGAAACAAATTTCAATCTTCATGATCAGGTTAATATTAAATGAAAAGATGCAGCGCATTTCAGGTTGAACTAGGTCAATTTTGGGGGTAGAGGCAGAACATTGCCAGTTTGCATGTCAGCAGTCAGAGAGATCAAAAGTACTTTGCCACTTTACCTACTAGCAAAACAACAAGCCTACATAAATATATCCCCATTCAATGAGAGTAGCCTGAAATTTTTTTTGTTTTTACATATAAGCCCACTTCCAAAAAAAAAAAAAAATTAGGAGAAAAGCAGAGACTAAGTACATCTGTAAAGATAGATTTCTAAAACTAAAATATGGAAATATTATGAGATATATGCTTGGTGTTATCAAACATATCAAAGAAGAAAGGGCCTCTAATACACAAAGTCTTGGACCCATGGGGGAAATCAAAATTGGGCTGACGTCAGAAATGCAAAGAGAGTTAACTGAAAAAAAAAAAGCCAGAAAATACAAAATACACTAGTGGCAAAGATTATATTTGAAACTTTTGGAAACGTGAATCAGTGATTTGAAGCATACACTTGAGAGAGCCTGAAAGACTCACCAAGAATGCAGTGGAAGATTAAAAGTGATTTTAATGAAACAGTGGGTATGAGCACTGAAGACCAGAGAATGGTAATCTAACTTAACACCGTTACTGACAGAAGTACAACCAACTCAAAAAGAATGGGAACAGTGAAATTGCTAATATAGAGAAAACAAAACACAAACTCATTAAGCCAAAAACTGAGTTTACAAATTAATAAGAATCACATTCCTGTATTAGAGAAATACTGACGTATTCAATAAACTAAAGAAACTACTATTAGAATTTAACATAATATGTTACCACCAAAATAACCATAGAATTTAAGATAAAATATAATCTATTCAGTAGCAGAAAGGAGGCTGCAAAGAAATTTCCCAAAATTTCAGAAACTGAGCTAAACATTTTGATTATGAGGGTAGACACATTTATTATCTTATAAGCATTTAAGAAAAGGGGAAACAAAATAATGTTGTATCATCACAAAGCTGAATCCATAATAAGGGTTTAATAATCATGAGTCTTCAGGTGATATATTGATACCGAAACTTAAAATGGTTTAACTTTTAGAAGTACAAAGAGAAACCTAGAGAAACAAAATTATAGAGATAATGTGGCAAAGACTGAAAAAATGTGTTTAAGTAGACTAAAATAAATGAGATCCAATATTTTAAGTATTAAACACTTAATTTATGTAATTTATATATAGAAGAATATATGTTATTTACACAGAATGTATAGGACTATAAAAATACATCTCTAAATTTGCTCATAAATGCCATAGAAGTTTAATAAATTAAGATATATTCAATATTTCTGGATATAAAAATTGACTATTGTAAAAGAGTGTGATTTTTCCTGCATACTTTAGAGGTTTAAATTATACTATAATAGAAATCACAATGAGAGTTTAAGGAAACAAAAATTATGATTCTAAAGTCCATTTTGGTGAATTAAAGGAGAAAAGTAATATAATGTTGAAGATAAAGATGAATAAAAGGGCGCTTGAATTATCAGTTCAAATAATATTTTAAAACTATAGTAATTAAAGATGTGGAACTGGCACAATAAATAATAGATCAGTGTAGCAGAACATATAGTTCTGGAAAGAAATCTACTGAGCATGTGTTAAAGGCATACACATATGCCAATATGTAATTGTTAGGTATTCAAGGAATTATGTGGGGAAAAATGGCTACCTGGGAGTTAAAAAAAAAGAATCAAGTCAACTGTTCATCTCAACATAGGCTAAGACAAATTCCAATTGAATTAAAAGTAAAATGTAAAAGAGAGAGAACATAAAACATTGTGGGAAAAAAACATAATTTAATATGTAGCTGATGACAGAAAAGTCAAGATCTTTCATTACATGATCTAGAGGTACCCTAAGAAAATATTTAGTGAAGCAGAATGTAAAATCTTTCATTACTCGTCACACTGGTAATTTGTGTAAATATATTATAGTGAGAAACCTCTTTTCAAACTTGACTAACACAATCGCCTGTAGAATTTCTACACAGAATCACAGATTCAGAATTTTAAAAAGGCCCACTGGTGATCTGTTGCAGAATCAGTGTTAAATAAATTATAGTACTCATTAGAATTTTTCTATCCATTAAAATAATATTTTTGAATAATATTTAATATTACACAAAATATTTATAAACTATTTCTCAAATATTTGTACTTAAAACATATTAATTTTACAGTTAAAAAACATGAAGAACAGAGTAAATATATTGGTTCATGTTGAACAAACATGCCACAAAAATTCACTCTGGTCTACACTTCACTAGGAAAATAAAAGTTTACACATAGAGTATAGGCATTTACTCCAAGGCTCAGTTAATTTCACTATTAATATCATGGTCAAGTAACATATAATCTGTTAAAGGTAGTGTTTTTATCTTGCTAATCCTCACATCTCTAGCTACTAACAATTTTGCAGAAAGTGGGCATTCAAAAAATGAATAAATTAGTAAGAGAATGGCTAATGAATGAACAAACAAATATGAAATGAATTACAGTCAGCCTTCCATATCCATGGGTTTCCTATCCACAGATTCAACCAACCCAGATCAAAAAGAATTGAAAAAAAACCTTTAGAAAGATCCAAAAAGCAAAACGTGAATTTACCAAGCAGGCAACTATTTACATAGCATTTACACTGTATTTACAACTATTTATATAGTATTTACATTGTATTAGGTATTATAAGTAATTGAGATGATTTAAAGCATAAGGGAGGATGTATATAAGTTATAGGCAAATACTAGGCCATTTTATCTAAGGGATTTCAACATCTGTGGATTTTGGCATAGGGGAGGGTCCTAGGACAAATGCCCCATGGATACTGAGAGATGACTGTATAGAACTTCTTATATATGAATATATCTTTAAAATGTGTATATATGTTTTCTTATCATTTATTTTTAATATGAGTTTCTCTACTTATATGGTTTAGAGTAGCCTTTTTTGAGTAGCAGTTTTTCTTACTCCTTACTTTAAAAATATATTAATATCCTAAAATATATACTATTTCTCTGTTGGATTCTTAATTGCTTTATGCTATTTTTCTAAGATTTGTAGACTTGAGTTCATGGTCAGAATTCTCTGTCAAGTATTAGAATTGCAAATAGAGCACACTTGCTTTATATTAAAAGAACAGGAGGGGCCTCCCTGGTGGCGCAGTGGTTGAGAGTCCGCCTGCCGATGCAGGGGATACGGGTTCGTGCCCCGGTCTGGGAGGATCCCATATGCCGCGGAGCGGCTGGGCCCGTGAGCCATGGCCGCTGGGCCTGCGCATCCGGAGCCTGTGCTCCGCAACGGGAGAGGCCACAACAGTGAGAGGCCCGCATACCGCAAAAAGAAAAAAAAAAAAAAAAAAAAAAAAAAAAGAACAGGAGCTGCCAGTGTCTGAAAAGTTAATTAGACAAAACAGACAATTAATTACATCTTATTAACGTGTAAAAGGCCTGTGACAAATAGCACTAATTGCATGCTCTTATACATCTGAAGAGGTCAGGCTACTTTAAAAGTATGTTGTTAATGGAAGACAAATGTATCTTTACATGCTTGATAAGAATATTATAAACTGCATTATTTATGACTCTATTGGAATCCTTAATAATTTTAAGCTTTAAATTAAACTGCTCATTAAACAGGAGAACTCGTACCAAGTTCTTAAAATAGGCCATAAAAGTGGGCAGCAGTGTAAGATAAACTTGAAGGTCTAGCATTTCTTCAGAATGTCTTTATACCCTATTTTAAGTGAGCCCTGGAGATGTTAAACTTATCTTAATGTGGCCTTAGTAAGGGGGAGAATTCTTCCATTAACGGTATTCATCCCAAAGAAATATGATTCATTTTAAAAAGCCCCTAGCTGCTTAAAATACTCTTCTTAGCTCTTAAGCTTTATTTTCAAACAAAAAAAGATAGAAAGAAAAAAAAATAAAGCAATGGGTGTGCACTGCTTGCAGGAACTAAGGGCATTTTAGGAGATGGGCAAGACTAGAGACAAAGAAATAGTAGTGGTAAAATAATATGTTAGAAAAGTGGACAAAACACCCAATAGAAGCTTAGAGAGACAAAAAGTAGTAGATGGAAACAATTTAAAATGAGGAATGAGGGGCTTCCCTGGTGGCGCAGTGGTTGAGAGTCCGCCTGCCGATGCAGGGGACACAGGTTCGTGCCCCGGTCCGGGATGATCCCACATGCCGCGGAGCGGCTGGGCCCGTGAGCCATGGCCGCTGAGCCTGCGTGTCCGGAGCCTGTGCTCCGCAACGGGAGAGGCAACAACAGTGAGAGGCCCGCGTACCAGGAAAAAAAAAAAAAAAAAAAAATGAGGAATGAGTCACAGAGGCTCTCACAGGCAAATACTTAATTACACAAAGGCACTTTAGTTTCTTTCATTGAGTACCTGTCAAGGGGAGGGAACACTAGCAACTGGAGAGGAAATTGTTTCTATTTCAGTTAACAAAACTGGATGCTCACCCAGGGCTCTCAGAGGAGCTTTGCAAATAATGTAGATTATTTTTCTTCTGTTCCCCAGAACCAAAAGGTCTTCTAATATGAACCTGACTGTCACCACACTTTAGATGTTTATGGTTGGTGAGCTCAGTTCACAAAAGCAGTGTGATAATGAAATCACCATGTCAAGTTTCACTCTGTCAGGAGTCTAGACACTGCACACAGGCTTATAGTTAAAGGGGGGGCAAGGATAAATGATAAACTCACGACTTCTGCTCTCTGTGTACCCATCCCAGCATCTTCATGCTGTTTTGACGGGCAGGTAGGTCAGAGTATGCCAGAGCCCTTCTTCAATTATGTGATTGAAACAGCTGAACATTAGTCATTTCCATATAAGGCCCACAGAATCCATTTACTTTTTTTAAAATTTATATTTATTTTTATTGAAGTATATTGATATCCAATATTATACAAGTCACAGGTATACAATATAGTCACCATTTATAAAGGTATACTCCATTTATAATTATAATATATTGACTATATTCCCCTTGTTGTATAATATATCCTTGTAGCTTATTTTATACCTAATAGTTTGTACCTCTTACTCTCCTACCCCTATGTTGCTCCTCCCCCTTCCCTCTCCCCACCGGTAATCACTAGTTTGTTGTGTACCTCTGTGAGTCTGCTTCTTTTTTGTTATAATCACTTGTTTGTGGTATTTTTAGATTCCACATGCAAGTAATATCACACAGTATTTGTCTTCCTCTGTCTTTTTTCTTTAACATTGTTATTGGAGTATAATTGCTTTACAATGTTATGTAACTCTCTGCTGTACAACAAAGTGAATCAGCTATATGTATACATATATTCCCATATCCCTTCCCTCTTGCGTTTCCCTACCACCCTCCCTATCCCAGCCCTCTAAGTGGTCACAAAGCACCAAGCTGATCACCCTGTGCTATGTGGCTGCTTCCCACTAGCTACCTATTTTACATTTGGTAGTATTTATATGTCAGTGCCACTCTCTCACTTTGTCCCAGCTTACCTTCCCACTCCCAGTGTCCTCAAGTCCATTCTCTACGTCTGCATCTTTATTCCCATCCTGCCCCTAGGTTCTTCAGAACTTTTTTTTTTTTTTTTTAGATTCCATATATATGTGTTAGCATACGGTATTTGTTTTTCTCTTTCTGACTTACTTCACTCTGTATGAGACTCCAGCTCCATCCACCTCACTAAAAATAACTCAAATTTGTTTCTTTTTATGGCTGAGTAATATTCGATGGCATACATGTGCCACATTTTCTTTATCCATTCATCTGTCAATGGACACTTAGGCTGACTCCATGCCCTGGCCACTGTAAACAGAGCTGCAATGAACATTGTGGCACATGGCTCTTTTCGAATTATGGTTTTCTCAGGGTATATGCTGAATACTGGGATTGCTGGGTCATATGGTAGTTCTATTTTTAGTTTTTTAAGGAACCTCCATACTGTTCTCCATAGGGGCTGTATCAATTTACATTCCCACCAATAGTGCAAGAGGGTTCCCTTTTCTCCACACCCTCTCCAGCATTTATTGTTTGTAGATTTTTTTGATGATGGCCATTCTGACCGGTATGAAGTGACACCTCGTTGTGGATTTGATTTTCATTTCTCTAATTATTAGTGATGTTGAGCATCCTTTCACGTGTTTGTTGGCAATCTGTATATCTTCTTTGGAGAAATGTCTATTTAGGTTTTCTGCCCATTTTTGGATTGGGTTGTTTTTTTGATATTGAGCTGCATGAGATGCTTGTATATTTTGGAGATTAATCCTTTGTCAACTGCTTCATTTGCAGATATTTTCTCCCATTCTGAGGGTTGTCTTTTCATCTTGTTTATGGTTTCATTTGCTGTGAAAAAGCTTTTAAGTTTCATTAGGTCCCATTTGTTTATTTTTGTCTTTATTTCCATTACTCTAGGAGGTGGGTCAAAAAGGATCTCACTGTGATTTATGTCATAGAGTGTTCTGCCTATGTTTTCCTCTAAGAGTTTTATAATGTTTGGACTTACATTTAGGTCTTTATTCCATTTTGAGTTTATTTTTGTATACAGTGTTAGGGAGTGTTGTAATTTCATTCTTTTACATGTAGCTATCCAGTTTTCCCAGCACCACTTATTGAAGAGGCTGTCTTTTCTCCACTGTATATTCTTGCCTCCCTTATCAAAGATAAGGTGACCATATGTGTATGGGTTTATCTCAGGGCTTTCTATCCTGTTCCATTGATCTATATTTTTGTTCTTGTGCCACTACCATACTGTCTTGATTACTGTAGCTTTGTAGTATAGTCTGAAGTCAGGGAGCCTGATTCCTCCAGCTCCATTTTTCTTTCTCAAGAGTGCTTTGCTATTTGGGGTCTTTTGTATTTCCATACAAATGGTGAATTTTTTTGTTCTAGTTCTGTGAAAAATGCCAGTGGTAGTTTGATAGGGATAGCACTGAATCTGTAGATTGCTTTGGGTAGTATAGTCAGTTTTACAATGTTGATTCTTCCAATCCAAGAGCATGGAATATCTCTCCATCTGTTTGTCTCATGTTTCATTTCTTTCACCAGTGTCTTATACTTTTCTGCATACAGGTCTTTTGTCTCCTTAGGTAGGTTTATTCCTAGGTATTTTATTCTTTTTGTTGCAATGGTAAATGGGAGCGTTTCCTTAATTTCTCTTTCAGATTTTTCATCATTAGTGTATAGGAATACAAGATTTTTGTTCATTAATTTTGTATCCTGCTACGTTACCAAATTCATTGATGAGCTCTAGTAGTTTTCTGGTAGCATCTTTAGATTCTCTATGTAGAGTATCATGTTACCTGCAAAACAGTGACAGGTTTCCTTCTTTTTTTCTGACTGGGATTCTTTTTATTTCTTCTCTGGTTGCTGTGGCTAAAACTTCCAAAACTATGTTGAATAATAGCAGTGAGAGTGGGCAACCTTGTCTTGTTCCTGATCTTAGAGGAAATGGTTTCAGTTTTTCACCACTGAGAACTGTGTTGGCTGTGGGTCTGTCATATATGGCCTTTATTGTGTTGAGGCAGTTTCCCTCTATGCCTACTTTATGGAGAGTTTTTATCATAAATGGGCATTGAATTTTGTCAAAAGCTTTTCCCTGCATCTACTGATATTATCATATGGTTTTTATCCTTCAGTTTGTTAATATGGTGTATCACATTGATTGATTTCCATATATTGAAGAATCCTTGCATTCCTGGGATAAACCCCACTTGATCATGGTGTATGATCTTTTTAATATGCTGTTGGATTCTGTTTGCTAGTATTTTGTTCAGGATTTTTGCATCTCTGTTCAGCAGTGATACTGGCCTGTCGTTTTCTTTTTTTGTGCCATCTTTGTCTGTTTTTGGTATCAGGGTGATGGTGGTAGAATGCGTTTGGGAGTGTTCCTCCCTCTGCTATATTTTGGAAGATTTTGAGAAGGATGAGTGTTAGCTCTTCTCTAAATGTTTGATAGAATTCCCCTTGAAGCCTTCTGGTCCTGGGCTTTTGCATGTTGGAAGGTTTTTAATCAAAGTCTCAATTTCAGTGCTTGTGATTGGTCTGTTTATATTTTCTATTTCTTCCTGGTTGGTCTCAGAAGTCTGTGCTTTTCTAAGAATTTGTCCATTTCTTCCAGGTGGTCCATTTTATTGGCATATAGTTGCTTGTAGTAATCTCTCATGATCCTTTGTATTTCTGCAGTGTCAGTTGTTACTTCTCCTTTTTCATTTCTAATTCTATTGATTTGAGTCTTCTTCCCCCTTTTTCTTGATGAGTCTGGCTAACAATTTATGAATTTTGTTTATCTTCTCTAAGAATCAGCTTTTAGTTTTATTGATCTTTGCTATCGTTTCCTTCATTTCTCTTTCATTGATTTCTCATCTGATCTTTATAATTTCTTTCTTTCTGCTAACTTTGGGTTTTTTGTTGTTGCTCTTCTTCTTTCTCTAACTGCTTTAGGTGTAAGGTTTGGTTGTTTATTTGAGATTTGTCTTGTTTCTTGAGGTAGGATTGTATTGCTATAAACTTCCCTCTTAGAACTGCTTTTGCTGCATCCCATAGGTTTTGGGTCATCATGTTTTCATTATCATTTTTTTCTAAGTATTTTTTGATTTCCTCTTTGATTTTTTCAGTGATCGCTTGGTTATTTAGTAGCATATTGTTTAGCCTCCATGTGTTTGTAGTTTTTACATTTTTTTTCCTATAATTGATATCTAGTCTCATAGTGCTGTGTTCAGAAAAGATACTTGGTAAGATTTCAATTTTCTTAAATTTAACAAGGCTTGATTTGTGACCCAAGATATGATCTATCCTGGAGAATGTTCCATGAGCACTTGAGAAGAAAGTGTATTCTGTTGTTTTTGTGGGCTTGATATTTATAGTGTCTATAAATATCAATTAAGTCCATCTTGTTTAATGTGTCATTTAAAGCTTGTGTTTCCTTATTTATATTTATTTTGGATAATCTGTCCATTGGTGAAAGTGGGGTGTTAAAGTCCCCTACTATTATTGTGTTACTGTCGATTTCCCCTTTTATGGCTGTTAATATTTGCCTTATGTACTGAGGTGCTCTTACATTGGGTACATAAGTATTTACAATTGTTATATATTCTTGGATTGATCCCTTGATCATTGTGTAGTGTCCTTCTTTGTCTCTTGTAATAGCCTTTATTTTAAAGTCTACTTTGTCTGATATGAGAATTGTTCCTCCACATTTCTTTTGATTTCCATTTGCATGGAATATCTTTTTCCATCCCCTCACTTTGTCTGTATGTGTCTCCAGGTCTGAAGTGGGTATCTTGTAGACAGCATATATATGGGTCTTGTTTTTGTATCCATTCAGCCAGTCTACGTCTTTTGGTTTGAGCATTTAATCCATTACATTTAAGGTAATTATCAATATGTATGTTATTATTACCATTTTCTATAGATGGAACAGACACTGAGAAAAACCTGCCAAACCCAGCTCATCCCAAACACAAGAAACCAGTACTAGATGAATGTGAAGCCTTTGGTGCATTGTCAATAATGTGGGGTGGTAGGTAGAATCCTAAGTTTGTCCTTCAACATCCTGAAGTCACAGGGATTTTCGTGTTGACTTTGAAGGAGCAAACTGCCATGGCTTGCAGGAAAAGACAGGCCCTTCCAGCTGCTAAGAATGGTCCCCAGTTAACACACAACAAGGAAGTGAGGACCTTAGTCCTACAACCATGAGAGACTGTATTCTGCCAACAACCTGAATGATCATGGAAGCTGACCAGAGCCTCAGATGAAATTGCAGCCTGGGATAAAAACTCGATGTTTAGCCTGATGACCCTGAGAAGACACTGTATCTGGACTTCTTACAAAAGGAACTATGAGATAATAAATGTGCATTTTGTTTTCACCTCGGTTTTTATCACGTTCAGTTGAATAGGCTGTAATCAGCTCCTCAAGGGAATGAAAATACTCGACTTCAACAGATGATTTTTTTTTAAGGTAACATTCACATAACACAAAATTGACCATTTTAAGGTGCACAATTTAGTGGTATTTAGTTTATTTACAATATGATACAACCATCACCTCTTTTTACTTCCAAAAATGGGTGTCATTTTAAGTTTGTGGTAACCTGTGACACAGCCCAGTATACACTGTTGGAGGGATGATGGATCAACTCAAAGGAATGAAGGTCTCTGAAGGTGGCATGAGCTAACGTAAATATAAAACTTTTAAAAATTTTAATTGTTGTAGAACATAACTGTCTAAAACAAGACGGAAAGCAATTTATTGTGAACAGATATATATTTTACTTTCATAAATGTTAACAACAATAGTACAAAGGATGTGAGGGAGGTAGTGGGAATATGTTGTGTTTGGTCATTACCATGTGAGTTTCCTATTGCCATGTAACAGGTTATCAGCTAACTTGCTTCAGTCTACTTTTAATTAAGTTAAATATGTATGTGTGTGTGTGTGTGTGTATATATATATATATATATATACACATACATATATTACATTCTAAGGCAAAAAACTTTTTCATGAAATTTATGAATAACAATAATGGAAAAAATAAAATCATAAAAACTCATCAATTCAAAAGAAGGCAGAAACGGGGGTTGAACAACAGATGAAACAGAACATAGCAAGCAAGATGGACACATCAATATCAAACATAAATGCTTTGGACACACCAAATAAAATACAGAGACCCAACCAGATACTACCTATACTACTTTATACCTAACTTAAATTTAATTGAAATTTTAAAAAAATCTCCTGCAAATATAATCAAAAGAAAGCTGGAGTGGCTATATTAATATCAGAAAAAGTATACTTCACAGCAAGGAATATGACCAGAATAGAGAGGGACATCATGTAATAATAAAGGGGTCAACTCATCAAGAAGACATAATAGTCATAAAATTTTATGCACATAAAAACAGAGCTTCAAAATATATAAAGCAAAATAATACTAAAAGATAGAATTGAAAGGAAAAATGGACAAATCCATGATTATATTTGGAGTCTAATTTTCTATACATCTCATTAAACTTTGTTTTAGGTCATGTGTTTTTAATGAAGGTCACCGATGGTTGTAAGTATTTAAAATCCAAATAGGTCTTAAGGCTCCCCATGGCACATTTCTCAGCCTCTCTCCACTCAGTCATAACACTGTGGCCAAATACAATCTCCTCTAGTCCTAACCAGGAGCAGAAGACTGCCAAAGGAAGGATGAATTAGAAATTGAACTATCTGTAGTGAGGTGGATGGACCTAGAGTCTGTCTTACAGAGTGAAGTAAGTCAGAAAGAGAAAAACAAATACCTTATGCTAATGCACACACATGGAATCTAAAAAACTGGTACTGATGAACCTACTGGCAGGGCAGGAATAAAGACACACACGTAGATAACGGACTTGACACAGGGAGGGGAAGCTGGGATGAAATGAGAGAGTAGCATTGACATATATACACTACCATGTGTAAAACAGATAGCTAGTGGGAAGCAGCTGCATAGCACAGGGAGATCAGCTTGGAGCTTTGTGACCACCTAGAGGGGTGGGATAGGGAGGGTGAGAGGGAGGCTCAAGAGGGAGGGGATATGGGGATATATGTATACATATAGCTGATTCACTTTGCTGTACAGAGGAAACTAACACAACTCTGTAAAGCAATTATACTTCAATGAAGATGTTAAAAAAAAAAAAGAAATTCATCAGAAAACCCATCTCAGATACTCTAGGGCAGTTTTCAGATTAGTGAAATCTGAGTTTCTTAATGGGCATCGGCATTCTTATAGTTAGAAAAAGTTCAGTCAAAGGCTATGTATTATGTTTGAGGCAAGTTCTACCATGATGCCAAATAATCCCGTTTTTCTTTCCCCCCTTAGCAATCGTTCTCAAAGTTCTTAGTCTCAAAACAATTTACACTCTGAAAAAGTACTGAGTGTCCCAGATCCCAAAGAATTTGTGTCTATATGGGTTATAGCTATGAATACCTAATGTTATAGAAAATTGAGAAAGACATTAAAATATTTTTTACTAACTTTAAGGTAATAAATCCATTATACTTTAATATAAATAACATATACTATGAAAATAACGTATTTTTCCTAACAGAAGTATTAGTAGGAAGAGTGGCATTGTTTTATGTTTGTGTCAAATCCCTTTAATGGCTGCCTTAAAGGAGGAAATCTGGATTCCCAAATCTGCATTCAACCTGTTGTATATGTTGTTTTGGTTGAAGCATATGAAGGAAATGCAGCTTTACACAGATATATAGTTGGAAAAGGGAGGAGTATTTTAATAGACTTTTCAGACAACTGTGAATATTCTTTTTTGACAAACAATAGTTTCTTAAAGATTAACTGCAATGTGGAATCTGAAGCTAGTGAATTTTTGTACTCTGTTACATTAAAATCTATTCATCAGTCATGCATTTTGAATGGATCATTTGCCCATATACAATTTTGAGATATCATAAATTCGTCATTTGGAAAATTGATTCCTTATGCTATGTAGACATTCCAAATGTTGATAGATTTCTTTATACAGTAATAATATAAAAACACATTTGCTATTATCAATCTCATCAGAAAACCTTTAAGTATTGGGAAATTATACAGCTTGTGGTGGCACATACAAGCTTTCCAAAATTCTAACTTTCAATTGAAAGTTCAGATTTTATCACTGGTAACAAATATTGTCAGTTATTTTCTTTGAAGTGACAGGCTCACTGAATTTATTTTCAAGAAAATGTCTGTCAAATACCAAGGTCTGCATAACCATCAGCTTGGGAGTCATTCTTCTACATAAAAACGGTGCTTCGTGAAAAAGTGGCTAGTTCACCTCATTATTCAGACAAGTGCTTTTCCTTCAGTCATCAACATATTACTCTGCAGAGTGCTTTCTGTGTATTTCTCACTGTCACACAGAACATTAAAAAGAGGTACGCATAAGGGTTGAGATTTAATAACAGTAGTAGTTTTTACTGCTTCATCAGGGCATTCTTAATTGAAACTGTTTTTTTGTTTTGTTTTGTTTTATCTGCAAGGCGCATGAGGAATGCCCTGATTACTAGCAACTTTGTACTGCTGCCTTGGTGCATGCTAAGGTAGTAGCAGTTTTATTACCAATATTTCACTATCATTGCAAATGGCAACAGAGTGAAAAAGCAAATAACAGTATTATTATAAAAGATAACTTTGATATCACAGATCACCTTAAAACAAAGCTTGGACACCGCTAGGCGTCCAATGGAGCACACATTGAGCGCAGCTGCTTTACTTCAAATATATACTGGTGAAAATAAAGTTTATGGATACACTTACAATAACTGCTAGGGTAAAAGGATGGCAGTGGTTAATTTTGTGAGTTAAGGCTATATTTAATATATTTCCTTAGTCACTCTTACCTAAAACCTTTCATAATTAGTCACTGCTAACATGTGGCTCTGTAAAAGAAGAAGTACACACTCCTTAATTAAAAGGAATAGCATACTTTCTAATCCTAAAGGTGAAACTGAGGAGAAGCGTTTAGCCCCCTACCCGGCCTTCCCTCTCAATCCCATCCTAATTTGGAATGAAGGTTTAGTTGCTACAGACAGCATTCTTGATACAAAGAGAAGACTCGAATTATAATGTCCTTGAATTATAACTACCCAGGGAATTCAGTGAGGAAGTCAGTCAGTTACAAATAAATATAAAAAAGTTATCAGCCATATATACTAAGTATAAACAGAAAACATAACAGAAAAAAATAACCCTTTGACAACCCAGTAAAAACATAAAATTCCTAGCAATAAACTTAATAAGAATATACAAAACCTCTCTGAAGAAAACTACATGAATTTACAGGACATAAAAGGAGACTTGACAATAGGCAGAGGCATATCATTCTACTAGGTAGAAAGAATAAACAATTGTAAACTATGTAAATCTTGCTCTAATTGACTCATATTTAAACCAAGCACAATGAGAAACCAGAATGAAAGTTCTCTTTTGAATTTGGCAATATGATTTTAAGTTTCTCCAATAGAAAAAATGTGTGAAAGTAGCCAGAATAATTTTGACAAAGCAGAGAATTTTCCGTTATTAAAGGTATGCATATCAAAGCTACACCCATTGAAACACGGAGTACTAGGTTAAGGTTAAACACATTACCTAATGCCACAGAACTCAGAGTCACGAAGTAGACCCAAGTTATATAATAAATGTCGTGATGATCATGAAAATAAGTGATCACATGCTGAGGTATTTATTATATGCTGTACACTATTCTAAGTGCTTAATATTATACATTAACTCATTTAGCCCACTCTGAAACTACACGAGGTAGGTATTTCTTCACTTTAGAAATGAGTTTTCTGAGTTTATCAAATTGAGGATGACTGAATAACCAATTTGGGAAAATCGACTTCCTGTTAAGGAGGAAATAAAGTCATAGTTTTTTTTTTTATATATCTGCCCCAAAATATATTTCAAATGAGCTGTATTAAAGATAAAAAATAACTGAAAAAACTTTAAAAAATAGCAGACGATTCATGTAAACTAGTAGCAAAAAATACCTCTTTAAGCATGATACCAAAGGCATAATGCAAAAGGTATAAGTTTAGATAAATTATATTTTTATTTCTACCTTCAGGCAAAAATTTAAGAAAGTTAGATGATACTCAGAATGGTGGAGTTTTAGGAAAATGTACAACCTCATTTCCTGCTGGAGGGATGACAAAACAAGAGTCTTAAACATATCTATACTCTTTAAGCCAATGATCATATTTCTAGAAAATATTCACCAGGAATTATAAAAATGAACAAGGATGTATATATAAAAGATGATCATAAGTATTTTTGTAAGTATAATAAATTGGCTACAATATAAATATCCTGCAACAGTGACCTGTTGGGATAGAAATTACAGTATATTCATATAGTAAAGTAATAGGTAGGTATTATAATGATGCTGTAGGTCTTGTATTTATGGGCATGGAAAGATGCTCTATGGTATGTTAAATGAACATTGCTTATAAACTGTATGAATAGTTTGATCCCATGTTTATTACCTCAACACACACATGCCCTCTATAACAATGATGCTTAACCTTTGCTGCAAATTAGAATCACCTGGAGAGATTATACAATCCAATTAGCAAGACAATTCAGATCAGATTTTCTAGAGGTGAGATAAAAGTATCAAACATATTTTAATGCTTCTAAGATGATTCCAATATGTAGCCAAGTTTGAGAACTATGGATACAGAACCATCTGCTAAGTTGTCAGCTATGAGTGTCTTTGTGGGATAGAATTATGATATATTTTGTCTATTCTTTTTGTGTGTTTTCAACTTTAATAAGTGAATAATTTGAGTGATAATGGTATGGAGTGTACTGGTATGTGTAATGAGGAGTCTGACCCCATTTTTTTGATGTCTGACTGTTGACAGCTTTAAGCCTCACCCCTTCTTCCCCTGAGGCCCCATATCTGATCAAGCTGATAAGGAGACCTGGGTTGCCCTCCTTTGGAACAGATGAGGGATTCAAACCATGAGAGCCTCTTCTCGCACATGAACCACCACTCCAGCCCTGTCTCGTAAAGATGCTAAACTTCCAGGCCAATCTCCTTTCTTTGGTTTCTCAAGCCATATCAGACCTGCTGGAGAGACTGCCCTATACTCCCCAGAGGCCCCAATTATGTAAGTAATAAACTTTTCATGTTTTTTACTTACAAACTCTTTTCATGTGTCTAGCATCAGTCTCAATAGGAACCAAATTTGGGGCAGGGGTCCATTCGACTTTTCAGGGGACTACAATAGCATGGAAAACAGTCACCTTTAAAAATTGTCATTGCAACTCCTCATGAGACCCCATGCCTTCATGTATCACCAAATATTCTTTTTACTGCACGGTTCTAGGGCTTTTATTGTCCTCAGTTGGTAAAGACTCCTGCTTTGTCCTCTGGGAGCAGACTAAGGGTTTCTATCTCTATTATCCAACCAGACATAATTCCCAGGGGATTTTGCTATCCAGTCCTTGTCTTCAAACTGAATTTCTGAGGCCTGGGGTGGGGTGTGCATAGCCTCTGCCTATTCTGGCATGGCTGCTGTCTTTGTTCTATTCTTCTGATGTAACATAGCAGCACTATCCCTCGATTCAAATTCCTCTTGAGTTTTGATGCCAGGACAAGACATGGACTGAAATTTCAACATCTCAGTTTTATAGCCTCAAATGTGATTACATTTTTCATCTCCTTCTCTAAGAATCACACCTACTGTAGTTCTGAGCAAGTTTCTTTTTGTTTTAAGCAATCAATCTTTAGCTGTGTATTGATATCTTTTATACTCATCTTGCCATGCTCCTGGCAATGTTATTACAGCATCTTCTTATATTTATTAGCCATTAGTTAGCCTTCTTTATAATATTTTATATCTATATTTTAATAGTTAGAATGATAAAAAAATCTGTATTCTCCTTATTCTTAATTATATTAAATAATTTCCAACTCTAAGAGTTCTAAATAATTATTATTAGTTTTTTTATTAATAGTTTTATAGTAAGCTCAAGTAAACGAATCATAATTTATCTCAGTGGTTGGCAAATGATGGCCCACTGGCCAAATCCTGCTTTTGTGCATGAAGTTTTATTGAACTCATTTGTTTGTGTTCTCTGTGACTGCTTTTGTGTTACAACAGCAGAGTTGAATAGTTGTGACAGAGACCATCTGGCCTGCAAAGCATAAAATATTTACTACCTGTCCCTTTATAGAAAAAGTTTGCTGACCTTGATCTATGTTATTGTGGAACAGCTAGTGGTTTTAAGACTCTCCACAGTAAAAACTGATAAAAAAAAAAAGGAATAATAAAACACTTAAAAATATTTGGTAAGTGAAAAAAAGTTACAGGATAAGAACTGTAGTGGTATGAAGGGGGGTTAAGACTTTTTAAACATCCACCACACAATATATGCTGCTATGTAAATACCTATCTTCACTCACAAAACTCTAAGAGCCCCACATCTTCCTTTTACATTTTCAAAGGAACACTTTCTGATAAATTCTGGAGGGAACAGGAATTATTTACTTTCATAAACTCTTAAGCCAGATGAACTCCAGTGTTTCCCAAAGTGGTCTGGTCTCTGATAGTCTTGGCTCTGTTAAAGAATACTTTTTTTTAAGGTAAAATTGGGGCTCTCTTAGAAATATAAAAAGGAACACAAGTATTTCATTTAACTCAATTAATGATGGAGCTAGTAAGATGTTATTACCCAGTCAAAGGAGAATTTTAAAAATTTGTATGCAGTAAAGAAATGCTAAAATAAAACAGATGCAAAAATTGCTCTAGCCACAGGCAATAATCAATTGCATTCTACTGAACACAACACACTTATGTTTCTATGAATAGGAATCGTTTGCATTATTATCTGTTTTCTACAATTTATAGAGTTGGAAAATAGCTCAAAAACCATGAGAGGCAGGGATCACCCAGATGGAGTAACCAGATAGGACCTCTGATGGTCCTTTTTGGCCCATTTCAAAGTCACACTTTTTCCTGACAGCTCAAATGGTCCATTTCTTCTCTCCTTACCTGTTTTATTACCAATATGGAACCCTGCCTTTTTCATTTGTTTCTGCAACATTGTGGTTCTTTGAAGGGATGTACAGTGCTTTGGGGACTAATGCTAAGGTAGTTCTAATACGGAAGCACAAAAAAGGAACAACTTAACATTTGGTATTATACATTACTGTCCAAACACCTAGGCCACTCCTCTCTCTAGAGTAGTTATTTCTAAAATTTCTACAGTTGTCCTATTCTCAGCCATCTCTCTACTTTCAGTGGTCTATAGAAATTTAATATTCCTTACTTTACTATACAGAGAAATCAAGCATCTTCTTTATCTCATCCTTGGACCTGACTATGCCCAAGAGGACACAACGGGTCAATTAAAAATTTCCATTGAGTTTGATCACAGTGTTTTCCTAAATAAAAGAATGGAAAACCCAGCCTCCTTAGAGGTAAAGTTATGTCAGTTCTCTAGAGGACAAAAATGTCTTTAGTCAGTTTTTGGTTCTGATTCAATAGCAATTTCTTTTTCTGAGTTAATAGATACTGTAGGGGGAAAAAAAGGTAGGGTAAGGGGTATGGACAATTCACAGGGCTGAGGTGGGTTTGCTATTTGTATTGAGCTGCTAGGGAAGGCCTCGCTCTGGTAAGAGATTCCAGTGAAGTGAAGGAGGATCTTTCCGCAGACAGAAGACCAGCCACTGTATAGTCCTTAACCGTTAGTGTATTTGAGGAAGAGCAAAGAAGCCAGTGCAGCTGAGCAGAGTGAGTAAGGGGTCCAGTGTTAGGAGAGAGAGAATGTGGTAGAAACCAGCTCATGAAGGACCTTATTGGTAAGATGTCTACAATGCAAAACTGTAACTCTTCTGGGCGGAGTGTGACTATCTTCCAGCTCACTTGTCTACTGCTTTCTTTTACTCTCAAAAGAGTTTTGGTTTAGCTAAAAAAAATTATATGGTCACCCTACTTAAAAATAATAGCTAAGGGCTTCCCTGGTGGCACGGTAGTTGAGAGTCCACCTGCCGTTTCAGGGGACACGGGTTCGTGCCCTGGTCTGGGAAGGTCCCACATGCCATGGAGTGGCTGGGCCCGTGAGCCATGGCCGCTGAGCCTGCGCGTCCTGAGCCTGTGCTCCACAACGGGAGAGGCCACAACAGTGAGAGGCCCGCGTACCGCAAAAAAAAAAAAAAAAAAAAAAAAAGCTAAAGTTTTTTTACCACGATATATGAGTGAAATCAAGAGCCAGTGTGCGATTCTGAGCAGAGGAATGATGGGAAACCATATACATTTTAAAAGAAGGGAATTAAAAAATTAAGATAATATTTTCAGAGATACCGAAATCACCGACAATTATTTGGGGAGTAAGAGTTACATTGGGCTATTGTGGAGGGAAAATATCTTTCCTCTATCCATCTCAGGTTCTCAGCTGTGTCTCTGTAACCAAAGACAGATTAGCAAGAGAAAAGCATACACATTTTTTTTTAATAAATTTATTTATTTTAGTTTTGGCTGTGTTGGGTCTTCGTTTCTGTGCGAGGGCTTTCTCTAGTTGCGGGGAGCGGGGGCCACTCTTCATCGCGGTGCGCAGGCCTCTCACTGTCGCGGCTTCTCTTGTTGCGGAGCACAGGCTCCAGATGCGCAGGCTCAGTAGCTGTGGCTCACGGGCTTAGTTGCTCCGCGGCATGTGGGATCTTCCTAGACCAGGGCTCGAACCTGTGTCCCCTGCATTAGCAGGCAGATTCTCAACCACTGTGCCACCAGGGAAGCACCAGCATACACATTTAATATGAGTTTTACATGACACGGGAGGCTTCATAAGGAAATGAAGACCCACCCAAATAAATGGTTAAACCTGAACATTTTTATGCGAAGTTTGATGAAGAGTGGAAATCATGGGAAAGTGTGACAGGACCAGGGGTCCGAGGTAAGTGTAGTGAAGCCAGGGGAGAACTTGGCAAGTCCTGTGGTTCAGATTTCCCCACCGGGTCCTTCCTTCTTTGGAGAGGAGGATGCTGCATTCCTCCCAGTAGAAGGAGGATGCCTCTCACATGAGCGTCTTATGACCTGCTTCAGGGGAGATGGTCAGAAAGTCCTTCCTGAGCCTGCCATTTCTCAAATTCCTTCAGCTTAAAATATGACATATGACAGAGCACCATATTTGGGGGTGGTATGTCCTGAATCCCATCAGAGCCAATTGCTAAAATCTCCTAGAGTAAGGAGGGATAATCCAAGGCCTGTAGAGATGGCAGAAAAGAGAGCTGGCAGGTGACGTTTCTCGCAAGAGCAAGTGAGCTTCAAACCCGGGGGTTTCATGGAAAAGGAACAGCAATAGTCTGGAGGTAGCAGTAAGAAACAAAGAAGAGATCTGTCCCACCTCAGGGTCCACTAGGAGGTTTTAGGGGAAACAGTGATTTCATGAGAGGGCCAGATTTCAGTTAGAGCAAGAAAGTGAAAGTTATGTTTTCTGAAGGTACTTACTATACAGTACCTTGAAGGTATACAGTATGTATAACGTCTCAGAGCATAGATACTGGAGCCAGACAAACTTGACTTTGAATTTTATTACCAAGTATGTGAACTCAGGGAAGATGTTTAAACTTTCTAAGTCTCATTTTTCTCTTCTGCAAAATGAGTGTAATACACTTATCTAATTTTGGTAAGAATTAGTTGGAGTAACAAGAATCACGTATCTAACATGGAGTCTGACATAACTGTCAAACAAATAGTAACTCAAATAGATGCTTTAAAAGCTTGTATTAAATGGGTAAGAGACTGTAGCCAGCTGCTGAGGCAAGCAGTTAACTAGATTACATTATCAAAAAGCATCTACTGAGCACATGCTATGCACAGGTTGCAGAGAGAAATGGGCCTCATTCCTTAATTTCCCCCTTTGAAAATACGCACGTTTTCATGTCATTCTCATGCTCCGAATTCGACAATGGCTCTTGATAAAAACTAAAGTTTTAAAGGACCAATGTAAACGATTTCTCTATGCAAATGTAATTTTAATACTGCTTGCTACCTTCATATCAAGACGAAACTGAGACTTCTACTTCAGGCCAAGATGAAATAACATAGACTGGGTATACCTCTGGCTTAAAATAGCAAAACCAAAACCAAAACAAAACTAGAAGTGATTTTTAAGGTACCGGATATCAAGCAGCAAAAACCAGCGATCCTTGAAAGAGGAGAAGCAAATGTGGGTGGCGGAGGGAATGGAGAGTGGCTCTCAAGCGCCCCAGTTTACTGCCCTGAGAGAATTTCCAGCAACAGGACAGGAAGGGGGATCTAAGTGGGGTCCCTCTGCAGTGAGGGGTTGCAGCTGAGGTCCAGGAAGGCCAAGGCAGCCAGAGTTCACAACACAGAGTACAGGAGAAAGGAAGCTATGCAGAAAAAATCCTCTGAGCTATGGAGGGGGTCCGTGGTGGTGTATTCAGCTGAATTCTGGTAAGCACAAGTCCGCGAGGAAACTGCCAATGCTGACAAAAACCACGTAAAAGGAGCAGAGGTATCAATTCCTGGAACTCACACAGGGCCTAGATTAGCGCTCGTTTTCAGCAGCCACAGTGGTGGAAAAAGAAAGAGAAAAAATGTCACTAGCTGCTGCTATACAAGTTGTTCCAGAGCTATGGTATTTACTGTTTACTAGTAAAGGGCTTAGTTGAGATGGTGACAAAAAGAAGATCTAAAGAGGGGGAAAAAAAGGAAATAAAAGTGGTGCTTTTGGAAAAATTACTACTACTAGAAGTGATGAAATAAACAGTAGCCACCAGACGGTGATCTGGGATCAAAGGAAGCTATTGATCCCAGGCAGTATGACAATCCATCAGTGAGCCTCCCTGCTTGGAGGCCAGTATCTTATCTTTCCAAAAACACCCATCTTTTTTTTTTTTTTTTGCGGTACGTGGGCCTCTCACTGTTGTGGCCTCTCCCGTTGCGGAGCACAGGCTCCGGACGCCCAGGCTCAGCGGCCATGGCTCACGGGCCTAGCCGCTCCGCGGCACGTGGGATCCTCCCGGACCGGGGCAGGAACCTGTGTCCCCTGCATCGGCAGGCGAACTCTCAACCACTGCGCCACCAGGGAAGCCCAACACCCATCTTTTAAAGGGACGAGGGGCAGGAGTGTGGCTGCCTTCCTCTGGGGGAATATAATGTAATATAAAGTGTCTAAAGCAGTGTGTCTCAAACGCTAATCTATTAAATAAAATTCATCTGGGAAATCTTGTTCAATGTCAAATAATGATGCAATAGGCATGGGGTGGGGCTAACAATTCCGCACTTGTAAGTTTCCTCCCAGAGATTCTGCCGCTGGTACATACGCCACACTTTGAGCAGTAAGGGTCTAAAAATTTTAAAGTGCTGTGTGCACTTTAATTAGAGGTCCTATAAATTGGGCAGTGGAGCCCAAGTGTTCGTGGTACCAAGGTATATATACTCTTTCTGTTATACTAAGTAGTACTACTCCCAAGGAAAGAAGTTGCCTAATGGAAACACCGTATGAAGGATATCAGAGCAGTAAACCTTCTGGATTCAAAAGGGATAATTTTATAATCTACGTTAGCAATGTATTTTCAGGATAAAACATTTATAGGCTTAAATTAGGTGATTTATACTTGGTCGCCCTTGCCGTACATGTATAAACCAATTTTATCTTGAACTGAGAACCTTATAAGAACCACAGTAAGATAATTAAGCGTTTATATACAAAAAAGGAATGGTGGAATGGGAAAGTTAATCCTTTGACAATAATGCCAATTATTTATGTGCTTCTCCATTATAAACTAAAACAATTCTAAATAAAGCAATAGAAACTACAGATAAACAACCACTGACCTCAAAAATTCCTTGTATTGCAAGACCTTAATTGCCATCATTAATGCCTAGGATAAAGTTTTCAGAAGATACTAAGACAATTTAGAATCAACTTATCAGAGAGAATTCCTTTTAAATCACCTCAGATCACACGTGGCCAGGAGAAAATTGATCTTAGAGATCTACCAATGTTAACTGGCCTCCAAGAAGGATGTTCTTGATTACATTCTCTATGTCCTTTGGCTATTATCTTAGAAAACTGAAGGGAGACAAGGAAGTTATAAACTGTAGAGCAGTACCATTTTCTTCAAGGCACTCTTCAGTAATAGAACTGGAGCTGTACAATCACTAAAAGGTAGACAGGCCGGAGAGGAGCAGCTTATTGTTAAGAAGGGCACTGAACCGGCAACAGGTGTGTTTAATCTTTCTGAGTCTTCCTACACCTAGGAGCTAGACTGGTAAGATAATGAAACTTCGTGAGCTGAGAACAAACTATGATGTCGTTTGTCAAACTGGCCTGGGTGAAGTAAAATGTAGGCGGTTTCTTTGATAATGAGATTTGTGAAATAGTGACGTACCTGTTATCTATTCTGATTCCAGGCAAGGTGCTATTTCAGTAACTGTGCGTGCTAAAGGTGGTGACTTTCGCCCCACTCTGTCATTTTGTCATTGCCCCCTCCTTGGCACCTCCCTGCCAGCTGTGCAATTTGCTGGGGATTTGGCCGCTGGAGCTCATTATTCAGAACAGCGTCTTAAAATGCTGTTTTCCCATTTATTTCCTATGGAAGGAAATGAAAAGACTAGCATTTCTAAACATTTATTCAAGCAATGGTTTGGTTCTCTTTTATTTCCTTTGGGAAAGAGTCTTGTTGACTATGGCAGGTATTCTGTCTTTTTCGTTAGGTGCCTCTCACTGTTAAGTAGAAAGAAAATGTTGTATCATAGGGGAGCTAAAAGTTCTCCCACCAATCGACTTTGGCTATTCTGACTTTTTAAAAGCAAAGCAAAGAATTGTCTATCAGGTTATCCAAACAAATAGCTGCCTAATTTTCAGGCCATACTGCAATACGACTTAAAGCCTGAGAGGAGGCATGAAATATACACTGTGAATTCAGCGTCAGCAACAATTTATGACAGACAATTATAAAAATATAGTTTAATAAAAGGAATTTTATTTGTTATACTGTGGGAATAATTAAATCTTTTTAGCTTTAGCTTTTAGCTTGGATGTCAAGTAGGAGGGGAAAAAAGCAAGGTCCAAAAGAGTGAGTTTTTCTTCCTTCCTTCCTTCTTTCTTTCTTTCCTCCATCCTCTCTCCTCCCACTACTCATAACAACCAAGATGCCAGGATGCTCCCTAGGTGGAGGTGATGTCAGGATTTAGTTTTCTCATTTTAATGATATGTCTGGTTTTCCAGCACTCAGCCTTTGAAATATGCCACTGTAAAGGAATATCAAGCCCACTTTGTAATTTGGAGGTAATGTACAAAGTGTGTGGCTGTATATTATGTAACTTCTCTTTGACTGTTATATGCCCTCAATTCAATTGAGAAAACACTTATTGAGGGCCAAGAATTTGCAAAGCACTTTGCAATAAATGACTGAAGACACCCAAGTTGATTACAAGTGGCCTCTGCCAATTCATGGGGGAGATAACTACGTGCAAAAACTGTTATCAGACAAATTCAGGAAAGCCTTGTAAATAATTGGTTTGTTTATACGTTTGCTGAGCTCGTGCTATGGCAGGTGCTATGCAAAGCAGTGATCATACAAGACAAAAAGACACAGGCTTGACCTTAAGGAACTTGTAATTAAAATTTAGAGAGATAAGGGAGTACATAATTAGTGTCTATGATAATTGCTATAAAGAACATAGGCACACCGACGACCCAAAACCTATGGGACGCAGCAAAAGCAGTTCTAAGGGGGAAGTTTATAGCAATACAATCCCACCTTAAGGAACAGGAAACATCTTGAGTAAACAACCTGACCCTGCACCTAAAGCAATTAGAGAAAGAAGAACAAAAAATCCCCAAAGCTAGCAGAAGGAAAGAAATCATAAAGATCAGATCAGAAATAAATGAAAAGGAAATGAAGGAAACAATAGCAAAGATCAATAAAACTAAAAGCTGGTTCTTTGAGAAGATAAACAAAATTGACAAACCATTAGCCAGACTCATCAAGAAAAAAAGGGAGAAGACTCAAATCAATAGAATTAGAAATGAAAAAGGAGAAGTAACAACTGACACTGCAGAAATACAAAAGATCATGAGAGATTACTACAAGCAACTCTATGCCAATAAAATGGACAACCTGGAAGAAATGGACAAATTCTTAGAAATGCACAACCTGCCAAGACTGAATCAGGAAGAAATAGAAAATATGAATAGACCAATCACAAGCACTGAAATTGAAACTGTGATAAAAAATCTTCCAACAAACAAAAGCCCAGGACCAGATGGCTTCACAGGCGAATTCTATCAAACATTTAGAGAAGAGCTAACACCCATCCTTCTCAAACTCTTCCAAAATATAGCAGAGGGAGGAACACTCCCAAACTCATTCTACGAGGCCACCATCACCTTGATACCAAAACCAGGCAAGGATGTCACAAAGAAAGAAAACTACAAGCCAATATCACTGATGAACATAGATGCAAAAATCCTCAACAAAATACTAGCAAACAGAATCCAACAGCACATTAAAAGGATCATACACCATGATCAAGTGGGGTTTATTCCAGGAATGCAAGCATTCTTCAATATACGCAAATCAATCAACGTGATACACCATATTAACAAGTTGAAGGAGAAAAACCATATGATCATCTCAATAGATGCAGAGAAAGCTTTCGACAAAATTCAACACCCATTTATGATAAAAACCCTCCAGAAAGTAGGCATAGAGGGAACTTTCCTCAACATAATAAAGGCCATATATGACAAACCCACAGCCAACATAGTCCTCAATGGTGAAAAACTGAAACCATTTCCACTAAGATCAGGAACAAGACAAGGCTGCCCACTCTCACCACTCTTATTCAACATAGTTTTGGAAGTTTTAGCCACACCAATCAGAGAAGAAAAGGAAATAAAAGGAATCCAAATTGAAAAAGAAGAAGTAAACCTGTCACTGTTTGCAGATGACATGATATTATACATAGAGAATCCTAAAGATGCTACCAGAAAACTACTAGAGCTAATCAATGAATTTGGTAAAAGTAGCAGGATACAAAATTAATGCACAGAAATCTCTGGCATTCCTGTACACTAATGATGAAAAATCTGAAAATGAAATCAAGAAAACACTCCCATTTACCATTGCAACAAAAAGAATAAAATATCTCGGAATAAACCTACCTAAGGAGACAAAAGACCTGTATGCAGAAAATTATAAGACACTGATGAAAGAAATTAAAGATGATACAAATAGATGGAGAGATATACCATGCTCCTGGATTGGAAGAATCAATATTGTGAAAATGACTCTACTACCCAAAGCAATCTACAGATTCAATGCAATCCCTATCAAACTACCACTGGCATTTTTCACAGAACTAGAACAAAAAATTTCAAAATTTGTTTAGAAAAACAAAAGACCCCGAATAGCCAAAGCAATCTTGAGAATGAAAAACGGAGCTGGAGGAATCAGGCTCCCTGATTTCAGACTATACTACAAAGCTACAGTAATCAAGACAGTGTGGTACTGGCACAAAAACAGAAAGATAGATCAATGGAACAGGATAGAAAGCCCAGAGATAAACCCATGCACATATGCTCACCTTATCTTTGATAAAGGAGGCAGGAATGTACAGTGGAGAAAGGACAGCCTCTTCAATAAGTGGTGCTGGGAAAACTGGACAGGGACATGTAAAAGTATGAGATTAGATCATTCCCTAACACCATACACAAAAATAAGCTCAAAATGGATTAAAGACCTAAATGTAAGGCCAGAAACTATCAAACTCTTAGAGGAAAACATAGGCAGAACACTCTATGACATAAATCACAGCAAGATCCTTTTTGCCCCACCTCCTAGAGAAATGGAAATAAAAACAAAGATAAACAAATGGGACCTAATGAAACTTAAAAGTTTTTGCACAGCAAAGGAAACCATAAACAAGACCAAAAGACAACCCTCAGAATGGGAGAAAATATTTGCAAATGAAGCAACTGACAAAGGATTAATCTCCAAAATTTATAAGCAGCTCATGCAGCTCAATAGCAAAAAAACAAACAACCCAATCCAAAAATGGGCAGGAGACCTAAATAGACATTTCTCCAAAGAAGATATACAGATTGCCAATAAACACATGAAAGAATGCTCAACATCATTAATCACTAGAGAAACACAAATCAAAACTGCAATGAGATATCATCTCACACCAGTCAGAATGGCCATCATCAAGAAATCTAGAAACAATAAATGCTGGAGAGGGTGTGGAGAAAAGGGAACACTCTTGCATTGCTGGTGGGAATGTGAATTGGTACAGCCACTATGGAGAACAGTATGGAGGTTCATTAAAAAACTAAAAATAGAACTACCATATGACCCAGCAATCCCACTACTAGGCATATACCCTGAGAAAACCATAATTCAAAAAGAGACATGTACCAAAATGTTCATTGCAGCTCTATTCACAATAGCCCAGAGTTGGAAGCAACCTAAGTGTCCATCATCGGATGAATGGATAAAGAAGATGTGGCACATATATACAATGGAATATTACTCAACCATAAAAAGAAACGAAACTGAGCTATTTGTAATGAGGTGGATAGACCTAGAGTCTGTCATACAGAGTGAAGTAAGTCAGAAAGAGAAAGCCAAATACCGTATGCTAACACATATATATGGAATTAAAAAAAAAATGTCATGAAGAACCTCGGGGTAAAACGGGAATAAAGACACAGGCCTACTTGAGAATGGACTTAAGGATGTGGGGAGGGGGAAGGGTAAGCTGTGACAAAGCGAAAGAGAGGCATGGACATATATACACTACCAAACGTAAGGTAGATAGATAGTGGGAAGCAGCCGCAGAGCACAGGGAGATCAGCTCGGTGCTTTGTGACCGCCTGGAGGGGTGGAATGGGGAGGGTGGGAGGGCGGGAGATGCATGAGGGAAGGGATGTGGGAACAGATGTATCTGTATGACTGATTCACTTTGTTATAAAGCAGAAACTAATAAAAAAAAGAAAAGAAAAAAGAAAAAAAAGAACATAGGCACATATACAGTGAATCTCTGATGAATCTTATCAATGTTGAAGAAGATAGGTACTATATCTACACATATGTACTACCATTTCAGTGGCAGACATAAATATCAGATCATAACACTGCTAAGCCTGAACAGAGCCCTTTCACCCACAGTATTCCAGGCAGTAACCATAAGTTGAGCAACAATGACAGAAGAAAACTATTACCCATTCTTTATGTCCTTCCACCTATGCATCCACCCATTCATTTTTTTTCCTCAACTCTTCTCCAAAAAACATATATATGTCAGGATGCCCAAAGGTGTACTTTCAATCATAGTCTCATTCTGGCCGAGTTTGCAATGGAATATCTTTACTATTTTTTCATCCATACTTCAAAAAATGCATTTTTTTGTTCCTATGCACAATCTTAAATGTTATGTTCTTGTTCTTCTTCTTATTCCCTGCCAAATCTATTACTAATTCCTATGGATGCTTTTCTCTGTAATGCATTCGTAGCAAATCTGTCTGTGAAGTTCAATTCCTCATCCAAATCTAGATCCTCACTTCTTTCTTAATCTACTTCTACTGTAGCCTGCAAACTGTACTCCTTGATTTAATCCCTTTAGTCCTATAGCAAGTGTCCATAGCACTCCATATATCACTCCCAGGTGGAGAATCATAAACTTATGATTTAACTGGGAGATTGGGACTGACATATATACACTACCATGTGTAAAACAGATAGCTAGTGGGAACCTGTGGTATAGTGCAGGGAGCTCAGCTTGGGGCTCCGTGGTGACCTAGATAGGTGGGATGGGGCGGTGGGAGGGAGGTCCAAGAGGGAGGGGATATATGTATACATATAGCTGATTCACTTCATTGTACAGCAGAAACTAACACAACATTGTGAAGCAACTATACCCCAATTAAAAAAAATTATGTTCTGCATAAATTAGAACCTTAAATCTTCAATCTAGTAATTAAGGCCCATCATAATTACTGTAACTTTCACTGCACAACCAACATGCATAGCCATCTAAAGGGCACATTTATAAGGCACATTCATATTGTGACCATGACATTAACCTAGAGAGCTGGGTAATATACATTATTTTTCTAAGAGAGATATGACTTTTCTGAAGTAACAGGGCAACTGAGAGCACCCCATTTGAATTTAGGTATTCTACCTTCAAATATGGATCTTCCAAAATACAATGATCAATACATATCATATCATACATATCAAACTTCCCCATAATGATCTTGTTCTTCAAGAATAATGGGTTACTTGGCCACGTGAAAACAAAAACCAAAAGAAACCCTCGACCTGAAATGCTTTTCTTTATTCTTTATTATTCCCTATCTACTATTTCCTCAAGAATACCAACTCACCTTCTTTAGAAAATCATTTTTTGGGCGGAGATCACCTTCCTCCCCACAGATACACCAGAAATATAGCTACACATGGAACAACTCCTACAGAACACCTACTGAACGCTGGCAGAAGACCTCAGACCTCCCAAAAGGCTAGAAACTCCCCACGTACCTGGGAAGGGCAAAGCGGAGAGATTCCCGCACAGAGGATCGGTGCCGACCGGCACTCACCAGCCCGAGAGGCTTGTCTGCTCGCCCACCGGGGTGGGCGGTGCTGGAAGCTGAGGCTCGGGCTTCGGTCGGAGTGTAGGGAGAGGACTGGGGCTGGCGGCGAGAACTCAGCCTGAAGGGGGCTAATGTGCCACAGCTAGCCAGGAGGGAGTCCGGGAAAACTCTGGAGCTGCCGAAGAGGCAAGAGACTATTTCTTCCCTCTTGGTTTCCTGGTGTGCGAGGAGAGGGGATTAAGAGCGCTGCTTAAAGGAGCCCCACAGATGGGCGCGAGCCGCGGCTGAAAGCGCGGAACCCAGAGACGGGCGTGGGACGCTGGGGCTGCTGCTACTGCCGCCGCCAAGAGGCCTGTGTGCGAGAGCAGGTCACTGTCCACGCCGCCCTTCCGGGAGCCTGTACAGCCCGTCAGTGCCGGGGTCCCGGGATCCAGAGACGGCTTCCCTGGGAGAACGCACAGCGCGCCTCAGGATGGTGCAACGTCACACCGGCCTCTGCCGCTGAAGGCTCGCCCCGCATTCCCTGCCCCTCCCTCCCCCCCGGCCTGAGTGAGCCAGAGTCCCCCCCGAAGCGGCTGCTCCTTTAACCCTGTCCTGTCTGAGCGAAGAACAGACACCCTTTGGCGACCTACACGCAGAGGTGGGGCCAAATCCAAAGCTGAGACCCGGGAGCTGTGGGAACAAAGAAGAGAAAGGGAAATCTCTCCCAGCAGCCTCAGAAGCAGCGGATTAAAGCTCCACAATCAACTTGATGTACCCTGCATCTGTGGAACACATGAATAGACAACAAATCATCCCAAATTGAGGAGCCAGGAGTCAGTGCTGTGCCTCTGAGGTGGGAGAGCCAACTTCAGGACTCTGGTCCACAAGAGACCTCCCAGCTCCACATAATATCAAACGGCGAAAATCTTCCAGAGATCTCCATCTCAACACCAGCACCCAGCTTCACTCAACGACCAGCAAGCTACAGTGCTGGACACCCTATGACAAACAACTAGCAAGACAGGAACACAACGCCACCCACTAGCAGAGAGGCTGCCTAAAATCATAAAAAGTCCGCAGACACCACAAAACACACCACCAGACATGGACCTGCCCACCAGAAAGACAAGATCCAGCCTCAACTACCAGAACACAGGCACTAGTCCCCTCCACCAGGAAGCCTACACAACCCACTAAACCAACCTTAGCCACTAGGGACAGACACCAAAAGCAACAGGAACTACGAACCTGCAGCCTGCAAAAAGGAGACCCCAAACACAGTAACATAAGCAAAATGAGAAGACAGAAAAACACACAGGAGAAGGAGCAAGATAAAAACCCACCAGACCTAACAAATGAAGAGGTAATAGGCAGTCTATCTAAAAAAGAATTCAGAATAATGATAGTAAAGATGATCCAAGATTCTATTTCCAAGATCCAAAATCTTGGAAATAGAATAGACAAAATGCAAGAAACAGTTAACAAGGACCTAGAAGAATTAAAGATGAATCAAGCATCAATTAAAAGCACAATAAATGAAATGAAAAATACTCTAGATGGGATCAATAGCAGAATAACTGAGGCAGAAGAACGGATAAGTGAGGTGGAAGATAAAATAGTGGAAATAACTGCTGCAGAGCAAAATAAAGAAAAAAGAATGAAAAGAACAGACGACAGTCTCAGAGACCTCTGGGACAACATTAAACGCACCAACATTCGAATTATAGGGGTTCCAGAAGAAGAAGAGAAAAAGAAAGGGACTGAGAAAATATTTGAAGGGATTATAGTTGAAAACTTCCCTAATATGGGAAAGGAAATAGTTAATCAAGTCCAGCAGGCACAGAGAGTCCCATACAGAATAAATCCAAGGAGAAATACACCAAGACACATATTAATCAAACTGTCAAAAATTAAACACAAAGAAATCATATTAAAAGCAGCAAGGGAAAAACAACAAATAACACACAAGGGAATCCCCATCAGGATAACAGCTGATCTCTCAACAGAAACTCTACAAGCCAGAAGGGAGTGGCAGGACATAATTAAGGTGATGAAGGAGAAAAACCTGCAACCAAGCTTACTCTACCCAGCAAGGATCTCATTCAGATTTGATGGAGAAATTAAAACGTTTACAGACAAGCAAAAGCTGAGAGAGTTCAGCACCACCAAACCAGCTTTACAACAAATGCTAAAGGAACTTCTCTAGGCAAGAAATACAACAGAAGGAAAAGACCTACAATAACAAACCCAAAAGAAGAAAATGGGAATAGGAACATACATATCAATAATTCCCTCAAAAGTAAATGGACTAAATGCTCCCACCAAAAGACACAGATTGGCTGAATGGATACAAAAACAAGACTCATATATATGCTGTCTACAAGAGATCCACTTCAGACGTAGGGACACATACAGACTGAAAGTGAGGGGATAGAAAAAGATATTCCATGCAAATGGAAACGAAAAGAAAGCTGGAGTAGCAATTCTCATATCAGACAAAATAGACTTTAAAATAAAGACTATTAGAAGAGACAAAGAAGGACACTACATAATGATCAAGGGATCGATCCAGGAAGAAGATATAACAATTGTAAATATTTATGCACCCAACATAGGAGCACCTCAATACATAAGGCAAATACTAACAGCCATAAAAGGAGAAATCAACAGTAACACACTCATAGTAGGGGACCTTAACACCCCACTTTCACCAATGGACAGATCATCCAAAATGAAAATAAATAAGGAAACACAAGCTTTAAATGATACATTAAACAAGGTGGACATAATTGATATTTATGGGACATTCCATCCAAAAACAACAAAATTCACATTTTTCTCAAGTGCTCATGGAACATTCTCCAGGATAGTTCATATCTTGGGTCACAAAACAAGCCTTGGTAAATTTAAGAAAATTGAAATTGTATCAAGTATCTTTTCTGACCACAATGCTATGAGACTAGATATCAGTTACAGGAAGAGAGCTGTAAAAAATACAAACACATGGAGGCTAAACAATACACTACTTAATAACGAAGTGATCACTGAAGAAATCAAAAAGGAAATTAAAAAATACCTAGAAACAAATGACAATGGAGACAAGACAACCCAAAACCTATGGGATGCAGCAAAAGCAGTTCTAAGAGGGAAGTTTATAGCAATACAATCCTACCTTAAGAAACAGGAAACATCTCGAATAAACAACCTAACCTTGCACCAAAAGCAATTAGAGAAAGAAGAACAAAAACATCCCAAAGTTAGCAGAAGGAAAGAAATCATAAAGATCAGATCAGAAATAAATGAAAAAGAAATGAAGGAAACGATAGCAAAGATCAATAAAACTAAAAGCTGGTTCTTGGAGAAGATAAACAAAATTGATAAACCATTAGCCAGACTCATCAAGAAAAAAAGGGAGAAGACTCAAATCAATAGAATTAGAAATGAAAAAGAAGTAACAACTGACACTGCAGAAATACAAAAGATAATGAGAGATTATTACAAGCAACTCTATGCCAATAAAATGGACAACCTGGAAGAAATGGACAAATTCTTAGAAATGCACAACCTACCAAGACTGAATCAGGAAGAAATAGAAAATATGAACAGACCAATCACAAGCACTGAAATTGAAACTGTGATAAAAAATCTTCCAACAAACAAAAGCCCAGGACCAGATGGCTTCACAGGCGAATTCTATCAAGCATTTAGAGAAGAGCTAACACCCATCCTTCTCAAACTCTTCCAAAATATAGCAGAGGGAGGAACACTCCCAAACTCATTCTACAAGGCCACCATCACCTTGATACCAAAACCAGGCAAGGATGTCACAAAGAAAGAAAACTACAGGCCAATATCACTGATGAACATAGATGCAAAAATCCTCAACAAAATACTAGCAAACAGAATCCAACAGCACATTAAAAGGATCATACACCATGATCAAGTGGGGTTTATTCCAGGAATGCAAGCATTCTTCAATATACGCAAATCAATCAACGTGATACACCATATTAACAAATTGAAGGAGAAAAACCATATGATCATCTCAATAGATGCAGAGAAAGCTTTCGACAAAATTCAACACCCATTTATGATAAAAACCCTCCAGAAAGTAGGCATAGAGGGAACTTTCCTCAACATAATAAAGGCCATATGTGACAAACCCACAGCCAGCATCATCCTCAATGGTGAAAAACTGAAACCATTTCCACTAAGATCAGGAACAAGACAAGGTTGCCCACTCTCATCACTCTTATTCAACCTAGTTTTGGAAGTTTTAGCCACACCAATCAGAGAAGAAAAGGAAATAAAAGGAATCCAAATTGGAAAAGAAGAAGTAAAGCTGTCACTGTTTGCAGATGACATGATACTATACATAGAGAATCCTAAAGATGCTACCAGAAAACTACTAGAGCTAATCAATGAATTTGGTAAAGTAGCAGGATACAAAATTAATGCACAGAAATCTCTGGCATTCCTATATACTAATGATGAAAAATCTGAAAGTGAAATCAAGGAAACACTCCCATTTACCACTGCAACAAAAAGAATAAAATATCTAGGAATAAACCTACCTAAGGAGACAAAAGAACTGTATGCAGAAAATTATAAGACACTGATGAAAGAAATTAAAGATGATACAAACAGATGGAGAGATGTACCATGTTCTTGGATTAGAAGAATCAACATTGTGAAAATGACTCTACTACCCAAAGCAATCTACAGATTCAATGCAATCCCTATCCAACTACCACTGGCATTTTTCACAGAACTAGAACAAAAAATTTCAAAAATTGTATGGAAACACAAAAGACCCCGAATAGCCAAAGCAATCTTGAGAACGAAAAACGGAGCTGGAGGAATCAGGCTCCCTGATTTCAGACTATACTACAAAGCTACAGTAATCAAGACAGTGTGGTACTGGCATATAAACAGAAAGATAGATCAGTGGAACAGGATAGAAAGCCCAGAGATAAACCCATGCACATATGCTCACCTTATCTTTGATAAAGGAGGCAGGAATGTACAGTGGAGAAAGGACAGCCTCTTCAATAAGTGGTGCTGGGAAAACTGGACAGGGACATGTAAAAGTATGAGATTAGATCATTCCCTAACACCATACACAAAAATAAGCTCAAAATGGATTAAAGACCTAAATGTAAGGCCAGAAACTATCAAACTCTTAGAGGAAAACATAGGCAGAACACTCTATGACATAAATCACAGCAAGATCCTTTTTGACCCACTTCCTAGAGTAATGGAAATAAAGACAAAGATAAACACATGGGACGTAATGAAACTTAAAAGCTTTTGCACAGCAAAGGAAACCATAAACAAGACCAAAAGACAACCCTCAGAATGGGACAAAATATTTGCAAATGAAGCAACTGACAAAGGATTAATCTCCAAAATTTATAAACAGCTCATGCAGCTCAATAGCAAAAAAACAAACAACCCAATCCAAAAATGGGCAGGAGACCTAAATAGACATTTCTCCAAAGAAGATATACAGACTGCCAACAAACACATGAAAGGATGCTCAACATCTTTACTCATTATAGAAATGCAAATCAAAACTACAATGAGATATCATCTCACACCAGTCAGAATGGCCATCATCAAAAAATCTAGAAACAATAAATGCTGGAGAGGGTGTGGAAAAAAGGGAACACTCTTGCACTGCTGGTGGGAATGTGAATTGCTACAGCCACTATGGAGAACGGTATGGAGGTTCCTTAAAAAACTACAAATAGAACTACCATATGACCCAGCAATCCCACTACTGGGCATATACCCTGAGAAAACCATAATTCAAAAAGAGTCATGTACCAAAATGGTCATAGCAGCCCTATTTACAATAGCCTGGAGATGGAAACAACCTAAGTGTCCATCATCAGATGAATGGATAAAGAAGATGTGGCACATATATACAGTGGAATATCACTCAGCCATAAAAAGAAATGAAATTGAGCTATTTGTAATGAGGTGGATGGACCTAGAGTCTGTCATACAGAGTGAAGTAAGTCAGAAAGAGAAAGACAAATACTGTATGCTGACACATATATATGGAATTTAAGAAAAGAAAATGTCATGAAGAACATAGGGGTAAGACAGGAATAAAGATACAGATCTACTAGAGAATGGACTTGAGGATATGGGGAGGGGGAAGGGCAAGCTGTGACAAAGCGAAAGAGCGGCATGGACATATATACACTACCAAACGTAAGGTAGATAGCTAGTGGGAAGCAGCTGCATAGCACAGGGAGATCAGCTCGGTGCTTTGTGACCACCTGGAGGGGTGGGATAGGGAGGGCGGGAGGGAGACGCAAAAGGGAGGGGATATGGGCACATATGTATATGTATAACTGATTCACTTTGTTATAAAGCAGAAACTAATAAAAAACAAAACAAACAAACAAAAAAACTCAGTTTGGACATCACTTCCATGGCAGCGTTGCTGTCCCCCATGGGAGGTAGGCCCTTTCCTTTGTGTTTCCTTTGCCTGCTACACATGACGTGCTATAGTTTAGGTGCCTTTTAACATCTCAGTTTTCCCCTCTAGGTCTTAAATAACTTGAGGTCAGGAACTCTGTTTTTGGTTGTCCTTGGAACCCCAGTCTTGGCAGTGCTGTTCACAGTAGTGACTCAATAAAAATATGGGGCAGTGAACGGAAGAATTCTCTAGCAAATCTCTCAAACATCTCTCTACAGCATAGTTTGAAATTACGGCCTGCATTCGATTCATCCTAGTTCCCCAACATCTCCTTTGCTGACATTTGAAATTTCTCCTTTTCACAAGTTCCATGGTAACATTCTATTTCCCTTCTTCCTTTCATTGCCAGCTCCTGAGAAGTGTGAGCTACACACCTGTGCCACAGCTTCTACTCATTTACGTTTTAATCCCCTGCATATCTGGCTTCTGAAAGCACCTTACTACGGAAATTACTCTCTTAATATCGCCAGCTGTGATATTCAATAACCCAATTCAATAACCTTTTCTCAATTCGTCTTTTATTAAATCTCTCCAATTCTTTAGGCTCTTGATCTTTAAGCCTCTTTATTATTCTTGTTCTTCTGCTCTTTTCTGCTAGTTTCTCTTTCTCCATAGCTGACACTTTTCTTCTTGTGGTTCATAACTGTGGTTCATACTCTAATTTGGGTCTGTGTTTCCTGCTCGTCCCCTTAAAGACTCACATGCTTTGTCGTCTCGTAGCTTTTTACGTTCCACTCTCTGGCTTCTCACCTTTGCTTCAGTCCCATCTGTGTAAAGCTAAATGGCAATACAAATTTGTTTCCCTGACATTATTGGAAACTCAGCCTTTCCTAAACAAATATTATTTTCCCTGAAACTACTTACTCTTTGGAATATACACATGACTGCCAGGATAACTGCTTTTGTTGTAGTTCCCTGTATGTGAAAGTTTGGAAACTGTGTGAATTCCTATTTTTACTTTACCCATTAGATTCAATCATTCATAGAGTTTTCTCATATCTATGATATAAATTATGTTAATATTCATATAGATTATGTTAATACTTTTGCCCTTCAATGATTGTGCACTCATCACTTCCTACCTTTTTTTCCTTAAAGTCAGATATGATTTGAGTACAAATCCTGATTCCCTCTGTTTTCTGTATAGCCAAGAGGAAGTTGTTGGTTTTCTCAATTTGTAGAAATAGGACAATAAAAATACCCGAAAATACTAATAGTTCATAGAGACTCTTTGAGAGTGAATTAATGCAAGTAAAACATTTAGCACAATTTCCAACAAGTAAAAAGTAAAAGCACTCATTAAATAGTAGATATTATTGTATTAATCTACTGAAAGACACTTTTTCACAGGTTAACATCTCAGAATTCAGACTGTTTTATAATCAAGTGTCATAGATTATGTGCCAATTTTATTTTCTCCTGGTTCTAGAATAATCAATACACAATTGTGCATCTTTCCATAGAGCCTGTTTAAGATTCACTGAAATAAGGTAATATATTTATCCCATGTTATTATCTATCAACTTCTTAACTAGTCTTTATTCCTTTCAACTTTCTTTGTAATATATTGTTGTCTGCCTACATCTCCTAAATATCACTGATATCATTTAACTCCATGGTTAAGGTCTTACATAGTCCTTTGTTTCTCAATATTTTTAGTTGTAAATGTTCTCCAGCACTTAAATTCCTGTCAGTGTCTGCTGCTACGTACCACTCCCTCGACTCTTCATTAATCTGGCCAGAGGAGTCTTACAGCTGCTGCCTGCCCCCCAACTTTCACACCCATTCCCACCTCCATTCCCACCTCCATACCTTCCATCCTGTTACTCTTCTCTGAGAGTCTCCTTTTTTCTACCTAAATACTGCTTATCTTTATGGATTAGATTCAGTTTCAATAAATTATTCTATTAAAATATTTTCATTTTGAGAAAATTTACCAAAAAAGTTACATTAAACTGCTCCTGCATATGTTCAGAACATATTCTAACATTATATATATGTATATATGTTATATATATGCTATACCTATAACATATATATATAACATTATATATATATATATGCAGGATTAAACAATTTCAGAATTTGTTCTTTTCTGATTCCATTGAAAATGTATGCATTTAATCTTATTTTCTCACCTAATGTCATAGCATCGAATAGCCAGATGATGGCTCCCTTCATGAATTCATTTGAAACTATTTGCCTTCCTCCTTGAGTCAGAAGAGGGCAGTATCATTGCCTCTTTCCTTCCATTATGATGTTTCATGTATTTTGGACATTTTCCCAGAGTCTCTTGTGGTAGGTGCCCCTTACCTTTGTCTTCTTTGACATTCATTTCTGAGAGCCATATACAATAGGCTCAAAAGGCTCAAGCAGGCCTACCAACCTCTGGTACCCAGTAATGTATCCAGATAGAACCATTGGCTGGGAGTAGGCAGGAAGCTGGCAGAGGGATGGAGAGGACACCTGTTCCCTTGAGTGATGTTTTTTCCCTGATGAGCAGGGAAGAATGGGCATGTGTCTGATTTTCACATTCTCCAAGTATCCATAGTAGGAGGATATTCAAACTTTTGGAAAAATAAAATTTCAATATTTTATATTCAATAATGTATATGCATTATATTTCTAGATGAAACATCAGAGGACTAAATTTAAATTAAATTAATTATAGGATTTATTTTAATAAAAACCAATATAGACTCAAGTGATTTGGATTATAGTACTGCTGTCCACTGAAGAGCAAGATTTGAAGTTTATAGGACACAGCCTGGATGGAATGGTGCAAAAGTTACTTTGAACAACTAGCCTATATTTATGTGTGATAATTATTTATGCAGCAGATATTTAGTAATGCAAAATGATAAAACATCAGAATGCTAGTGACTTAGACTTCTATCAACCATGTCATATAACCTTAAAAGAGATTCATTAATATATTTTAAATATCCATTATCTTTTAAGTAAATACATGCATATTTCTTTATTCATGAAGCTTGCCTAATCTTATTAATGCAAAACTATGTAAATTATTGTTAAATAATTTAATACCTTCATATTTGATTCCTTTTCTTTATATTACATCTACCCTGTCTTTGATAGGATCTAACTCCTACTCTGCACAAACTGTCAGAATCCAATCACTTCAACTAACTTAATCGTTCTTATTTTTGTTTCCCTCAATCACAAAATTTTCTTGAAAATAGTGTTAGGGATGTTTTGAACTTATTCTTTAAAAGCTCAGTTGGAACTATCCAAATTTAAACACTATACATGTTGCCAAAACAAATATAATTCAACTTACAATTGATATAATTTGTCCTTCCTTTAACTCAGTAACTGATATTGTGCCTGCAATATACTTTTCTAGATTAAAGGGTCAAAAAAATCATTGTCTTAATTTGCTCAAACCAATAAGAGTTATATACTGATTTTATTTTTAAGGGAAATGTATTGCCATATTTACTCTGTTTGATGGGTCTGAAGATGAATCAGAGCTATTACCATGAACGTTGAAGAAAATAAAAATAGACAGTCTTGGAAAAGGCTCTATGAACAGAAATGCTTTCTGCTATACTGGAAACACCAATCAGAGAGATAGTAACAAAAGTGAAACACATAAAATCTTTTTATATCTACGATTATTCAAGATTAACCAAGATAACCCCAATCAGTTAGGTACATACACTCATCGTTAAATAATATCTCAAATACACCCAAAGAGGTACAAAGTGGGTCAAGAGACATTTATCTGAATCCCCTCCTGCATAGGCAGATCTATATAAGTGGCTATGACTCTTGTAAAGATTTGTGGGAGGGGATTTTATAGGTGTAATAATACACTTGACAAGCAAAAGTGATTACAGATCACATTCTAATGTTCAGATATAAATGTTTCTTCTGTCATCTATCTCCTAAATATAAAGACAGGAGAATCTCCTTAATTTTGTCTTCACTCTGGCATCAAACTAACATTCTAGTTTCTACAAAATAATGGATCACATTTCATAGACAATTACCTTTGTGTTTTTGGAAAATATACCCATTCTAGGTGAGGTTGCTTACTTTAGTGGTTTTGGTTTCTCATGAAGCCTCTCTCCTTGGCTTGCAGATGGGTGCCTACTTGCTGTGTCCTCACATGGCTTACCCTATGCACACATACCCCAGTGTGTCTCCCTCTTTTCATAAGGACACCAATCACACTGGACTAAGTCCCACCGATATGACCTCATTTAACCTTAGTTACCTATTTAAAGGCAAATCTAATTCAACTTCCCAATACAATTACATTCTGAGGTATACTGGGGTTTAGAATTGCAACATATGAATTTTGGGGAGGAACACAATTCAGTCCATAACATGAGGGAATTTGTGGAACGATTTATAGTTGATTATATTAACAGTATTTTCCTTTTGGTTTAGCCATGGTATTCTCTACTGTAAGTTAAAATAATTGACAGTGTTCTCTGGGACCAGTAACTTTTTAATTAATAATTTAGGTTAAGTGCACATAAAATTAGAAATCTAACCAGCAAGATCTTGAAGGAACGGCTTACCTAACAACAACATCTTCTGGGGAAGAGGATCAAGGAAACCCTGGAGCTGAAATATGAATCCTAGATGGGACATGCTAGGGGAGCACTATCAGCTAGTAAGATGTAGATAGAGGAGGGTACTGGCTATCTGAGAAATGAGAGATTCCTCAAGATATCCTTAAGTATCTTGATACTGACATTTGAGAAGGAGATTCCTCAAGAGAATCTGATAAAGGAGAGATAAACTAGGTCTGGCCCTGACCACAGGAGCCTGGAGGAGATACGTATTTGCACACTTAGCCCTTTGATCCATCAATTATTCACTCTTTCTCCAAGATCTTCAACCTGGATCTCTCTAGCTGCTTGAAGGCATAGGCCAAACTTTTGTAAAAAAAAAAAAAAAAAAAGATATCCCCTAATACTGTGGTCCAAAGTCTAAAGGTTTATTTCTTTCTCATAGGTGTACAGATCAGGACTGCTAGAAAACTACGTGTATTCTTCTAGCTATCAGGTTCTTCCTTCTATCTTTTTGCTCTACCATCCCCTAGAGTCAGTAGTATCTTAGAAAAAGTTTAACAACCAGCTTTCCAACTGTAGTTGCAACATGATGTTAGTTCATACTTCCTCTACATTATGAAACACAAAAAAATGAAATATAAACATGTCAGACTTTCATTACTTATTGAAATTATCAGTCAGTTCTTTGCTGAACTAGATAATGTTTGAACACAGGAAGGCTACTTCCTCAGGGTTTTGATTTGTTTAGTTTTGCTATTTACAATGAAAAGGCGATAGTCACAATGAACTTTCAAGTTTAGTCTGCATTATTAATATTTTTCCCATTACTATCTTAACTCCAACAACTACAAAGTGAAATCAAGCCTTAGTTCGTAGCATTTGCTGATGTCTGGGCTCTAAATAGTTCCAACCTGGTTGAATTCAGGCTACCAAAGTGACATTACTGGATGCAGCCATAGGAAGAGAAGGATACTAGAACACCATTATATAGTAGTACTTCCAACATAAATGCATAGGTAATATTCAGATGTAGTAAAATAACTAAGAAGCAATGATTTTGAGTATTGCATTAAAATATAATCTGTATCATTATAAGTTTATATCATTTATTTTTAAATATGCTTGTGTTTCACCATAAGCTCCTAAAATTGTTTAAAATGTAAACAACCATTTCTTGCAAGCCAGTACAAACCAGCTCTTGCACGTGACTGCTAGTGGGCACCCTCATTTCTCATTTACTTGGTCAAAACTTGTTCAGCAGCACCATATTTGAATTCTAGTTTATGAGAAGGAAAAAACAAAGGAAAAGTGGAAAGCAAGAGAGCATACAGAACTTACATACATCATTTTTGATGATATTTTACTAGTGACAGCCGGGTCCAATGCCAGTGCAGAGAAAGCAAGGTAATATAGTCTCTAGATCAGTAGGTTATTATTTAAAAAGAAAGTGTACACTAGATCCTAGTGGTCAGGTGACTGACTATCTATGCCACCATCCTCCCTTCTGACCAATCCCATATCCATATATTCCTTCCTATATATGTGCACATTGAAAACACTTTTCCAAGGGCACCAAACTATAGACTCAGCAATTTCTATCTTTTATCTTGACCAAAATAAAATCTTGGGCCACTGCACATTTCTATCTGTTCCAGCGATGGCTCCTCTTGGCCCAGCGACCTACACACTAATAAACAAGTAATTTGTGCCCCAACCCTTAATGTATAATGGTACCCTAAAACCATTATAATGTTAAATTAAGAACAGCATGCTTGAAATAATACATTCAATTGAAGAAAAAGAACTCTAGGATTTATACAGTGGCCATGGGCCCATAACACTGCTGAAATCTTATTATGCAGGCTAACATTTTCCTGTCCTGGAAGGGAAATACATCCTGAGTTAGGCCCTCATTTCTTCCAATTTAAAGAAACTCCCCATCAGTGGTCCTCCATCTCCTTAGCTTTTCATTCCAGTTGATCTTTCGTAATCTATCATCCTCCTTGGCCATATCTGAGATGGGCATTAGAGGCCTCCTAAGGGTTGCCAGTTTCAGAAAATCAACCTCATTGATTTTTAGTACAGGTTTGTGAGCCAGGGGTTGCTTTAGAAGTTTGGGGAAAAAAAACATTTTTATGTACCTGTTTTTTAAATTATTAACATTAGCTCCAACATAGTCATACTCAATCTCCTTTACCTTCAACTGAAAATAATTATTGCAACAGATTTCTAATTGACCTGCTTAATTATGTACTCCTTTAGTATGTTCTTCAAATTACCACCTGAGAATTACTTTCTGAAATCTAAGCCTGCTAATGTTGCTTCTCTTGACAACTTATCAATTGCTTCCCATCATCTGCTGAGTAAAACGTACATTCCTCAGCATGATATACAATATTGTTTAGTTCTCAATCCTCAACCCTATCCTTTCTAGCCTGATTGATTTGCTAGATTTCCACACTCCAGATAAAGCAAGCTGTTGGCAAAATTTTAACTCCTTGAATACATATGGTATTTATTCCACATCTCATGTGTTTTCACATGGGTGAAAGTCTACCTTGCCTAACCTCCGCTCTGTTGATGTCTATATGTTCATTTTTCAAATCATAGTTCAAGACTTTCTCTCTGATATATTCCCTTCAAATGGGATTAACTACTCCCTGCCCTGGGCTACAATAAATACTGCATAGACTTTCCGTACTGCTCTTATCATATGAACTAGTTTTACCAGCTGGAGTGTGAAATCTGGAGAACTTGCATGTTTGTACATCCTTACATTTAACATAACGTGTGATATGATTTTTGTGTTCAAAACATTAACTGGGGTAGTAAAGAATAATGGCAAGAATTGTACCTGATAGTAAGATAAACATTAGTTTGTTATTATTATTATTATTTTTTGGCCACACCACACAGCATGTGGGATCTTAGTTGCCTGACCAGAGATAAAACCTGAGCTGGCTGCACTGAAAGTGTGAGTCTTAACCACTGGACCACCAGGGAAGTCCCTATAAGCACTAGTTTAAATCCTGATTTTTCTACAACTAGCTTTGTAACCTTGCATAATCTAATTAACCTTTCCAAGCTATAATTTGTACATCTGCGAAATGGGAATAATGATAGAATTGATCATAGTTAGGATTTAGTAATGTGATCTGCATGAAAAACTAAGCATAATGCCTGGCCTACAGTAGGTGTCTTATAAACATTAGATTGTATTATTTCTGTTGGATGGATTAAAGAATTGGCCTATTTATTTATTTACTTTTTTTTCCTTTTTTTTTTTACACACACACACTGTATTTTATTTTTACAAGAGATAAATAGACTGACACCAAGCATTGTAAATGGATGACCACAACAAAAGCAACAATGATTGCAATTAGCAAACATGAAACACACTCATACTATGTCATAATATTGACATTCAGTCCAGGAATCCTCCACTGTAACAGCTCCTCTACTTTGCAGTGAAAATTGATTTGTATATTTTTTGCCTCTGAGTCCTTGTGGGTTTTTTTTTTTTTATTCAAACAGAAAGTCACAAAAATTATAATCAACCTCATCAGTTCACTTAAATTTAGAATTCTTCATATATAAGGCCATCTCAGTATACCACTTAAAGAGATCTAGTTAAATACCATATAAGATCTTATTATAACTGACAAAATTGCTCTCTATATTTCTACAACCATCCTATAATATTATGAGTTAATTCAAATTACAATATGAGTTTCTAATAGTTGAGACATGTTGCCACTGTATTTATTATTGTTGGATATATAGTTTCCAGAGGGAAATAGATCTTATAAACTGAGTAGTAGTAGGGGAAAACAGTTTTATACTTGGTAGGATTTTCATAGTAATATGGGAGCTCGGCTGCTTAGGTGGCTGCCATATCAGAAACTTATGTTCTAATACTGATTTTTCACTTTTTATCGTATTTATCTTAATGCACATTTATGAGTCATAAACATCTTATTTTTCACTCTGAAAAACAAGGTTTTTTTTCAGGGCTGTTATGAGTATTGTGAGGGCTACATAATGAGTAAATCATTAACATGTATCTTTAAAGCATCCCAAGGAATGGATACTTCTGCAATCTCAGGAGGCAAGAATTGTAAGGCATAAAGGCAAAATAGTATTTCTCTTGCATAGTTATCTCACAGTGACTGTCAAACAGCTCATTAGCTCTGACCAACAATTTCATTTTTAATTTAAGTGTAGTGAGGCTAAATTATTTGTGCAACCCTGGTCATAGCTACTAACCTGCCTCTCATTGCTGTTTCAGAGCTTCCTTCCTTCCTGTTACTTTAGCATGGTGGCATAAGCTATTTTTATCCACCCACAATTTAACTTAGAGCAGACAAGCAAACCTAACTTGATTTCTAGAACAAGATCCAAAGCACCTTATTACTGTATTTCCCCCCTTAATAGCTCAAAACAAATAGTCATGGAAATTAAAAGTCAGACCTTTCTCTCCATCTGAGGTCTTTACTATAGTCCCAGAATGTATTAAACATCAACAAAGAAAGAACCGCAAAGCAATTCAATAAAATCTATTTCCCATCCCCAACTTCATAAGAACATAACTACTGGTCTAACCCCAGCAAACAGATGATGCTCTCGATGAAAAGACAGGCCCTTTGACCCTGGGCTAGGCTGACACAGGTTGTATTGTTCTTCATTTTGGAAGGACAGACCTGAGTTGAGACTTTTCCTTGAACTGGTTGGGTGACTGACCACAGCGATAAAGAACCACATTAGCGAAAGTATATGGTCATTTGTCTTTTCTGAATCCTTAAGAAAAATCTTCACGTCATCAATTTGCTTCAGGGAAAATGCATGCCTTATGTGTGATTTCCACATGTTTCAGCAGGTATTTTTAAAACAAATTACAATATTTTATAATATTAGGAACTCAATCATAACCATAAATCAAATTATTGGATGAAAGATTATGTTGACTAACTCCTAATTCAAATCTACATAAAATTTTTCCAAGGAAGAAACTTTGTTGATGTGTCAGGCTACCCAAGTTTCTGACAGCTCAGATGTGAAAATAAGTAGTTTCGTGTGGTTTTTAGGAAACTGGTGTGTGTGCACGTGCACATGCCTGTGTCTGTGTGTGATAGTAGTGACGGTAGTCATCTAAGTTCTTTTTAACTCCATGTTTGACATGAGTGGTTGAATTCCAGCAAGTAGGTCAGAAAGGAGAAAAGACTACCCCCATATCTTATTTCAGCTGTCCAGTAAAGGGAGATGTTAATATCCATTTGTTTCACGAGCTGAATTATATTGCATAGCCTTGACCCTATACCTCCCTTTCTAAATTTGTGAAGTGGCACGTATTATTGAAGAGATATTTGTGCCTAATTCATATGACGAGTCATCTACCCAACAGAGATGCCTAATTAGGAATAAAAAAGATCAAGAACAAAGAGGGAGAAAGTCCAAAAGTTCCAAACAGGAGATACCTGAAACTGCATGAAAACTATAAGAAGTCAAATTAACGGGGTGGGTTTGGGGAAAACACTGGATGAAACAAACACTCTTCTTCAGTTTATCTTCATGTTCACTTGAAAATGTCAACACTTGTTATAGTTCTACAGTTACAGGAGCCCAAGATCTCTCTGAGTGACTTAGAGCCTTCCTTAAAAGAGAGCTTAATTTCCTGAGGAATCAAAATATATTTTCTCACATTAATTTCAGAAGTTCCACTAATCGAATTACACTTAAAATACTTACAAATAGCACTTACTGAAAGTTTAATATGCCCTTTGCTAAACATTGCAGACATCTGCCTTATTTAATCCTTGCTATCATTCTAGCAGATAGGGACAATGATTATCCTCATTTCAGTCAAGAAAACTGAGTTTAGGGAAGGTTAAATAATTTGTACCAGGTCAAAAGTAGCTAATTAGTGACAGATCCAGATATTAGATCCAGTTCTGTGTTAACTTCTATTATAAAATGCAGTATTGATAAAGCAGTGGGAAATAAGCCAAGAATATATGCAAAGGTGGCTCAGAGTTTCTAGGATGACAACTGGCTCTATAAGGATATCCAAACCTCTGAAATGAAACTGAAGTTAATCTCTATACATAACTCTTTATGCCACACTGTGATTTATGAATTTACTGAAAGTAAGAGCGTACTTCCCAATTCTGAAAAAAAGAAGCAATCTTTCCAAATGTTGAAGCAAGATGTACTAATTAACTGTGTTAATTCTGTGTCTGAAATTCTTTACATTCTTTACTTTTACATTCTTGCCTTTAAATGACAATTAGATGTCAGAAACGCTGTGTAGCAAAATATAGTATAATGTTCAAAAGAATTCCAATATCTTTGAAAATAGCCAAGGGTCATCACTAGCTGTTTTTAACCATTGTCAATTGCTATGTCAATACTTGTATAAAGTCAAGAATCTGTAAAAGATTTGAACAGTAGAAAATATGTTTATTAGAAATATTTCTTCCCCTAAATCATTTTTGGGTAGCTGGAAATGTGGCCCTAACCTCCAGTGCTTTCATCTGGAGAAAATTTTAGTGTGAAGCCTGTTACAAGATTGAGTTATATGACTTGCATGTATGATTACAAAGCAGTGGGGCATCCAATTAAAGACTTCCAGTGGGAGGAAGTAATGCAAACCTATAATGATGAGGTGCTTTCAAGGATAGATTGAAAAGTCAGGCACACACAGAAGTGAATTTAGACAGTGGTATTTCTTTGAGGGTATGAAAAATGAAATTCTTTTTTCAAGAGTAGAAAGTCTTTTTTGCAGGGGGATGGGGATTTCTAGCTCCAGTATATTTCATAAAATCTTCTTTTATTTTATTTATTTATTTTTTTTGCGGTACGCGGGCCTCTTACCGTTGTGGCCTCTCCCGTCGCGGAGCACAGGCTCCGGACGCTCAGGCTCAGCGGCCATGGCTCACGGGCCCAGCCGCTCTGCGGCATGTGGGATCTTCCCGGACCGGGGCACGAACCCTTGTCCCCTGCATCGGCAGGTGGACTCTCAACCACTGCGCCACCAGGGAGGCCCTCATAAAATATTTAGTCGCTCTAAATACTCCCTCTGATGGTTAATTTTATGTGTCAACTTGATTGGGCCATAGGGTACCCAGATATTTGATCAAACATTATTTTGGGTGTTACAAGGTGCTTTTTGGACTGTGATGGGGTGATTTTAGATAAGATTAACAAGTAAATTGGTGACCTGAGTAAGGCAGATTCCCCTCTAGGATGATCCAGTCTATTGAAAGACTAAACAGAAGAAAAGGCTGCACAGGGAACTCTATTCAATACTCTATAATAGCCTATATGGGAAAAGAATCTAAAAAAGAGTGGAGATGTATATATATATATATATATATATATATATATATATATATATATATATATATATATATACACATAACTGATTCACTTTGCTGTACATCTGAAGCTAGCACAACATTGTAAATCAACTATACTCCAATAAAAATTAAAAAAAAAAAAAAGGAACAGAAGGCTGACCCTCTCTCTCCCTGAATAAGAGAGTTCTCCCACCTCACAGCCTTGAACTGGGACGTGAGCTCTTTCTCGTCCTACAGCAACCTGCAGACCTTCAGACTTGACCTGGAGTATTGTCTAAAATTCTTACCAACCTCCATAAAAGCATGAGCCAATTCCTTATAATAAATCGCTCTCCCTCTCTCCTACGGGTTCAGTTTCTCTAGAGGACCTGGATTAATTTCGCCTTCTATAAAAGATTAATTTTGTATAAATTTTCATTATGACCTATCCCATGTGCAAATAATAGATCCTGCTTCTAAGCTACTGTAAGGAACTGGTAGAAATAATGTAGTACAACAGATCTGTAATGGGATACCATCAATTAGCAGAGAAATTAGCAGAGCAGTCTCTTGAAAACACTTAAGGTTTAACAATTATGAAAGACATAGGGATACAAATGTACAGATATGAAGCATCACTTTTTTTTTTTTTGCAGTACGCGGGCCTCTCACTGTTGTAGCCTCTCCCACTGCGGAGCACAGGCTCCGGACGTGCAGGCTCAGCGGCCATGGCTCACGGGCCCAGCTGCTCCGCAGAATGTGGGATCTTCCCGGACCGGGGCACGAACCCGTGTCCCCTGCATCAGCAGGCAGATTCTCAACCACCGTGCCACCAGGGAAGCCCATCACTTTTTTTCTTTTTCTGGCCATGCCAAGTAGATTTGGGGATCTTAGTTCCCCAACCGAGCTAGGCCATGGCAGTGAAAGCACCGAGTCCTAACCACTGGACCACCCAGGAATTCCCAAGAATCACTTCATCTTGGTTTGCTGAGTACATTTTGCATAGTAAATTTCTGTCAGTTATCTATTGCAGCAATACAAACCACCCCAGAACTTAGTTACATCAAACATCATGAGTTATTTAGGTTACTCACTTATACGCAATTTGAACAGGACTCAGATCAGTTCTCTGCTTCTCCTTCACAGCTCTGACTGAACTGCAGGATCTACTTGCCAAGTTGCTGGCTCACAACGCTGGCAAATTTGTGCCGACTGACGGCTAATGGCTTGTTTTTCTCTATTTTGGCCTCCCCATGGGCTGCCGTGGTCTCCTCCTCTCACAGGGAGGAGCTAGGTCTCAGGGACAATCGCAAAAAAACAGGAAACGGAATCCACCCATTTTTCAGCCCTGGCTCTAGAAACTAGTATAGAATCACTTCAGCCGTATACTGTCGGTTAAGCTGTCAAAGGGCCTAAATTTAAGGATGAAGCACATAAACCTCCTGATCAGAGGGAGGAATATCAAAAGCATTTTGGAGTCATGCTTTAAAACTGCCGCAGTATGCTCTCTGGCCACAAATTATTTACATTCCCTCCACGTGTAAAATATACCCTCTTTCAAGACCCTAAAGCACTTTATCCCATTACAGAATTGGTCTCAGGCTCAGAAGCCCAGAGTTTCATTAACTAAAGCAGGTCCAGGTGAGATGAGGGTGCAGGTGAAGCTCCTTGGGCTTGGATTTTCAGAGCCTGCTCCTTGACTATGGTTCTGCTAATTTGAAGACCTGGGACCTAAATAAGTTATTTTCTCTGTAACACACATGACACAGAGCAAGGCAAAAGGCATAAGATACTTGCCATGGATTACAGGCACACAGCAGTCACTAGTATATCACAATTGTTAAACTTCAGCTGGGCCCATTTCCATCCTTTAGGCCTTCGATAATTAGGCCTCAGTACGGCTGTATAGGAATTCTCATCTGTGGTTCTTGTCCATTCTCTGAGCTCACGAGTCTGCCCTCCGAATTCTTCTCAGCCAGCTTCCTGCCCATAAAAGTTTAGGGAGCCAAAGACCTCTTTCCATTTCATTCTAAGCTGGAGTTATTTTGACCAGAACAATTCTCCTAAAAATTGAGTGGGTTTTCCATGAACGTAATTAGGTTCTATTAGGTAAAAGCCACAACTTCAAGTCTTTTTGCATTAAGTCCTTGTCTATCTTGGGTTCCCTGCTGAACTCCTCTGAGACAACAGGTTTAAAGCTTTTAGAAGCCCCATTGTTAAATGGAGAGGATTTGGAAAACATGCTCTTCTAATTCTTATAAGCCTCTCTGTCTATGTGAAAGGGTTTCTGAGTTACCATCTCACTTTTTTCTGCAATATTAACCAGCCTATGGTCCCACACAGAATTAGATTTGGGGCAACAAAGTATGTACTATTTTGAGAATTTTTTTTGTCACATGGAAAGGCCTAGAAAGTGTTTTATTTTTGAACTTAGCAAATTCTGGCTCCTTTATACTTAAGTCCCTCACCCTGCACCTTCTCTCCTCTTGCATTTTTTTCATGGATGCCAAGAAGCAGCTATGTGAGATTTTCAATATTCTCCTAAATCACTGAATGCATTAGGCTCATTTTCTGTTTTCCACATTTACTGCTGGAAACAGGTTGCCAACACTTGCACCATTGCATAATGAGCCCCCTTTCTTCCAGCTTCCAATAGCATTTCCTTCATTTTCCTTTAAACTCTCATCAACAACCTCCTGAATAACCTTTGAGATACTTCACTAAGATTTTCCTCAAGGCTTCTCTGGCTTCTACCTGCTGCTCAGCCTCAAACCAATAACACATGTTGCTTTTTGTTATGGAATCACCACCCCCCCACCCCAGGTGGAAATATCTGTATCAATTATCTATTCCTATGTTACCTTTAAGGAATCCCAAGCTTGGTGACTTGAAACCACAATGATTTGTTATTTCCCTCAGAAATGTGCAAGTTGGGGAGGGCTTAGCAGGGAGTTTCCCTTTACTCTTGAATAGAAGAGTGTCAAAGATTAGGGGCCATGTTTTAAAACCTCCACAATGCCCAGATTAAAAAAAATATGAAAAAAAAGCTGTTTACTTTAGAGCAATAGGATGATACTTTTGAACAACACTATAACTGATAGTATATTATTACAATTTTGAGATGAGAAATGATTCAGACTCGAGGAATAAACCTACTTGAAAAACTTACAAATCTTGGACATCAACTTATCATGTCAAAAAGGATTAAAAACAATTGACTTATAATTGAAAGGAGGGAATATAATTTTGAAAGATAGGGAATTGGATTCCAGACAACAAACAAACTAGGGGATAATTTTCCACTTCTCCTTTTGAAGCTGCATAACCATAGATTTCCTTCTGCTATTCTCTCCAGTAATTCCCTTCTCATTGGACATCATCCAATATCCTCACAACAGCACCATCGTTCTTCCTCTATTTCCCCTTTCTACCAATTCCCATAAATATCCCTTTTCATTTGTTGCTTGGTTGTATGACTTTTGAACTAAGTCACCTTTGCTTGTTGTTGGGTATATCTCTTTTGGTTTTCTCTAGGCCTTTGACTATATTTCTTTTATTATCAATCTCCTTTTTTTGTTTTGAGTTTTGTTGGTTTCTCAAATGAATCTATCCTCACATTTACAGACCTACTTAAGTTACAGAGTTTACCGAACATGGGAGAGCCCACCTAGCTTTCCAATTCTGAAATCAATCTAAAAGTATTTCATTAGAAAAACAGAGTGTTATACAGCCCACAATAATCACAGCATTTCCTTTAGTGATTGAAAGCACTGCTATTCAAGATCGAAATCATTCTTCGGCAGGTAACCAAAAAAGTCCCAGAGGTGTTAACTGTACAACCAAAGGAAAAAACGATGAAATTCTTATCTTACTCGAAAAGAAAACTTCCCAATACTAATATCATTTCTGGCTTGCCATAAGTAAAGGAAGGGTTGCCTTTGTGGGTTTAAGTTGAAATTTAGAAGAAGGAGAAATACTTTGGTATGAATATGCCAGAGGAGAGGCTCAAAAAGCACAGTAAGTTTAAAAGTATATTTCACTGAAAAACTTTAAAGGATCAGAAAAAGGAAGGGGAGAGTGGAAAAGGGCAGAAAAGGTTTTATCCTCATCCAAAATGAGACAGAATGTAGACTTGATTGTTGAAAAGAGTCAAGTTTTATCAAAATGAGAAATTATATCTCGTTTTTTTTCAATCATACATACTTTCCAGAAACAGACAGCATTTTATGGTTAAAAAAGACGTTACAGATTAAATGTTCTCTGTTCTGTAAAATGATCACATAGGATTAGATTTCCAGTGAGAAGTCTAACTATAATTGCCTATGTCTGCTTAGGAATTTCATTAAGAATTCCAAACACTGCAGAAGTAACTTCCAAACATTTTCATTTCTGCTAATATTGTGACTCTTAAAATAGATGAAGAAGATAAATTAAAATATTTTCCAATGTTATAGGGATTTTCAGTTTAATTTGCTTACAGCTAAGTATTGAATCAGCTTCCAGAAAAAGTATCTTTTTCAGTGACTCATTCAGAATGGATTACCTAAGAAGCGTTTGATATTTCAGAAATGTCCTTAATATTTAGATGTTATAATCCTGATTTTAGCAGATTTTTACCTGGAGCTAGAGCAGACACCATGTTGGCCTATATCAACAATGATTTTGACCCACCTGAGAATTATTAGTAAAGTCTGTCTACCATATCTTTAAATTATGGCAAAAACAGACTCTGCAACATTGCAAACATTTTTTTTTAAGTCAGTAATTCTGTAAATATCTCAGTCTTTCATTTACAAAAGAAGACTTCTCCCTATGTCTAATGTGTCTTTTCTCACATATGCCGTCCCTATAAATACATTAAAAATTCTTATTGGTATAGAAACAAAACAAAAAGGGAATTTTGATTATCTTTTTTAGAGACTATGAAAGTTTCATTGCCTATTACTTTACTAGGAATTCACTTATGAATTATGTGGATTCTTTAGCTTGTATTGGATTATCTGACTGTTAATTTTATTTACTTTTAATTACCACTTTGGAAATATGTGACTAAATGCAAAGCAACAAATGTTTTAGTAAAGGCATCAACAATACGAGTAACAATGAAGACCTGTCTCTCCTTCCACACATCTGTAAGTCATTACCCAAACCTACAAAATTACATCTAACCAAATGGGCAATGTTTACATAAAACATTAATTTTCACCATTTGTACATTACTTAACATGTATATAAAATGGCTAGTGTTACAGTGATGAACATCATGAGTGCACTTCAACTAACTCAGAAGGGAGAACGCCCAGGCTCAAGTCAGTCAATGAAATGAAAGATGACATGGGATGACTTAGCTTGGTGTTCCCATCCCCAGTCTCTCTGCTCCAAATTTGTGCAATTATTTTTTGCCTCTACCTGTGGTTCTGAGCTATTTACAGCTGGAATTGATCTTTGCACATGCAGAAACTAGAAGACAGACAAAATACCTCAAAATAAACCAATAAAAAATTTACTGTCAAAACTAGAAATTGGGCTTCCCTGGTGGCGCAGTGGTTGAGAGTCCGTTTGCCGAGGCAGGAGACACGGGTTCGTGCCCCAGTCCGGGAGGATCCCACATGCCGCGGAGCAGCTAGGCCCGTGAGCCATGGCCGCTGAGCCTGAGCGTCCGGAGCCTGTGCTCCGCAATGGGAGAGGCCACAACAGTGAGAGGCCTGCATACCAAAAAAAAAAAAAAAAAAAACTAGAAATTAACCAGAAAATCTAGGACTCATTGGTGAATATTTTGGTTCCTGATTATTTTTCTTCTTTGGCCAACTGCCTTCCTCTTTTGCTATTTTTTCCCTATGGATCTTGGTTATGAATATATATATATATGTGTGTGTGTATGTGTATATATATATATATATATAGTTTGAATTTTGTCTTATTCCAAACTCAGTAATTACTTGTTCTCTGTCTCTAAAATGATTAGATAGTTCCAGATTCTATTTCTATCTACTTTGTTGACTGACTTATGAGAACTCAGCTTTATCAATGTGTCACCCTATTTGTGCACTGTCTTCCTTCGGTGTTCCTCATCCAGATCCCTTCTGGCATAAAAGCATCCCCCTTATACCAGCCTGTTTCCTTAATGGTGAGGATGTTTGCTCTGGTTTGTGATAAAAGATATCTTTCTCAATTTTGTCTAAATGTCAGTATCTCATTGTGATAGGCTCAATTCTTGGAGGAAAGAGGTTTTACTTATTTTTAAGCAAAAGTTTGTTTCTCAAAAGTTACCCATTTTGCTTATCTTGATCAGTTGTTATTAACACTGGCTGTACAACAGAATCACGTGAGAAACTTAAAAATTACTCATGCTAGTGTCCCACTCAAGATTAATTAAATAAAATCTCTATTGGTAAACCCTGGGCCTTGCTATATTTTATATATCTTGTGATTCTGATATGAAACTTGCATTGAGAAACTAGTCTAGATTTATGTGCTTCACACTTACTCATATATAAAAGTCACCTGTGGATTTTATCAGACTATAGATTCTAATTCATAAACTCTGAGTTGAAGCCTGAGACCCTATTTTTCTAAGTTTATAGAAAAGACTGCTGGTCTATAAATCATACTAAGAGTAGCAAGGGTCTAATTGAAAGTAGTTAACTACCTAATTATGTGACTATAATTAACATAATGAAGAATTTAGGACTTCCCTGGTGGCGCAGTGGTTAAGAATCCGCCTGCCAATGCAGGGAACATGGGTTCAAGCTCTGGTCTGGGAAGATTCCACATGCCACAGAGCAACTGAGCCCATGCGCCACAACTACTGAGCCTGCGCTCTAGAGCCCACAAACCACAACTGCTGAGCCCGCATGCCACAACTACTGAAGCCCACACGCCTAGAGTCCGTGCTCCACAATGAGAAGCCACTGCAATGAGAAGTCTGCACACCAAAACAAAGAGCAGCCCCTGCTCGCCCCAACTAGAGAAAAGCCCACACGCAGCAACAAAGACCCAGTGTAGCCAAAAATAAATAAATAAATTTATGTTAAAAAATGAATTTATGGAACAGATATTCCTTAAATACATGTCAGATGTGTTCTTTGGGCTATAATAAAATATTTTAGGAGACTTTTTGCCTATAGTCACCCGATAACATCATTACCCTTGATGTTGCCCTTGGTAAGTACTTTGTTTTAAATTATCCTGTTGAATAATTATAATTCTCTTTTTTCCCCAAGTGTTCAGGATTTCAAGACATTTCTAAAATAGAAAAAGAATCTAATTTGATTATTTGATTTGGTTAATGCCTAAATAGGAAGGCATTAGTTTGTGTGAGTGTATGTATGCAATGAACTAGCCAGATAGGGCTTTGTGTCTTATTTGAACGACCTCCGTTTCCATAGTACCATCCATCACATCTCAGAAAGGAGATGCCATTCCTATTCCGTGTCTAGGCAGGTAAAGAAGAGACTAATCCACTCGCTTTGGAGTGAGCCTCATCTTACTCTTGCCTCACATCTTTCTTATTCTTTCAAGTATTAGAGATCTCTAAGATATCAAAGGATTTAACACATCTTGGAAATATCTGTAACTGTATGAGTGGGTGGTGATACAAATGTGAAACCATGGTTAAAAATATAAGTTTAGAAAATTAGAAGAATAACTAAAGGAGGCATTAAGCTTGAAATCTAGAGATGCTTTGTTAAAGGAAAAAAATCACACAAGTTTGTTCATCAATATTATTAGGATTCACGACCCACTGTATTTTAAAAATGTAGACTCTTGACCACCCTCACTCAATCTTGTCCTTCTTTCTGCCATCAGGTAGTACTCTCTGTCTTTCTGAGAATACTTACTGTTAATTATTTTATCCCATTTTTAATTCCTTACTTCTCCCTACTCCTTCCCACTTAATGTCATCCAAATCATCTCTGCCTTACACTCTCTTTGTATGAATAGAAACCACTAACCTTTATAGACTATTTACTACATGCCAGATAAGGTCCTATGCCCTTTATATGTGGTAATCCATTTAATCTTTCCCCAAATCTTGAGAGGTAGGTATTTTTCTTACTTCACTGCAGGGGAAACTGAGATGCAAAGTGGTTAAGTAACTTTCCCAAGATAATACTGCTTTTAAGTGACAAACTCAGACGCAAGCCCAGGTGGTCACTTCACCTGCAAAAGAGATCCTTACAGCACTTCCTCAAAGCATCACCGGGATTACTGCATTCATACCCAAACAGCTCCCTGAGCAGAACACTCCCTTACTTTCTGTCTGTCCCAAGGCCCAGTCTGCTACCAGGCAGTTAAAATGAGGGAAGATACCAGTTTAACAACAGACTGCACTTACCTATTGTTTACCATATGTGAGGTTCCAGTCAAAATACTTTACATGTATTAACTCAGTCTTCACAGCAAGCTCTTTGAGGAAGCATTTTTATCTGCATTGCAGGTGAGGGAATGGAGGCACTGATGGTAGAAGAGCCTCACCCCTACCCCAAGTTCACAGTCAGCAGCACAGCAGAATGTGGACACAGGCTGCCAGGCTCCAGAGATGGTGCTTTCAGCCACCTTGTTTTGCCTGCCCTGAGGATAATGAGGATATGTTCACCTTCTTGTCTTGTGGGTCAACCTGACTAACTCTTTTCAAAATATCACAAAGCTCCCACAATGCCGCCTAGCGATTTATGAACGTGCAATTTCATCTTCGAATTTAGACCTATTTCCCACAACTAGGCCCTCAGGAATTATACGATACCTGTTTGCATGCTGTTATCGCTTCTTTAAAATTCTGACCACATCTTGAGTAAGGAAATATGGATTTAAGGTAAATAAATGCTCTGCAATCTTTGTCAGTCAACCTTGAGACCTACTGACTGAATAAATATGTTCAATTCCCTTTTTTTTTTTTTTTTTTTGCGGTACGCGGGCCTCTCACTGCTGTGGCCTCTCCCGTTGCGGAGCACAGGCTCCGGATGTGCAGGCTCAGCGGCCATGGCTCACGGGCCCATCCGCTCCGCGGCACGTGGGATCTTCCCGGACCGGAGCACGAACCCGTGTCCCCTGCATCGGCAGGTGGACTCTCAACCACTGCACCACCAGGGAAGCCCTCAATTACCATTTTTATAAGCAATATAAAAAGTGACTGTTCACAGTTTGGAGAAGTCAAACAAGCACTGCAGTGGTCGCGACTGCACATAAGGGTTTGGTCTGGAATTAACCCCACTTCACTTCCCTCTCATATATCCACCACAGCCACGCCCCTGACAGCACAGACTGCTCCGGGTGCAGATTGCGCTGTTAGTACATGTGCCCTTAAACCATGTGTTCGTGTCTGACTTCACTTTACACTTATACAAAGGTCATTTTAACTGAAGCAGAGGCAATTAACCAAAGATGTTCTATTCAATTTCTTTTTTTTCCCTTACACTGGTATGCTAACATAAATAGGGTATAAATGACACCAGTGTATAGCCATAGCCATATTTATAGGTGCAATATAGTGAGTTTAAAAAGCCCTTCTCAATTCTTTGATTTCAAAATAAAATCTGGTGTTACTTTTTCAAAAACCTTAAGAAAAATAAATTTTAATAGAGAAGTCTGAAATTTACTGTGAAAACAAATCTAAATTATATCTAGAAGAACATGAGATACTTTTATAAACAAACACAAAGACGTATGTATAATACTTAATTTCACTAATGAGCTAGAACCAGTTCAGAATATCAGAATCTATGTTTGAAAGAAAATGTTTGAAAAAATTATTTTAACTGTATCTTTTCCATCTATAATGACTTATAATTATATATACATTAAAATGACTCAATTACCCATATAAAACATTGTTTATTTTTTATATTTACCGATTTCATAATAAAGTTTGTTTGAAGGAATAACAACTTTAACTGTTCAAGAAAGAATTTACTTTCAGGTAACTGGTACTATGGAAAAATTATAAACTAGATTAATCAAATGCTGATACCTAAATATGAAAAGTTTGCATGTGAAATACGTAGTGATTGACCGGTTTTTACAGCAAATAGTTATCTGTCTCTAATGTTAAAGAATAAGCTTTTTTGTCTCAGCATTTTTCTTCCAGCCTTACGGTACTTTGAACCCTCTAATTTATAATCAGTCAGAGAAATAGCCACTGCTACTGAGTAATAAAATTTTGTCCCTTCCTTCCTTCCTCCCTTCCTCCCTCCCTCATTCTACAAACATCTTACACTATGTTAGTATTATTTGGATGGCTTAGTATGCCATAAATTCTATGTAACTGCATAAACCTGTAAAGCTGAGCATTCTGAGTTTTTGAAAAGAAATGAGTCCAAGTTCCTATTAAAAGTCTTGCTAAACTCTCATCACATATAAGCTCCACAGTAACCAGTATGCTCTGTGCTGTCCTGGTTAAGGTCTGTGTTAGAGGTTCATGGGTTTACTCTTAGGCAAGTGACTTCATTCCTCCAAGTCACATCTATAAACGGAGAAAAACAACAGTATCTCTCTCTTCTGGCTGTTAAATATATTACAAACAATACATAGGAATTGATTAGCGTATGTGACAAGAGCCTCCAAAATTTTAAATGTTATTTTTTAAAAAGTAAAGAGAGGGGACTTCCCTGGTGGTCCAGTGGTAAAGAATCCGCCTTGCAATGCAGGGGACATGGGTTCGATCCCTGGTCAGGGAACTAAGCTCCCACATGCCACGGGGCAACTAAGTCCGCACGCCACAACTACTGAGCTCACGTGCTTCAACTAGAGCCCACGTGCCGCAAACTACAGAGCCCACGTGCCCTGGAGCCTATGCACCACAACTAGAGAAGAGAAAACACGCACACCACAACTAGATAGAAGCCGGTGCACCACAACTAGAGAGAAGCCCGGGCGCTACAACAAAGAGCCCATGCGCCACAATGAAAGATCCTGCATACCTCTACAAAGATCCCACGTGCTGCAACTAAGATCCCAGGCAGCCAAAAATAAAGAAGTAAAGTAAATAAATAAATACCACATAAATCTTAAAAAGAAAAAAAAGTAAAGAAAAATATCAGGAACCTGAAAATCATGACTGCTAATCTGTGTTTTAGGAAGGAAACACCTGGAGCCTTCGTTATCAGTATTAGGATGGTTGTTGTTGGTATTATAAATGATGGATTCAATTATCATAAGAATAGCTTTAAACCATTTAAAACTGTCATAATTCTATTTACATTATTTCCTAGGTATGCTTTCAATGTAAGACTATTTTGAAAAGAGGAGTTTACTGATGGAATCCAGCTATTATTCATCTAAATGTTATGTTCCCACTAAACTTAATTTTGATTATCTGAATTGGTTCTTTAAAGACAGTCCAGAGGAGATAAAAACTAATCTAGAGGATCAATAAAACAAGATTTAATTTTATATTGGATTTGAGTTACAATGAGGTGTTCTGATACTACCAAATCTTAATTCTTTTTAACATGAAGTAATACATAACAGTTCTTGGAGGCTGTCAGCATAAGGATATGAATCTCATTGTAATAATCTGCACACTGTACTCATTATGTAGGGCCCAAATGAGTATGAACTGATGTTATAGTTTTAAACACACGTCACCCTGGCATTCCCATGCTGCCTCTCAGTGAGGCTCTTGTTTTCTGAAAAGGAGGCAGGTCCTCGGAACTGCTTCCTACAGATGTCCTGTAATAATGTGAAGTGTTAGAAATGTACGTTAACTAAAACTATGGATTACATGGATTTAAATCAGAGTCACATATCGTGTTTTTATCCACAAGAGTCTGCAAATAATAAGACTCCTGAAAATAATATAATTTCTATTTGATAAATATTAATGTTTACCATGTGAAAATCACTTTCTTATAAAATTTCGAAGTGCATAGCAAATGTTCAGGTTATTCTTTATAATCCTCTAGTAAACAAAGATTTTATTACTCTCATGTTTGTAATACTAGACTGTAGAAAAGAAGGTATTAAAACACTGAGTGGTTGAGAGAGCAAATAAATGAAGTCTGGACAGGTGTCAAATGGAGAAAAATAAAGAGATTCGGATTATCTAGCCCAGTGGGTCAAATAAATATAGTATGATAGATTCTTACAATAAAATCATCATATATATTATCAGAATAGCTTTATTAATATCAGTACTTAAAATATTAGTCATCCTAGAGCAAAAATACCAACTTCAAGTTAGTTGAAGGACCCAGGAATCCAGAAGACAACTTTTTTCCTCTGTGACTCTGCTTAAGTTTAAAACATACTGATCCCACTTTTTAAATCCTAATAGCCACATAGGATGCCTCCTATAAGCTGGAAAAGGCCTTATCACCTGAAATGTAAAATATTTTGCAGATGGTTTTTTCTTTTTATACTGCATATCTAAATTTGCCAACTACTTTTACAATAAGGGAAGGATCTTTAAATACTATTTTCAAAATGTGATTTTTTTTGACTAACATTTGATTTTGAGTCATTTCTTCTGACATTTTAATGAGATTCTTTCCATTTAATGGATCCTTGGAGTCATGCCAAAACATGTTATTTGGTTTCAGTAAACAATTATGAAAACGGTATCCAGAAATTTTAGTTGGTTGTGTAAAGGATGTGCAAAATCCTATTTCAGTATGAACACAGTTTCTAAACAAAACCATATGTTGCTGGCCGACCTTGGATAGTATTTCAAATCTGTTGGCTATCTATAAACATTCCGTTCTAGAAGAGAATGTTAAGTTCTTCCCTTTAAAACATTCAACTTAGAAAAGAATTTTTCCTTTTTATAAGTAGTATCATACAAAGAGTAGAATAAAGGGGAAAGAAAGTAAAGAAGGACGAAAGAATGAGAATTTTATGGAGGTTTTTTTTTTGGCATATGTATTAGTGAGCAAAAGATGAAGAATGATACAAATAAGGGAAGTGAAGATGAAGTTGTCTGAACCCCACTCTCTGTCATAGGTTACAATTTGGCAAAGGTCTGGTTGTCCATATTGGAGGCTGTTTTTCAGAGACTGGAGCCAGAGGAACTGAAGAATTTGGAGTGACAAATCAATTAGGGAAAACCGATTACAAAATGCTAGGGAGAACAAAAACACGATCTCTGCCCATGAAACTAGAGCTAGGATCCTGTGACGGTGTTGGTCCAATAGTTTGAAATGAGTTAGGGACACGGTAAACTGGAAAGTGGGTTTGGAACCAGTGAAGCAGACACCAGGCAACTGTTACAAACAGCTCTAGGAGGTCTGTAGTTCTCTCTCATGTTCTAATGCTTGAGTATCTCAGGCAGGGAGAAAGTGTAAAGCACTAGAACAGAGAGGAAGACATGATGGAATGGGAAGGGGTGCAGAGCACATGTTAGCCTTCCTAAAGATGACGACTTTCTTCCCTAAAATTATAAAAGAGAGAGGAAGGATAGATGGAAAGAAGAGAGACTTTTATAAGATGTGAAAGTAATTATACTAGATGGAAAAATAGCGGTGCCAGGAGGTTCAGAATATGGTGGTCATATCACACTTAACTCACACTGAATCTAAAGCCAACTAAAACAAGTGAATAATTTTATACCTGTATTTTGGCTATGTACTGTTGATGAATTGGATTTAGGTTTTGAGGAAAAAAAATGAAGGCAGGATTTCTCCTAGATTTCTTGTCCAAGCAACTTAGTGAATAGTAATGACAATTTCTAAGATGGATTATGCTAGCAGCCCTCAAATTATCAAACACTGCAAGTCCCTGAGTCCCTTAAGTGGATCTGTAAAACAAAAAAAATTTCTTAATAATTCTCAGACATCATATGACTTTAATTCTCATTCTCTCATGAGTGGAATTTTTCAGAGATTACACATTGTGTGATAACATAATGATAGTTCTGTTGGATGACAGAATGGTAATATGTATACTCTTGTGTTCAAATGCTTAGTTTTAATTTCTAGTTCAGTAAGACAGTTATAACTCTCATAAGAAAAACTCTTTGGAGTCCTCCATTATTTAAAAAACTTCATGACAAGACATTCAATAATATTAACGAAATAGGCAGACTCTTTGAAAGTGACAAACTACCAAAGCTCAGTTAAAGAGCAATAGATGGCTAGAATAGCTCTATATCTTTCTATTAAAACAATCACATTCATAGTTAAAAGCCTTCCTATAAATAATATTCCAGGCCCAGATTGCTTTATTGTTAAATTATTTCTAAAATTTAAGGAAAAAATAATATTGATTTTATATAAGTTCTTGAAAATAACAGAGAATAAGAAACAATTTCAACTCATTTTATGAGGCCTGTGTTACCCTGATATCAAAACAAAAGACAGAAAGATATTACAAAAAATATATAAAACTACAGAACAATATACCTTACAAATATAGACACAAAAATGATTAATTTATATATTTCCTATATCCAAGTGAGGTTTACCCCAGGAATAAAAGGATGGTTTAACATTTGAAAGTCAATCAATTTAACTTACCATACGATTAACTCAATAGATGCAAAAAAAAATTGACAAAATTCACACCCTGTCCTAAATTTTTTAGCAAATTGGATACTGAATAGAACTTTCTCAATTAAATAAATGATATCTACAAAAATCCCATGATAGCATCAAATTTAATGGTGAAATACTGAATTCCTTCTCCCTATGATCACAATAAAAGGGGAGATGACCTTTATCATCACTCCTATTTGACACTGTGGTTGAAGTTCTACCCAGTGCAATAAGGCAAACACACTGGAAAGAAAGTAAAACAATTTGTATTTGCAGAAGACATAATAACCTATGCACTCAAGAACTATTAAGTTTAGTGCAAACGGCCTTTGCCTAGAGACATTTGTCAAAATCAATCACAGGCAATTCCTGAATATCATAAAACAACCTGATTCAGTTATTGAATATTGAAGAGGTAAATAAGAGTTGGGGCAAATAATAGGCTAGCAAAAAGCTTAAAAGAAAAAGCTCTGGGATGAATGAGACACTGAAATTCTACAGCATATTCCTTGGAATGTAGAATGCTACACATATCTGTACAGCTGTGCACATACCCAGGGCAGTGTGCATACTCAAGAAAAACCTGAGAAGACCCTAATTCAGTTCACATCCAGCTAATCTTGAGACGGTGTAAAAGGGAAGTGAAGGCTAAGATGAAGTTGTAAACTCTGGATGAGGTTGAAAGCATGCCCCAAGAACACATACAGAGTCCCTTGGCAAAGACTGGGAGGCTTACTGATTTGAGGCATCTAAGAAAAATCTTTGTCCAATTACTGGCTGATAGCCAAACAGAGATTTCAGTGGCCACACATGATAAAGTGACTTTACAGAACTAGTTCAGAAATGTCACTAAACAGACAATAGCAACAAGCCTGGTGAGGGAGAAACATCTGAGTTCCAACACTGCCACATTCCATTATTTAAAATGTCCAGTTTTCAACACAAATTGTGAGATATGCAAAGAAACAGTAAATTATGGCTCATATACAGGAAAAAAGGCAGTCAATAGAAACTTCCTAAGAAAATCCAGATGTTGGATTTACTAGACAAAGATATAAATCCTTTAAGTATGTTCAAAGAACTAAAGGACCATATCTAAAAACTGAAGGAAAACATTAGGTTGATGTCTTACCAAAAAAAAGAATATCAATAAAGATGTAGAAATTATAAAGTAGAACCAAATAGATATTTTGGAGCTGAAAAGTATAACTAAGATGAAAAATTTGCTAGAGGGAATCAACAGCAGATTTTAGCAGATGGAAGAAAAACTCAGCATACTTGAAGGTTGATCAACTGGGATTATTTAAACAGAGCCTCAGAAAACTGTGAGGCGCCATCAAGTACACCAGCATATATCTAATGAGAGTTCCAGAAGGAGAGGAGAGAGAGAAGGGAGAAAACAATATCTGAAAGAATAATAGCCAAGTTTTTTCCAAATTTGCTGAAAATATTTATTTACACATCTAAGAAGCTCAACAAAATCCAAGTAGGATAAAGTAAATAAATCAAATTCCTTAAGGTAAAAGCTAAAAATATCAAATGCTTAGAAGAAAACATAGGTGTAAATCTTGATAACCTTGGATTAGGTGATGATTTCTTAGCTATGACACCTACAGCACAAACAACTAAAGAAAAATAAATAAATTGGACTTCATCAAAATTGAAAACTTTCGTGCATTAAAGGATACAATCAAAAAGTAAAAGACAACGCACACAATGGGAGGAAATATTTGCAAATCATATATCTAATAAGGACCTAGTATTCAAAATACATAAAGAACCCTTATAACTCAACAATAGACACATAACTCCATTTAGAAATGGGCAAAGGATCTGAATATATACTTCTCAGAAGAATTATATAAGTAGCCAATAAGTATATGAAAAGATGATCAATATAGTTGGTCACTAGGGAAATCCAAATCTAAACCACAGTAAGACAACACTTCACACTCGCTAGGACGACTACAATCAAAAAGACAATAACAAGTGTTGACAGGGATGTTAAGAAATTGGAACCCTTGTATATTGCTGGTGGGAATATAAATGTGACAAACATTTGACAAAGAACATTTTGACAGTTCCTCAAGAAGCTGAAGATAGAAATACCATATGACCCAGCAATTCCACTCCTAAAAATAATACAAGATAATTGAAAACACAGGTACACACAAACACATGTATGCAAATGTTCATAATGGCATTATTCAGAAGAGCCAAAAAGTGGAAGCACTCCAAATATCCCTCAAGTGATGAAATGATTAACAACATACTGTATATTCAAAAAATGGCGTATTATCCAGCCACATAGATTCATCTTCTCAACTAATTAGCTGGATCACTTGGATACCCATATGCAAATAAACAGATACACAAACAAATAAATAAAATTGAAAATAATCCTTATTTCACAGCATTTGCAAAATTATATGAAAATTAACTCAGAATGGATACTGAATATATCTGTGTAATCTAAAGTTGTAAAGCTAATAGAAGAAAAAATAGAAGAAAAAGCTTTGTGACTTAGATAAGACAAAAAGCATGAAAATGAAAATAAAAGTTAATATTTTAGTCTCTTAAAATTTAAAAACTTCTGCTCTTCAAAAGCCACTGTTAATGAATTGCAGAAGCAAGCCACAGTTTGGGAGAAAATATTGTACAACCTATTTGTTGTAAAGCAAGCCAAACTTTGGGAGAAAATATTATAAAACATATTTCCTATAAAGGGCTTTTATATTTACTAAAGAACTCTTATAACTCAAATATCTCTAAGGTAATGAGGTGTTGTTTCTAATCACTGTATGGTGAAAGAACCAGGCTTTCCTTGGCATACGGTAAATAGGTGAAAAGCACTAAAAATTCTGGGGCCTGGGACTTCCCTGCTGGCGCAGTGGCTAAGAATCTGCCTCCCAATGCAGGGGACATGGGTTTGAGCCTTGGTCCGGGAAGATCTCACATGCCTCAGAGCAACTAAGCCCGTGCACCACTACTGAGCCCACGTGCCACAACTACCGAAGCCTGTGTGCCTAGAGCCCATGCTCTGCAACAAGAGAAGCCACCGCAATGAGAAGCCCGGGCACCTCAATGAAGAGTAGCCTTCACTCACTGCAACTAGAGAAAGCCCATGCGCAGCAACGAAGACCCAATGCAGCCAAAAGTAAATAATTTATATTAAAAAAAATGTTTAAAAAAAATTCTGGGCCCTGGCCACACTTCGAGATATTGTAATAATATTCATCCTGTTCCAATCCCTGAAATCCAAATTTACCAAATATCTCACTTCTCCCCAGGAAAGGAAAGACTGACCCGTGAATTTGTATTGTATTCTAGAAGGAAAGAGCCGTTAACACTACATACATCTTGAGAAAGGGGGTGACACAACTTGGTTGACACAGGACTATCAGGACTATGCCTGTCATCCTATCTTAATTATTAATAACGTCGTTTTATTTTGCAATTTTCCCAGTTTGGTAGATAGTTATTTGGTTATGCTAAACTTAAGCCACATTCAAAAGGACAGATAAACAGCTGATCGTCCTTGAAAGAGTTCTTCCGATAGACCAAGACAAAAGAATGAGGGGATAAATAGCTGGTGATGCTTTTTTTGTTCATAGCACCCACATCGATACAGCCCTTTTTTATTCTGAGAGCCTTGTTTAGAGTTGCTGAACCGTCTCAAATGTATAGGCACACCAGAAGTACTTAAAGAGGCTGCATCCAAATTACTAACCTAAAAGCCATTCTGTCCCACCTTCCTGACCTTTGGTATTCTACTTTTAAATAAGGTGGTACCATCCTTCATATGTCACAAGGATGTCATAAGGATCATATGTGATAATGCATGTGAGTGTAATTTGTAAATTCCGATGTGAAATATATAACTGTTTTGAAAAAGGTCCCCTTTTCTTCCAAAATCTCGACCTCCATTTAAGTCTTTTGGATGAGTATTTCATAGACATGTGTGAAATATCTTTCTTATTCACATTGCTTTCCTTAAATTGTTCTAGTCTCTGATGAAGGTAAGCCAAGAAATCAATGTTTGCACCAAGGGGCAGAACTAAGTTGGGTGTATGATCCAGGCTGACTTTATCATCTTTCTCCCAAGAATTTGAATTGAGTTACACAGAGTGGTTTTCAGATGATGTCCCTGGAACCATACATAGGGTTATATAAAGTCATGGTCATAGTTGGTTCACTGTTTACCCAAATCCTCTGATAAACTAAAATTATGAGGAAAGTGAAACTAAGGACCTTGCTGAGGAAGGTTCATCTCGAGAGAATGGAAAAGAGCAAAAGGAGAGGTAAGCAGAGCCTGGCTGCCTGAGGCTCTAGCCTAGAGGAAGAGGAGGGAGTTGCTGCCCTATGACTTTCTGCATTTGAGTTCTGTGATCTATCTTGCATTCTTAACATAAATCTCCCTTCACTTATGGTAGCTGGTCTGAGTTTCGGTTCTTAGCAACCAAATGATCCCTGACTAACTGGACCAAGGCAATTCACCCACTGTCTACAATATTCCTTGTTTCACCTCAAACCTTCTTTGATGAAAATACAGCATTAGACTTATCCTTTCACTTCACTCTTATAACTACTACATTCACATCTCTGGACTTAGGTTTATTTATCACTTTTAGTAAGTATTCAGAAAAAAAATATTGCCCATTTTTCTAGAAAAGTCCATAGTAGCTAGTACCCTTAAATGTACTATCATTGATATGTGTATCTTTCCAATGATTACTTTTGTATTTATAGGAAAGAAAAATAGATTATTTTTTTAAATAAGGAAATATTTGGATTCTGTTACATTTTCTGCTAGTAGTACAACTTCTTTCTCTCTTCCTAGTTTTCTCCTGCTACAAAGTTTTATGCTTTAAAGATTGCCCAGCTAATGCAGCACTTGCTGGGAAGTTGAAGTATTATCTGTGCAGCTTAAATATTTATGAGTAAAAAGAAACTATAATCTGAAGGGTGTGCCATTTATGAAAGCTTTAATGGATGCAGTTTAGCCCAAAATGAAACCTGTTTGGGGAACACAACTGCATTTGTTTAATGATACATGAAAATATTACTCTGTACTTGGTATAGAATCAGCGAGTAATTGGAAAGCAGAAAATGCCTAACTGTAGTTGGTGAGACTTGTATTGCTGGGGGAAAAACTGCTATGATTATAGCAGAAGACTATGTTAGCTAAATAACCATGCTTCTGGGGCTTAAACACAAGGAATATTACTGCACATATATCATGACAATGCAGTCCCTGTCTTAGTAATTGTGAGTTTGGTCCCACGTGGGTAGTGGTGAGCAAATATTGGATAGCATGGGCGCTTGGCAGTGACACCTGCAAAACACAGAAGTCACTGGCAAATGTTGCACTTATTCTAATTCAGAACCCCACTGGTTTCTAATTAGACTTCTGAGAAACATGGGATAGTGGATATTCACAGCTTCCAATTAGACATCCTAGAAAAGGGAAACAAGTGTGTAGGGAGATTACTGGGGAGCCTCTGCATTTGTTTCCTTGGCATATACTCTACCCACTCTCCACCCCCTTATTTCCTATTCTTTTCCTTGAGAGACAAAGAACTCCGGCTGAGTACATCTCAGCTATTTGCTTCAAGTGTGGATAATTCCTAGTCACAGCGGATTGACTTTGCTATTATGTGTTAATGGGTGGATGGAAAGGGGATGGATGAAATAGAAAAGAAAGAAAGACCCATATTGCAGTGGGCTAAGGGTGAAAAGTGTCAACTGGGGTTTCCCATGCAGTCTGAATGGAGGAGATCACTTCTATGAAAACGCCTTTCTACTGCCCAAGAAAAGGAATACTCTTGACGTACATCAGACTAGAAATGTTGGCTCAATTCAGCTCTTGGTCTTCTGGACCAAACTGAAAAGCACACAGCTTTTATGACATCTATTCTGAAAATAGCCCTAACTACTCATTAAATCTCACCTTAATTATTTAGTAATTAATAATTTAATATATGGTAAAAAATGATTTTGATTTGATCTATCCAAGTATTAAAAATCCACAGATTGTAATACATATGTGTATGCATAAACACATATACTTAAATTTTCTTTTTCAGTTCAGTTCTGTATGCATTAAAGAAAAACTAAAAATTATACCTGCAGAAGTTTCAAATACTTCTACATGGTTAAAAAAGGGTAGTATCCCTTCCCCTTTCCCAAAGTAATCCCCACATCCCCTCACCTCCAAAAGCAACCATTTAAAACTTTAGTTTTTTCATTTGATGTTTACCTCCATGTGTCTAAAAACATGCTAATGCTGGTATGTTTGGATTCTTTTTCTTTTTCTCAGGTATCTTACCTTCCCCTATGGAAGATTTGGATTTATTCTTTTATATGCACCTGTTGAAAAACATATTTTGATACTTGTTAACACAATAAAGAAGACTTTATTCCGGACTATTGCAATAGATGTCAAGCCTCTCACAATAGAGGAGAGAGATCAGGCTGAACTCTGAACACAGTGAAGACATCTGGGGATTTGTTGCCAAGGAGCAGAGTGAGGGAGTCAGCGGATGGAAAATTACTAAGAGGAAACATCAAGGGTGGGGGATGGTTGCTAAACTGACTTAATAGGATTTTTGCTGAGTCATGCCAGGGTGACTGGATGTCAAGAGTGGGGATGAGGAATTTGATCAGCTATCAAGGGTGGGAGGAATTCTTGATAAACTGACTTAACAGGATTCTTGCTAGAATTGGGCTAGGCGGGCTGAAGACGTGGGTCAAGCAGGAGGCCTCATGGAAAAGAGGACTCAAGGAGCCTGTCTGAAGTTTGGTCAAGGAGAGCATTTTTATCATACCCCCTCCCCCAACCACAACTAAATACCTCTCCTTTTCCCAGATGGAGATGGAATAATTTTTCTTTCAATCAATAGTCAATGTTTGCCTATGATTTCACAAATTATCATAATATACTTTATGCTCAGCTATGTCGAATGGTTTATTATGATTATATTTCCTTTATATTTATGTATTTTTTGCAACCTATTGATTTCCCTTAGGTTAATACTTGCCTCATATTTTTTCTTTGCTTTTCTATAATCAAATTATTCTCCAGTCTTCTTCAAAAGTATAAATCTCCCCTCCAAACATTCAAATATATCAGATTCTCTTTCTTCCCTCTCCTTCCTCCCTACCTTTATTTTCCTCTTGTCTTTCCTTTCCTTCCTTCTTTCCTTTTTCCTTCCTTTCTTCCTTCCTTTCCTTTCTCTTTTCTCTTCTCTTCCCTTCCCATTCTTTTCCTTTGCTTTGCATTCCTTTACCTAAGAGTAATTCCAGAGTAATGGTGCTTGGATGAGCAGGTGTCCCTAAGCCCTGTGTAAGCACATAGAACAGGGACCCTGCAACTCCATTTAGTACAGCCCAGACCAATCCTGATGGCACAATAGAAGCTCACTCTGCACACAGCACTGCATCTGATCCATATCATTCTCAGGGACACCTGGGGGCAGGGACTGCCTGCTGCAGCCAAACATGCATCCTGGACTTTCAGGACCCACAGCCAGCCCAACCACCCCAGGTCTCAAGTGTTATGTGAGTCCAAGTGATGGGATCGTGGTCAGGAAATGTGAGCAGAAGAGATACTTGTCCTGCCAGGGCTCACCCATAAAACTGCTCATGAACCTCCCACTGTGCCTTGACCTTCCACTAGCTTGACCTTGGAACTTGGAGGCCAAATATTGGAACTGAGGGAGCCACAAGAAGGAAGTGACCTGGATACCTGAGTCACTTTTGGAGGGGACACACCTTCAATCAGCAGTTCATATTTTGGACTTTATATGAGCTGTACATAACTGATTTCCTATTGGCCATCATACACACAGGTGTTTGTTCCAGCATCTTAAATTGCCTTAATTCATTTAACCTCACCACCAACTATGGTCCACACAGCAGGACGGCTTCCTGAGGGAGTCAGGGCAATACTATGTCCACTCTAGGTGAGACCAGAGGCCAGAGACCTGACCAAAGTCACGTCCTGTAAGAGAGGAGGTGTCCAACACAGTCACAGTGGAGCATCTCAAGCAGGTCTTAGCAGGAGGTTGCATGGAGCTTACATTTTACAGCGAAAAGTCTTTGCTATCAAAAATGGATTTGTCAGGACCCCACAGATCTTAAAGCATCTTTGGACTACATGTCTCTGAGCATGGGAGGTCCCTGCTGTGTGTGAACTCCTCTCTTCCCAATCCCTGTCTAGTGTTTTTGGACGGAAACACAGTTACCTGCTGGATCATAGGACAAAGTACCACCCTATGGGCTATAGACAAAGACCACCCACTACAGGAGGACATCAGACATGCAGATCCTTGAGACTACTTGGGATGTGGGGATCTGACAGATGACATCATACAAACTGATCCAGGATATGACATGGGACATGAGGATCTGACAGACAACATTAAACCAGCTTATCTAAGATATGACATGAGACGTGGGAAGTGTGGATCTGACAGAACATGTGGGATGTGCATCCAGGAAGTGACATGGGGAAGGTAGATCCAAGAGAGGATGCCTGATGGAGTGAGTAAAGACCAACCTGGCAGAGCAAGTGCTATGTGATGAACGTCCAGATTTTATGAGCTAATCCCACAGCCCCCTGTCTGAAATAAGGTTGGGGTAGTGTACTGGCTGCAGGAGGTTCTGAAAAATTGCCTGAGCCACAGAACATCAGGGAAAGGGGCTGTGAAAGGAAACATGAAGAGCCGCCTTCTTTGCAACCATCTGATTGTGACTGTGGCTCAGAAGAGGGGCCACTGCAGAAGATACTGGCCATCCCATGTCTTTGAGAACTAAAGATGGTTAAATAACAAACCACACACAGAGAGGCAGGGATGTGAGGAGAAAGGGAAGTGAGAGGGAAGGAAGGAAGGAAGACACATGATAAACAAAAGGAAGATAAAGAGTTCAAAGCAGAATAATGTTGCTGCAGATCAGAGGAAACCATGCCATACAGTGTCTATGGGTTCAAAGAACTGGATAATACTCACAGCCTCTATGAATCAGGAACTTATGATGGAGACACAGGGCTTAAGGATGAAATAAGACAATAAGGTGATGAAAAATTAGTTGGTGGTATTCAAGTAAGAGAAGGAAAAAAATTAAATTATCAAAAAAATGAGGTCAAGGGGGCAGAGTCAAGATGGCGGTGTGGGAAGACACAGAGTTCACATCTCCACACAACTAGGGTGCCTGCCAGACACTGGTGGGGGACCACAATGCCCAAGGAGATGGGAAGAACACCCAAACAAACTGGGCTTGGGCCGAAGTTCCTGTGGTGAGAGCTCCGAGTCTGAACCACTGGACTAACAGAGAACCTCGGACCCCAGGGAATATTCATCGTTGTGAGGTCTCCCAGACCTCATCTCAGCACCAAGACCCAGCTCTACCCAAAAGCCTACAAACTCCGGTGTAGGAAGCCTCAGGCCAAACAACCAGTAAGACAGGAACACAATCACACTCATAAAAAAAGGGGGGAAAAATGAGACAGCAAAAATATATGTCACAGATGAAGGAGCAAGGTAAAAACCTACAAGACTAAATAAATGAAGAGGAAATAGGCAATCTACCTGGAAAAAAATTCAGCATAATGATAGTAAAGATGATCGAGAATCTTGGAAATAGAATGGAGGCACAGTTAAGAAAATACAAGAAATGTTTAACAAAGATCTAGAAGAACAGAGATGAACAATACAATAACTGAAATGAAAAATACACTAGAAGGAATCAATAACAGAATAATTGAGGCAGAAGAACGAATAAGTGAGCTGGAAAACAAAATGGTGGAAATAACTGCCGAGGAGCAAAATAAAGAAAAAAGAATGAAAAGAATTGGAGACAATCTCAGAGACCTCTGGGTCAACACTAAACAAACCAACATTTGAATTATAGGGGCCCCAGAAGAAGAAGAGAAAAAGAAGGGGTCTGAGAAAATATTTGACGAGATTATAGTAAAAAACTTCCCTAACCTGGGAAAGGAAATAGTCACCCAAGTCCATAAAACACAGAGAGTACGATACAGGATAAACCCTAGGGGAAACACACCACGACACATATTAATCAAATTAACAAAAATTAAATTCAAAGAAAAAATATTAAAAGCAGCAAGGCAAAAACCAATAACATACAAAGGAATCCCCGTAAGGGTATCAGCTGATTTTTCAGCAGAAACTCTGCAGGCCAGAAGGGAGTGGCAGGATATACTTAAAGTGATGAAAGAGAAAAACCTACAACCAAGATTACTCTACCCAGCAAGGATCTCATTCAGATTTGACGGAGAAATCAAAAGCTTTTCAGACAAGCAAAAGCTAAGAAAATTCAGCACCAGCAAACCAGCTTTACAACAAATGCTAAAGAAACTTCCCTAGCACTCTCTAGGGAAACACAAGAGAAGAAAAAGACCCACAAAAACAAACCCAAAACAATTAAGAAAATGGTAACAGGAACATACATATCAATAATAAACTTGAATGTAAATGGATTAAATGCCCCAACCATAAGACACAGACTGGCTGAATGGATACAAAAACAAGACCCATATATATGCTGTCTATAAGAGACCCACTTCAGACCTAGGGATACATATAGATTGAAAGTGAAGGGATGGAAAAAGATATTCCATGCAAATGCAAACCAGAAGAAAGCTGGAGTAGCAATACTCGTATCAGATAAAATAGACTTTAAAATGAAGACTGTTACAAGAGATAAGGAAGGGCACTACATAATGATCAAGGGATCAGTCCAAGGAGAGGATATAACAATTATAAATGTTTATGCACCCAACATAGCAGCACCTCAAAACATAAGGCAAATGCCAACAAACATGAAAGGGGAAATCAGCAGTAACACAATAATAGTGGGGGACTTTAACACCTCACTTACACCAATGCACAGCTAATCCAAACAGAAAATAAGGAAACACAAGTTTAAATGACACAATAGACCAGATAGATTTAATTGATATTTATAGAACATTCCATCCCAAAGTGGCAGAATACACTTTCTTCTCAAGTGTACATGGAATATTCTCCAGGATAGACCACATCTTGGGTTACAAATCAAGCCTCGGAAAATTTAAGAAAATTGAAATTGTATCAAGTACCTTTTCTGACCACCACGCTATGAGATTGGAAATCAATTACAGGAAAAAAATTGTAGGGCTTCCCTGGTGGTGCAGTGGTTGAGAGTCCGCCTGCCGATGCAGGGGACACGGGTTCATGCCCCAGTCTGGGAAGATCCCACATGCCGTGGAGTGGCTGGGCCTGTAAGCCATGGCTGCTGAGCCTGCACGTCCAGAGCCTGTGCTCCACAATGGGAGAGGCCACAACAGTGAGAGGCCCACGTACCGCAAAAAAAAAAAAAAAAATTGTAAAAACTACAAATACATGGAGGTTAAACAGTGCGCTACTAAATAACCAAGAGATCACTGAAGAAATCAAAGAATAAAGTTAAAAAATATGTAGAAACAATTGACAATGAAAACACAATGACCCCAAACCTATGGGATGCAGCAAAAGCCGTTCTAAGAGGGAAGTTTATAGCAATTCATTCTCACCTCAAGAAACAAGAAAAATCTCAAATAAGCAATCTAACCCTATACCTAAACCAACTAGAGAAAGAAGAACAAGAAAATGCAAAATCAGTAGAAGGAGAGAAATCAAAAAGATCAGAGCAGAAATAAATGAAATAGAAATGAAGACAACAATAACAAAGATCCATAAAACTAAAAGCTAGTTCCTTGAGAAGATAAACAAAATTGATAAACCCTTAGTCAGACTCATCAAGAAAAAAAGGGAGAAGACATAAATCAATAAAATTAGAAATGAAAAAGGAGAAATAAAAACTGACACTGCAGAAATACAAAGGATTATGAGACTACTACAAACAACTATATGCCAATAAAATGGACAACCAGGAAGAAAGGGACAAATTCTTGGAAAGGTACGATTTTCCAAGACTGAAGCAGGAAGAATTAGTAAATATAAACAGACTAATCACAAGTAATGAAATGGAAACTGTGATTAAAAATCTTCCAACAAACGAAAGTCCAGGATCAGAAGGCTTCACAGGTGAATTCTATCAAACATTTAGAGACGAGCTAACACCAATCCTTCTCAAACTCTTCCAAAAATTACAGAGGGAGGAACACTCCCCAATTCATTCTACAAAGCCACCATCACCCTGATACCAAAACCAGAAAAGGAAATTATAGACCAACGTCACTGATGAACATAGATGCAAAAATCCTGAACAAAATACTAACAAATAGAATCCAACAACATATTAAAAGGATCATACACCATGATCAAGTGGGATTTATCCCACGGATGCAAGGATTCTTCAATATATGCAAGCCAATCAATGTGATACACCATATTAACAAATTAAGGAATAAAAACCATATGATCATCTCAATAGCTGCAGAAAAAGCTTTCGACAAAATTCAACACAGATTTATGATAAAAACTCTCCAGAAAATAAGCATAGAGGGAACCTACCTCAACATAATAAAAGCCAATCTGACAAAACCACAGCAAACATCATACTCAATGGTGAAAAACTGAAAGCCTTTCCATTAAGATCAGGAACAAGACAAGAACGTCCACTCTCGCCACTCTTATTCAACATAGTTTTGGAAGTCCTAGCCATGGCAATCAGAGAAGAAAAAGAAGTAAAAGAATACAAATTGGAAAAGACGAAGTAAAACTGTCACTGTTTGCAGATGACATGAAAATGAAAATACATAGAAAATCCTAAAGATGCCACCAGAAAACTACTAGAACTAATCAATGAATTTGGTAAGGTTGCAGGATATAAAATTAATGAACAGAAATCTCTGGCATTCCTATACACTAACAACGAAAAATCAGAAAGAGAAATTAAGGAAACAATCCCATTTACCATCACAGCAAAAAGAATAAAATACCTAGGAATAAACCAATGTAAGGAGGCAAAAGACTTGTAATCAGCAAACTATAAAACACTGACGAAAGAAATCAAAGATGACATAAATAGATGGAGAAATATAGCATGTTCTTTGATTGGAAAAATCAAAATTGCGAAAATGACTATACTACCCAAAGCAATCTACAGATTCAATGCAATCCCTATCAAACTACCAATGGTGGGCTTCCCTGGTGGCGTAGTGGTTGTGAGTCTGCCTGCCGATGCAGGGGGCGCAGGTTCGTGCCCCGGTCCAGGAGGGTCCCGCATGCCGCGGGGCGGCTGGGCCCATGAGCCGGGGCCGCTGAGCCTGCGCGTCTGGAGCCTGTGCTCTGCAGTGGGGGAGGCCGCAGTGGTGAGAGGTCCACGTACTGCAAAAAAACAAAACAAAACAAAAAACTACCAATGTCATTCTTCACAGAATTAGAACAAAAAGTTTACAATTCGTATGGAAATACGAAAGACTCTGAATGGCCAAAGCAATCTTGAGAAAGAAAAATGGAGCCAGAGGAATATGGCTTCTCAACTTCAAACTTCACTACAAAGCTACAGTAATCAAGACAGTGTGGTACTGGCACAAAAACAGAAATATAGATCAATGGTACAGGACAGAAAGCCCAGAGATAAAGCATGTACGTACGGTCACCTAATTTACGACAAAGGAGGCAAGAACATACAATGAAGAAAAGACAGTCTCTTTAATAAGTAGTGCTGGGGAAACTGGATAGCTACATGTAAAAGAATGAAATTAGAACACTCCTTAACACCATATACAAAAATAAACTCGAAATGGATTAAGACCTAAATGTAAGGCCAGAGAGTATAAAACTCTTAGAGGAAAACATAGGAAAAACACTCTTTGACATAAACCACAGCAAGATCTTTTTTGACCCACCTCCTAGAGAAATGGAAATAAAAACAAAAATAAACAAATGGGACCTAATGAAACTTAAAAGCTTTTGCACAGCAAAGGAAACCATAAACAAGATAAAAAGACAACCCTCAGAATGGGAGAAAATATTTGGAATAAAACAACAGACAAAGGATTAATCTCCAAAATATACAAACAGCTCATGGAGCTCAATATCAAAAAAACAAAAAATTCAATTAAAAAATGGGCAGAAGACCTAAATAGACATGTCACCAAAGAATTCATACAGATGGCCAAGAGGCACATGAAAAGATGCTCAACATCACTAATTATTAGAGAAACGCAAATCAAAACTACAATGAGGTATCACCATACACCTGTCAGAATGGCCATTATCAAAAAATCTAGAAACAATAAACGCTGGAAAGGGTGTGGTGAAAAAGGAACCCTCATGCACTGTTGGTGGGAATGTAAATTGATACAACCACTATGGGTAACAGTATGGAGGTTCCTTAAAAAACTAAAAATAGAACTACCATATGACCCAGCAATCCCACTATTGGGCATATACCCTGAGAACCATAATTCAAAAAGAGACATGTACCACAATGTTCATTGCAGTACTATTTACAATAGCCAGGACATGGAACCAAACTAAATGTCCACTGACAGATGAATGGATAAAGAAGATGTGGCACATATATACAATGGAATATTACTCAGCCATAAAAAGAAACGAAATTGAGTTATTTGTAGTGAGGTGGATGGACCTAGAGTCTGGCATACAGAGTAAAGTAAGTCAGAAAGAGAAAAACAAATACCATATGCTAACACATATATATGGAATCTAAAAAAAGAGAAAAAACTGGTACTGAAGAACCTAGTGGCAAGGCAGGAATAAAGACGTAGACATAGAGAATGGACTTGAGGCTACGGGGAGGGGGAAGGGTAAGCTGGGCTGAAGTGAGAGAGTGGCATGGACATATATACACTACCAAATGTAAAATAGATAGCTAGTGGGAAGCAGCAGCATAGCACAGGGAGATCAGCTCGGAGCTTTGTGACCACCTAGAGGGGTTGGATAGGGAGTGTGGGAGAGAGGCTCAAGAGGGAGGGGATATGGGGATATATGTATGCATATGGCTGATTCACTTTGTCGTACAACAGAAACTAACACAGCACTGTGAAGCAATTATACTCCAATAAAGATCTGTTTTTTAAAAATGAGGTCGTATTGACTACAGAAAGTAGAAAAAACAATATGAATGAAAATAGAGCAGCAACAGAGAGAGTATATTTGAAAAACAGACAACACAAATAATTGTAAAAAGAATTAAAGAGAAAGTTATTGATATGGAAGCCAAAGGAGATACAGGGTGTGCATAGTTTGTTACCCGGAAGACGAGGAAAAAAGAAATGGAGAAGTAAAATATCCAGAGATATAATTTAAGAGAGTGTTCCTGAAATTAAGAAAGGGTTGAATCCACAGTTTGAAAGGGTGTAGTACATTTCAGATTAAATCAATATGGATTTATCAACTCCAGGATATGCCCTAATTTTATGAGACCTCAAAGAAAATCACTACTCTAAGTTTTAGGCAACAATAATAACAGTGAAAAAAACAACAAAATATAAGTTGCTTTTAGGGGAAAATTCAGACTTGCTCAAACTTTCCTAAGAAAAATGAAACATTTGAAATGTAGTCATTATGTCTGGAGGGAAGTGAGTGCAAGTATGAAGACAGAAAGGGATAGAATGAATTCAAAGGAGAGCAGGACCTGAATTATGTTGTGATTTTAAGTTGCAATAAGAGATTTAGATTTTAAGTGTAATAAGAAGGATTTGAGAGATGCTGTTGCAGTAGTGGAGTTTGGAAGTAGAGTCAACAGGATTTGGTGATACACTATGTGTGAGGCACAGTAGGGAGAGCAGGGTAAGAGAAAGCATGGGAATAAACAGGCTTTAGGGGTTGAGCAACTGGGTTATGGTGGTGTGATTTCACTGAGATGCAGAGACTGAAGGAGATACAGTTTTGAAAGTAAAGAGTGTGGTTTTCGACATATGAAATTTGAGATGTCAGGAGTGATATTAAAATAATTAACAGGTGATATTCTCATAGCAACCTGCTAATAAGAAGGGCCTCTTTTCCAATTGTAACAGATATGATTCAGTATATATCAATATACGTATTGATATATACACCAACCTTTGCTGCAGTTCCTCGCTAGAAACCATGGTGCTATGCTGAGAAGGCACTATGTTATATGAGTGGGAAACCCAAGATGGAGATCAGGACTGAAACAAAACAAATGTAGGGTTCATTTGGGGTATAGGTGATGCTCACTGCCTGAAATTGGATGATATTTCTAGGAATGTAGAAAGAAAAGTCAAGAGGTCCTAGGACTGAGCCCTTGGGTCACATGAACACTGAGATATCAAGAGAGGAATAGGAATAAGCAAGGAGATTGAGCCTGAGGGGTAAGAAGAGAACTAATTATGAGTGACCATGAAATCTAGGCCAAGAAGGGGTTTAGGAAGGAAAGCGTGGTTGGCTGAGTTGAAATGGTAAGGACTGTTAAGAGTAGTAGGATGAAGACAGAAGGAAACCATTGGTTTGGCAACATTGGAGGTCCCTGGTGATTTCGACAAGAGTGGTTTCAACAGTGGAGTGAGATTTCAATACTTAGCTGAAGAAGGTAAAGGGGAATATAGGAGGGAGGGTTGCAGAGGCTGACGCCATAGACAATTTGATCAAGAAGAAGAGATAAGCAGTGGGGTGGTAGGTGGAGAAAGATGAGAGATAAAAGAGAGTTATCATTTTAAGATGGCAGATGTTGAGGCATGCTTGTACACTGGTAGGACAGATCCAGTATAGAGGGAGAAGCTGATGATACAACAGATAGAGGAGAGAGTTACCCGAGAAGGATTTTTGAATGGGCAGGAGAAGGTGAGATCCAGGATGTCAGCGAGGGATTTGATGCTGACAGGGGAAGGGCCACCTCAAACATTGCACCAAGAGAGAAACAGAGGGCATGGGTACAGATGTGGGTTGAAGATTTGAGAAGCTGAGGACACTATCATTTGTTTTTGTATTCTCCATTGAAATATGAGGTCAGGTCAAGAGTTGAGAATGGGGGAAGAGAAGGCATGTAAGAGGCTTGAAGAGAGAAGGAAAAATGTGAAAGCATTATTTCTGAGAATGAAAATGAAACTTACCAGGGTAATGCAGTGGTGCAATTTGAGATCTGAAGACTCTTCTTATAGTTTTAATTTCTAAGAACTTTCCCCTCTTTTTAAAAAAACAATATCCTATTTTTTAAATCATATTCAATATGTTCTCATATCCCTCTAAGTATATTGCTTTTTCTTTTCAAGTTTTAATCTTTCAGCATAGTCTTTTTCTCCCAAATTCTATTTACCTCTTTGCTTATTTGGGGTTCCAACTTTCATATTCCTTTCATAGTCTTTGTATGATTACACTTATGAAGGACAGTTGCTATTGGAAGGGTATGTGAGAATGTAGCTTAATTTTACACAAACTTTCAAACTTACCTTTCATTGTAGCTTTTGCTTCTCTCCATAACCCCATTCTAGGGTAATGGCGCTACCAATTTTTGAGCCTTTTGGGAATTCTGAATTGTTCATCAGGTTAGCTCTTGGTTTTTCCCACTCTCGGCTTAGAATTTAGTTTAGACCTAAACTAAAGACCAAAACTAAAGTTTAGACCTTGAGTCCTTTAAGGTCTTTGTTATATCCTTTTTTCCATCTTTCCTTCAATTCTCTTTCCATCCTCATTTTTTTTTAAAAGATGTTTAATTTTTATGCTCTTACATTTGTTACAATATGTGAAATTAAACAAACCAACAAATATTAATTAAATGATGCAAACAGTAAGAAGGTATAGTCATTGTCCCTAAAGAATTTGCAATCATCCATGTTGCCATTTATACCTGGAAGTCCTATCCACTTTGCTTGACATTTCTGCCCTAATAATATGAACTATATAATGTCTCTTTTCAAATCCTTTGAATCAAATCCTTTGATTTCAAATCACATGCTCTTTCTACTTAATCGATTCATTTTTTATTGTTCAACAAACATGTCTTTATGTACTTGTTATTTGCCTGGCTGAAATTAGAGCAGTTGACATGATTGTCAACTTTTATGATTTTGTAGAGTTTATTCTCAGGGAGAGATAGATCACTGATTTTACAAATAACTTTTAAAATATTAACAGAGATTTCCAAGTAAAAATAGAAGTTGGAACACATTTATTCACACTTGTCCCTCTCCAAATTCCACAAATTCCTTTGAGTTTTGTTGTGTTGTTTTTTAATTTTTATTTTGTTTTACATTCAGTGATAAGAAAACCTTTCTCCATGGATGAAATCTGAGCTAAAACTTGAATATGGCTACTGTGGATGGCCTGTATAAGCAGCACTACAGCTCTGGGCTTGAATTATAAGAAAGATCCAGATATTCCAAGATTAAGGGGAAGAGTATTCCAGGAAAATGGAATATCATTCTATGCAAAGGAGAAAGTTTATGCAATGTGCTAAGATACAAATGAGAAGCAGAAGGAGTGTCACCATGGTTGGAGCAGAGAGAGCAAAGAGATGTAAAGTGAAGGCACCAGATTGGGATTCTAACAGCTAGACTCAGAAGTCTATCCTAAGTGAATGTAAAGACTCTAAGTATGACTTAAAGATTCTATGTGATTATAAGAAGTCACTGGAACGAAGTCCGTATGGCTATATAATCTGGTTTAAGCTCTTAAAAGACTACTCCATCTTCTCAGTAGAGAATTAAATGAAGGGGACTATATTTTCAGAATACATTTTGAAAGTTATGTCACAGGATTTGCTAGTGGATTGGATGTTACTGTGACAGAAAGAGAGGAATCAAGAATGTTTCTTTGGTGTTGGCTTGAGTATCTGGGTACCTGGAGGTTGCATCTACTGATATAAACAATAAAGCAGAGGAGCAGGCTTTGGAGAAACAACAAGTATTTTGTTTGGGCCTGTTAAAGGAGAGAATTGAACGAACCGCTTGGAAATGAGTCTACAGATTTCAGTAATAGAGAAATAGATTTTGGATTACATAGATATTATTTATTACATAGATATTATTATTTAAATCTCTCAATGAGATTTATTATCTAGAGAGAAAAAATTTTTCTTGAAGCAGAGAAAGGGGCTTAAAACTGAGCCCTAAGGCATTTCAACACTTTCATGTCCAATAGAAATAGGAGAAAGCAGCACTGAAATTTGAGAAACACAAGGCAAAATGGGAGAAAAAATAAAACCCAGGAAAATAGTAGGACTGAAGTCAGAAGAAGAAAATGTTTTAAGACTTGTCAACTGTGTTGAATGCTGTTGAAAGAGAAAGAAATATAAACTCAAACAAGTGATCATTAAATTTGGCAAAGCTACTACAATAATAGCAGTGTCCATGAAGTATGGAATGTGGAGATATTTTGAAATGATTTTAGGAGAAAAGCGGAAGATGAAGTGAAGATGTGATTGAAGACAATTTTTTCAAGTGGTTTTACTGGGAAGAGGATCAGAGAAATGTAGCAGTAGATGGGAAGAGTGAGATGAAAGGACATTTTTTTACTATTTTTTTTTTCTGAAAATCAGAGCTTTAATGCATGTCTCTATGTTAATTGAAATGGTTGAGAGGAGAAAGAGAAACCAATCTTGCACGAAAGATGGGTTGATCAAAGAGCAAAATCCTTGAGAAGGGAGAGCGGACGGCATCCAGAGCAGGAGAGGTGATCATTTGATGGGAGTAATAACATTTCCTGCAGCTGTAACCAGAGGGAAGCAGAAAGTATACAAATGCAAATGAGCTGGGAGATTTAATGGAGGTAAGTGAGCAAGTTCATGTTTGATTGTTTTTATAACATCATGAAAATAGAACCAAGGTTATCTGCTCAGATAGTTGTGTGAGGAGCTTATTGGAGTTACTATCTCCAAACTGAAACTTTGAGTATGGTTTTTTTTTTTTTAAAAAAAGCTAAATCAAAATGCATTTTTCAGTACCACTTTAGCATATACCAGCAATGAAAAATAAAGATTTATGATCCTTGAAAAACACATCACTAACCATTAACAACTTTCACTCAGATATAAACCTGGACATACTGCCGCTACTAACTCTAAAGTTTTTTCAACTTGGAGTCAAAATGTTAGCATACTGATGGTCTAGCACATTGAGTTATGATCACCAGTAAAAAATCTTCTACATCATTGTACTTTTTGTACATGTGTGCTATGTAAATCAACGCTTGCTCATATTTCTGGCCTATCTATATGCCCCACAGTGTGCATAGGCAAGCAGTGTAACAAAGAGCTCAATCCCGACTGCAGCCTATATCAGTCATCATCATCAACTTGTATTTAACAAGCACTAAGTGCTATTAGGAGGTAGGTCTGTTACTATAACCCCAAAACAATGAGGTATACAACTGTTTAATCATATTTGAGAAAATGTTTTATTTTCCCCAAAGAGTCTCTGAGACATTCCATTAACAAGAACAGTATAGATGCCTAAGGATGTAGAAAATGATTTCCATGTATTCCACTTGCAGGTTAGATGGAATAAGATGGGGAAGATGCCAAAGCTATGCAAAACAGAAGACCATGTAGAACTTCAAGATTTTGCTGAGTAATATTTCTTTGAGTGAAAATACGCACTCACCCATTTTTCATGATAATGTTTGTTGTAAAATGAAAAGGAACCTAGACAGCGGGTCATGTTGTCTAGATTTTTTACTAGGGGACCTTTTAGCAGAAAGTAATTTCTTTTAATGAAAGTACACTATTGTGCACAGCATCTCATTTAGTGTGTTAAGGAGAAGGCTACTGTTTGGGAGAAAATGAAATAAGTCTATTCATCTGTATGAAACGTAGTCATCTATATAATCAATGAGTTGAGGATAAATGTGTAAATGGCTTTATTTTTTTCCCTAAAGATCAATAGTCCTTAATTTTAACATGCAGATTATATTTTTTAATGAAGTAAGGATATCAGGTACACAGCATAATACATATCTGAGACTTATGGATTTTTATAAAATGTTCAATTAAATTTCTTCACAAAAAAAGTGATAATTTTGATATTGAAGACCTTTGGGGGAAAAGAATGAATTAGATAAACTGGGCCCATAAAACAATAAAATGCAGATACAGCACAAAGATGTCCTTTCTAAATTATCTCCTTAAACAAATCATTGTTTCACTTCACTTTCACGCCAAATAATTCACCTCTGCATTACTCCTTATCTCACCGAGACCAATCATCCTTACGGAAAATAAATACAGAAAATCAAAAAGAAAAACAAAAACAAATTGAACACCTAATCTTCAGAAAGCCATTGTACAATGCACATGAGCTGCTTAGATGCCCTTTAACCCTCTTTTGTAAGCATTTATCATGGGTAAGCTCACTGAGCGAATGTGTACAGGTCATTATCACTTTGGATCATATTCTCTCCAATTACAAAAGGAGATATTAAGAATTATTGATCTCTAAGAGTCCCTTGAGCTGCCAGCCTCTAGCATTGGAATCATATTACCCAGTGGAACTGTAGAGCCTTCACAGGATGACACTTGGGCTAAAACAGAATTGATTAGGATGGGGGTGACAGCAGCAGTCCTACAGTTATAGCACTTGTCATGTTTCATTACTGTTAGTCCTTTCACCTGAACACTGAGCATTTTGAGAGCTGTCATTCATGCCCGTACGCAATCTTGCATAGGACTACCACAAAATCTAGGGAATTCAAAAAAATGCTTGCTGTATTGGATTGGACTGTATCTGCACAACACAATTTTATCCAACTGATAGGTCAGGTTTGAGGTCAGAAGGCCCCAGGAGGAGGAGAAGGCAGTACCATAATAAATGACCTTGTTAGCCCCTTGAAATGCTACTTTCCCTATCTAGCTATGGAAACATGTGACTCTAGCTACAGAGCCAATAACATCTTTTGAACTTTCCATGTAGACAGATTTAGCCTCTCACAGAGAAGTAAAGCTTGAAATAAGTTTAAAATACAGACTCATAAGTCTTAGAAAGGTTATTTAAAATCAAATAAAGAAAATGTTGCTGCAGGGTAGAACAGAAGGGGTGGCAAGGGAGGATTGTAACCTTCACTGTATATACCCACTGTGTTTTAATTTTGCTTCCCAACAAGTTCTCTTTGATTGCAACAAGTGTGTTTTTGTAACTAAACATCTAACTAAGCCACTAGATAGATAGATGATAGATAGATAAATAGATAGATAGATAGATAATAGATAGATAAACATAAGTAAAACCAAAAAAGCAACCACAGGAACAACAGGTGAGTGAAGAAATCACAGAGGAGAAATGACTCAAAGAACACTGATCTAGAATAATTATCTGTTCCTTATTCATTGTCTATTAACACCTTTAAGTTCACTCTCTCACACCTCTCTTAATACCCTCATACCCTCAGGGAGTTAGAAGTCCGTCTTCTTCTTCAATCTTTCCTAGTTGTATTTAACGGAGAGGTGAAACCCACCAACCTTTTCACCCTAGGGGGTATTTGGAAACTCCATATACATGTTGAAAAGGGGCATTTTTTGGTCCTCGAATGACTATGGAACACTGCTGCCATTTAGCAGTAGGGATGTCAAATATCCTGCAATGCATGGGGTGATCCCACAAAATGAAGAACTGTTGTGGCCTAAATGCCAATAGCGTGTACGTGGAGAAACAGCATGTTTCTCTAGTGTAGTTGTTATCCCTCAGTGATATGTGATCTTCTGTAAAGACCCACGATTATTATTCAGGTGAATATTCCTTTTCTGAAGAAAGCTTAGGAACATCTGTTACATTGAAACCCAACAGTATTTTTTCCTGTGTATAAAATGTACATCTTTATACCCTGGTTATTTTGTATAGTTAAAAACAAATTTTATTGTCAGAGAAGAAGAAATAAAAACATTAAGGCAAGGATCAATTTATAAAACTGACAGGCATTTCCCTGTGCTTCCAAATTCTTGATCTTCACACTTCACTCAAGATAACTCACGTGTTCTAAACTACTACCTGTTGAAACCTACCACCTCCGTATATAGCATTTTCCTTTAGTGCTCAAAACTCTAGTCTCTCTTATGCCCACCCTGCGGCCTCTAATTTATGATCTTTATGGGAATATGCAAACTGCTCTGGGGCAATCAACCTATTCTCAGCTATGTATTCACCTTCTGACTCTGAAAGTAAAAAGAATAGCTTGGAAGGGAGAAAGAGAGAGGGTCCCAATAGGGAGACAGAGAGAAATGTTTAGTTCTTTTTTTTATTGCTATTTACCATTTGTTTTCTGAAACAGCAGACGCTGCTCTAATGTAAATATTATGTTTGACTTCCTTTGAATGATTTCTCCTTAATCAGTTAAAAGGTCTAGTTGTCATTTTCTCCTTCCTGATCCAATTCCATTGACATTTGTAGTTAGGCCATAAACATGCTTGGTCTGGTGTGATCATTACATCTGTAATTTGGCGTTTACCAAACCTTCATAGCCACAATCTCTCCATGTAGTAAATATGTGATATTAATAAACTGATAGCTTCCCATTTACTCTCACTTCATTTCAGGATGAAACAGGCTAACTTCATGCAAATTACTTCACTGAGTTCAGTAAGATAAATAAATATATTTTTCCTTTGTCTGAATTGTGCCAAATAACTGGCTAGATGAAAACTTTTATTTTTATTCTATTTGTTTGGCTGTGCAGGAATTCAGTTATAGTGTGCTTCTGTGGTTGAAAATACATTTGCTTTTATATTGAAGCTTCTCTAAAATTGTGTTGAAAATTATTCTTTACTCAAAGCATCACAATATGTACTCTCTGGTTCTTCCAGGGAGAAAAATATTTCCTTGATTTTTGGCAGTAATATCTATCTACCTAACTATCAGTGAATTTAAATTTAATGAACCTCACTTGAAAGTATATTTTGTAAGCACAGACAAGTATAAAAAAATCAGAAATAAACTAACTTAAGTTTTATTAAGGAAAAAAAAAAACCCTGCAAGATGAAGACACCATATAGATGATCATGGTGAACTGAAGCAGTACAATTTTATAATATAATGAATCAAACTTGGCCTCTCAATACTTATAAATTTAGGATTTATCCCATATAGTTTTATATTGGTTAAAGATTATGTCTCCGCTAACCTCATATCTTGAAAATCCCCAGCAATTTACATTTTGTTACTCAGTGCCTTTAATTCCAAGGCAGGTGTTTAATGAAAAATTGAATGGTGAATTAATGAACTATGGATGAGAAGAACAACCAGAGAACCAAAAACATCACTGGTTAACCAGTAAGAACTTGGAGAAAGACACTCAACTCATTATAGAGGCTTATGAGGATGCCTAGAAAAAGTTAAAGGGTCTAAACTTTGTAAAAGTAAAATCCAATGACTTGGGCGGAATTCTGAATTTGTGGCTGTGAGAAATCTTTGGACAAATCTAGACACTTTAGAGAAATGCTGTTCAATGGGTCTTCTCGTTATGTTGAAAATATTCTACATCTATGCTACCCAATAATGGTAGTCTCTAGTCCTATGTGGCTATTAAGCACTTAAAATGGGGATAGTGTGATTGGGGAACTAAATTTTGAGTGTCATCTAAATCTAATTAATTTTAATTTAAATAGACACATATATGTGTCAGTACAGCCCTAGAGAGTTCTTTGTGATGGAAAACAGAGATGTAAGCAGCAACAATCCAACTAAATGTAACCAAGACTTGAAGTAAACAGAAGTAACCCTCCACTATTTCTCATTATTGTTGGTCATACATTTCTTCAATGAATACATATACACAAATATCACACAGCACATCATGGACAGTGTCAACAGAAATCAATTACTATGTATGTAATGACTTAGAAATTGTGCCAACCATGAACATTTCCTGAAAAAGGTACACAATGAATACTTCAGCTGGAGGTAAGTCAGACAAATAAGCATAGATATAAAAAGTTTACTGTTACAAATGAAGCAAGTAACATATCTTTGTCTAAACAATGGCTTCACATGTAGTGATGAAATGATACCTGTGCCAACTGAGCTTGCTTTATAGTTGTAACAAGAAGAAAAGAAGACTGTAAATGTTTAAATAGTAAGTGGTATATTTTAGATAGATTAGATTGGGTAAAATGAGGGTATTTATTCTCTGAAGTTGTACTAGCATAAAATTCAGTTCTAGGCAAATAAAGGGGACTCAATTGCTATTCCTTTTTTAATATATAACGAAAACATATAATATCATTCTTTGGATGTCTTTTATGATGTATTTTTAAAATTGATTCTTGTAACACTGTGAGTTTAGTAAGGCAGGCATTATTGTTAATACTATTTTTTCAGAAGCAAACAATACAAAAAATTTACGGACATAACCCAATACCATGTAATTAATAAGCTTGTGGAACCAGGATTTGAAAGGGGTTCTTGGGAAATGAGGGCAGTGAACTGTCTACTCTATATTCTTGGCTCTCTGTTAATGATGATGATAATGGCTATGATAACTATAGAAGGAAAATAATGATGCTGATGATTATCATCATTTATAAGAACCATGGATAGTTCTTTTTTTTTTTTCATGGATAGTTCTTATAAAGAGATTGACACACATCATACTACTCTCAAATTGGAGTAACTTCTTCATTGATTGTACAGTATTTCATTTTTCACATGTGCTGTTTGAAATTATAGTCTTTTAAAATTTTATGTCATATTCAAATAAGTTTTTTAAACACTATTATATTTTTCCTTCACCTTATGCTATTTTCTCATACATTCTGGCTTGTAATATTTTCTTCCTTTCTACTTTATTGTACTTATTTCTGACTATAACCTTAATAATCAGAAAAAAAAAATTAAAAAGCTTTAGTTCGGTTTTACACCATTTGTCAGAGAGTTCAAAAACTAGAATCTGTCAAATATTTTTGTAATCCACTCCAATTGATGAGTTAAATTTTTAAATGTATTCTGTTTTTTTAAAAAATCAAATATGACTTGAACAAATCAATTATTAATGGGAATTTAAAATTACTCAAAGCACATAATTTTCATGCTGTCTATTACACAGATAATTATCTTTCTGATGAAGCTCTGTATCTTTACAATTTAGTTTTGATAAGATTTAACATTGTTTTGCATTACATCTATTTTTACACAGGGTGCTAATATTAATGTAATTAGCAAATTGAATTGATATAATTCAATAAGGAACAGAGATTAAGTATTTTGTTATCATACTTAATAATACAATAATTTTCCCCATAAGAATCTGTTATTTAACAATTTTTTTAGATTCTGAGTAGTTTTAAATAATGCTTCATTTCCTCTAATGTCTAATAAAATGCAATTGCTAAAAAGGTATATTTGTTGAGAAATTAGAAAATAAGTGTTCTAATTAGGTTTCACATAGGGATTTATTGAATGTTCATGTAATTATCAAATAATGAGATTATTATATTGGTGTTTCCCATAGTGGAAATATTTACTTTGTACAAAAATATTATCTTGAAAACACTTGCACATAGGATCAGTCTTCAAGGGTTTAGAAATCATTGAAACAATATTAATAAAAATGGAGGAACACAAAGTAGGTAAAAAATTATTAAGAATGATAGAGCAGGCTTATATTATGTTTAATATAGTTAAACAAATAATTCTTTCCCACCTACATCCAAAAAGGGAAATAAAATAAAAAATGAAAAAAGAAGTGAGGGAAAATCCAGTTCCATGAAGTTGGTAGACTGAGCTACTTTCTACTTTCTCAATATAACTATATCTGTGCTCCAAAATATTACAAAATGATTAAATATAAAGCTATACATATAAAATAAAGGAATTCCCTAGTGCCTGAAATAAGGAGGGAAATCATAGGTAGAGAAGGTGGTACAGGAACCCACGGGGAGAATGGACCAGCCATGGAAGCCAAAGCTTCAAATGCCAACACAAGGACTATAGAATTGGCCATGAGCCCATAAAAGATGAGCATCTGGAATTGAAATTCTCGTGTTCATCCAGGAAGCTGGAAGAAGTAGCCCAAGAGTGTGTCATGAATAAAGAACAAGCAAGCCACTGTTCCCTGGCTCAAGGCATTGGCCGGGAAGTGTGTCTTCACTCTCTGGGCTGGAGATATAAATAACTAAAAACACAAGTCTGAACTACACAATATTATGGGTTCAGAATGCACGGTATCTTGAGGGAATCCCAAGCCTAAAAATTAACACCACCAAGGAAACCAGATCAAGCCTGGTTTGGGACCGAACCTCTGAGATACCCGGTAAAAACAAATGTAAGCTATTTCTCTTTTCAAGGAAAATTCCTCATCTCAGGTTTCATGTGAATCCCAAAAGAAATCAGAAGGAAACAACAACTAATCCTTGTCAGACCTGATATGCCCCTTACCTCTCAAACACACATTTACACAAAAACTAGCTGCTAATGAGCTAAAAGTAAAAACATTAAGAAAACATGGAATCCATTTACTCTAAAGAAAGTGAGTGGCAGACAAAATAAATAGAAGGAATGGCCCCCATCCCAAGAACTTGAGATGATGGAACAACTTGAAAGGGATCATAAACTGTATGTTTTTAAATGATGACAGATATGAAAGAAGAAATACAAAATATAATTAAAATAAAGCCCATTATGAAAAAAATAACAAAAAATTTGGAAGAAGTATCTAATGGAATGTCTGGAAATAAGATATGTAGTCATTGAAATTAAGAACTTAGTGTATGCTTTGAATAACTTAGTTTATTTTTAATTAAAAAATTTAATATATTTATTTATTTTATTTATTTGCTTTGGGCTGCACTGGGTCTTCATTGCTGCATGCAGGCTTTTCTCTAGTTTGGGTGCGTGGGCTTCTCATTGCGGTGGCTTCTCTTGTTGAAGAGCATGGGCTCTAGGCGCCCAGGCTTCAAGAGTTGTGGCTCGCAGACTCTAGAGCATAGGCTCAGTAGTTGTAGTGCAGGGGCTTAGTTGCTCCGTGGCATGTGGGATCTTCCCTGACCAGGGCTCAAACCCATGTCCCCTGCATTGGCAGGTGAATCCTTAACCACTGCGCCACCAGGAAAGCCCTGAATAACTTAGTTTAGGCTGAAGTAGATTATAAAGAATAGTGTGCACTAATATGCAAAAAGTCTAATATAAACACCTATTCCCTGTGAACCTACACTCTGGGACTAAGACCATGTTTCCCCAAGGTCTTCCTCCTTATATGCACAGGGATCCAGAAGAGACCCAAGCTGAGCAGAATATATTTTCCAGATGTCCTCAACTTCATCCATCATCTTCAAGGGGGAGTCAGGTTTTCTCCAAGCCATCTGCCAGAGATCAGCACTTGGCAACACGCACTGGGATTAAAGCCAGGTTTCCTCAATTGAAGCAGCACAGATGAAAGGGGAACCTTTTAATAAATCTGCTGTATCCTCAACACAGATTAAGAGTGGACCTTGCATCCTGGGACCAAGACCACTACTCCTAAAACAATTTACTTCCATCACCAGGGGCCAAGAGGGGACAATGCATTCAGGAAAAAATCTGACTTTCCCAGATGTTCTTAACCTAGGATGAACATGGGTCCCAGCTTTCCTGAGGCGGTTTCAGTTTAGGCTTCTTATCCCAGGAATTATGAATAGTGCCTTCTTCAGTCTCCCAGGGTATCCAAAAATGGGCAATACATTATTTGATTACCCTCCCTAAACTCATCAATATATCCTTTGAGTAAGTCGATTTCTTCCCCAAAAGGAGACAGGAGTGACTCAGTTTACACCTTATCTTCTGGACTTTATCCCCTGTAGGGATTGGCATATTCTCTACTTTGTGAACCCATCCACCATACTGTCTGGAATTCATGGACCATTATTAGCATCATTCCTTGTATCCTTCAGTACTTCTCTGAAACTCTCTGAAAGCACAGCTGTCTGCTGACAACACTGTTCCCTCCACAGCCTGCTCAAGTGGTGGCTACTCTACACTTCCACTTGGATACCCAACAGAAATCTCAAACTAGCACATCCAAAGAATTCCTGACCTTACTCTTAAATTTATCCTCCTACAGTCTTTTCCTTCTAAAGCTCAGTCCAAAATTTGGAGATGCCTTTTCTTCTCAATTTCTCTTTACACTCCATTCAATCTGTTGACAAATCATTTTGGCACGGTCTTCAAACATATTCAGAATCTGAGTATTTCTTGCCATCTTCTCTACACTCTGGTACCAGCTATAGGCTCTTTCTCAGGTTTCTGCAATATCTCTCTAATGGGTCTCCTTTCTTTCACTCCTGCCCCATTTAGTACACACTCAACACAGTAGCCAGAGTGATCCTGCCATCAGTTACATCATGTCACCTCTCAACCCCAAAACCTGAAAGAGCTCCTCATTTCACTGAGAATTGATTTCCTTAAAAATCTCACATAACCCTGACATTTACTCCCTGATGCATCTTCCACTTCTCTTCTCTTTCCTGGTTCAACTCTGGACACATGGACACACACACCCCCTCCCCTAAACTCTTTAAATGGCTATTACTCTGCTTGTAGTGCTCTGCCTTGGATATTCATATAACCAACTCCTTACCTGTCTTTGGTCAATTGTTACTCATTCAATGAGACTTACCCTGATGACACTACTTAAAAATAGCACATCAAGGATACTCCTAATCTCTCTTATGTTGAGTGATAATCACTTGCAGTGATAACCCAAAATGATGTTCAGGTCCCAATCCCTGGAATCTCTGAATGTTATCTTATGTGACCAAAGGACATTTTCAGATGTAATTAAACTAAAGAGATTGAGATGGGAATATTATCCTGTATTATTTATGTGAACCAGGCTCTAAATGCCATCCCACATGCACTTAAAAGAGGGAGACAGAGGGATATTTGAATACAGAAGAGGAGAAGGAGGTGTGATGATGAAAGAAAGAGATAAGGGGTCACGAGTGGACTGCAGGTGACCTCCAGAAGCCAGAACAGACCAGGAAACAGATTTTCCCCTAGAGTTCTGCTGACACTCTGACTTTAACCTAGTGAAAGTGATTTCAGATATCTGTTCTCCAAGACTGTAAGAGAATAAATCTTTGTTGTTTAAAGCCACCAAATTTGTGTTAAATTGTTAGAGTAGCCATAGGAAACTAATACGCAACCTAAGATATAATTTACTCTTTTGTTGTTGTTGTTGTTGTTTCCTTTTCTCCACTAGAATGTTCCAAGAGGTCATTTTGTCTAGAGGTACAGCCCTATTTGTCAGAAAGTGATTGACACAAAGCAGCTACTCAATAAATGTTAAAGAAATTTGTTAAAATCCCAGTGATTAAAACTATGACATATCCCTAATTTTAACCTGTGTATAAAATGTCTAACCATGTATTTCTGTACTGTCATGTTTGTTATTTAATTGCACTCATTCTTTCAGCACTGAACATATAGTTAGCCTCCTTAAGTCTAGTTATTTTGCACATCAAGCTAAAGATTAAAAATTTTTGACACAACTAGATTTATAATTTTGTTTCAGTTATTTTAAATTTAAACAACGTGTTTCTTTCAATTGGTATCATCACTTTAATTTTTGTATTTCTCAATTATTTTAATAAAATAAGTTTCTATGATTATATTTTACCAGGAAGCCAATGTAACACACTAACAGAAGGCAGCTCTGGTTGAAACCAGGTAGGGGCACCTGAATCCATCTAGCTACTGCCTCATGATATCCACCAGACTTTCAGCTGTGGTCTCAGGCATTTAAAAGGACTCTGAAACTCTGTGGAAGAACTTTTAAATTCCCTGCAACAATATTAGTGATCACTTGAATATTTTTCTATAAATATGATAGTGCTATTTAACACAAACACTTGACTAGAAAAAAATGACATCATGAATACTGCTTTACTTTTTAGAATATCATCATATAATGTTAATTACATGGAAAGTCAAATGTGTGTAGCTAAGGGCAACCTATATTAATTTTGAAAACCATTCTCCCTATGGAGCCCTTAATCAAGTGCCCACAGCTATTTGGCAGATGCAATACAATAGCAAGCCATGCCCCTGGAGTTTCAGTACAGGTCTTTAGACTAATTTTGTAATTTCGAGTATATTATTTTTCTGAAGTCTTTATTTCAAACTGTGGATGGAAAGAAATTAAGTTACTTGGATTTGAGGGTTCAAATAGTTTATAGGAATTCTTTGATGTCTTTCTCATTGACTTCATCTCCTCTGAAAATTAAACAGAATTTATTTGTATTTTTATTCTCTCAGACTCTCTTCTACTGACTCTGAACCCAAACTTTCTTTCTTTGAACCTGCTGCTAAACATCACAACCTAAATCAGTTTATAGAATACCTCATTTCTCTCACTTCCTTGACATCACTGTCTATTTTGAAGAGAACATAGTACATGTAAAGAGGGAAAATTTTAACAGTGCTGCAACATAAACTATAGCACCATAAATTGCTGGTTTCCATTTTATAGTGGAAAGAACACATTTTGAGAAAGTGCAGTCCTGTTTCTAACTCCAGCTGCACCTCTCATTAGCTATTTAGTCTCAAAAAAGTGTCTAAACTTCTCTAATCTCTAGTTTTAACATTTTCCCCACAAAACCATTAGCTTCCTGAGACCATGAGTTATACATTTTTTTAATTAGTGCCATAGGTCTTTCCCTCCAACACAACACAGACATCCTCTCACACACATGTGATTATGTGTGAGATGGATGGATGGATGGATGGACAGATAGTTTATTGGGGAGTTAATGGCAGAGAGCATGCTGAGAAAGTGAGGAATGTGACATAAAGTAGGAGATTCACTGTTGAGTTGGTCACTGTTGTGGATAATTGAGGCTCAGTCAAGACAAGAGATTCTAAAAAGCCAGAATTGTTTACTCAAGGGAACAAAATGTGGACCATTTGTCCACTGGCTCCCAAGCCCCATTGGTCGAGGGTCACTCATGGGATAAGGTAACTTCCCCACATTTCCAGATTGCACAGGCATGAGTATAAGGCACCCACGGCTGCTGAGATGTAAGTGGTTGTCAGTTGCACCATCTCAAAGCTGGTTGCCATAAAAAAATGGTTAGAGTTAATTTGGGCTCCACAGATGTTAGGTAGGGCACAAGAAGTGTCTGTTATAACAGAGAATATCCAGAACCTGGTGCAGATTTGGGCACCTAGTAGCCCTAATACATTTTATTTATGATGAATGAACAAGGTGTGGGGACCAATAACACCTACAACATAGAGTTACTGTGAGGTTAATTGAGAATATAAGTAGCAGCTCTAAAACATATGAGAAATAGGCATACACGTTGAGTTTAGATACTCAAGGGTGAAAATGAAGTAATTTTTTTTCTACTTTGTAACTGGATTATTAAACAATCTCAAACCCTATTCTACCTGATGACAGAAAAACCTAACCTACCATTATGCAATCAGTTGTGATGCAGGGTAGGTAGATCTGAGGCAACCCTCTCTCTTACCAGAGTCCATGGTTATGGAGATGGAGATGGAGAGGAGGACACTTTTTCAATTTGGTATCTACAGAGGTTCCCAGGCTTCAGCCTCCCTTGAGCCTCTCACTAGCTTCCTTCTCTTAACTAAAGCCTGAAATTTCATTGGGGAGATTGGAATATATTTTTTCTCTGTGGCATCCTGGAACCCAAACGATGTGGAAAGACCATCTCCCATTCCCATCCAATGTCAGCATCCCAATCAGATACCCCTGCTACACTGCAGAGCCCTATTCTACTCCTGTAAAGTCCTGTTCTTATTCTCCAAAATACCAGAGTTGACTTCTCTTCCTCTTTCCCCTAAGCTCTCTTTACCCCTCCTTGGTGACAGTCTATTTACCTATTCTGGGTTTGAGAAGGAAAGGTTTGAAGGGCGGGCGGTCACTGCCTCCACAAGTATAATTTTTCTAGGAAAAATTGTGACCTCAATTCCCAGGCTAAGAGATGAGATAGATACAACCAGAGAAATTCCATAAAGCTCAAAGTAGGAAAACTCACCAGTTACTGCTTTAACACTGTTTCCCGCTGTACCTGATGCTGTATTATCACTGAATTTTCAATACTGAATAAAAAGCATGACATACCTAAGACTGAGTAAGACTATGTATCTAATGCATAACTGAAAGGCTTTCTTGTGGCATATAACACCTGTTCACAAGTATTTTGAAGCACTGGAATTTAATGTAATGTAATTAGAACTAGTTTATAGTCTCATTAATTTCTATCAATATACACACATGAGCAACTATTCTCAAGATATCTATTTGTTATCATGTAGGTAAAATTGTAAGTTAATAGAGGGTCTTTATAATATTTTTGGTAGCTTGCTGCAATTACCCTAATTTACAGATTAGTTGTTTATAATACAAGACGTGGGAGAGGAAATTTAACATTATCTTCATTATAATAGATTTGCCCACCCTAACCCTTAATACTTTTCATTATTTTATTCTGGAGCTAAAAATCCTAGAAAATCTTAGAGTAGAGCTTTAACAGTACTATTTGTGGTAATGGTAGTAGAATAACTTTTATTCCCTTTGTGCTTTTCTGGATTTTCTAACATTTTTGTCTTTTTCACTTTTTGCATTCAACATTTGTTACTTCTGTTATTAGAAAAAAATGATTATTAAAAATTCTAGACTCACATTTCTTGTGAATTTACATCTGGCCTTTTACCTCTTTCTCCTTGCTTCTGGCTCCTTTCTATTCCTATTTCCCATTTGCCACACTTTTATGAGCCTTTGTGCCATCCACCTGCCTGAAGTGCTATTCCCTGCAGTCTGCCACCCACATTGCCCTCTCATGGCTTATGTTTTTGAAGACACTGTCTGTGCTCATAACATTAAATATGCTGATGAGTCCTGGTACCCAGTGGGTTGACAATCCCCTGCCAACATCAATTGGCAGGCACCAGACTCTCTCCATCCTCTCAAATGGCTCTGATTGCCTCCCCATGCCGACTGAAACTGTCTTTGTGTGTGTGTGTGTGGGGGGGTACACGGGCCTCTCACTGTTGTGGCCTCTCCCGTTGCGGAGAACAGGCTCTGGACGCGCAGGCTCAGTGGCCATGGCTCACGGGCTCAGCCGCTCCGCGGCATGTGGGATCTCCCTAGACCGAGGCACGAACCCGTGTCCCCTGCATCAGCAGGCGGACTCTCAACCACTGTGCCACCAGGGAAGCCCGAAACTGTCATTTTCATGAAGTCCCCATCGTTGCAAATTAGCTATTGCTGGCACAAGTTCACAGGCTGTTTCCAGGCCTGAATTTATGATCTGTGCATCTATTTTCTCCATTCAGACAAACATAGCCCAGAAGCTCTTCCAAGGTTGAGCCCTTACTTATCTAGGTAACCTAACTGAAAATAACAAATCTAAGTAGGTTTGTAGCCATGTCTGCTATCTTGCAGTAATCTTCACAGGAAAGGGTAAGTATATCTTGGCTTACCCAAGCCTTCCTAAGTTGCACTCATCTTATTCATTTCACTGACTGGGTTTATATACAGAAAGGACATGCTTTTTCTGTATCTAGGTTTATCTCAACAGTAATACTGAATGACTGATGATGGTATTAATAAGACAAAGAGTGGGGCTGAGACCAAGAGGTCAACACTTCTTCTATCTCAACTATTATTTCAGTAATTGTTTGGAGACCTGGAAAAGAAAACTAAACTATTCTAATGGAAAAGAACTAAGTCTAAGAGCAGTGCCCCCCACTGCATTTCTTTTAACTCCTTAGGAAATACCTTATAATATTACTACTTGCTGAAGCAGTTAGCTAAGACAACATTTATTTACTATACTATGAAAATAATGAGATCAACATATAAGCTTCTCCTCCTTATATCCCCAGTCCCTCTCAGAGTCCCTGGAGGCACAGAGAAGATGTCCAATCAACACTATGCTGATGTGAATTCTGGGAAGGCACAACTATTCAAGGAAGAAACTATATCAGAATTTATCATTCCAAATGATCAACTCAATAATTCTCATGAGAAACCCAGATTTCACAGAACCTCTTTTAATGTTAAAAATGGAGTCTCATGTATACTCATCTCTCTCTCCCTCTCCCCCGCCCTACCCGAGGGAGTTTTAAGATGACCTCGGTGTCGGGTGGGAAATAAAAACGTCATATTGAAAGTGATGGGATGGTTCAAAGCCTCCAAGTCACAGGTACTGCTTCATCCTGGACCAATGGAGATTGCTACTAGCTAATATTTTAACTGTCACACTTTGCATGCTAGAATTAGCTTACTCCACATCTCTCTAAATTACTTAATCTATGCTATTCAAATGAATTGTGAGAATGAGAAGACCCATAAATAGCTGAATGTTTTCTATTCATATTATGCAAGGAAAGAGAATATAGTCTCCATTAATAAAATACCTTAATAAAGGTAAAGTTTATTTTTAAAGTTGGCAATGCTATCTAAATAATGGAATAATAAATTTATAAGCAGGATAATTCTGTAATTCTATTCACTCTGCCTCATATGTATTCAAACAAATGTTTTAAATAAATATCTTGTCCAACATGTGGTTATTTTGTGAGAGCCATGATTTCTCCCTAAAGTTCTTCAGCAAATTTCTTTTAATACAAAGTCTGCCTTGTGGCTTTGCATAATAATCAAGGCAAACAAAAATACTGTTCTTTAGACATACACCAAGTGATGAGTATCAGTCTCCTCTATTCCCAAGCTAGGAGAAAAATACTCACCTTTTTGCAGATGTAAACAAACATTGCCAACTTTCAATGAATCTCATTTGAAGGCTGGGTTATATATAAACCATCAGTATAACAGAGCAATTAACACTACTCCCAGGGTAGATGAATGAGTTGCTAATGCAAGACTTTGTAAATGCTGTCCCTAAGTCCTGAGTATTACAATATATATAAACATATACCTATACCAGCATACAAATTAGCGAAAACACAGACACACACACACGTACACACACATGCCGTATATGCCATTTGGCAGACTGCTGCTTATTTTCATACGGTGATACATGGACAAGAGGAAAAACAAACATCTGCTATAGTTTATTTCTTCTTGTGAGTGGTTAAAGTAGCTCATCTTTTGACAGTGAGTTTATACATTGGTCTTACATGTCTGGCCCAATCATAATTTAAGCTTTTTTTCTCCCTTAATGATTTGAGAAAATGGTAAAGGCCAACTGATACGGTGGATCATGGTACTAATGGTTCTTATGAGGTGACAGTCTTGTATATGGGGAAAGCAGAAAGCGTGTCTATCAGAAGGTGTGTGAACAAGACAACAGATTTCAATTCCCACTTCTTGCTTTGGGATTCTGCTTCTTTTTATAGAAAAATCTGGAAGTAGAAAAAATACACCTACTTTCTCTAATATAAAATCTCAAGAGAATCTTCTCTTTAACAGACAGCCTCTTACAGGAGAAAAATAAGAACTAGCATCTCTGCTTGCTACAGTGGGCCTCTGCATAAAACGGACAATGACATAGGCGGGGGAGGGGAATCAGAAGACTAAGGGTCTGAAATGGCTACCAGGGGTAAACCTAGAGCTGTGAAGCGGCTCTCTCCAAGTAAAAGAGAAAAAAAAAACTTTCAAAGATCATTAAAAAAAAAAAAAAAAGTTGAAAGATCTCTCCTTGTAGAGATGACGAGTAGAGAGAAAAGAAGCAATAATAATATTAGAAGTGAGTTGACTGGATGGAGTTCACTAATAGTGCAAAGATGCCCTAGTGAAGGTGCGTTACCCAGGTTAAGGTCAATCTGAACCAAACCATCGACTGCCTCATGACGAGTTGGGGACTGAGAGCCATTATAAGACACACATTAAAATAAATTTGAATTTTTTTTCCTAAGCTAGTCATATTGTACATTCTTCTTCCATATCTGTATGAATCACACAAAGCACAAAAATAGTCTTGTAACCCAAAAGAACTATTTTTTTTAAAGCTATTCCCATTTACAAACTGTTTGGACTTACTGATTTTTCTTTATTTTAACATGGAGATTTTGTTTCCTTTTCTTAGTAGATCATGGTCATTGTTGTCAACAAAGCTGTTGTGACTCTTCAGTCCTCTAGAAAGGGAGATGTTTTTGTTGGATGTATGTCCCTGGCTGCTGTGGGGCAGCATAGGGAAAATAATTTGATTATTTTTGGTAAAATGAAATTGAACTAAACCCCTGTTTCTGTTGGCAAAGGGAAGGGAGATCAGAACTCTAATGAAAAGAGTCAAAGAAAGGCAATGTGCTCAAGAAGGGACTTAGACTTGGCTCTTAAGAGGATGAAGGAGAAAGCTGACAATGGACGAGAGCCACTTTGGCCACCATCTGTTACTGGTTATTTCCCTTCTCTCAACTTGACATGTTTTTCTTTTCCTGTCTGTGCCAACAGAGAGATTCTGTTGTTTGAACTATCTACTAGCCTCTCTTTCATTTAGTATTATCACCTGATTTTCCTTAGGGAGCCACTCTCCTCTACTCTCAGGCTATGTGGCTTAGATGGGACTGAACTCACAGCCAGTTCCAGGGGTCAAACACATGACCTAGATTTGGTCAACTGCAGTCACAGGGATTAGTTTAGGAATGGGTCAACCAGCCAAAAATGCAGAGGTTGGTTCCAAGGCTTTTCCTGGAACCAGTGGGTATCAGACCTTCTCTTTCTGCTGAGGTCCTTAAGCTGGTAGCATTTAGGTCTGGAGCTTTGAAAACTATATGGGGAGAGAATCCTTCAGAACAAAACCTATGAAGAGAGGAATCAGAACCAAGATACAACATATGTAAGAAAAACAAATTCCTGGTGATGCTGTTTGAGAATCTTAATCCAGCTATTCTGGAAATTAACCTTGACTATTTCAGTAATGTGAGCCATTTACCTTTCTGTTTTCTTTAAGACAGACTGAGTTGTATTTCTCTTACTTGTAACCCAAGAATTATGTTAATAAACCATAGAATTGATACAAATAATGTAAGATTAAAATTATAGAAGTTTGTCCCTAGATAAACAAACAAACAAAAAAACCACAAATAAAACTATCAAAGGCACTGCAGGGTAACAAAAAACAAGGAGGTTCAGGAGGGAAATCAACCCTCAGATTAAGGGAAGGCTTAAGGGAAATTTCTTAATTTTGCAGTTTTTAATCTGAGGGTTTCTAGCCTATGCCATATGGGATGGCTCAATTGCTGATAAAAAGCCTGCAATCTTTCTGGTTTCAGGCAATCACAACTGCTGGAAAATGAAGGGAAAATTCCAAGAAAGGTAGAGTCACAGATAGGAGCCTTAAATTCTGTGTGTAAACTATGCTCAAATCCCTGGCTCATTCCAGACTTCAGGCAGCCCAGGGCAAGAATCAAAGAACTGAGGTGAGATTTGATCTGCCATCCAAGAGAGAGTTGGCAATTTGGTTCCAAACAAATTAACTGATGGCTAAAAGAACAACAAAAATCAACACTCTTCAGGGGAACATAATAGAATCCACAATTTTTACAACCTAATATTCACAATGTCTAGGAGACAATACAAAATTTGACCTTCAGTGGAAATCAATGTCAAGATATAAGATTTTTGAATTCACAAAGACTTTAAAGCATCTATTATAACTATGCTTATGACGTAATGAAAAATATGCTCGAGATTAATAGAAAAATTAGAAGAAGAATATAAATGGTAAAAAAGAACTCAAACAACTTACTATGAGGGAGAAAGAGTAGAATTCCATAAAATAAATAAAGGATGAGTAAACTGAGTGGAAAAATCAGCATCTCTTATATAGACTGGGACACATTTCTTCTTGTCCCAGCAACATTTAGTTATGATAAGCTTATTCCAGCAATTAGTTTATACTTTTTATATTCTTCATTTAAAACACAGTGAGTCCAGTAGTCATTGAATACATTAGTCTGTAACTTCACTCTAACTTCTTTATTACCTAGGATAAACTTTACAAAAAAATAAAAGAGTAAACTTCACTTAAGTCAGAATTGTCATTTTAGCTTTTCCTACAGTTTAAGTTGATTTAAATCTATTTTGGCACAAAGAGGATAAATAAGTAAATATCTTAAAGTAACAGTAGAAAAACTAATTTTAAAACGTCTCAAGGGCTTCCCTGGTGGCGCAGTGGTTGAGAGTCTGCCTGCTGATGCAGGGTACACGGGTTCATGCCCCGGTCCGGGAAGATCCCACATGCCGCGGAGTGGCTGGGCCTGTGAGCCATGGCTGCTGAGCCTGCGCATCCGGAGCCTGTGCTCCGCAACGGGAGAGGCCACAACAGTGAGAGGCCCGCATACCGCAAAAAAAAAAAAAAAAAAAAAAAAAGTCTCAAAAGACGAAAAGATATAAGTGATAATGTAATATCTCTCTAATGAAAGCACGTTTGCAACATTACAGAAAAAGTGAATTTTACCAGTTCCATAGGAAAGGCAAAGGATCATGGTTGTAAAACACATAGGCATTAGGATAAAAAAGATATAGATTTAAGTCCCAGATATACTATTTATTAGCTACGTGAACCTGGGCATATTCCTTAGCTTTTTTGAACTCCAGGTAGCTCATTCTCAAAATGAGAATTTTGGCAATTACCCTAACCAGTTTCTTTTTTCACAGGGTACCTACAGCTACATTAACTGTTAATACTGGCTGTGTATCTTATCATCTCTCATGATACAGTTTAGACAATTATTTGGGAATACCCTATTAGCCAGTGATAAAAAAAATATGATTCTTTTAAAAAAGAGGTCAATTTGAAAATAAAGTAAGGCAAACACGTTTTCTTCATCACACTATACATAGCAAGCCACTTCCCTTGTAATGCTGTCAATAGTTGTTTCATTCTTTGTGATGAGAAGTATACTATATTGTTGTACTGGTAAGAAGTATGACAATAGTGAATCCAGTTTTAACACAGCAATTTTCACATGTATATACTTTTTGTCTAGGTTTCATAATTATTAAAAGGACACAGCTCAGTTTGAATAGTTCCTCATAAGATCAACCAGACTGACACATTCCCTTTTGAATATCTGCCTTTAAAAAAATCTGCTAAATAAAAACAACTTATAAGTATCCTAGTTCCCTCTTCTCCTACAATGTGTTCTTGGCTAATTCCCCACGGATCCCCCTGATGTGCCACTTTGGAATGATTTACAATCCTCTTCTTTCCTCTTTGTCAATAACTTCAGTATGTTGCTACTCCTCCATCTGGTATGGGAAGCAGAGAGCAGCTCTGTTCATGAACATTCGTGAGAGGAAAAGCCAAAATACTCATCCCTCCCCCACACCCATACATTTTTTAAAAAAGAAAGAATTATAGTCTAATGAAAAAATACAAGCTGTTTGAGACTTTCAAAATTCTAGCCATAGTGTTGAAATGACATTCCTTCAATTACGTATGAATCATCATTTTTGTAGAGGGAAACAGACGCACAAAGGAGTATAGCACTTTCTCTGTGAAATGACCTAATAGCTCAGAAATTCCCACAGCCTGTCAGCTCCTGCATTAGAACTCTTCAATGAAACACAATGGATCATTTATCTCTGCCTTCAGATTGGATGATTATCAACAGGACCCCTGAGGTCTTCTGAGGTATCCCTATGTAAATTGGAATCGTAGTTGGCTATGAAATTGTCATAATCATTAAAAGGGAAGTGAAGGGTTTCCCTGGTGGTGCAGTGAGAGTCCGCCTGCTGATGCAGGGGACATGGGTTTCTGCCCCGGTCTGGGAAGATCCCACATGCCATGCCGCAGAGCGGCTGGGCCCGTGAGCCATGGCCACTGAGTCTGCGCGTCCGGAGCCTGTGCTCCGCAACGGGAGAGGCCACAACAGTGAGAGGCCCACGTACCGCAAAAAAAAAAAAAGTAAAATATTACATAATTGTAATGAATTTAGAATTAATGGTTCTACTTTCCTGATTATGAAAGTGATTCATGCTTATTACCAACACATTCCAATAATACAGAATCTTATAAAATACAAGATGAAAATCCTCCATAATCTTCTCTGCCTAAAGTAAATCACTGTTAAAAATGTGATTCATATCTTTCCTGACTTTCATTTTTGTCACACAAGTATGCATATTATTATTTTAAAACCAAATAATATAGGTTATGCTATAAATAATGGTTCCCAGAATCTTTTTAAAAACCATGACTAAACATATACACAGACACGCACATGCACACACAAGACACATTTTTTAAAAATTAAGAAGATATTTATGTACTGATGTACAACATATGATTTTTTCCATAAGTACATGGATATCTAATTAATTTTTTGACAAGTTATATTGTGTTCCATTTAATGGCTGGTATACAAATTATCTAATTATTATCAGTGCAATTTAAATCACATATATTTTTATTTTAAGACTTGCTCTGTATGTAAAGCAAAGCATAGCTGAAATTTTGATATTGTCAAATGACCCTCCTAAAAGAGGTAGTATGACTTCAGAAATGTATAAAATGGCCTACTTCTCTATATCTTCCAAACTGTGCATTGATCTTTTTTCACTTTTGCTAAACTGATAGGTGATAAATATCTCAAATGTATCTTTTATATATTTATTTATATTCCTTATATTATTACTAAAACTGGGACCTTTCTATGTGCTTACTAAATATAATTATTTCTTCTATGAATTGCTCATTTTTATCTATTTTTTCTATATACGTTTTCTATAAAAATGAAACCCTACCTGATTTTCTGCATAACATGTGATCTGCTATATACAATGCCGATGTTCATTTATCACTGAAAGTGGATAATAAAAAATTTGATATCAGTTAATACAATAAATATTTATTTGTTAAAAAAACCATTTATTGGACACTGGTCTTTCCTTAGCAAAATATTAGGTGCTGAATACATGAATGTAAATAACTCTAAACCAGAATTAGGCAAGTCTCTCTTGAAAAAAATGATTTCTCACATCACTTGAATAAAAGTAACTATTTAATTCCCTTAAGTTGTTTAACAGAACCTGAAAAAAAGGCACAATATTCAACTTTGGCCTTTTATTGGTGTTCTGTGCAGATTGCTTGCAAATCTCAGACATCATCTGCTGCCCTCTGCCTTTATGGAAACTTATTGCCTTCCATGTAGTCCTATAACCCGTAGAAAGGGACCTGCCTCAGTATCCTTGCCTGGCTCAGTTTTCATCTGACATTAACCCATAGGAAGTGTGGCCTCTGTGTGAACTTGGTGGTAGATTCAAACCACAGCAGCTGGGATCCTTCATCAGTCATGCTCCCCATAGTAGGAGATCTGAGTGGTGCATCTTCATGGCTGCAGGAGGATATCCCTCAACTTTTGTTGGTTGTATCCTGGAAAGGTGTAAAGGCCAGCAAGTTCAAAATAGTGGCTAAAGTCAAAGCACTGTTGCAGGATTGGAATCACAGTAGAATCCAATGACAAGAAAGAAAAAAAAAACAGTGGAAATAAGTGCTCTTTTCATTTTTTAGCTGTAGTTTTGGAGCAGACAGAAGCGACGAGAATAGGGTAACAAGGGGAGCAAAAAGCCCTATGTCAGTCTGGGACACAGAACTGACAGGGAGCTACCTGCCCCTGGTAGCAGTAGTAGATAGATCCATAATTAAATCGTGAACAGGTCTTCAGAGTTACAAAAAGTACAGTGATGGATACTTTTTCTTCTGAACAGTCTTTCCAAGCACTCTTTCCCAGTTGACTTGAAGTCACTGCCACAACACTAACACCAGGACCCAGTGTTATGTTCGTAGTTTTAAGTATTAAAAAAATATTGAACCATCTGTGCTCTGCCATTTTACATTATGTTAATTCAAGATGACAGCTTCTTTGGTGAAACAATTTTTTTTCTGTTTTACTTGCACACTGTGCCCCATGATGACTATTGTAGACATTGTTTCACCTGGGGTGGTCCACAGTCATTTAACACCTTCTATCACATTGGGATCTCTGGATAAGGACTCATTAATTAGGTGGACAGGAGATAAATGTTTCTGTAACAATGGCAAGGAGCCAGGGCTTACTCCTCCCAGGTGTTTAGAGAAGTTGCTAGAACCCAATCCATCCTCAGAGAATGACTAAGATCCATTCAAGATGGGGAAACACTGACATGGAAGAATGCTATTTTATTATTTTTTTAAACATGTTTATTGGAGTATAATTGCTTTACAGTGTTGTGTTAGTTTTTGCTGTATAACAAAGTGAATCAGCCATATGCTTACATATATCCCCATATCCCCTTCCTCTTTCGTCTCCCTCCCACCCTTCCTATCCCACCCCTCTAGGTGGTCACAAAGCACAGAGCTGATCTCCCTGTGCTATGCAGATGCTTCCCACTAGCTATCTATTTTACTTTTGGTAGTGTATATATGTCAATGCCACTCTCTCACTTCATCCCAGTTTTTTAAAATAATCATTAAAAATAATGCTGGATTTCCTATTCAGATGAAATTCCTTTAAATAAATCTCCCCAAAGAGTTATTAAGTAATGGTCTTGGAGTATTTCCAATTCTGGGCTGACACAGCTTCCTGGAGAGTCTAATAAATGTTTTGAGGGATTCCCATATTAGGGTCACTTCATTAGGACCTAACTAACATCAATAAAGGTACTCATAAAATATACTAGAACTGGCATTCATTTGGAGAAAAATGAGAGGGTCTTTTATGTCTGGGAAATGAAATTCTTTGAACAAGAAACATTTTCACTCATATGTTTCTCTTTACTGAGGTCTTTTATATACTCAAGTAGTATGACTTTTTTTTTAAACTGTCAATGTTTGTGATTTTTTAAAAATAAATTTATTTATTTTATTTATTTAGTTTTGGCTGTGTTGGGTCTTCATTGCTGCTCGTGGGCTTTCTCTAGTTGCGGTGTATGGGCTTATTCTGGTGGCTTCTCTTGTTGTGGAGCACGGGCTCTAGGTGCGCAGGCTTCAGTAGCTGTGGCACGTGTGCTCAGTAGTTGTGGTTCATGGGCTCTAGAGCACAGGCTCAGTAGTTGTGGCACACAGGCTTAGTTGCTCCACGGCATGTGGGATCTTCCCGGACCAGGGCTTGAACCCGTGTCCCCTGCATTGGCAGGTGGATTCTTAACCACTGTGCCACCAGGAAAGTCCCTGTCTGTGATGTTTTGAATCAATTTTTGTTTGACAATCAGGACAACAAATTTCAGTTTATGATGATTCATATTCTGTGAAGTTTTTTTTTTTAAAGATACATCTCCAAAATAAGGCTTTACCTTGATGTAAGGTAACTTGTATGGTACTTGGTGATGGCCGTGAAAACCAGTCAAAGGTGGCTGATTAGAAGGTTGCCTGAAATTGTCTACAAAAATGAAATTTGGGGGATTTCGTGAATTTGTGTATCATGTAAATATATTCTAAGTCATAAACCTTACTGAAACAAGTTTTAGAAAATCAAGTCACTTAAAAATTTCAGCTATTGGGAACACTACACAAGTATAAGGACTGGCACTGCCACAGCAGAGCATGAACAGAGACATTCCATAGAATGGGGAGAAAAATGCTTTGATTTTTCAGGAAAATATTCTTACTCTTTGCCTTACATTTGAGATATAAACTAACATGTTGATGTTTAAATTCTACTGTAATCATACACTTATTCTTAAATATTGTAAATGAATCAAATACTATGAACAATTCTATGCTTGGAAAAATGCCTAAAAGTGAGACCCAGATGTGTATTCTGCCACTTCAAATGTTGATTACACAGTATTTGAAATAGGAATGTGTATCATTGTCAAAGGATGTGTATTATTATCAGCCTCTTTATTTCATCTTCATTGTGTCCTGTTTAGCCACCAGAATAAAAACTCAAAAGAATTAGCAATTGCTTGCCAAATCCCATGTCTTCCCTAGGCATTTGAAAATAAAACTACCCCAAATTTTATGGCTTGCCATTTTTCAGCACTTACCAATTATATTTTGAGCTATATTTTTTTACCAGTGAAGAAGTGATACCAAAAAAGCCACGATGTTTAAAACTTCTCTTTTCCTCTCCTTTTCAAAGTGCAACTCTTTGAAAAGGAAAGCATATTTGTCTTTATAATCTCTTGACACCTTCCTTTCAAAGAGGAGTTTCAATTTTTACGTTTCCAATGTTATTCTTAAAGCTGCATGTCATTGCATCATTTTTTAAAATTCCTACCAGAAGAGATACGCTGGCTTTGTCTTTGACTAATAAAACACACTTTGTAATCAAAGTAAGCTAAGAGATATTCCTCAGATATCTTTTGATTTAGAACCTAGGAAAGCAGTAATATCTGCTATAGATGAGAATTCTGGGGACTAATAGGAAGAAGAAATTCAGAAGTAAGGTAAATAAGAACTGGATTATGGGGTACAAAGACACAAAAGTTCTTTTATACTTTGTCATATATTAATTTATTTAACAAATATTTTGTGAACTCTCACTAGGTTTCAGGAACTGTGTGGGAACATATGTTCTCTGGTATTTAAACTAAGAGAATAAGAGTATATCGTTATTGTTAATAGCATAGATGAATGAATGATACAATAAATATGTAGATTTCCCTTTTGTTGATTGTGGCATTAAGATAAATTCTTTCTATAGATGTTTTAGAAGTTGGATTGTTGGTCAAATATAAACCATTGCTTGACTCATTAACACTTAAGAATAACATTTGTCATTCATTATTTTCCTGAGGTCACTTTCAATTTTAAGTGTCAAAATGAAGTGTATCATATTGTCAGTTTTACAAAATAGTAATGGTAATCATCTTAAAAATAGAGATACGATCCTCTAATGAGTTTGCCATGAAATTCTTATCAGAGTGACAGAATCTGTTTGTTTTTTATAATTAAAAAGGGATTAATCTCCAAAATATAAACACAGCTCATGCAGCTCAATATCAAAAAAAACCCAACAACAACCCAATCAAAAAATGGGCAGAAGACCTAAATAGACATTTCTCCAAAAAAGACATACAGATGTCCAAGAAGCATATGAAAAGATGTTCAACATAGCTAATTATTAGAGAAATGCAAATCAAAACTACAATGAGGTATCACCTCACACCAGTCAGAATGGCTATCATCAAAAAATCTACAAACAATAAATGCTGGACAGAGTTTGGAGAAAAGGGAACCCTCCTACACTGTTGGTAAGAATGTAAATTGGGATAGCCACTATGGAGAATAGTGGAGGTTCCTTAAAAAAGTAAAAATAGAGCTACCACATGATCCCACAATCCCACTCCTGGGCATATATCCAGAGAAAACCATAATTTGAAAAGACATATGCACCCCAGTGTTTACTGCTGCCCTATTTACAATAGCTAAGACATGGAAGCAACCTAAATGTCTATCAATAGTTGAATAAAGAAGATGTGGTACATATATACAATGGAATATTACTCAGCCATAAAAAAGAATGAAATGCCATTTGCAGCTACTTGGATGGACCTAGAGATTATCATACTAAGTGAAAGTAAGTCAGACAGAGAAAGACAAATATGATATTGCTTATACGCAGAATCTAAAAAAAATGATCCAAATGAACTTACTTATAAAACAGAAACAGACTCACAGACTTAGAAAAAAAATTTATGGTTACCAAAGGGGAAAGGTTGGGAGGAGGAATAAATTATGAGTTTGGGATTAACATATACACACTACATATTTAAAACAGATAACCAACAAGGATCTACTGTACAGCACAGGGAACTCAATGTTCTGTAATAAACTAAATGGGAAAAGAATTTGAAAAAGAATAGGTATATGTATATGTATAACTGAATCACTTTGCTGTATAACAAACTAACACAACATTGTAAATCAACTCCAATATAAAATAAAATTTTTATAAAATAAATTTTTTTAACTTTTTTCACCCAAAAATATAAAAATAAAAATATATTTTCTCTGAGTATAAACATAGGACAATACATTTAAAAGAGCGGTTTCCACTTGGGTTGAATAAGCATTTATATAGACAGGATGTAAATGTGCCATCTAGTTTTGTTTCAGAGCAGATGAGCCAGTTACTAGAATTACGTGTATTTTCAAACCTACTAATCTCTGACCAGAATACAATCTCCCATGATCACTATTTAAAATTTTAATGTGGACAATGCTCATCATTACTTTTCCCCAAATGGTTATCTCTTACATAATGGAAAGGATTCTTTTGTTATAATAGAAATCCCATTCCTTTATTTCTATTCCATTTAACTTCATTCCCTGCACCTTTGAGTTCATACAACTTGTTTATTTTGTTGTTGCTTAAATATAATCAAGGTAGAGACTATTTTTAAAGTAAATTAACCAGTTTATTACTATTGCTCTTGATGGTACCTCAGATTGTTTTTTTGGCTTTTATCTCACATTAATCTCTTTAGGTCATTTTATATTCTCTCTGTCTTGCTGAAATGTGGACTTAGTGTTACTGATACTCAAATCAAAATCTCCTTTGCAGAACTGTCTTACATTTGTTCCACCAGCATACATCCAACTGCCTTCCAGGACCTCTACTTAGACATTGCACACATTTCTAATCTCCACAAGTCCAAAACTAAAGCCATTACCTTCACCCAAATGTATCAAAACTCTGTTTCTTCCAGCATTTCCCATTTTGATTTGTAGCCCAACCACAATCTCTGGTCACAAAGCCAAACTACTGGAAATCATTTATCATAATAAGGGTGTCAGTTTATAAGCTAGTTGACATAACTGATAAACTCCTCAAATTTGATAGCCTAATTTAATACAAGTTATTTCTCACTCTCATCACAGTAAAAAACAGATATTCCTCCTGGCTGGTAGCCCTTCTGCAATATTGACTCAGAAATGTAGATTCCTTATATCTTTTGTCTCCAACTTTAACTTTTGGCTCCCAAAGTCACTATGAGAGTCATCTCCATACAGGAAATCAACAGAGGTAGAAAGTATAGAGATTTTTTCTTCAGTGGCTTTTATGGACCAAGTGTAGAACAACATGCAAGTTTTCTGCCATAATTTTATTAATTAGATCTCTCTCTGTGCATGACTATACCTAATTGCATGGCAGTTACAACATTTAGGCACCTGTGTGTCCGGAAGGAAAATAAAATGGGTTTTGATAATTACTTACATGTATCTATTCCATCATCATACAGTCTTCTCCAAAATCTCCCCAGCTAATTTCCAAATGTCTTTCTCAATGTTTAGGTGGCTGACTCACTCACTCTCTCATTCTCATTCTCTCTCTCTTTCTCTCTCTCTCTCTCTCCCCGCCCCCACCTCTTAACAATTACAATGGGCTTTTAATTGGTCTGTAAGATAGAATTATAATAGTGTCAAAATTTCAAGTTTATTTTAAGAAATAAAGATGATCCATGTCACATTCCTTGCATATAATAGTGTTTAATAGATGGTAGCTATTTATCATTATCAGATGCTACACCATTTGGTCCCCATGTGGATCAAGAGATGCTTGAAGATGCTGTACATGTTTCCACAACTTAGTATCCACCTATCTGTTCTATAAGATTTAAAGATTCTTTTGATAGTGAACACAACAAAATGACACTAAGATAGGTCAAAGGGAGAACTGTCTGTTATACATCTCCAAACAAAAGAAGGCTGCCAAGGAAGGCCACAAAGGCACTTGCACCTGAGAACTGAGCAACAGAAGTTTGGAGCTCCAGGGAGAAGCTTACATACAGCAAGAGGGACTTATGGTTACCAAAGGGGATAGTGGGCGTGGGAGGGAGAAATGAATTAGGAGTTTGAGATTAACAGATACACACTACTATATATAAAATAGAGAAGCAACCAGGATCTACCGTATAGCACAGGGAACTATACTCAATATCCTGTAATAACTGATAATGGAAAAGAATCTGGAAAAGAATAAGATATATATACATAATATCTGAATCACTTTGCTTTACACATGAAACTAACACAGCATTGTAAATTAACTATACTTCAATAAAAATTAAATATTGACTTCATTGTTAAAAAAAGAGGGATGGGGTTAGCTAGGTTTCCAGGGCTCCCTATAAATGAACTAATTTGAATAATTTTGCAGGCTCTGGGGAACAGAGGAGTGCTCTCTCGTTTTCTGGTACCTGGCATTAGGCAATTAGGGCAGGTGCATAGTGCCCCCCAGTGTGAGAGCCTGATAAGGGAGTGTGGATTTCAGCTGCTCAAGAAGAATTGACTGGCTCCTAATCAGGACTTCAAAACTGGGTCAAGACAAAAAAAAAAAAAAAAACTATTTAAATACATTATAGAGTCCTTGGTTAAAAAACAAACAAACAAACAAAAAAACATGTTTATCTTTTAAATAGAATGAAACTAATGTACTGGGAAAACATTATTCAACATTATTTCTTAGATCTTGTGCTTAGCATTAATGTTTGGCTATACTGACATCAGTGATGAATTTAAATAGTTATTGCAATGCCTTTTATTAGAAATCTATTAGGAGACAGTGATATATTACTCAATATGTTTAATTTTCAGTAAGCTTTTAAAACTCCAGATTTTTTTTTTTTTCCTTGCGGTACGCGGGCCTCTCACTGTTGTGGCCTCTCCCGTTGTGGAGCACAGGCTCCAGACACACAGGCTCAGCAGCCATGGCTCACGGGCCCAGCCACTCCGTGGCATGTGGGATCTTCCTGGACCGGGGCATGAACCCGTGTCCCCTGCATTGGCAGGCAGACTCTCAACCACTGCGCCACCAGGGAAGCCCACTCCAGAAGATTTTAAATGAATTTTCACTTCTGACCATAAGTTAACTCATGTTTTTTGTGTCATTTTAGACAATGTCTCCAGACTCTCACCATCATCATCTGATGCAGAAAACATCATGTGCTCAGCTATCTTTCATATCAATTGCATCCATTTCACGTTTAACCAATCAAAAAGTATTCATACTAAGTCTCCATTTACCATACATTCTATTTTAGTGTTAATTAGCAAATGGAAACATAGACACTGGTCTCAACATCTGTGAAAGATAATGTACATCCAAGAGGAAAAAGTTATTTTATTTTATTGTGTATCATGCATCCTAATTTTGACTCTTTTTCACTTTTAATCATTTAGGATGCCTTGCACAATTCCATCTGCTACATAGAGCTGGCATGGTGGTCCCCTTGGAGTCAATATGCATTTCTATTATGTCTCCCTCATCTTGATAGCAGAAAGAAGAGAAACCATTTTCATCTCTCCTAATGCCAGACACCTGTTTCAATTATCTGCTTTGGTTCATAAAATTCAGTCATTTCCAGGATTATTATAAACTTACATTGGGAACAATTCTGGCAGAAGACACATTTTCATTTGAAGCTCTTGCTTCTGGATCCACCTTTGTACCATTCACTCTCCCGCTGCTGCCAGCTCTTTCCCCTCAGTTTTCATCCATTTCCCCCCCCTAATTTTCACTACTGAGTTACCTCCCTATTTAGGAATACTTTAAGATTTCCTTGTTTGACATATAATATATTCTCTGTTGTGGTAATGATGAGATTGAGCTGAAAAGATCTTGGTTTAGAGTATGTCCAAGAAAACCTTATACTACAGAGCAGTTTACAAAAATTATGGCAACCTAGATAACAATAATCTTACCTGTATTAATATGGTGCTTTTATGTAACTTCCTTATATATACATCAATTTATTTGACTTTTACACATCTTCTGAGCTAAGTAGGTCAGTATAGTTTTTCCCATTTCATAGATGAAGGCTGAGGCTGAGACACGTTAAAAGAGCTGCTGAAAGGTCATTGCTTTTTCTATTAGTTATCACAAAATCATGTCTAATTCTTCGATATCTTAAGAAATCTGAAATAACTAATCCAACCAATCTTTTAAAATAATATATTACAATAAATGTCAGAATAGGTAAAATGAAATATTCATAATTCAAATTGATTCTTAATATTCCTTAGTCAAAAACCACATGGAAATTCTATTTCTAAGATATTTGCCAAGTGTCTTTGAGTTGTAGTAAATAAATTTAAGTCCTTTGATGTAGAGTAAATAAACTATAAAGTATAATTCTACACCTGAGTTACCAGTGCCATAAATGCTATCTCCTGTACTTCTTTGAAATTAAAAAGAGAACATAGTGCTATAAAGAAATGAAAACATGGTACTATTTATTGTAAATCACATTACCTGTCAGTGAAGGTAACTGTTGATACATTTTTACTTTTAGATTTTTTTATGATGCTATAAATTATTTGTATAACTATGCAATATACTGTTTGAACAAACCTGTCCTCTATATAAATATAATCATATAAAACCAAAAATATTAAACACGGATGAGCTCAGGATGGCAAAGTAGAAGGACATGAGCTCATCCCCTTCTTATGAAAACACCAAAATCACAACTAACTGCTGAACAATCTTCAACAAAAAAATGCTGGAACCTACCAAAAAAGATACCCTACATCCAAAGACAAAGAAGAAACCACAACGAGATGGTAGGAGTGGTGCAAGTGCGAAAAAAATTAAACCCCAGGCCTGCCAGGTGGGCAACCCACAAACTGGAAAACAATTAAACCACAGAAATTATCCCACAGGAGTGAAAGTTCTGAGCCCCACATCAGGCTTCCCAGCCTGGGGGCCTGACAATAGGAGTCCCCTGAGAATCTTGCTTTGAAGGCCAGTGGGGTTTGATCACAGGAATTCCACAGGACTGGGGGAAGCAGAAACTCAACTCTTGGAGGGTTCACACAAAGTCTCATGAACACAAGGACCCAGGGGAAAAAAGCAGTGACCCATAAGAGACTGAGCCAGACCTACCTGCCTAGTACTGGAGGATCTCCTGCAGGGGGTGGGGTGGCTGTGGATCACTGTGGGGACAAAGAAACAGGCAGCAGCAATTCTGGGGAGTACTCACTGGCGTGAGCACCCCCGTAGCCCACCATTAGCCACACCAAACAGCCTGTCGGCTCCAGTGCTGGGTGACCTCAGGACAAACAACAAACAGGGCAGGAACACAGCCCCACCCATCTGCAGACAAGTGGCTTACAGTCTCCCTGAGCACGGCCCTGACCACCAGAGGGACAAGACCAACTCTACCCACCACTGGGCAGGAACCAGACCCTCCCATCAGGAAGCCTGCACAAGCCTCTTAGCCTCATTGACCAGACGGAAGACAGCAGAAGCAAGAACAACAATCCGGTAGCCTGTGGAAGAGAAACAGCAATCACAGAAACTTAGACAAAATGAGACAGCAGAGGAATATGTCCCAGATGAAGGAACAAGATGAAACCCCAGAAGAACAACTAAGTGAACTAGAGATAGCCAAACTAAGGAAAAAGAATTCAGAATGATAGTGAAGATGATCCAAGAGCTCAGAAAAATAATTGAGGCAAGGATCAGGAAGATGCAAGAAATGTTTAACATAGACCTGAAAGAACTAAAGAACAAATAAACAGAGATGAACAATACAATAACTGAAATGAAAAATATACTAGAAGGAATCAATTGCAAAATAAGTGAGGCAGAAGAACGGATAAGCGACCTGGAAGGCAAATAGGTGGAAATCACTGCTGCAGAACAGAACACAGAAAAAAGAATGAAAAGAAATGAAGACAGTGTAAGAGACCTCTGGGAAACATTAAATGCATGAACATTCACATTATAGGAGTCTCAGAATGATAACAGAGAGAAAGAAAGGACTTGAGAAAATATTTGAAAAGACAATAGATCAAAACTTCCCTAACATGGAAAGGGAAACACTCACCCAAGTCCAGGAAGCACAGACAGTACCAGGCAGGATAAACCCAAGGAGGAACATGCCAAAACACACAGTAATCAAACTGACAAAAAATAAAGACAAAGAAAAATATTAAAAGCAATGAGAGAAAAGCAAAATATAACATACAAGGGAATTCCCATATGGTTATCAGCTGATTGCTCAGCAGAAACTTTGCAGGCCAGAAGCATGATATACTGAAAGTGTCCAAAGGGAAAACCTACAACCAAGAATACTCTATTGAGCAAAGCTCTCATTCAGGTTTGATGGAGAAATCAAAAGCTTTACAGACAAACAAAACCTAAGAGAATTCAGCACCACCAAACCAGCTTTGAAACAAATGTTAAAGGAACTTCTCTAAGTGGAAAAGGAAAGACCACAACTAGAAACAAGAAAATTACAATGAAAAAGCTCACCAGTAAAGGCAAACATACAGTAAAGGTAGGAAATCATCCACATACAAATATGATAACAAAATGAGCAATTATGAGAAGAGGAGAGCATGAATGCAGGATATTGGAAATGCATTTGAAATTAAAAGACCAGCAACTAAAAACAATCTTGTTTATATACAGACTGCTATATCAAAACCTCATGGTAAATGCAAATTGAATATCTATGTACATACATACACAAAAAAAGAAAAAGCAATGCAAACATAACACTAAAGTTAGTCATCAAATCACAAGAGAAGAGAACAAAAGAGGAAGGGAAGAAAACAAACCTACAAAAACAAATCCAAGACAAGTAACAAAATGTCAATAAGAACATACTGATAATTACCCTAAACATAAATGGATTAAATGCTCCAACCAAAAGACACAGACTGGTTGAATGGACACAAAAATTAGACACTTATATATATGCTGTTTACAAGAGACCCACTTCAGATCGAGGGACACATACAGACTGAAAGTGAGGGGATAGAAAAGCATAATCCATGCAAAAGGAAATCAAAAGAAAGCTGGAGTAGCAATACCCATATCAGACAAAGTAGACTTTAAAGACTATTACAAGAGACAAGGAAGGACATACATAATGATCAAGGGATCAATCCCAGAAGAAGATATAACAACTGTAAATATATGTGTACCCAACATAGGAGCACCTCAATATATAAGGCAAATACTAACAGCCATAAATAGAGAAATCAACAGTAACACAATAATAGTGGGGGACTTTAACACCCCACTTATAGCAATGGACAGATCATCCTGACAGAAAATCAATAAGGAAACACAGGCCTTAAATGACACATTAGACCAGATGAACTTAATTGATATTTACAGAACATTCCATCCAAAAGTAGCAGAATACACATTCTTCTCATGTGCACATGGAACATTCTCCAGGATTCACATGTTGGGTCACAGAGCAAGCCTCGGTAAATTTGAGAAAATTTGAAATCATATCAAGCATCTTTTCTGAGCACAGTGCTATGAGATCAGAAATCAACAACAAGAAAAAAACTGTAAAAACACAGGGCGGCTAAACAATATTCTACTAAACAACAAATCACTAAAGATCTTTAGATCACTAAAGAAATCAAAGAGCAAATTTAAAAATACCTATAGACAAGTGAAAATGAAAGCACAATGATCCAAAACCTATGGGATGCAGCAAAAGCAGTTCTAAGATGGAAGTTTATAGCAATACAATCTTACCTCAGGAAAGAAGAAAAATCTCAAATAAAGAACCTAACCTGGGCTTCCCTGGTGGCACAGTGGTTGACAGTCCACCTGCCTATGCAGGGGACACGGGTTTGTGCACCAGTCCAGGAGGATCCCACATGCCGTGGAGCGGCTGGGCCCATGAGCCATGGTCGCTGAACCCACGTGTCTGGAGCCTCTGCTCCATAGCGGGAGAGGCCACAACCGTTAAGAGGTCCACGTACCGCAAAAAAAAAAAAAAAAGAACCTAATCTTACACCTAAAGCAACTAGAGAAAGAAGCACAAACAAAACCTAAACTTAGTAGAATGAAATAACTCATAAAGATCAGAGCAGAAGTAAATGAAACAGAGATGAAGAAAACAATTCGAAAGATCAATGAAACTAAAAGCTGCTTCTTTGAATAGACAAACAGAAATGATAAACATTTATCAAGACTCATCAAGAAAAAAGGGAGAGGACTCAAATCAATAAAATTAGAAATGAAAAAGGAGAAATTACAGTGGACACCACAGAAATACAAAGGATCACTGAGATCAAGGAGACTACTAAAAGCAACTCTATGCCAATAAAATGGACAAGCTGGAAGAAATGGACAAATTCTTAGAAATGTACAATCTCCCAAGACTGAATCAGGAAGAAATAGAAAATACGAACAGACCAATCACAGGTCCTAAAATTGAAACTGTGATTTAAATACTCCCAACAAACAAAAGTCCAGGACCAGATGACTTCACAGGCAAATTCTATCAAACATTTAGAGAAGAGTTAACACCTACTCTTCTGAAACTTTTCCAAAAATTTTCAGAGGAAGAAAGACTCCCAATCTCATTCAACAAGGCCACCATCATGCTGATACCAAAACCAGACAAAGATATCACAAAAAAAGAACATTACAGGCCAATATCACTGATGAATATAGATGCAAACATCCTCAACAAAATACTAGCAAACAGAATCCAACAGCACATTAAAAGGATCAGATACCATGATCAAGTGGGATTTATCCAGGGATGCAAGGATTTTTCAGTATCTGCAAATCAATCAGTGTAATACTCCAAATCAACAAATTGAAGACTAAAAACCATATGATTGTCTCAATAGATGCAGAAAAAGCTTTTGACAAAATTCAACAATGATTTATGGTAAAAACTCTTCAGAAAGTGTGCATAGAGGGAACCTACCTCAATATAATAAAGGCTATATACAACAAACCCACAGCAAACATTATTCTCAATGGTGAAAAACTGAAAGCATTTCCTCTAAGATCAGGAACAAGACAAGGATGTGCACTCATACCACTATTGTTCAGTATAGTTTTGGAAGTCCTAGCCATGTCAATCAGAAAAGAAATATAAATAAAAGGAATCCAAATTGGAAAAGAAGAAGTAAAACTGTCACTGTTTGCAGATGATATAATACTATACATAGAAAATCCTAAAGATGCTACCAGAAAACTACTAGAGCTAATCAATGAATTTAGTAAAGTTGCAGGATATAAAATTAATACAGAGAAATCTCTTGCATTCCTATACACTGACAATGAAAGATGAGAAAGAGAACTTAAGGAAACAGTCCCATTTACCATTGCAACAAAAAGAATAAAATATCCAGGATAAACCTACCAAAGGAGGCAAAGGACCTGTACTCAGAATACAATAAGATACTGATACTGATGAAAAAAATCGAAGACAACACAAACGGATGGAAAAATATACCATGCTCTTGGATTAGAAGAATTGATATTGTTAAAATGACTATACCACCCAAGGCAATCTACTATGAAATTACCAATGGCATTTTTCACAGAACTAGGTCAAAAATCTTAAAATTTGTATGGCGACAGAAAAGATGCTGAATAGTCCAAGCATTCTAGAGAAAGGAAAATGAGTTGGAGGACTCAGGCTCCCTGACTATACTACAAAGCTATAGTCATCAAAACAGTATGGTACTGGCAGAAAAAAAAAAGAAATATAGATTAATGGAACAGGATAGAAAGCCCAGAAATAAGCCCACACACCTATGGTCAATTAATCTATGACCAAGGGGGCAAGACAATACAATGTAGAAAAGACAGTCCCTTCAATATATGGTGTTGGAAAAACTGTACAGCTACATGCAAAAAAATGAAATTAGAACATTCTTTAACACCATACACAAAACTAAACTCAAAATGGATTAAAGACCTAAATGTAAGACCAGACACTATAAAACTCTTAAAGAAAAACATAGGCGGAACACTCTCTGACATAAATCGCAGCAAGATCTTTTTTGATCTGTCTTCCAGAGCAATGAAAATAAAATAAAAATAAACAAATGGGACCTAATTAAACTCAAAAGCTTTTGCACAGCAAAGGAAACCATAAACAAAACGAAAAGACAACACACAGAATGGGAGAAAATATTTGCAAACAATGCAACTGACAAGGGATTAGTCTCCAAAATTAACAAACAGCCCATGTGGCTCAATATCATAAAAACAAACAACCCAATCAAAAAATGGGCTGAGGGGGCTTCCCTGGTGGCACAGTGGTTGAGAGTCCGCCTGCCGGTGCAGGGGACGCGGGTTCGTGCCCTGGTCCAGGAGGATCCCACATGCCACGGAGTGGCTGGGCCCGTGAGCCATGGCCACTGGGCCTGTGCGTTTGGAGCCTATGCTCCACAATGGGAGAGGCCACAACAGTGAGAGGCCCACGAACTGCAAAAAAAGAAAAAAAAAATGGGCTGAAGGCCTAAATAGATATTTCTCCAAAGACATACAGATGGCCAAGAGGACAAGAAAAGATGTTCAACATAGCTAATTATTAGAGAAATGCAAATCAAAACTACAATGAGGTATCACCTCACACCAGTCAGAATGGCCATCATCAAAAAATCTACAAACAATAAATGCTGGAGAAGGTGTGGAGAAAAGGGAACCCTCTTGCATTGTTGGTGGGAATGTAAATTGGTACAGCCACAACGGAGAACAGTACAGAGGTTCCTTAAAAAACTAAAAGTAGAGCTACCATATGATCCTGTAATCCCACCCCTGGGCATATATCCAGAGAAAAACATGGTCTAAAAAGATACATGCACCCCAATATTCACTGCCGCAGCGTTTACAAGAGCCAGGATGTGGAAGCAACCTAAATTTCCATTGACAGATGAATGGATAAAGAAGATGTTGTTCATACACACCATGGAATATACTCAGCCATTAAAAAGAATGCAATAATGTCATTTGCAGCAACATGGATGGACCTAGAGATTGTCATATCGAGTGAAGTAAGTCAGACGACAAAGACAAATATCATATGATATCACTTATATGTGGAATCTAAGAGAAAAGCATACAAATGAACTTATTTACAAAACAGAACCAGACTCACAGATTTAGAGAAGTAACTTACGGTTACCGGGGGAAAGGTGGCGGGGGGAGGGATAGTTAGGGAGTTTGTGATTGACATGTACACACTGCTATATTTAAAATGGATAACCAAAAAGGACCTACTGTATAGTACAGGGAACTCTGATCAATATTAAGTAACAATGTAAATGGGAAAAGAATTTGAAAAAGAATAGATACATGTATATGTATAACTGAATCACTTTGTTGTACACCTGAAACTAACACAACATTGTTAATCAACTATACTTCAATATAAAAGTTAAGGGCTTCCCTGGTGGCGCAGTGGTTGAGAGTCCGCCTGCCGATGCAGGGGACACGGGTTCGTGCCCCTATCCCGGAAGATCCCACATGCCGCGCAGCGGCTGGGCCCGCGAGCCATGGCCGCGGAGCCTGTGTGTCCGGAGCCTGTGCTCCGCAACGGGAGAGGCCACAGCAGTGAGAGGCCCGCGTACAGCAAAAAAAAAAAAAAAAAAAAAAAAAAAAAAAAAAAAAAAAGTTAAAAAAAAGAAATTTTAAACATATAATTTAATAGAATCTCTAGAATTGTAAAAGCTAATACCAGTGTCAAAAATTTTATTTTTAGTAAACACTTGAAACCAATAACCTTGGCCAATTTGCAAATAAAATTTTCTTAGCAAGCTTTTCTACAGACCGTAATCAATTTTTTCAATAAAACCTGGGTAGGAAAATGTATGTGGAAAACTTAGCATTATTCATTTTGCAAATTCATTTAACAAATATGTATTGATTACCTAATATGTAATAATACGTGCATAGACCCTCAGTGTTCTATTGAGCTACAACTCCAACAAATAAGCCTAGAGACAATAATGGATCAGTAAATATTTGTGTCAGTAACTTCCAAATAAAATCAATACTCTCAAGAATTTTATAAAATAGTTTATTTTAAATATTGTCTTCACCAATGAATATAGATGCTTATCAAAATTTCCTGAAAATCTGGTTACTTATTATCCTAAAATTTGCTATGATCTTCATGGAAAGTTTCATCCACTTCACTAAATATAGAATTTCAGCCCAGAATCATTTTCTTATCCTCTTTCACACCATCTCAGTGTGGAAAAACTATCTCATATTTTGGAAAAATGTCCTTATCTATCTTATTACATTATTCCAGTCTGTGATACAAGACAACAGACAGCTAACATTCCCAAAGGGGATGGGCCTTCTTTTAAGGATGATATATTAGTCTGCTTATGCTGGTAAAACAAGGTACCACAGACTACATGGATTAAACAACAGAAATCTATTTTCTCAAAATTTTGGAGACTCAAATCTGAAATAAAGGTGTCAGCAAGGTTGGTTTCTTCAGAGGCCATTTTCCTTGGCTTATGGTTGGCCATCTTCTCTCTGTATCTTCCTCTGGACTTGCCTCTGTGCATATCTCTGTCCAATTGTTTTCTTCTTATAAGGCATCAGACATACTGGATTAGAGCCCATCCTAATGATCTTAATACCTCTTTAAAGGCCCTATATCCAAATATCATCATATTTTGAGGTACTGAAGGTTAGGACTTCCACTTTGGATTTTTAAGAAAGCCCATAAATGAGGTCAATATCCACCAATCAAGGTATACACACCAGGGATCCATCCAGAGAATTCTCAAGACATTATTTCTTGCCTTCCCAAATCTAAGAAACTCATATATTCTTTTGCCTTCCATTTGGAAACCTGAAGCATCATCATGATTGGCATTCTATGTATTATAGTGATTGTATTATGCATTGCTTATACATCTGTACTGAATTCTTTGGTGGGTATTTATCTGTTTTGCATTATGCGTTATACAAGCCAGTAGAGTTCTCAGGTACTTAGAGAAGTCCTGGATATTTAGAAAAGCCTGTGTCTCTCTAGATCTAAGTGCTTTTACCTCTTTTTCCTTGGAAATCTGATACCTTCTAATGCTGATCCTTAGCAGAATCAAAATAATAATAAATTTATTAAACATTTTAAACTTCCTGACTACTAAAAGATGTGTATATTTATGTATGCACTTTTTGACTAATATTTTCCTTGTATAAAAAATTCAGCTAGTCTTCCTTCCACTCTGATTGCTCTCATTGCAATGACACAGCTAGGCTTCTTAACCACTTCCTTCAAAAGAGTAACAATTTTCTGCCTGACTATATTTAGGAATTTAAAATTTTCTGTTTGTGGCCTCTAATCTTAAGGTAGTTCATGAAGTAGTATTCTTTTTTATTTTAAATATTTTCCTATTCTATACCCCATCTTCTTAATGTGTTTACTGAGAGTTGCACAATTTTTTCACACTAAGCAACCATTCACATATGCAATATTTCAACCCATAAATTTAAGAATGGAAAGATTTATGACTTCCTAGCTATTGAAATAAGTGAGAAAATTCCTTTGATCTTTTATTTCCCCATCAGAGTTTAACCTGTTGAGATAATTATTTCAAGTTCTTTTCCTCATATTTTAGATTCTAAATTAAAAATAAATATTCCTAACAGTGAACAAAGATGTTCAAACTCTTTAACCATTTCCTTTATTAACCAAATCCAATTACACAAAGGTGAGGACAGTAAACTTTCAAGCATACAGAGAGTGGCATCTGTTTGTATATTTGCTGCTTGTTTGGTTTGTGTTTTATTACCATATTATTCTTAGGTTAGTAAATTGAAGCAGATATAAATATATCAGAGGGGCACCAGATCTAGACTTCAAATAAATAATTTTCTGGTAAATTTCCCAACATATATAAAATTAGTAGGAGTTAAAATCCAAGTTATTAATTCTTCAAAGCACTTCTAGTATCTAGTGAATATCCCCTATGATAATTTTAAACTATCACCCTCTATTTTTATCAGACAGATCAGTTCTCATCAATGAATTGTTATGAAAATCTTTCTGCAGCATAAAGAGCCCTCAGAGTTCACAAGGTATCTCCTGCATCCATGCCTCTTCAGCAGAGCTCCAAGACCTACAAGAAAAGCTCCTAAGGAATCCCTATATCTTTTCTAATTTTTATCAATTGACATTTTCATAGTCCCTAGAGTATCTATCACTCAGTTCTGGAAGGGTCCCTGGCATCCTTGGGTTTCCATAATAGTTTCTCTCATTTCTATAACTATTATGACAAATTTAACATTAGAAGTTACAAATTTTTCATCAGCTCCTCCAATTAGATGATCTTAGCAATGCATTATATTGACTTTAAACTTTTCTTGTTATAGGTTTACTATAATGGATTTTCTGATACAGAAATGCTGTCTATTAGAAATGGAAACTTGAAAGGCCAGGAAAGATTCCAGCAAGCTGCCTGTGTTAGATGCTACAGTACAGTGTTCTTACAGCTCAGGCAACAAAATCAAGGCAATGGCATTTGTATAACGATTTCAATTTGACAAAAACTGTTTCATCATTTCCTCTTTCAGTTAAAGCAAATGCATCTTAGATCACTTAAATGACCTATTTATGGCCCTAGAAGTAGTAGGGAAGTGCTAAGATTTGAGGCAATACCTTCTATTTTTAATACCAGAAAATTGAAGCCATTGTGGGAGAGGTAGAAGTATGATGAATGGTGTTAATGAAGATTGTTATCCACTTTGTTGTCTTGGAAATTCACTCTTAAAAACATTATTAAATTAACAATAATAAGATTCTAACACGTTTATCGTAAGATATCCTTTCTTAATCTCTCTTTCATGATGAAACCACGCCCATGATACAAGAACAAACTTAGGCCAGTTTTCACAAATAATGACTTTCTGTCTGAGATTGAAAGGCAATATTCCAAGTATAGTATTAAATTACCAGCATGGCTCTGTGCACTGTTCAACTTTCAATTTGCTGTCAAACGAAACTGGTATAGTGTCAAAACCTACCAAAAACCTAACACAACAATTTCTCCCTGGAGAAACATACTGTAACTATTACAAGGCACATTTAAGGTTTATTGATTTGGAAATAGGGAAGCACAGCTAGATGGGAGAGATGACAGAGATGAAGTATATATCTCAGCATAATAAACATGCTCACATTCAAGGATCATATAAATATAAAAACAGAGCATCATTTAATTGTCATATATTCTGCTTTTACAGCTATATTTGCACCAGATTATACATATCCAAAAGACAAAGATATTGGTTTTTGAGATGCTGGTACCAATATAATATTTACATTATCTCTGATAGGAAAATAAGGAAGACAGTTTTTAAAAGTCTAAGAACTAGGAGGCTCTATGTAATATGATTATCAACTTTAGCAGAATTCAGAAAGTTGATCAGCCGATTTCCCATATCTGTTTTATCCCTATTTAGTATTTTCCTGTAGAGCAGGACCTTTATAATGTGTTTCTGGGTAAAGGTGACTATTGAATTGATTTTTCCCTGGGAGAAGAATTATCATTATAATTATCCTTGTTTAAAGTATTAAAAAACAGTACCAATAGAGTAAAGTATGTTCTTAAGTATTCTCTATTCAAAACTATGCTACTTTGCCATACAGATTAAAGAGTGTCACCTCAAAATTATTTGACCAAATTTAAATTCAGTATTAAAATTAGCAATTGAAATAGTGACTTAAAATAAAAGCTATATTAACAAAATGCATGACCATTTTCTAATTCAAGGATACCCATAGTACATTTTTCATTTTGTTTTAATATTAAGAATGCTATTTCCTTTATAATAAGTCAAACAGATTGCATATGTACACTGATAATAATAGAATGAATCTGCTTCATTATTTTACATATTTGTAAGTTCACATAAAAATAGCATTATATAACTATCAGGTATGGAAAACATCCATGTATAGTAAATTAGAGTAAATGGTCTTTGAGAGTTTTCAATAAACATTTGAATTTTGTGAAAATGTCCAAGATTTTTTGTCATCATTAAACAAGATGTATAGCTTTCATAAGATTTTCAAAGGGGTTTATGGCCCTAGTAGATGAATAACTACCACATTAGAGGCACATTTACCCAATTCAAGAACAAAGAGATGATGTTCTAAAAATTATAGCTTATGTAGGAAGACATAAAACCAAAAAAACTTAAATGATAAGGAAAGTGTTTTTATTTACAGAAGTCATAACATTCTGAATGCTATTTAAATGATGAATCATTAAATCAGTATAGAAAGTTTAGTGCAGTAGGCTAGTATATGAAATATCCTGACAAGGAATTAATAATCCTTATATCCTTAGATATAAGAATTATTATAATTCTAAATAAATATCTTAATTAGATATATATAATGGGAAATTCCCTCATTCACAATAGCATATATAGTCACAAAATAACTAGAATAACCATAAGAATATGAGACATAGGTGAAGAAAGCAATAAAAACTATCAAATATCAAGTATATAAAAAAGGAAGAAAATGAGAGGTTTAGCATATTAGAGAGAAAAGTTTGAACATTTGCAATATAACTTATTAAAAAATAATGCAATTTCAACCTGAATCATAGTTTTTTATTTTATTTTAGAAATTTGAAAAACTTAACTTCCATTTAAAAATATCAAATAGATAAAAATAAAATTGAAGGAGCCATAATCCCATAACACACTGTAAAAATACAAAAGCAGAAATTAATTTATGTTTTGGGAATTAACAGTATTAATACATGATTAGGAGGCAACAGAGTTAATTGGGAAATGAACATTTATTTAACAAATGATGTTGGCACTCTTTTGTTAGCTATTTAAAAAAAATTTAACTAACATATATAAAAAGAAGTCCACTGCACACAAATAAGTAGCTTTCTATATGTCACTATTAAATAATTTAAAAGAATATAAAATTAGAAAATATAAACTCTAGTCACAAAAATAAATAAAATATTTAAGAATAAAACTAGCAAAAAGTATGCAAGCTTTACAATGTAAAGACAATAATACTTTACCTAAAGGCTCTAAAAGATCTAAGGGATGGAGACATGCCAAAACCCTGGATGAAAAGACTAAAAATTTGAAAAATGCCAATTCACCCAAATAAATCCATATATTCAATATGCTTCTGAATACAACAAAAGTTTGTATGAAGATAATTAAATTTGAAAGGGAAAGTGAAGATGAATATTTTAAATAGTTTTGCAACAAGTAAATAGCAAAGAAGACATCTTTTTCAAAGATTAAAGATTACTGTGAAATGATAGGAATTAAAAGACCAAGTAACTGCAATAAACAAGCAAGGGGACACAGAACAGAATTCTTCAAATTGACTTGTCTATCTGAAGATTTACTTAATGATAAAGGTAGGACTGCAAACCAGAAGGAAAACTGTAAGTTATTCAATAAATGGTCTGGTTATTCAAAACATATAAAAAATTCCAGATGGATTAGAAATTACATTTCAAGTTATTTAGAGTTGTTGTATAGTTTAATACACATAAATGTATACAAATATTAAGAGTAAATATACAAACATATTTGTTCAGTGGGATATCATTTAGAAAAATAATTTTGGAGTAAAGAAGGCTTTCTAAGTAAACACTAAACTAAAATATCATAGAAAAAATAAAAGATGTGGCTAGAGAAATAATTCTCTATTTTAAGTGCTATTATATTTAATGTTGAAAAGTCTTCTACAAATCAATAAAAAATTTTAAAAAGACAAACAGCCTACTCCCAGAATAAAGTATGGCATAGGCCAATGCATTTATAAAAGTATGACCTAACACAATTATTCAGGGAAGTTTAAATAAAGCAACACTGAAATGCTGATTTTTATCACTCAGATATTAAAGTATTAATTACAGAAAATAAACGTTACTGTATTATTAATATAAATTGGAACAGTGAACAATTTAGTGAACAATTTAGGAGTATTTAGCAAATTTAATATGTTGAAATACATTGACCTAGAAATTCTATTTCTAGGTATCCTATAAAATTTCTGTTCTCTATGTAAAACTATATAGAGCAAAACTTTAAGTCTTGATACATGTGAAAATAACTGTAAAGGAGCTATATTTCCATCATCAGTATGGGGTTAAATAAATTATAGTGCACCTATACAATAGCAGAACAAGATTCATCTCTATGTACTGACCTGGAATGAAGTCCAAAGTATACTGATGAGAAAGACAGCAAATAAAAGAACAATATATAAGACATATATTCTTTATGTTAAATAAAACAAACTTAAAAACACAACTGTGTATTATTTCATTAACTATTTATTCTTTTCATGTTAGAAAAGAATAAACATCAAACTTTTAACTCTGGTTGCCTCTGGAAACAGTAGTGTTTGAGAAGCACTAAGGTTAATGGTATTGGAAAAATGGAACATTTAACTAACTATATTCATCTATTATTAGAGATAAGAATATACTTAAGTATTACATACAACTTTTAGAAATCAAAAACAAAAATTTGATGAAAAACTAACACAATGATAAGATATAAAACTAAACAAAAAGAACTTTCTAAATTTTAGAAAATTTTAGAAAATAACAAAGCAACAGCAGAAAATGTTGATTGATGGGGCAAAATTAAATAAGTTTCCATATCCAATAATAAAGAAAAAATTTTAATGTAAACAATAAACTGAGTACACTTGAGCCAAATACATTAGAATAATAGGGTGACATTTTTAAGAGGAAGAATTGGAACAAAGGAATAAGAAACTATTATGAGTCCAACTGGCAAGTAAACAAAGAGCATAAAGAGACACATCGTGATATGAAAAATACTAGTGGCAAAAAGTGTTAGTTATATGTGAAGTGTGCAAATTTAAGCAACAACACGTATTTCAGAGAGGGGAGGCAATGTCCCATTCACTCCGCATTGCAACATCAGAAAAGCCTATGTCAAACGAAAATGTTAAATTGTCCTATATTGTTATCTGGCGAGAAAAAAACACTGCTAAGAAGAGACTCCCAAACACCACCTGATAAAGGACACTTTTACAAAGTTTTGTTCTGGTTTGTACTTTGTTGTTGTTGTTGTTCATAGAGATAAGCTAACGTTGGAACCTGAGGGATTTAGGGGGGATGAGCTTTGGAAGGGGGGACAGGGCACAAGTTAGGACTTGGGTAAAACAGGCCAGGCAGAAGTAGCTTTCAAGTTGTGGGGCTTTTTAAAGCTGTAATGTTCTGAAATATTTGTAATCTTGTCTTTCAAGAGCCAGTTGTGGCCTCAGAGCTCATTTCTGCAAATTTATACTCTCTGTAAATGTTTATTTCTCAGCAATGAAAGATATGATGCTTTGAGACAGATTATATATGCTGAAATCTCTCAGGAAAGTGGTTTTCTAGGAAGTACTACATCAGGCACTTTAGATGATCCACCTTCATCTCTGCATCACATGAGTTAATCTGGAGCTGTGGACAATCCCTAGCACACTCAACGCTTCCCACACGAAGCACTTGCCTTCATCTTTTCTACCTGAGGACTTTCTAGCTCACCACGTCCCCAGGACAAACCTCAGTCAATGGGTGAAGGGAGTCTCAGCCTCTAGCTTTTAGTGGCACAGCTGAAGCCAATTTCTACACAGTTTCTCAGTCCCTCCTGGGACTCCAAATATTGTTATTCAAGATGGGAACAAAGCTGCATTGCTATTCCAGGTCTTTAGACTGTCCTGAATATCTGCACAGACTCTATATTTATTCTTTCAATTATACATGATTATTTTTCCTTAAATAATGTGATTCTCTATCTTACCTCGGCAAGTTACTTCACTCTGTAGCTCAATTTTTGAATTTTTTAAACAAAGATAAAGTAACTGTATCAAGAGTCATTGTAAGGGTTAAATTAGTTTAAGTCAAATGCTTAGACCCGTGTCTGTTAATTAATACTAATAATTATAATAACAGTGATTATTAGTAGTAGCATTTTTATAGTTACTGTGATTGTTATTATTCAAGTTTCCTGCAAATATTTTGACTCTAAGAAAAAATTTCCTGATGGCCAGAAAGCTCATGAAAAGATGCTCAACATCATTAACTATCAGAGAAATGCAAACCAAAGGTACAATACAATGAGGTATCACCTCACACCAGTCAGAATAGCCATCATCAAGAAGTCTACAAACAGGGCTTCCCTGGTGGCACAGTGGTTGAGAGCCCACCTGCCGGTGCAGGGGACGTGGGTTCGTGCCCCGGTCAGGGAGGATCCCACGTGCCGTGGAGCAGCTGGGCCCGTGAGCCATGGCCGCTGAGCCTGCGTGTCCGGAGCCTGTGTTCGGCAACGGGAGAGGCCGCGGCGGTGAGAGGCCTGCGTACCGCGCAAAAAAAAAAAAAAAAAAAAAAGTCTACAAACAGTAAATGCTGGAGAGGGCATGGAGAAAAGGAAACCCTCCTATACTGTTGGTGGGAATGTAAATTTGTACAGCCATTATGGAGAACAGTACGGAGGTTGCTTAAGAAACTAAAAATAGAACTACCATATGACGTAGCTAACCCTATTCCTGGACATATATCCAGAGAAAACCATAATTCGAAATGATACATTCACGCCAATGTTCATTGCAGCACTATTTACAATAGCCAAGACATAGAAGCAACCTACATGTCCACTGACAGAGAAATGGATAAAGAAGATGTGGTACATATATACAATGGGATATTACTCAGCCATTAAAAAGAATGAAAAAATGTCATTTGCTGCAACATGGATGGACCTAGAAATTATCATACTAAGTGAAGTAAGATAGACAAAGACAAATATCATATGATATCATTCATATGTGGAATCTAATTTTAGAAATTATATAAATTAACTTTACAAAACAGAAACAGACTCACAGATTTCGAAAATAAACTATGGCTGCCAAACTTATGGTTACGTAGTGGGGAGGGATAAATTAGGAGCTTGGTATTAACATACGCACACTACTATATATAAAATAGATAACCAACAAGGACCCACTGTATAGCAAAGTGAACTCTACTCAATATTCTGTAATAACCTATATGGGAAAATAATCTGAAAAAGAATAAATATATGTATATGTATAACTGAATCACTATGTTGTACACCTGCAACACACACTGTAAATCAACTATACTCCAATAAAATTTTTTAAAAAAGAAAAAAATTCCCATATTGTTGAGACTTTAACCATTTACCATTAACCACTTTTAAGAATTTGCTCAAAATAAACGTTTAAAAAAATGTCATGTTTACTCTCAAGCTAATTATTTGTCATTTTCTCAATACATTTAGAATTTTTAAAGTATAATTTACATATCAGAAACTCCTATCATATAATAAGCACATACTGATGACTTATTCCAAAATGCACATAACTGTGACCCCAATATCCAGATCAAGACCCAGCATATTGTCAACACCACTCTTTGTACCTTCTTCAGTAACAACCTCCTTCAAGGGCAACCACTATTCTAACTTTGTAAAGGATAGACTGGCTTTGTCTGTTTTATAGTTTATATTCATCAAATCATTAATGTGTCATTCTTTTGTATCTGACTTCTCTCATGCAATATTGTGTTTGAGAGATTTATCTACATCATTGGCGCTTTCTAAAGCTGATGCTAACTTGCATCCAAATTGTATTAGAAGCTTAAGAGTTAGGATCCAGACTCTTACTTGGATCCCCTTGAACACCCAAGGTACATCATACTGTGACAGACACTTGGTAAAACCTTGGATAAATATTTTGGCTCCTTGTTTCTCAAAACAGTAATTCCTCACAAAGATTTTTCACCTTCCTGCTTTACTACACTAACCTATCATTCCTTGTGGTTCTCTTCTGTAAACTACCACTGTAATCTTCCCCAAATCTCTTACTCCTTTGCAAATATTTTTATATAATGATGCATATTTAAATATAGATTTATAAAAGAAAAATATAAAATATTCAAAGCTATCCATCAGCAACAATCTAACATGTAACAACTGGTAACACGCTTTTATTGAATTCTATGTTAATTTTAACTTGGTCACAGATATTCTTACAATTCAGTTGGCTTAACTCTCAAATATCACTGAATCACCTTTTGTGTTATCTCTCTCTTTCCTATTACTGGATCATATATGTAGATCATGTTCTTTATTATTTATACCATTCATCATCTTAAATGGAAATTTTTGGCTGGTTGATTAAAAGACTTAGGGGAAATTGGTGGTTTTTTTTTTTAAGTCTATTCCTTATAGGTGATTCTACTTTCCTTTTGTAGGAGCACTTTGAAAAGTTCATTCCAATTTTGTATTATGGACTTGAGAAATGTCTCAACCTGTTTATCTGTTGCTTCTTAAAATACTTTTTTAAAGTCCCTATTGAACTTGACAAAGAAAAATCAGGAAGAGTCAATGATAGGGGAAAAAAACTATAGCAAACAGACTACAGTTTTTATAGAAAAGTAAAAGTAAAAACCATGTGGCTGAGGGACAATTATTTCTTTTCTTTTGTTCAAAGAAAAGAGAAATGCTTGAAGTAAATGGAAGGTATTTTAGTTTACTGTGAACATAACAAATACACTACCCACAAGTCTGTTACAGCACAGATGAAGAAGTCAGTTCACAGCGACAGGGAGAAAAAGCACCATTCAGTTTTCATAACTCTGTTATCAAACTAACACTCCAAACACCTGGTGAACTTTCATATTGAAGAAAAGTAGAAAGAACTTCTAAAAAGGAAACAAAAACTTCTGATTGCATGCAGGTGTAGTAGCCATACTCTGAAAAATATGTGATTTTTAAAGTGCACAAAGTTCTTAGAAATTAGGTTGTCATTACTTAAATCATTTGGAACATTCTAGAAGCTCAAAATGTTACTCAGGTAGGTGAAGAAAAAATATTCCTTCTTTGAATTATTCTTACTGATTCTTTTAACTCTACCTTGAAAATAATATAAAATTTTGAATTTTAGGATTAAATCACAACGTAGAAAATGTTTTTCCTCTTGTTTATGAATTCTGGACAAGAAAACATTTTTTAAGTTGAGGAAATACCTATATGCATAATATCTATTTATATACGAACCATATTGAAGAATGTACAGATGATGTTTATTTTATTAATGAGGAAAAATTGGTGTTTTTGTTTTATTTTGTTGCTCATACCTAGATTTTTCTATAATCATTAAGCACGTTGGCATTAGTTACCTTCTGAGAATTACCCATGTCAATGGAGCTTTTCCACGTTTATACTGGGCCTGAAGTTCAAGATAATTATTTCTCATTTCTCATGTATTTATGCTATATATCTTTACTTGGGCAACTTTCCTTGAGATAACTTTGAAATGCACATAGATTTGAATTTCAAGTAGCTAGAGTTCCTCCTAACAACTTATTTTCTCCCCAAATCAATATTTCAAAAACAAGAACTTCTCTTTAAATATTGACTGCTTGTTTGAATGTCAAATATAGTGAACTTTCTATTTGTCAAGACCTTTCCAGTCAGATGCCTGCAAAAATTTACTCTGCTCCCAAATTATTCATTTTAAGCACCCTGTTCCATTTCTTATATCCTTTACATGTTTGAAAACACTTAAAGGGTTTTTCTAAACTCAGACAGAGAAAGCAATTGAAAAAAAAAAAAGACCACTAAACAGTTTGAAAAACTTTTATTTAAACAGTCACATGAGGTGTAAAAGGTGGATATAACTAACTTGTTTTCAAATTTTTCTTTGTAGAGATCATTTTTAAGGTGGAGTCATCACCCCTGAATTAATACATTTGGTTATGTCAATCAGCAGTATCAAAAATAAAAGTGGTTGTGATAGGTAACTTACTCATGGCAGCTGTGGCTCTCATTCTCAAAAGAGCTATAGAGCATTGGAGTCTTAAAAGAAAAGGTGTTCTCATGTTAACACTGCATTATGATTCTGCATTATAACTTGGGATAATGAAGCAGTGAAACGTTTGTTCTACATGTTTTTTTGTTTTGTCATAAGGATTAAAAAAATCCCTGATTAAAAATGTGAACTTGGAACTTCCCTGGTGGTACAGTGGCTAAGACTCCATGCTCCCAATGCCAGGGGCCCAGGCTCGATCCCTGGTTGGGGAACTAGATCCCACATGCATACCACAGCCAAGAGTTCACAGGCCACAAATAAGGAGCAGGCAAGCCACAACTAAGGAGCACTCCTGCCCCAACTAAGACCTGGCACAACCAAAAACATAAACTAATAAATTAAATAAATCTAAAAATAAATCAATCACCTCTTTAAAAAGAATGTGAACTTGGAGCTCAAATCTAGTGTTGTGGCTCAATTGATTTCACAATGGTGTGTGTGTGTTATGGATTACAATAGAATCTCACATATTATATTACTGGATTACTCTAATTCAGGGAAAGGATCATCTTCTTTCTTTAAATTGACAAATACACTGCTGAATATATCTAGCATATATTAGCAGAAGTCCAGGCACCAATAGAAATATCCATCCTTACAAAATCATCATCTTATTTTCACTTCTTTTATTTTGATTTTTTCAAATTTCAGTGTAATGGTTAGGAATGTTCCAACCAAATGGCTTTGTAAATTTTTCTAAATTACTTAAATGTAATGTCTCAGAATCTACAATTTTGAAATTGGCATATACAATATCTATCAATAATAATTGTGAGGATTAAATTTAAACAACTTACCATAATGCCTACAGATAATAAAAAAAATAATACTCAACTAAAAATATTTTTATAATAGCTTCCTGTGACTGTTTTATCATAGCTCTTAAAACTCTCTCAAATGATTTTAGGAACAATTTTTTATAGGAATCTATGATTCTGAAAGAAGGGTGTTATCATGTGTATATTTTGTATCCCCATAATGCCAAGCATATATATTATATAATCACATTATAGATATTAATAAGCATTCGTGCAAGTGACCAATAGCTCCAAAACTGCTTTACATCTACTAGATTCTAGCACTAGAACTAGAAAGATTTACATACCCTGAGGAAGAGCTCACATTAGCATAGATCTGGATACTGTGATTCTAGGAATTACCACCAACACGTAACAAAAATAAAGCCATTTTATTAAAAGAACTAAATGTCCACTTGTCCTACCACTGAAAGACTGCTTTTTCCAAGATATATAATCTCTGGAAGATAACTAAGAATAGTTATTATTCTACCTGTTAGTTTAAAGCTTTAAAAATTCAGATTTGCAAGAGGTATCATCCTGTATTTGCTGAGTGCATATAAACAAAAGATACCTAGAAGTCTACTGGGAAATATGACAGCCATGAGTATTTCTTGAACAAAATTCTGGCATGTTTTTGACACTCTAATATTATTTTGAATACAATGGCAGCAACATCTACATGGTTGTGATAAATTATGTTAAGTATATAGGTTTGTTCTGGACCAGTGCGGCTTTTGTGAAACAGAGTTCTAACAGTTAAATTGTTAGAAAAATTTTCAGATCACTGTTGTATTAGTGTAATCTGAATAGACCTGTTGGTGCTTCAATGTTCTATACTTACACATACATAAGAAATAAAACTTTAAAAGCATTTTCAAAAAGTTCCTTTCTAAATGGTCTATGCCTAAGTCATAGACATTTTAAGCACCTGAACTGAGACCTGGTGATGTTTGCAAGGGCCCCTCTTTGTTTCTGAGCCCCAAATTCCAGGTGGTGTCTTTCCTGAGGATGAGATTGTTAAATCAAAAAAAAAAACACAAAAAACAAAAAACAACTCTGTTTAACATTTTTTAGCTTTTCAGTAAGTGTTTTTTACTTAGTATTCTGCCCTTGTCTTCCACATACACAGCATTTGGCAAATGCCTAAAGGGATAACTGCATGCAGTATGTTAGACTCACTTCTCTTTGATTTCCTTTTCTCAGAGATCCTGTCCCTTAATTCCTCCCTTCTTGGATGCCTTGGTTGTTTTCCAATGCTGCTCCCCTTTAAAAAAATCTAGCTCTCATAGTTATTCTCAGTTGGAGGCTTAGTTTGATATAAGCTACTCCAAATAGCCTACAGCAGTCAACTGGAGATAATGATTTTTTTAAAAATGTTACATATATAGATTTTGTATATGAGGGCAGAGCAGTTAAAAATGGGCTTCCTGTAAGGCCAGATACCATCAAACTCTTAGAGGAAAACATAGGTAGAACACTCTATGACATAAATCACAGCAAGATCCTTTTTGACCCACCTCCTAGAGAAATGGAAATAAAAACAAAAATAAACAAATGGGACCTAATGAAACATAAATGCTTTTACACAGCAAAGGAAACCATAAACAAGACGAAAAGACGACCCTCAAAATGGGAGAAAATATTTGAAAACAAAGCAACTGACAAAGCATTAATCTCCAAAATATACAAGCAACTCATGCAGCTCAATATCAAAAAAAAAAAAAAAAACCCAATCCAAAAATGGGCAGAAGACCTAAATAGACATTTCTCCAAAGAAGATATACAGATTGCCAACAAACACATGAAAGAATGCTCAACATCATTAATCATTTGAGAAATGCAAATCAAAACTACAATGAGATATCATCTCACACCAGTCAGAATGGCCATCATCAAAAAATCTACAAACAATAAATGCTGGAGAGGGTGTGGAGAAAAGGGAACCCTCCTGCAAAGCTGGTGGTAATGTAAATTGATACAGCCACTATGGAGAACAATATAGAGGTTCCTTAGAAGACTAAAACTAGAACTACCATATGACCCAGCAATCCCACTACTGGGCATATACCCTGAGAAAACCATAATTCAAAAAGAGTCATGTACCACAATGTTCATTGCAGCTCTATTTACAATAGCCAGGACATGGAAGCAACCTAAGTGTCCATCAACAGATGAATGGATAAAGAAGATGTGGCACATATATACAATGGAATATTACTCAGCCATAAAAAGGAATGAAACTGAGTTATCTGTAGTGAGGTGGATGGACCTAGAGACTATGATACAGAGTGAAGTAAGTCAGAAAGAGAAAAACAAATACCATATGCTAACACATATATATGGAGTCTAAAAAAAAAAAGAGAAAAAAAAGGTCAGAAGAACCTAGGGGCAAGACATGAATAAAGATGTAGACCTATTAGAGACTGGACTTGAGGATATGGGGAGGGGGAAGGGTAAGCTGGGACAAAGTGAGAGAGGGGCACGGACATATATACACTACCAAACATAAAATAGATAGCCAGTGGGAAGCAGCCGCATAGCACAGGGAGATCAGCTCGGTGCTTTGTGACCACCTAGAGGGGTGGGATAGGGAGGGTGGGAGAGAGGGAGATGCAAGAGGGAAGAGATGTTGGGACATATGTATATGTATAACTGATTCACTTTGCTATAAAGCAGAAACTAACACACCATTGTAAAGCAATTATACTCCAATAAAGATGTTAAAAAAAAAAAAAAGAAAGAAAGAAAAGAGAATGGACCTGGCCCACAAAAAAAAAAAAGAAAAAAAAAAAGGGCTTCCTGGTGAGATGCTGATTCTTTAGGGCCAATGGCCAGGTAAGAGCAGTGATTTGGATTATTGTTGTAGACTCTGGAAAAATTATTTAATTTTATCCCTTACTCAAATGTTCTTATAAGATGAATCTCAAAAGAGACAATAACATTTAGAGGCTGTACAGATTTTCATATACAATGTGCATCCATTATTCAAATTAAAAATGCAAAGTATGCCATAAAACAGTAAAAATGACCACGGAAGAAAAGTTATTTATTAAAAATAATATAATTATTTCAAAGTATAAAAATATTGGAGTATTGGGTATAGACTTTAAAAAGTATGATGAAAAAGATGGAAAAAGAGAATGTCACTAGTGTGCTCCCTGAAATAATCAACCATAAGTCATCAAAGTAAAAAAAAAACACAATAAATAAAATTAAGAATTCTGTGTTACATACAGCAGAAGAGAAGTATAATAAACTAGAAGAAAATTCTGAAGAAACTCCAAATGGATGAAAAATACAGGAAAGCACATTAGAGATATATGAGCTATAGTGAAAAGGTCGAACACTTCACTGGAGTCCTAGAAAAAGAGAAAAAAGAGAATGGTGCAGAAGCAATATTTAAAGAGATAATGTTTGAGAATTTCTGAAACTGATGAAAGATACCACTCCACACATTCAAGAAACTCTGTGAATCCCAAGAAGAATAAATACAAAGAAATCTTCATCTAGGCACAGCACTGTGAAACTACTGAAACCTAAGACAAGAAGATAAACTTACTAGCAGAGATAAAAGACATGTTATCTTCAAAGTGCAACAATAGAACTGATAGTTAATTTCTTAAAGATATCGTATAAGTGGAGCTCAGTCTCATTAGACAACTCTGAGAGACAGTATAGAACAGACCACAGAGTTTTTCCAAACAAAGTTTGCAGTAGCTGAATGCTGGTTATTTATGTATCGGATCCTTTATTCTTTGGCTGAATGGTTAACTCCTTGGCATTTCAGCCCTCCCTGTGTGCAGACAAGGTAGGATTTAGGGGGCAGGAAAAGTCCTCATGTGACTACCAGCAGAAAGCCCTCTGCTGGACAGTGTGGACTACATGGGATTTAACATGTATGTAGACATTTTTAAATGACAAAAAATAGCATGAAATGAGGGAGGGAACAAATGCAGGTAAAGTGTTGTAATATCCTTGCATTGTCCAGAATATGGAAAGAGTATAATTTAAGGTAGTCTGTTATAAGTTTATAATACTATAAACATTAACTAATAATAGACTAAAATAATGAGAACTTATGAAAATAATAATAAAAGAATTATAACTGGGGACTTCCTTGGCAGTCCAGTGGTTGAGACTTTGCCTTCCAATGCAGGGGGTGCAGGTTTGATCCCTGGTCGGGAAGCTAAGATCCCACATGTCACAGGGCCAAAAAAACCAAAACATAAAACAGAAGCAATATTGTAACAAATTCAATAAAGACTCTAAAAATGATCCACATCAAAAAAAATCTTAAAAAAATAAGAATTATAACTAATGAGCCAATAGAGGGGCAGAAATCAAATTATAAGAAGTGTTAGCCTAAAAGAAGTGAAAAGAACAGCTAATACAATTGTAGATGGTAGATTTATAAAAGGAAATTGTAGATCATAGATTTCAACCCAACCATATTTACTATGTTAATGTAACTGGGCTAAACGTTACAATTAAAAGACACAAGAGTGGATCAAGAAAAAACATCATAACTTCCAAAAAGAACAAGAAAACCAACTAAAGGAGGCATAAGTATAAGAATGTAGAACATGAAAGTAAAATATGAATAATAGTTTTACCATACAAAGACTAACCAAAAGAATGGTAATTAATCATACACATAAAGTAGGCTTTAAAGCAAAAAGTATCAGTAGAGATAAACAGTGACATTTTATAAAAGCAAAACCAGCATAAATTACCTACCTTGACAGTTTCTTAGTAGGCAATGACTTGATACCTTTGAAATAAAAGTCTTTTCCAATGAAATTAGAAATGTGCTATTAGCTTTTGACAATGAATAGGGTAATAGAAGAATTTTTAAAATAATTATTTAAAAGTATATATTTGTTCAGAGAAGCGCAAAGAAATATTCTGACCGCTACGTATTATAAATGAAGAAAACATATATTTTCTATTTATTGACACTTAGAAACTACCTGTATATAGTCCATTAATTTCACAAAATTGTTAAAGGCATGGCATATTGGATATGGGTGAGAAAAGACTCCGGTGGGGAGACATGATTCATTATTTCAATCTATTCTATGTCATTACAATTAAATTCCTTGTCATTCTTTACCTTGCCATTTACCTTCTAATCTTGTTGCACATGCCTCACAAATCCTTACACTAAAGATTCTTCTAAACATTCACCTTCCTACAGCAACGTGCAGGTTCCTGAACTGCTGGAGAAAAGCATGTAATATGCAGAGTCTGTGACTATGAATTCATGACATTCAAATTCAACTGGATCCTCAGAGCTGCCAGCAGATTACTTATCAGTCTCTCGCATTCGCCACAGCTTATTTAAAATAGTCATCCCTCTCCCCCAAATGACACTGCTAAATCTGCCACTGTTAGTTTTAGGAGAAGTTGCCTCTCAAATCACAAAGGATATTGAATCCAGAGATCTTCACTAATTTTCTGGTGCACAACTTGCATGTGGAAGCATCTTTCCTCTATCTTCCTGGTAGGATCAAATAAGCATTTCTCTAGCCCCAGGTTAATCCTTGTAAGGATACTCTAGACCTTATTAAACTTTTCCTTCTTAATGACTTCACTCTATCTTTTATCTCATCTGACAATGATAATCAACCTCCTTTTTGTTGGTTTCATTTTATCAGCATTTAAATAACTTCGAAGATTTCCAGTCATTAAAAATAAATTGAAAAACAACCTCCCTCAACTCCCATCTCCTTCCTTCATAGCTGGACTTGTTTACAGAGCTGTGCATATACACCCTTTCTTCATTTCTTCACAGCCCATTCAGTCTGTAATGCACTGAAATATGACATTTGCCGCCATCAATATATTAAACATCTCTCAAGATCGTCTTCATCTACAGATTAACTGCATATGTATTTGTATGTATGCTCGTGTATACATGTATAATTATCTTACTTGATACCTCATAAGCCTTTTATTTTATTGCTGATCATTTCCTCTTTGGAACAGTTTCTTCCTTCCCTTAGTTTCAGTAACCATGTTCTAGAAATCTACCTTCCTCCCTGGTTCCTTCATCCTTGTCTTCTTACAAGCTTTTCTTTTCATATCTAACCCTTTTTCTTCTAATTATTAAATACTTCATGTTTACAAGAAACTATAATAATGAAAACCCATGCATTTACTACCAAGCTATGTCAACTCTCAACCTTTTTCTTTTCAAAAAAAGTAAAGAATTAAAACAATACATATACAGTTGAACTGTCTTATGTACCCCACTTTGATCCCATTTCTTTAACTTCCTATCTATTCTTCAACAGCATCCTATCTGTTCAACAATACTATCAGTGTTTTCCTTTTGAATTTAATCACGTTTCAAGATTCCATGTGCTCTTGAAAGTAAATTGTGTGGATATAGTGATCTACATATGACAATTAGATCAACCTTGTGCTGTGTTGTATTCAAAACTTCTGTATTTGTATTATATTCTGTTTGATATATCAATTTCTGAAAGGACTGTATTAAGATCTCTCAGATGTTATGGATTTATAAATGTCTCCTTATATTCTTTCAATTTTATTTTATATAATGAGTAGCTCTGTTTTAGCACTTAGTGGTTAGAAGTTTTTCATCTAATGTCTGGTATCCTTAAAATAAATTATAAGGTCCTTAATGATTTATGTATAAATTATCTCTTTCTAGGTTCATCTCATGTCTCTTTCAACTCACAGTGTATATACTCAGCATACAGAACTAAAGCCAGGTTCTCAAACTTACGTATTTTCTTACTTCTGAAAATGATTTCCTTTTTTGTACAGATTAGAACATTCCTCCCTTTACCTTACACATGTTGTCTGGTTAATATTTAAGCATTTTTTTCTGTCCTAACTAAGAGATCCATTCTTCCCTCTCAGTTCCACTGGAGTGGATGTACTGTAGTGTCACCTGGAACTGCCTGTACTTAGAATAAAAGAGCATTTAGAATTACTTCTCTTGAAGGTTCCTGTCTCTTTTACCCTTTGTATCTCTAGAGTTAGCACTTTGCCGTATAGAAGGAGCTTCATAAATGGATAGTGGCAAGATGAACTAACATAGGTCTGCCTCTGTCTTTAGAAGAGCTAGTAGCCTAGTGCAGTTTGTGTGTGTGTGTGTGTGTATCTGTATGCATGTATACTGGTGGTAAAGAATATACATTTGGAATGTGAATTTATTCACAGTTCCTCATGATTCCAAACTAAATTATGGATGTTAAGAAGTTGCTCCTTCAAAATTTTTACCAACATCATGGTGGGGAGAGTCCTATATGGATTTAGAATCAAAAGAACTGATTGTATAGAAAAGCCATTCTGAAACCATGTCCTAATTACGAATGTAGCTGTGATATGCTAAAATACAATCTATCTATATAGAAGGCTCATGTTGAAATTTTACTAGTTCCCATAAACCCAGATCAACTCACACTCTCAAGTCTAGCCTTTTCTGAGCACCCAAGTAAATGTGGCCCCTCCTTCTTTTGTCTTGGGGCTCTTCTCTAAGATTCCCTTTTTTAATGTATGTAACCATCATATTTAGCTACTTGATTATTTTTTTAACTTATTTATTTTATTTTTGGCTGCGTTGGGTCTTTGTAGCTGCGCGCGGGCTTTCTCTAGCTGTGGCGAGCGGGGGCTATTCTTCGTTGTGGTGCACGGGCTTCTCACTGTGGTGGCTTCTCTTGTTGTGGAGCATGGGCTCTAGGCACACAAGCTCTTCAGTAATTGTGGCGTGTGGGCTCAATAGTTGGGGCTCATGGGCTCTAGAGCACAGGCTCAGTAGTTGTGGCTCGTGGGCTTAGCTGCTCTGTGGTGTGTGGGATCTTCCTGGACCAGGGATCGAACACGTGTCCCCTGCATTGGCAGGTGGAATTTTAACCAGTATGCCACCAGAGAAGTCCTCTAGCCACTTTATTATTAATTCCTGGGGCATTAGTTCCTAAAGCAGCAACATTTGTGATTTATTCATCTTTTCATTTCCTACAACAGCTAGCACAATGACTTGCACATTATAGATGCACTATTATGAAATTAAACTTGGATTTTTGTTTTAATAGTATGAGAGCAACAAAAGTACTAATATCAATCAAAAAAATTAGTAGAAACTTATGGCCTCTCCTACTTGTCTTGTCCTTTACACTGAACAAAGTTGAATGCAAAGAATTATGATCATACAAAAAAATGGTGAATTTATTATTAAAACAAATCAATTCAGTCTATGGTGGCATAAACTTTAAACTTTCAAACTAAAATAACTCCAAAAGCCACTAGTAAGCAACATTATTTTATCGCACATGCCATGATATATAAAATATCACAAACTCCTCCATATTTACCTGACAGCTGGGTTATGGTCACTGTGGGGACTATAATTTCAAATACATAACACATATTTAATAGTTCAACATTTATCCTGCTCTGACATAGGGCTTTGTACATAATAATTATCTTTTATTTTTGGTTTCATTTTTAGAAAGTTAACACTTAGACTTCAGAAACAAAATATGTTCTACACAGATGGGGATAAATTTTCACCATGGATCTTTTGGCTGTGTGTTTTACAACAATTATGGGCAGAATTCTTACTAGTTGTCCAGAATTATTCTGAGGCCTTGGTTTTATTCCTATTTCTCTGATGGAGAAATTAAAAAAATGCCTTAACTCCTCTTAGAAAACATACTGTCATTACAGTAATGATGACATCCCCTTTTTTTTTAAAATAACAAAAGAGTACATTTGAGCATTCATTTTTGATAGAGAATTATTAGACCACTATGAATCCAGAGCCAGATTTAGACACAATTACTTGGTAGTAAACTTAGTTTAAGGAAAGATACCTATTATTTATCATTTTCCCACCTCTTATCTCCTGTCCCCAGTCTCTTATTTCATAGTATTCTCAGATACTTCATTCTCAGCTAAGGTAAAAATGGTCAATTATTATTTAAAACATTACCCCTGGAAGGAAAAATTTTATTCCCATAAGGACCAAAGTGTTTCAATTAAGGAAATGGGTAACTTCTATCTTTTTGCTAAATTTGGGCAGTTATACTTAAGAGTAAATAGATATGTGTTGAAGGCTATACACTAAGTGCTTCTGAAGTTCAACATTCAGCATTTGTTTAGGAATTGCTATGAGTGAGGCATGGTGCTAGACTTAGCAAAAATAATAGCAAGCAAAGCAGACTTGGTTTTGTCCTCATACAGTTTATAATCTTGGATGAGAGCAGGGGGAAACATTAATCAAATAACCAAAACTAATCAAATAATCACCAACACACACACACACACACACGTATGTACATGTTTGCAAACTAATGAATTGATGGTTTAACCAATGGAGGGTGATATAAGATTGTGTAACCAGGGGACCTAGTCTGTTCCGGTGGGACAAGGAGGGTGTCTGCAAGAGGGCCACCTGAATTTGCAGGGTTAGATGCTCACCAATATTAAACAATAAGGCCAGTGTTATTCATATGACATTACTTAAAGTAAAATAAAATTACTTGGAAAAATAAACTTGTCAAATAAATAGGGAAGTGAAACAGTAATCAAGTAAAATGAGTGCAATATAAAGAACATTTTATTATCAAAATGCTCTGAGAAGTGATTAATAATGTGGTATTATTCCATATGATATCACTTATATGTGGAATCTAAAATATGACACAAATGAACCTATCTATGAGACAGAAACAGAATCACGGATATAGAGAACAGACTGGTGGTGCCAAGGGGGTGGGGAGGTGGGAGAGGGATGGATTGGGGGTTTGGGATTAGAAGACGCAAACTGGTGTATATAGAATGGATAAACAACAAGGTCCTACTGGATAGCACAGGGAACTATATTCAGAATCCTGTGATAAATCAGAATGTAAAAGAATATGAAAGGGAGGAACACTCCCAAACTCATTCTACGAGGCCAGCATCACCCTGATACCAAAACCAGACAAGGATGTCACAAAGAAAGAAAACTACAAGCCAATATCACTGATGAACATAGATGCAAAAATCCTCAACAAAATACTAGCAAACAGAATCCAACACCACACTAAAAGGATCATACACCATGATCAACTGGGGTTTATTGCAGGAATGCAAGTATTCTTCAATATACGCAAATCAATCAACGTGATACACCATACTAACAGTTTGAAGGAGAAAAACCATATGATCATCTCAATAGATGCAGAGAAAGCTTTCGACAAAATTCAACACCGATTTATGATAAAAAACCCTGCAGAAAGTAGGCATAGAGGGAACTTTCCTCAACATAATAAAGGCCATATATGACAAACCCACAGCCAACATCGTCCTCAATGGTAAAAAATTGAAAGCATTTCCACTAAGATCAGGAACAAGACAAGGTTGCCCACTCTTACCACTTTTATTCAACATAGTTTTGGAAGTTTTAGCCACAGCAATCAGAGAAGAAAAGGAAATAAAAGGAACCCAAATCAGAAAAGAAGAAGTAAAGCTGTCACTGTTTGCAGATGACATGATACTATACATAGAATATCCTAAAGACACTACCAGAAAACTACTAGAGCTAATCAATGAATTTGGTAAAGTAGCAGGGTACAAAATTAATGCACAGAAATCTCTGGCATTCCTATATACTAATGATGAAAAATCTGAAAGTGAAATCAAGAAAACACTCCCATTTAACATTGCAACAAAAAGTATAAAATATCTAGGAATAAACCTACCTAAGGAGACAAAAGACCTGTATGCAGAAAATTATAAGACACTGATGAAAGAAATTAAAGATGATACAAATAGATGGAGAGATACACCATGTTCTTGGATTGAAAGAATCAACACTGTGAAAATGACTCTACTACCCAAAGCAATCTACAGATTCAATGCAATCCCTATCAAACTACCACTGGCATTTTTCACAGAACTAGAACAAAAAATTTCACAATTTGTATGGAAACACAAAAGACCCCAAATAGCCAAAGCAATCTTGAGAACGAAAAACGGAGCTGGAGGAATCAGGCTCCCTGACTTCAGACTATATTACAAAGCTACAGTAATCAAGACAGTATGGTACTGGCACAAAAACAGAAAGATAGATCAATGGAACAGGATAGAAAGCCCAGAGGTAATCCCACCTACATATGGTCACCTTATCTTTGATAAAGGAGGCAGGAATGTACAGTGGAGAAAGGACAGCCTCTTCAATAAGTGGTGCTGGGAAAACTGGACAGGTACATGTAAAAGTATGAGATTAGATCACTCCCTAACCCCATACACAAAAATAAGCTCAAAATGGATTAAAGACCTAAATGTAAGGCCAGAAACTATCAAACACTCAGAGGAAAACATAGGCAGAACACTCTATGTCATAAATCACAGCAAGATCCTTTTTGACCCACCTTCTAGAGAAATGGAAATAAAGACAAAAATAAACAAATGGGACCTAATGAAACTTCAAAGCTTTTGCACAGCAAAGGAAACCATAAAGAAGACCAAAAGACAACCCTCAGAATGGGACAAAATATTTGCAAATGAAGCAACTGACAAAGGATTAATCTCCAAAATTTATAAACAGCTCATGCAGCTCAATAACAAAAAAACAAACAACCCAAACCAAAAATGGGCAGAAGACCTAAATAGACATTTCTCCAAAGAAGATAATCAGACTGCCAACAAACACATGAAAGAATGCTCAACATCATTAATCATTTGAGAAATGCAAATCAAAACTACAATGAGATATCATCTCACACCAGTCAGAATGGCCATCATCAAAAAATCTAGAAACAATAAATGCTGGAGAGGGTGTGGAGAAAAGAGAACACTCTTGCACTGCTGGTGGGAATGTGAACTGGTACAGCCACTATGGAGAATAGTATGGAGGTTCCTTAAAAAACTAAAAATAGAACTACCATATGACCCAGCAATCCCACTACTGGGCATATACCCTGAGAAAACCATAACTGAATAAGAGTCATGTACCAAAATGTTCATTGCAGCTCTATTTACAATAGCCAGGAGATGGAAACAACCTAAGTGTCCATCATTGGATGAATGGGTAAAGAAGATGTGGCACATATATACAATAGAATATTACTCAGCCATAAAAAGAAACGAAATTGAGTTGTATGTAGTGAGGTGGATGGACCTAGAGTCTGTCATACAGAGTGAAGTAAGTCAGAAAGAGAAAGACAAATACTGTATGCTAACATATATATATATATGGAATCTAAGAAAAAGAATATCATGAAGAACCTAGGGGTAAGATGGGAAAAAAGACACAGACCTACTAAAGAATGGACTTGAGGATATGGGGAGGGGGAAGGGTAAGCTGTGACAAAGTGAGAGAGTGGCATGGACATATATACACTACCAAACATAAAATAGATAGCTAGTGGGAAGCAGCTGCATAGCACAGGGAGATCAGCTTGGTGCTTTGTGACCACCTGGATGGGTGGGATAGGGAGGGTGGGAGGGAGGGAGAGGCAAGAGGGAGGAGATATGGGAACATATGTATATGTATAACTGATTCACTTTGTTATAAAGCAGAAACTAAGACACCATTGTAAAGCAATTATACTCCAATAAAGATGTAAAGAAAAAAAAGAATATGAAAAAGAATGTATATATTAATATATATATATGCATAACTGAGTCACTTTGCTGTACAGCAGTAATTAGCACAATATTGTAATTCAACTATACTTCAATAAAAAATAATGTGGTATTATTATAATAAACCATGTAATATGCTGATTTTAAATATTGATTTTCGAGTCATGTGCCAGATTATTGTTTTATTTTGTTTTCTTTTTGTTCTTATTTAAATACATTAAGCTTTGATTAGTCCATCTGATGCTCTGTCATAACCTGCTGGAACAAATACTCAGAAAAAGTGATCCAGGGGGCACAGGAACTAGACAGACCACTTTGTGAACTGCAGAGCACTAGAAAATTATTTTTATTGGGCAGGTAAAGGATAGGGATAAAGGATTTTCAGTACTGTGTAAAATGCAAAAGTAGGGTCTAGTCTGATATTTCCTAAAGCATCATCATAAAAAATTATATAGCACAGAATAAATTTTGAAAGTCATGTTGATTTTATACCTAACTATCTAATCATCCAGTTTGGAGATTCACAATAAACAAATACTGAGTTGTTTATGAGACATCTGAGTATATCAAAGTCCCTGGGAATTTCTGCATTAAAGAAACCTACTTAATTTTCTTTAATTTTCTTTAAGTTTTTTACAAAGCTGTTCACAAAGCTAATGTGATTTACTTATACCCAGTAGAATTATGTTATTTGCTATAATATGATTTTGACATGTTGACCTAGCCCAAATCTTATCAACTGGCAGATGAAAATTACTTGATCCTTGGAAGTTAAATAATTAATTAAGTTATACACACTTAGTGGTATAGCCAGTATGAGAAACAATGTGTCCTTACTTCCATACTCTCATTGTCTCTCTTGCACCATTTTAACACACATTAGTAATATATTTTGTCCTAATACATTTAGATACCAGTTTTACTGCAATATTCATCTATATTTGAAGAACTAATCCTATATCAACATACAATCATAATATATACCAATGAAATAATTACTATTCTTTTATACTAATAAGTTTTTATAAGTATTCACGAACTGATTGTTTGGATGTTTAATTCCTCATTTCCTCTGTTGGGGAAAAGGAGGGAGTGAAATTGGTAAGTCTTTTCTCATTAAGGCTGCATGACAAGCTGTGAAATGCTGTTAATGGACTTTGATCAGATTGCTTTCACTGTGGTCTTCTGAAATGTGTTAGGAACTTATGAACATATGCTGCAGTATAATTGGTTCCCAAAGCGGTCATAATGTGGGTACTATAGAAAAACAACCAGTTACACTCACACACTTACAAACATTTATTTTCATTTGATGTCAATAGAGGGAGCATATATAGAACTTGCTTTTAGTGGCCATTTCTTAGTGCCTTAATTGGACAGGACATTTAAAGGAATGAAAGGATAGAAACAGTGAACCTGAATGTTCTACCAAGTAGCTTTTCAAAGTAGTGTTGTACCTCATGTGGGTCCCCATAAAAACCTAATGAAATTGACAGAAATAATTGCATACCATATCATCATGAAAAGAGCTTTGCTGTATTGTCATAGAACAGCAAAAGTTCCACCTAAACCAGAATTTATTGGGCAGATGGAAAAAATTGCAACTCTTCTACTTTTGAAAGATAATTTTCAGCAAAACAAAGCAAAATAAAGCAAGAAAAAGGAAGAAAGAAAAAAAACACAAGAAAGCAAGGCCTGCTTAAAGGTAGCAGTAAAATTAATTGGGGTCTGGTTAGGGGTGTGGCCCCATATTGCTCATTTTCTACCATATTAGTGTTCCTTTGAATTGATCCTTTTTATCACCATTCTCTAAGCCCTGGAACACTGGCATCATCCAGTACTGCAAATGATCACTTAATGGTCTCTGATACTGAGTCTATAGTTAAGTCACTTCTTATACCATTGCATGGTTGATTGCTAAAAAACCAGGTATACTTTTGAGTGATATTCATTTATATCCTCTCTTCATCAAGAACACTATGGTCCTTTTAATCACCTTTTCTCTCCTCTTCATCTGCATTCTTTGTCAGGTTTACCTTTATCATTAGATTTTCCTCTATGTTAGAATGACTACTGACTCTTAGTCTCTCATCACATCAAGCCCAAATCCTGCCTGATTTTCAAGTCTCCCCACGTACATCCAATGGGTTGCCAGTGTGTACCTAGCATTGCACTCTGATACATCCATCTACTTGCACTGACCAAGTGGTTCATTTCACATGCTCATCTGAAATTTGTACTTATTTCCCATTGCCCCCCATGTATGGTGAATGCTATGCATTCATCCTATGCTATGCATGTTCATTCATTTAGGGGAAACAGCTTCTTGCCCTTTTCCTTATCTAAATTTTACTCCGTTTCAAATTTTGTCCCACTGCAACTGCCTTTCGTCATTCTGACATTTATTTATCTTACCAACCCCTAACATTCTACAGCATTTTTGACTCTTCAACATAAATCACCCTTTAAGAATATGCTGTGAACTTTGCTAATTATTTCATGTGTATTGTTTTTACCTCTTCAAACCAATTTGCATACTTTTTCAGCTTGGGTCAATGTCTTACACTCCCTTTATCTTTTACACACTTCCTTTACATCTAGCACAATGATGAGAAAATGGTGTGTGCTCAAAATCCTTGTTGATGGACTGAAATAATTGCTTGTTTTTGTCATCAGCTGACAGAATCAAGTTTTAGAGATCCAGTTAAATGCCTGCCTATCAACCTGCCAAGAACTGGTGCAATTGGAAGTCATCATCCTGTGAGTCAGACAACTCATTTACTAACTTGAAAGGAACTGCCACGTATTAAAAATTCTCTTTATGGATTTTGATGAATTTCACTGTTTGATTCATTCTTTTGTATTAAACCATATACATGATGTATCTAAAAATAACATTACTTTTGCAATATATTAAAAAATGTCACTCATTTTCCTGAGTTGCCATCTTAGTTTACTATTAAAAAGTTGAAAAAAAGAAAATCACATGACTTTAGCCAAAGCCATTTTCTGCATAGTACAGGAGATGCAGAATGATTTTTAGGGAAACTAAAAAATAGTAAGCTTATTGAGACAATGATATTCCTTTTTAAAATAAATATCCACATAAATTAGTTTAAATAGAATTATAGCAGCATTCTATTTTCTAAATATAATTTTATTTATTTAGATACATGACTTTAAAAATCTCTATATATAGAAATCTATATATATAGTAGAGTGGACAACTATGAGTTTCAAATGAAAGGAGAATCACAAAACCTGACCATGTATTTTTAAAATAGATTTTAACATATCTTTCAGAATATGTGGGTAAAATTAGTAAATCTAATTTTTTATTATGAAATTTTGTTTCACAAATATTTTTAAATTTTAAGGAAAAACATAGCATAAAGAAGATTTACTTTTCATCTGATTTTGAATTTTTTGGTAGATTTTATCTTAATTCTCAAAGATTTGCCTTCTCACTGATTTAGCCTTTATTGATCCTTTTAATCTCCAGCTGTTTTATTTTCGCTTTGGAAAAAGTTTTCAGTTTTTTGCCCTTTATCTTCCCACAGACATTTCTTTTATCTGTGAAGACAAAGGTAGCAGATTTCCCATAGTTTTCAGACTCCGTTTATTTTCTTCCCACAATTTGTATTTTTCTGATTCCCCATTTCTTCTCTCCACCCATCAACACACTCCATACTTTCTCTGCATTTTCCTCAATAGACTCCAGAAAATCATGTACACACACTACACACACACACACACACACACACATGCTTAACTAATAAGAGGTGCCTTTTTTGTTCAATAGCAGCTTTCAATTATTAGTAAAACATTTTACTTTTTAAATTAGTTAATTCACTTAATTCAACTTTTTTAATAAATAAAAGGAGAAAGGAAATTATGCCTCCCATAGTTTGGTACTTTTGTCAGACTGTGTCCTTTGGGGGACCCACAGAAAAAGAAGGCAGGGAATGGAAAGATTAGAGTTGGGGTTCAAACTTTCACACTGGCAGATTCTCACACTCTTGATGGGCAAGCAGTTGGCTTTTCAAGTAGGCTTACCTTATGTACTGTTTTTTGGTTGATTTAGAAGAGCCAGAGCCCTTATCTGTTCATTGTGTTAAAGCTGAAGCTTCAATAAATTGGCAATCAGGCTGATTTGAGTGTGTGCAGATGGTAGATGGTATATAGTCAAGTGCATATTTTCATTACAACAAGTTTAACTGTGCCTCCTATGTGCAAAGAGTGGTGTCAAGTTGCAAGGATCTCCAGCCCTCTGTTGAAGAATGTTGAAGAATTCTTGCTGTCTTAAGGCTAGTACTTCCTCTTCAAGTGATATGGATCAGCACCAAGCAATGCTATTTTTTGCTCTTTGGTGGTGATCCAAGAATATAAAAGGAGAACATCTGGATTTCTGTCAGTTCCAGCCACGCTGAAAAGCTCTCTATAGCCTGTTTGTTTTGATAGATTCATACACATTCTCCAAATGTGATTTTCCAAGGCAGCCACATTTCAAAACTGTGAACTTTATCTCATTAAGTGCTAAAACTAAATGAAATATCTTTTAAGCTCCCATGTGAAGTTCTAGTTCTGTGATTCGAGTCACTTTTCAAGACACATGTTTCAAGCTTGACTCTAATTTCCCTTCTTCCTGGGAATCACGACTTGACTTTGAGAAACACTCAAAAAATGTCTGTGTTCACTGTTTAATGATAATTAACAACTCGTAGGTGGGTTATTTTTGCAGTCTTTGGAAAACAAAAAAAGCCTTTTTTTGAAGCAGTTGGCACCTCTGAAGTATAAGGTAATAGTTTTGTTTACAGAAGGGGTTGGAAAACAGGGAAAAGTAATATAATCTTCTTCTAATTGTTTAGTCAATCTCAAATCCAAACAGGTAAAAAGAAGTCTTCAATTAGGAAAATTATTTTAAGTCCCAAATTCTTGGTTGATTTTTACAAAGGTTTTAATTTATCTTTAAACAAGGACAATAATTTAAGATGAGTGAATTTGTCACCAACATGGCTGCTTTTTCTACAAAAACTGAACAAAAATAACCTTAACACCGATAATGAAGTCACTTCCTAGGGCCATCTTTGGCTGCTTGTTGGCTCAGTTAGTGTGAGACAGAAGAAACCAAATTTAAATGTTTTAGAACACATTCCAAATCCCTGAAACTGTACTTCCAGCTTAAATTTCTTAATGTTTTAACATGAATGTAAACTCCATTTTAGGTTTTCAATTTAGATTATAAATCGAGGGAGAGCTAGGTTTTAAATTTCTCCATGTACTCAGCCCCAATACTAAATTCATTATTAGCTATTGATAAATGAAAAATAAGAATTAATTTCTCTGGGACTTCCCTGGTGGCGCAGTGGTTAAGAATCTGCCTGCCAATGCAAGGGACACAGGTTTGATCCCTGGTCCAGGAAGATCCCACATGCTGCGAAGCAACTAAGCCCGTGAGCCACAACTACTGAATCCCGTGCACCTAGAGCCCACTCTCTGCAACAAGAGAAGCCACAGCAATGAGAAGCCCGCACACCGCTATGAAGAGTAGCTGCCGCTCACTGCAACTAGAGAAAGCCCGCGCGCAGCAACAAAGACGAAACACAGCCAAAAAATAAATAAATTTTAAAAAAAGAATTAATTTTTCTGATATATCTGGATAATCTTTTCTGTAAGTTTCAAAATTTTGTGAGCTAATATGATCACTGTTATTTAAATATATCTGACATTGTTTCTTGTCCACATCTCCTAAAAACAAACAATTGTAAAATTTTATTATTCTTAATTTTCCTTCCATTCAAAGTGCTCTACAATCATTTTATTTTATGAAGTTTTTTGTTTGTTTGTTTGTTTTAAATAGATTGCAAAAGTGTTTCTAAGAGGAGGGAAATATCTCAGTTACATTGTAACTGGAATTATGAAGTTCTAACTATCAACACTTCACCTGCCCCATGCCAACCACATATGTTAACAGAAGTCCATTTGAATCCTGTGTAACATCTTGGCCTGTTTGGTGCATAATTTGTAGCCAAACATATGGTGAGAGGCTTTGGAGAAGAGTTTTCAAGCTGGCAGGCTGTTGTTGATGTCTCTGGGATCACATGCCCCATTTAAGTCTGTGCAGTTCCAGATTGGAGCCTGACTCTTGTCTGCCTGTGCTGAAACATGAGGAGGTCCAGATTTTTTACAGCTTCCAAGCCTCCCAGACAAGTATAATTATCAGCACTCCAAAGAGCTAGGAATATAAGCCAAATGCAAACAAATGAGGGAGGGAGAGCAGAAGAGCTACAGCTGTTGGGTCAAGCTGGGTGCAAAATGGTTTGATATTTTCAGAAATTGGAGAAGAATGTCACCACAGTGAACTTTCTCTGATTAAAATGGGCTTATTCTTTAGCACTTTTCTTTCTAGTACTGGAGGAAATCAGCCTAAGAGGAGAATAGATTTTAAATTTAAGTATGGATATGATGAAGATGGGCGGGCGAAAATGTAAAATTTCTGAAGGGATAAACATTATACGATAATTTGGAGATCACACATTTCTTGGAGAGAGATAGGCATCACTGGTAATTATAAAAAATAATTCTTTCAAAGGCATCACTGGTAATTATAACAAACAATTCTTTCAAAGTCTAAATTCTAGAACTAGAATTAGAAAGTCTATTAAATCAGAATTAGAAAGAATTGGAAATTCTACCAGAATTAAAAAGCCTACTTGACTTTTTCTCTCAATTATAGTATTTATTTTATTGCATCTCTTCTGAATGCATATTTTTTGATTTCATGTTTAATTTTCTTGTAAATCTATCCTAGTTAGTCTTCCTCTTTTCTTGAAACATTGCTTTCATGGAACAACATGCAGATGAAGGGCTTCAGTCAAATTTCCATTTCCGTATTGCACACCATTGATTCTCTGGTTTGGAGGCATGTTTTGTTCTCTGATGCCTTTGATAGGTTCATTCCTGTAGCGCTGGGGCTTGGTGGAGTCCTGTGGAGCCAGTCAGGCAATAAATACAGCAGAGCGGAAGACCTTAGGGGAGTGGGAAAAGTTAAGGTAAACTGGAGACCATGTCCCCCTTCTAAAGGAAGCTTCCACACCTCAGCTCCAGCTGAGTTTTTTGTTGTTCTTAGGTGGGAATGAAGCCCCAAGGTCTCACAAATCTGGTTAATGACAAAGATGTTGTATGATTTTTAGATGTTGACAAATTATTGTTTTCTATTTTAAAGAAGACTGATATTCTTAAAAGTGTTGCCAATACAATTCTATGAACAAACCCTTCTGAAGTCATTCAGCCCAATGACTGTCAATTTATAAACTTTGCTGTAAGACAAGCAAACTTTACCAGAATTTACTCTTACAAAGTATTCAGAACTTTGGGTTTGTCCTAAGGAGACTGGCATTTTTTTTTCTCCCAGGACCTCAGCTTCTCTTCCTACCTTTCTAGGAAGGAAATACCTCCTTCATACACACCCTCTCCTTGGGATTCAATGAGTAGCCCAATCCCATCAATTACACTTTCTAAATATCTCTCAAATCCCTACTATCCTATTTCTACTACCATTGTTTTCCACTAGACTATTATCACCCCTTAATTGGAATCTCATCCATTGATATATTTCTAAAAATACTTTACCCCTCTGTCTACTTCCTGTCTTGTAGGTAGAATTTATTATTCCTTTGTTTTCTCAGCAACCCCTCCTCCAGACTGTTATCATTATTAACCCCCTATTCCTTATTATTGTTTTCATAGCAACCAGTCTGAATATCATCTACCAACTCAGTATAAGAAACCCATAGTAGTCCATTTCCTAGGTTCTCAACTTGAGCCCCACCATGGTGAGGAATTCAACTTCAACTATTCTAAGAGCTCTTTTGTCCCAAGGTTGTTGCCAAGTTTCTGAAGGATTCTAATGCAATACCAAGGTGTGGTGAGAGCCCTCAGTCACCCATCATTTTAGTTTACTGCTGAAATATACTTTTTAATGTCCATATGGTCCTTAGAGGTGTGGCTCCTCTGCTTCTTCCATCTAAGCTTGGGACAGGAGTATCACAGAGAGGGTAGGACCCTCAGTGGGATTCCCAAAATTGGTCCACCTCCCTGGACCAGTGTTTCACAACTTTTTTTTCTTATTTATTTATTTAGGTTGCATTGGGTCTTATTTGCAGACACATGGGGTCTTCATTGAGGCATACGGGATCTTTTTCATTGTGGCACATGTGCTCTTCGTTGTGGCACTCGGGCTTCTCTCTAGTTGTGGCTTGCAGGCTTTCTCTTCTCTAGTTGTGGTGTGGGTTCCAGAGCATGTGGGCTCTGTAGTTTGTGGCACACGGGCTCTCTCATTGAGGTGCACGAGCTCAGTAGTTGTGGCGCGCAGGCTTAGTTGACCCGCAGCATGTGGGATCTTAGTTCCCTGACCAGGGATTGAACCCGTATCCCTGCATTGGAAGGCAGATTCTTTACCACTGGACCACCAGGGAAGTCCCTCAACTTTTTTTTCTTAATAATTTTCTCTATATAGCTGCACTGTCCATCCGTTTATAGTCTGTTGTGATCCTTTGGGAGGCCACAAAATATAATATGCAAGACTTTTTTCACCATTTAATAGCCAATTTTTGCTCTCTTGGAGTACCATCACCCTCGTTGATAATGCATGCCCTAGACCTGCTAGGAAGCCATGCTTCATGCAGTTTTGCCATGTCCTTGAGTTACTGCTAGAGAAGAGGGCCCAGAATGCTAAGGTTCTAGAACAAGATGCATTTTTTCCAGCCCACCCCCAGGCAGGGTGATCTTTTTCTGGTGTGATGTAAGCACTTCTCTTGCACCTTCAAGGCATTTCTCTTCTTCCTTCAAATCATGTCATTTTTTGACAATATCCTTTGATAAACCATTAAAATGAGATACCAACGTATTTGCACAAAAATTCTGTTTACCCTTCTTTTAAAGCAAGAGCAGGCCAAATTGTCATACTCTCCCAGTGGGTAAAAAAATATACTTGCTTTTCTTCCTCTTATATATTAAATAAGAGGAAGAGTTAGGTGAATCTATACAATAAAACTATTTAAAAGCTGTACATGTAGGATATTTTGTCAGATGTACACCCATCTCTTTCTACTAGACTATATAAGCTTTGGTAAGGTAGAAATGATAATTTTTCTCATCTTTGTAATATTAAAGCTCTATGAAATTCCTGTCACATCATATGTGCATCATGTTCTTGAATAAATAAATGATCTAGGCCAAGGGTCAGTGTATTAGTCTACTTGGGTTTCCATAATAAAAACCACAGACTGAGTGGCTTATACAACAGAAATGTATTTTCCCACAGGTCTGGAGACAGGAAGTCCAAGATCAAGGTGTCAGCAAGGTTGATTTCTGATAAAACTTCTGTCCTTAGCTTGTACGTGGCCACTTTCTTGTTACGTCCTCACATGGCCTTTCCTCTGTGCATGCACAGAGTACAGCAAGAGCTTTGTGTCTCTTCCTCTTCTTAGAAGGACAACAGTCATATCAGATCAGGTCCCCATCCTTATAACCTCATTTACTTTAATTACCCCCTTAAAAGCCTTATCTCCAAATATAGTCACAACAGGGGCCAAGGCTTCAATGTGTGAATTTTGAGTAGACACAATTCATAGAGCCAGCAAAGAGTTTTGGTAAAAGTAGCAGCAAAGTTTTCTGGTAAAAGGGGAAGACAAGATATTTTAGATTCTCAGAGCATCCAGTCTCTATTACAACTACTCAAGTCTGTTGTTGCAGCATGAGTGAGTGAGTGTGGCTGCGTTCCAATAAAACTTTATTTACACAAAGAGGCAGTGAGTGAGCTGGATTTTGCCCATGGGCTGTAGTTTGCTGACCCCTAATATAGACTTGCAAATGTTCTATCTGCCTTACCTATCTATACATCTCTCCATTTCTAGAAGTACTTCACAAAATTCCTACTTGCAACCATTTAATGACTTCTGCTTGCCTCCGGACTATGACATAAACTCCTAAGCATAAGGAGGCTTCTTTTCCCCTTCAGCCTCGAGGCGAGGCTTGTGCGATCTCAGCTCCCTGACCAGGGATCGAATCTGTGCCCCCTGAAGTGGAAGCGCAGAGTCCTAACCACTGGACCGCCAGGGGAGTCCCATAAGGAGGCTTTTTATATTGATTTGACAGCATGTCAGCAAACTTCTTTTCTACTCTGTACAGTAAATAAATAATGTTCGTTTCTCCAAATAAAACTGAGCACCTTCATAGTTGGTGTTTTTGCCTAGGGTATCTCTTTTCTATCTGGAGTATCACTCCCTCTGTAGCCATCACTGCCCCTGTCCCATTTACCTGGAGAGCAGCACTCAGTCTGTGCCATCTTTGCAGCAGCCTAAAGTCTAGTCAAAGTTATTCATTTCTTTTTCTTCTGAGCTAACACAGATCTTTATCATTATACCATTAGGTAATTACTAACTCACCTTCCCCAATGCATAGTGAATCTCTTCTGCATTTCTATAACCCCAGCTAGTACTCAGCATTTTGAGAACATCCTGGGAACTCTGTATCTTTCTGCAACAGGGTTTTTTTTTTTCTCTGAGTAGAATTCTGTGCTCTAAACCAATAGTTCTCACCCAGGGGTGATTCTGACGCCACAGGAAATTTGACAATATCTGGAGAAAAGATTGGTCATCATAACTAGAGGGAGGAAGGGTGTGTTGCTCCCGGCAACAAGTGAGTAGATGCCATAGGTGCTGTAAACATGCTACAATGCACAGGATAGTCCCTATGACAAAGAATTATTCCGCCCAAAATGTTAGTAATACTGAGGTTGAGAAACTATGATCTACATCAGTCAAGGATATTCCTTTCCATTAAAATTTGCTTTTCCTATAACCACTGTTTTAGGTGATTCCCCATTCTACTCAAATGGATTCAGATGGCTTTGTACTGCTTACCCCTTTATCCATTTGTTTTCATAGTAACAAGTTCTGAAGATAGACTCTGTTAAAGAGATAAGAGTAGCTAGGTCCATCTGGGGTCCATTTTCATTTAAGTACGTGAAATATTTGTAGGGAAGACATAGGAATGTTTGATAAGAAGCCATGGTCAGAATATGTCTTGCAGGTCAGTGACAAGTAGTAAATTCATCCAAGTTTCTATCAGCATGCTCCCTCTGGGGAGCCTGGAAGTTTTGAAATGAAAACAGTGGCTTAGAGTTATTTCAGGATGAATCACCTGTTAATACCTCCCCTCTGTGTTTTATTTAGAGTTTCAGAACAGTAAGAAGAAATTAAGAACTTGTTTGCAGAACACGGAAAATAAATGTTATGAATAAAATAATATAAATCAATGTAAAAAACTGAAATATGAATTAACTTATATCTTCTTGAAAGAAGGAGAGAAACAGAAAGAGAGAGAGGATGGAAAGAAGGGAAGGGGAGGGGAGGGGAGAGAAGGGTCAGGCAGGGAGGATGGAGAGAGGGAAGAAGGAAGAAAGGATGGATGGATGGATGGATGGATGGATGGATGGATGGAAGGACGGATGAGGGAAAGACATAACTAGTAAATTAGGACAGAAAGCATGAAGTTTGGGTCAGGCAGAGGCAAGTTTAGATTTAGTCACTGAATGTAATCAGTGGTATGACCTTGGATGAGTGTCTTATTTTCTTCTCTTTCCTTAGCTCAAAAATGGAGATAGTATTGTTATGGAAATTAGATGAAAGTATATACAGAAAACATCACTGTATCTGGTACATAGAAAGTGCTGAATATATGTGTAAAAAATAATGTTTGACAATCTGGAGAGCATAACTTCCTGGAAGTAATAGAATGTTCCAAGATAAAGTATTTTAGGACCAGGCAGACCAGAGATATGATTCCTATGAATATATTTGTATGGGTAGCAGTAAAGTTCATAAAAATCTCTGTTCCCTCCACTCCCCAAAGTCAGTCAAGAATTTTAAATGAACCCCCAGTTCAATTCCTCCACTGCCAGTTCTGCTTTTAAAGTAAAATGTGCTATAGACAGATGTTATTCCTTTCTGCTACCACACTAGTCCAAGCCACCATCATCTGTCACCTAGACGACGACACAGGCTTCTCCAGGACACCTCAGATGATCTCCCTGCTTCCCTTTTCCCTCTCTTCCAACTTAAAAAAAAATCAATTTTTAAAGGTATAAATCTGTTTGTTTACCCTTTGTTTAAGATCTTCACTGGCTTTTGCACTTCACATAAAATCCAGATGTATGGCTCCCAAGGTCTTGCTTGATCCCAATCCCAACTGCACCCCCGTCTCCCTGCTCCAGCCACAGAAGCTTGTAGACTTATCTTCAAGTGCACCACATTTCCTCCCTCAGGGGCTTTGCAAAGGCTCTTCCTCTGCTCTTCACAATAACCCTGACTTCTGACTCCTCAGGACTCAACTTAGAAGTCACTTAAGGGCTTCCCTGGTGGCGCAGTGGTTGAGAGTCCGCCTGCCGATGCAGGGGATGCAGGTTCGTGCCCCGGTCTGGGAAGATCCCACATGCTGCGGAGCGGCTGGGCCCGTGAGCCATGGCCGCTGAGCCTGCACGTCCGGAGCCTGTGCTCTGCAACGGGAGAGGCCACAACAGTGAGAGGCCCGCGTACCGCAAAAAAAAAAAAAAAAGTCACTTAACTGCAGAAGAGCTTCCTTCCTTCTCTTTTAAAGTAAGTCCTATGCTGCTGATCTCGGGATCTGCACTCCTTTTATTCCCTTTGTCATTTACCACAAATTGCATTTATATATATGTTAAATTGTTTACGTACATACATTTTGTTTCCCAACTAGGCTATAAATTCTATAAAGGGAGAGTCCACTTGTGTATAGTTTAAATCACATAACTAGAATCTATTACCATGCTGTGCAAAAAATAAATATTCAGTAAATATTTGAATATATGAATGAATAAATGAATGACGAACAATAGCTTAGGAACTGATTTCCTTAAGAATTTACTAAACTTTTCTTGGACTTGTTGGAGATGGAATAGGAGTACAATAAAAATTTTACAATGTCTTCAGTTTCAAGTGGTGATTTAAACATTTTTTAATAAAAATGCATGCATAGAAGCATAAAAGGATGACTCCTCATATTTCCATCCCTTGAGGTCTTTTTGTTCTTTATAGATAACAATGTGTCTTGTGTTCAGTAGGTACTCAATAAATTCTGGTTGAATTACAAATTGTCATAAAGAAAATATTCTAGAAATACAAGATGGTTTTTGTTTACTTCTTTTCTCTTTTTTTTTTGGTGAAGAAGGTTTGTATGTGGTACCATATTACTTAGGTAAGACAGTGTTTAAATTTTTTAAGAACTGAAATATGAATTGTGTTGAAGTAATATATATATATATATATATATATTTTTTTTTTGCAGTACGTGGGCCTCTCACTGTTGTGGCTTCTCCCATTGCAGAACACAGGCTCCGGATGCGCAGGCTCAGCGGCCATGGCTCACGGGCCCCGCCGCTCCGTGGCATGTGGGATCTTCCTGGACCGGGGCACGAACCCGTGTCCCCTGCATTGGCAGGCTGATTCCTAACCACTGTGCCACCAGGGAAGCCCAGTAATATATTTTAATATCAAAATAATTCTAAAAATTCTAACTTCATATAGCTAAAAGCACTTGTGTCATTGTTGTCACATTTATTATTTAAGGCAAAACCCTTGGGACAAGTTTTATTATCTTACATAAAAAATGATGTTCAGAAAAGGTAAAAAAAAAAAAAAACTTGTTAAAAATCACACAGCTATTAAGAAATAGGGCCAGGAGTAAAACTCTAATCAGACTTTAAAATCCATGTTGATTCTTCTACATGACAGCTATCTTTTCTGTAAATGCATACCTTTCCTTGTAAATCCACACCATCTATTTTTCACTAAAGAGAATTTTATCATGGTTTTGAAATTAATAATTTGCTTTTTCTATGCTCTGTCACATTTCCTTAAAGCCATCTGAATGTCTAGACAGATTTTCTATGGGGCTATCAGTTGGATAACAGCCACCATATACACATTTTTGGAAAAAGTACTACGGCTTCTCAGCTATTCTAGGTAATATAGAAGACAGAAAAGAAATACAAGACAAAGATGTGCATTTTATGTGTATAAGTTGTATAAATTTTGATTCTCCAAGTGTTTGTTGTTTCATGCTATATGCAAGGAAGGGCCATGGCCCATCCAAGAGAACACGAAGCATGCCAAAGTGCTTACAATTGAACAGGGGAAACAAATCATAAATACATGGATTTCCAAATAAAAGCATATGTCACTATATGAATATCTGGGGGAAAAAAACCCTGCAAACTCTTGGGAATAGAGTGTTGCTGTGGAAATTCAGGTGAGGGATAAATTAATACAGACTGTCATGGGTGATGTGGAATTTGAGTTACACTCTAATGTCCATGTAGAATACGTCTAGACAGACAAGAGAGTGAGTCAGCACTCTACACTGGGGTATCACATGAGTTTCTCTTGTTAGGAGCTCTGGAGAATTTATTTTAGAGTCTCTTAAGTATGAGAGAGTAACAGCCAAACCAATTACAGAACACTATGAGATAATATGTACTATTAAGTCACATGGGGGCTTTAGCGTATCAAGTTGTAAAACTAGGGTGCCTTTAGAATTAGGCACTAATGTTAACTGTTGTGCTATTGATATATTTTCAATGGTTACGTATTCCTGTGCAACGTTGCACTTTTTGAGGTCAGCTTTCAGTCCAGGGAGTCACAGAAACAAAGATAAACTACAAAAGGAAGCATAAATGCCCATCGGACAAACATATTCACTAGTTACCTACTTATAAATTTACCCCCTCCTCCACGATCTCAGTGTGTTTTTGGATCTGTATCTTGCTGATGGTAGGCTATTATACACTGCTAAATGTAGTGTGAGAAAATAATGCAGATTGGTTGCTAAGTGAAAAATGTCCACTTTGAAAACAATGCAAAATTTCATAAAGCCAATGAAAATGTTGGAGACTTGTTCAGATTGCACACAGACTTGCAGTACACATATGGAAATACGTGTGTAGTTCTCTATGTTTGTACATACAGAATAGGGAGCATGCATACATCATTTATACACAAAGAATGGATTCTTGGCATATATGAATATAACATTTGCAGTTTCATAAGTGATTCAAGAGGCTTATGATATTTTATACTATATAATAAATATCAATATTTACCTGCTTCCCATGTGAAGTTGTTATACACATTAAATGCAATAATATATGTAACCTATTTAGAAAGAATAGAAAGAATTTGAACAGCACAAGCAGTGAACCTAACCTACTATCTTGTACTTATATAAGAATCAGTTATTTGTTAAATACCTTTAGGGGCAAGAGAAGACATAAGAATGCATTCCTTATTAATGTCCAGAGACTCATCTATACATTTACCAAAAAAATAATTTGCTAATCTGATTCATCCTATTTTGTAATAGGGTTACATTGCATCCTGGTGGCCTTCAAGAGGTATTGTTCATCCTCAATTATCCAACAATAAGAAAAATAATACAGTGTGAGTGTGTGTGTGTGAAAGAGTGTATATATACATGTGCATGTGTGTAAATTATTTTTATCCTATGAAACCTGACTCACCTTTAAAGCATCTCGGATGCTTTAAAGTTATAACATTATTTTCTAGGCGCTACCTGTATGTTTATAAATATTTATTCAATTTATATAATGAGGCCTGCTGTTGCTTCTATTCTCATCTTACATATGGCATTTTGCATATGGCATAGTTGAGGCACCAAAAGGCTAAGTAACATACAGCAGGTCACAGAAGTAATAAGGCTCAAAGTCAAACCCAGGCTTCTGGCTTATGTGCCCATTCTCTTAATCACCAACCAGTTCTCTGATCCAGTGGTTTACTCTGAAAAGTCATATGATGAATTCAATTCCATTTTCTTCTTTTGTTACAGATTAAATTTAGGACCAAATGCTACTCTAAGAAATTGTTTGAATCTCAAAGTCTTTGGCAAGTTTTCGGAGTTCATTTCCAGTGCCCAGTGGATGATAAGTTTCTTTATAATGAGTTCTTTAACACGTTTCACTTTACTTAGGTGATAGCTACAGGAAAATATTATGACCCTGTTTCCAAGACTGATCTTTCTATTTAGCTTCATAAATTGCTTGGTGTCAGCAGGACATAAATACTATCTGTACGTAGGCTCTGTGGAAGCCGATATCCTGAATAAATTTCCAACAGCCTTTTAGAAAATAATAGACTACAGGATTAACTTTTCTTTGGTATCTGCAGACAGGCACTGAAGGCAACGTCATCTACTAAACTCAGAGGTAAATAATCTCAAAGAGTCTTCCCACACCACTTGAGAACTACAGTAAGAAATCTCACCCTTCTGGGAGATTCTCAAGGATTACACAACTGTAAGTGTAATGAAAAAGTCAGCAATTCTCTCTAGTTTCTGCTCATGTTCTCTGCTAAGCAGTGGCTCTTCTAAACTGTCACCACACTCCTCAAGCCATCAGTAACCTCATCTCAGCAGGTAACACCTCCTACTTCTCCTCAGATAAGTTAAGACACTGAGGGTGACCTCCTTCCATGTCCTGCCTCTGTCTCTCAACTTTTTTTGCATATGGTGAACTTAGCACCTTCTCGGCTCATGAGAGAGGTTTTACCTATGGCTAAAACTCCCCCATGCATGCTAGATTCCATTCCTTTCTATTCTCTTATAACTTGCCCATCAAATTTCCCTCTTGTTATTTTTTTCTTCATCACTTTCCTTTTCATTGATTCCTTTTCTTTAGCACAGAAGTATATTTATTTTACCTCAAAAAACAAAGACCTCACCTGATACTGTAGGGTCCTCTGCCTGTCTCTGCTCCCTTTCCATTTATGCTTCTGGTAAGTTTGTTAACATTTTCTATCCAGGCTTCCTCACTTCCCCTTGCATTTTGATTCCCCTGCAGTCCGGATTTTCTCCTGAAATCTTCAATGAAATGGCTCAGAATCCAGAGCTGCTTCATTTTCAAAGATTTGCACATGTAAGAATTCCACTTTCTGAACTCCTTCTTTACTTCAATTTTGTCTGTCTTTCAAAATCTCTTTCAACTTAGGCTGAGATTAAGTTTTAGTTCCCATTGCTTCTGAGACATCTCTCTCTAGAGGGCATATCTAAGTCAAAAGGTCCAAACAAGACAAACCATATAGACTAACTCTCAAACCCATATCCTTTTCCTGTCTCGGCTAACAGCATAACAATCTTTCCAGCTCCTAACCTAGAGAACTGGGATTCATCTTCAATTCTTTCTTCCTCCTGGTAATTAAATCCAATCATACTTAAAAGTAGATATTCTAAACCTTCCCTTCTTTATTATTCCACTTATTCTAGCACATCACAGTTCTCCTGGACTAAAATAATGAATTTCATATAGTGAAATAGTGACCCCTAGAATTCATGTCCACCTGGAACCACAGAATGTGACTTTATTTGGAAACAGAGTCTGCAGATGTAGTTAGTAAGAACCTCAAGATAAAATTATACTGGATTTAAGGTGGGCTTTAAATTAAATGACTAGTGTTCTTATAGTAAGAGAAGAGAACACAAATACTTACAGAGAAGAAATACGAAGACAGAGGCAGAGTTAATGTTGTACAAGCCAAGGAAATGCGTGAGGACACCAGAGGTTAGCAAGACGCAGAGAGGATCTTTCCTTAGAACCTTCAGAGGCAGCATGGTTCTACTGACACCTTGATATCAGACTTCTAGCTTCCAGGAATGTAAGAGAATAAATTTCTGTTCTTTTGAGCCACTCAGTTTGCCATACTTTGTTATAACAGCCCTAGGAACCTGAAAAATTTCCTAAGTGGCATCCGTCACTTCTTCTAACTCCATGATTCTTTACAGAATGCTTTGGTAATCAGTTGAAAACTACAGAACTCCCAGGAAAGATGCACAAACGTACAACTTCAAATTTCACATACAATTTCACAAGTTTCCAGAACCTCATAGGTCTGTCTATGGATCTCTTATTATCCTTGCAGCCAATTAAAAACTCCTTTCCTACACATAATATCCAGTCAACTTACTATAATTCTGATCATGCCATCCTCTGATTTAAAAACACTAACATCTTTCCTAAACTACACAGAATGACTTGGTTGTTATATGTCACATCTCCCTGCTGAAGCATCCTTTGTTTTTATCCCTCCAAACAAATACCTATTTCAGAGCACACATGCCTCTTTGCCTTTGCACTAGCTGTGCGTGCTGGCTTAAACTCCCTTCCTACCACCAGCTCCCATCCATCTAAGGAATTCCTAGTCATTCTGATGTTTTATATTACTTATCTCATCTGTGAATCAAATGGTCTTACTGGCAAAGTACTATTTTATTTTTACAAAGTAGTTAAAGTCTTTGTGACATATTTATGAAATACAAGATGCTTTTGTGTGTAAGAAATTTTCAATTATATTGTAATATTTTGCTTAAATTTCTCTCTATATATCCACTATGTTTCCAATTCTTTACAGAAAATAATTATAATTATATAACGTATAACATAGTACTAAATATACTATAGTACTAAAATTATAGGTGTTTATTCCAATTAATATATATTGGAATCTCAGAATTGTAATTTGTGGACTTTTTGACCTTGAACATTTTATAATGTATAGAAATATCGAATCACTTTCTTGTGCACCAGGAACTAACATAGGGTTGTAGGTCAAATATATTTCAAAAACAAACAAACAAACAAACTCATAGAAAAAGAGGTCAGATTTGTGGTTACCAGAAGTGGGATACGGGGAGAGGGGATTGGATAAAGGCAACCAAAAGGTACAAACTCCCAGTTATAAGGTAATTAAGTGCTAGGGATGTAATGTACAACATAATAAATACAATTAACAGTGCTGTATGCTACTTATGAAAGTCATTAAGAGAGTAAATCCTAAGAGTTCTCATCACAAGGATAAATATTTGTTTCTACTTCTTTAATTTTGCATCTATATGAGATGGTAGATATTCACTAAACTTATTGTGGTAATTATTTCATGATGTATGTAAGTCAAATCACTGTGCTGTACACCTTAAACTTATACAGTGCTGTATGTCAATTATATTGCAATAAAATTGGAAGAAAAAAATACAAAAGAATAAATGCTTATATATATCTCAATTTTCTTCTATGTAGACTAGTAAAAAACATGCTTACTTACAGGATTGTTGTGAGGATTAGAAAGAAAAGATATCTAAAAATTTAGCACAGCAACAGGTATGTAATAGTAATTAATTTTTTATTAAATTTAACAATGTCTCAGTTTATAAGATTATAAGCAACATCACCTAGTTTATAAATAATACAGTAAGTCCCCTATATACAAACAACTTCCATTCTGAGAGCACATTCATAAGTCCAATTTGTTCGTAAGTCCAACAAAGTTAGCTTAGGTACCCAACTAACACAATTAGCTATATAGTACTGTACTGTAATAGGTTTATAATACTTCTCACACAAACAATATTGATACATAAAAAACAAACACAAAAAATAAAGAAAACATTTTTTATCTTACAATATAGCACCTTGAAAAGTACAGTAGTACAGAATAACAGCTGGCATACAGGGGCTGGTATCGAGTGAACAGGCAAGAAGAGTTACTGACTGGAGGAGGGAGAGGAGGTGGGAGATGGTAGAGCTGAAGGATCGTCAGCAATAGGAGACAGAGGGCAAGCTGCAATTTCACTCACACCTGATGCTGATGGCACAGGTTCTGGTTCCTTGCTGGAACCAGATGCACTGTTCGCATCTTTGAAAGCTCACAACTTGAAGGTTCGTATGTAGGGAACTTACTGTACATCCAACCCTATTTTTTCTTATAATTTATCTGTTTCAGAAGCTGGACTATGTCGATTGCATGTTCATGGTCTAGTTGAACATGGCCCTTTTTCACTTTACTTCCTGCAAAATGGCTGCTGAATCCAGAGACTTAGATCCCTGTGGCATGATTATACATGATGTTAGGCAAGATCTATAGAAAGCATATACTGCTTGGTTGTCTATCCTTTTTGTGACACAGTAGAAACTGATTGTAATGCTTATATCTATTAATTAATTGGAGGTTGCAAAATGATGGTATTTTAATTCTATAAGTTCTTTTTTTAAATAATTACTGGGGCTATTATAGAGATATATCCCCCAATCAATTATTTGGTGATCCAGTAGCAAAGTTCATATGGAATAAGCAAAAAATAAGTTTGACTCTTTCATTTCATGAATCAGTTCGTATCATACTCTAAAGCTGACCGGTTCTTTTTCAGATGAAATTATGAACACATGGTTTTACATATATTAGTTGGGTTTAAGTCACTTGCAATTGTTATCATCATTGAAGCTCAAACTGTCTTATTTTCAGCTGGTGGAAGGCTCCTGAAGTTGACACTTGAGTCCTTGGCATAATCCTAGTAAGTCACTGCTACCTGGTATGTTAAGATGAGGTTCATATTGAACACTTCCTGCCCCAGACTTGGAATTAGCCATTTTTCCAGGAAACTTTTATTTTAGTGTTTAATACAATTTCAAGACATTTGAACTGGATGCTAGAGAAATTTAATGTTACTGCATTGGTCACTGGTCATTATTTCTAGGTCTTTTCAGTGGAACAAGCAAGGATATACGTATTCACACACACACATATACATATATATAAAATTTTATTTTAAATTTTAAGTTTAAAATATTTATATTTATATATAGTAGTCAAAGTACCACATGAGATTATACTGATATTTCTAATTCAAAATCAAAACTAGGGGTTTGGAAGACTTGCTGGTAAGATGGTGGAGAAGGATGTGAGCTCACCCCTTCTTACAAAAACACCAAAATCACAACTAACTGTTGAACAATCATTGGAAAAAAAACCTGTGGAACCTACCAAAAAAGGTACCCTACACCCAAAGACAAAGAAGAAGCCACAGTGAGACGGTAGGAGGGGCATAATCATGATAAAATCAAATCCCATACATGCCAGGTCGACGACCCACAATCTGGAAAGTAATTATACCACAGAAGTTCTCCCACAGGAGTGAGAGTCCTGAGCCCCACATCAGTCTTCACAGCCTGGGAACAGGAGGAGGAGCCCCCAGAGAATCTGGCTTTGAAGGGCAGTAGAGTTTGATCACAGGAATTCCACAGGACTGAGGAAAACAGAAACTCCACTCTTGGAGGGTGCACACAAGGTCTATTGCACACTGGGACCCAGGGAAAACAGCAGCGACCTCATAAGAGACTGGGCTAGACCTACCTGCTAGTATTAGAGGGTCTCCGGTGGAGGCAGGGGACAGCTGTGGCTCACTGTGCAGACAAAGACATTCGCAGTGGCAGCTCTGGCAAGTACTCATTGGCATGAGCCCTCCTGGAGGCCGCCATTCCCCACCCCCCAAGACCTAGCCCAACCCAACAGCCTTTAGGCTCCAGTGCTGGGATGCCTCAGGCTAAACAACCAACAGGGCTGGAACACAGTCCAACCCATCAGCAGGCAGGTTACTTAAAGTCTTCATGAGCATGACCCTGCCCACCAGAGGGACAAGACCTAGCTCCATCCACCAGAGGTTAGGAACAAGGCTCTCCCACCAAGAAGCCTGCACAAGCGTCTTAGACTGGCCTCATCCACCAGAGGGCAGGCAGCAGAAGCAAGAAGAAATAGAACACTGCAGCCTGTGGAATGGAAACTGCAATCACTGAAACTTAGACACGATGAGAGAGAAGAGGAATATTTCCCAGATAAAGGAACAAGATAAAACCCCAGAAGAACAACTAAGTGGAGATAGGCAATCTGCAGAACAAAGAATTCAGAGTAATGATAGTGAAGATGATCCAAGACTATGTTAAAAGAATGGAGGCACAGATTGAGAAGAGACAAGAAATCTTTAACAAAGATCTAGAAGAACTAAAGAACAAACAAACAGAGATGAACAATACAATAATTGTAATAAAAAATACACTAGAAGGAATCAGTAACAGAGTAACTGAGGTAGAAGAACAGATAAGTGACCTGGAAGACAGAAGGGGGGAAATCAGTGCCTCAGAACAGAATAAAGAAAAAAGAATGAAAAGAGATAAAAACAGGCAAAGAGACCTCTGGGACAACATTAAATGTACCAACATTTGCATTATAGGGGTCCCAGAAGACGAGAGAGAGAAAGGACATAAGAAAATATATAAAGAGACAATAACTGAAAACTACCCTAACATGGGAAAGGAAACAGTCACCCAAGTTCAGGAAGCACAGAGTCCCAGGCAGGATAAACCCAAGGATGAACATGCCGAGACACATAGCAATCAAATAGACAAAAATTTAAGACAAAGAAAAAAAATATTAAAATCAATGAGAGAAAAGCAAAAAATAATATGCAAGGGAACTCCCATAAGGTTATCAGCTGATGTCTCAGCAGAAAGCCTGCAGGCCAGAAGGCAGTGGCACAATATATTTAAAATGATGAAAGGGAAGAACATATAACCAAGAATACTCTACCCAGCAAGGGTCTCATTCAGGTTCCAAAGAGAAATCAAAAGCTTTACAGACAAGAAAAAGCTAACAGAATTCAGCACTACCAGACCAGCTTTGCAACAAATGCTAAAGGAACGTCTCTAAGCAGAAAAGAAAAGGCCACAGCTAGAAACAAGAAAACTATGACTGGAAAAGCTCACCAGTAAAGGCAAACATAAGTAAAGGTAGGAAATCATCCACACACAAATATATCAAAACCAACAACTGTGAGAAAAGGAGAGCACAAATACAGGATACTAGAAATGCATTTGAAATGAAAAGACCAACAATTTAAAACAATCTTGTTTATAAACAGACTATGTCAAATCCTCATGGTAACCACAAACAGAAAATCTACAATAGATACACACACAAAAAAAGAAAAAGGAATCCAAACATAACACTAAAGTTAGTCATCAAATCACGAGAGAAGAGAACAAAAGAGGAAGGGAAGAAAAAATATCTACAAAAACAAATCCAAAGCAATTAAGAAAATGGCAATAGGAACATACATATCAATAATTAACTTAAATGTAAATGGATTAAATGCTCCAATCAAAAGACAGACTGGCTGAATAGGTACAAAAACAAGACCCATATATATAATGTCTTTAAGAGACCAACTTCAGATCTAGGGAAACATACAGACTGAAAGTGAGGGCATGGAAAAAGGTATTCCACGCAAATGGAAATCAAAAGAAAGCTGGAGGGCTTCCCTGGTGGCACAGTGGTTGAGAGTCCACCTGCCGATGCAGGGGACACAGGTTCATGCCCCGGTCCAGGAAGATCCCATGTGCCGCGGAACGGCGGGCCCGTGAGTCATGGCCGCTGGGCCTGCGCGTCTGGAGCCTGAACTCCATGACAGGAGAGGCCACAGCAGTGAGAGGCCCACATCCCGCAAAAAAATAAAATAAAATAAAGACTTTTACAAGAGACAAAGAAGGACACTACATAATGATTGAGGGATCAATCCAAGAAGAAGATATAATAATTGTAAACATACATGCAACCAACATAGGAGCACCTCAATATATAAGGCAAATACTACCAGCCATAAAAGGAGAAATAGACAGTTACACAATAATAGTGGGGGACATTAACACCCCATTTACATCAATGGACATATCATCCAGACAGAACATCAATAAGGAAACACAGGCCTTAAATGACACATTAGACCAGATAGATTTAATTGATATTTATAGAGCATTCCATCCAAAAGCAGCAGAACACAATTTCTTCTCAAGTACAGATGGAACATTCTCCAGGATTGACCATGTGCTGCACCACAAAGCGAGCCTCAGTAAATTTAAGAAAACTGAAATCATATCAGTGTCTTTTCCGACCACAACACTGTGAGATTAGAAATCAACTACAAGAAAAAAACTGTAAAAAACACATACATGTGGAGGCTAAACAATATGCTACTAAACAACCAATGGATCACTGAAGAAATCAAAGAGGAAATCAAAAAATACCTAGAGACAAATGAAAATGAAGGCACAACGATACAAAACCCATAGGACGTGGCAAAAGCAGTTCTAAGAGGGAAGTTTACAGCAATATAGCCTTACTGCAGGAAACAAGAAAAATCTCAAATAAACAACCTAATCTAACACCTAAAGCACCTAGAGAAAGAAGAAAAAACCAAACCCAAAGTTAGCAAAAGGAAAGAAATCATAAATCAGAGCAGAAATAAATGAAATAGAAACAAAGAAAACAATAGCAAAGATTAATGAAACTAAAAGCTGGTTCTCTGAAAAGATAAATAAAATTGATAAACCT